>NW_027192701.1:651500-1303000 GCF_949987515.2 Delphinus delphis | reverse complement strand
TACGGCAACGCTTTAGGGGGAGCGTGCGTGTGAGAGCACGTTTTAGTGTTAGCGTATGGGTTAGGATTAGGGGACGGGTGAGGGTCAGGCTTCGGGGAAGGGTTAGGGTTAGGGTTCGGACTAGGGTTAGGGTTAGGGGACGGGGGCGTTTTATAGTCCAGGTGAGGGTACGGCAACGCTTTAGGGGGAGCGTGCATGTGAGGGCGCAGGTTAGTGTTAGCGTACGGCTTAGGATTAGGGGACGGGTGAGGGTCAGGCTTCGGGGAAGTGTTAGGGTAAGGGTTCGGGCTAGGGTTAGGGTTAGCGGACGGGGACGGTTTAGGGTCCAGGTGAGGGTACGGCAACGCTTTAGGGTGAGCGTGCGTGTGAGGGCGCGGGTTAGTGTTAGCGTACGGGTTAGGATTAGGGGACGGGTGAGGGTCAGGCTTCGGGGAAGGGTTAGGGTTAGGGTTCGGGCTAGGGTTAGGGTTAGGGGATGGGGACGGTTTAGGGTCCAGGTGAGGGTACTGCAACGCTTTAGGGGGAGCGTGCGTGTGAAGGCGCGGGTTAGTGTTAGCGTACGGGTTAGGATTAGGGTACGGGTGAGTGTCAGGCTTCGGGGAAGGGTTAGGGTTAGGGTTCGGGCTAGGGTTAGGGTTAGGGGACGGGGACGGTTTAGGGTCCAGGTGAGGGTACGGCAACGCTTTAGGGGGAGCGTGCGTGTGAGGGCGCGGGTTAGTGTTAGCGTACGGGTTAGGATTAGGGGACGGGTGAGGGTCAGGCTTCGGGGAAGGGTTAGGGTTAGGGTTCGGGCTAGGGTTAGGGTTAGGGGACGGGGACGGTTTAGGGTCCAGGTGAGGGTACGGCAACGCTTTAGGGGGAGCGTGCGTGTGAGGGCGCGGGCTAGTGTTAGCGTACGGGTTAGGATTAGGGGACGGGTGAGGGTCAGGCTTCGGGCAAGGCTTAGGGTTAGGGTTCGGGCTAGGGTTAGGGTTAGGGGACGGGGACGGTTTAGGGTCCAGGTGAGGGTACGGCAACGCTTTAGGGGGAGCGTGCGTGTGAAGGCGCGGGTTAGTGTTAGCGTACGGGTTAGGATTAGGGGACGGGTGAGGGTCAGGTTTCAGGGAAGGGTTAGGGTTAGGGTTCGGGCTAGGGTTAGGGTTAGGGGACGGGGACGGTTTAGGGTCCAGGTGAGGGTACGGCAACGCTTTAGGGGGAGCGTGCGTGTGAGGGCGTGGGCTAGTGTTAGCGTACGGGTTAGGATTAGGGGACGGGTGAGGGTCAGGCTTCGGGGAAGGGTTAGGGTTAGGGTTCGGGCTAGGGTTAGGGTTAGGGGACTGGGACGGTTTAGGGTCCAGGTGAGGGTACGGCAACGCTTTAGGGGGAGCGTGCGTGTGAGGGCGCGGGCTAGTGTTAGCGTACGGGTTAGGATTAGGGGACGGGTGAGGGTTAGGCTTCGGGGAAGTGTTAGGGTTAGGGTTCGGGCTAGGGTTAGGGTTAGGGGACGGGGACGGTTTAGGGTCCAGGTGAGGGTACGGCAACGCTTTAGGGGGAGTGTGCATGTGAGGGCACGGGTTAGTGTTAGCGTACGGGTTAGGATTATGGGACGGGTGAGGGTCAGGCTTCGGGGAAGGGTTAGGGTTAGGGTTCGGGCTAGGGTTAGGGTTAGGGGACGGGGACGGTTTAGGGTCCAGGTGAGGGTACGGCAACGCTTTAGGGGGAGCGTGCGTGTGAGGGCGCGGGTTAGTGTTAGCGTACGGGTTAGGATTAGGGGACGGGTGAGGGTCAGGCTTCGGGGAAGGGTTAGGGTTAGGGTTCGGGCTAGGGTTAGGGTTAGGGGACGGGAACGGTTTCGGGTCCAGGTGAGGGTACGGCAACGCTTTAGGGGGAGCGTGCGTGTGAGGGCACGGGTTAGTGTTAGCGTACGGGTTAGGATTAGGGGACGGGTGAGGGTCAGGCTTCGGGGAAGGGTTAGGGTTAGGGTTCGGGCTAGGGTTAGGGTTAGGGGACGGGGACGGTTTAGGGTCCAGGTGAGGGTACGGCAACGCTTTAGGGGGAGCGTGCGTGTGAGGGCGCATGTTAGTGTTAGCGTACGGGTTAGGATTAGGGGACGGGTGAGGGTCAGGCTTCGGGGAAGGGTTAGGGTTAGGGTTCGGGCTAGGGTTAGGGTTAGGGGACGGGGACGGTTTCGGGTCCAGGTGAGGGTACGGCAACACTTTAGGGGGAGCGTGCGTGTGAGAGCACGGGTTAGTGTTAGCGTACGGGTTAGGATTAGGGGACGGGTGAGGGTCAGGCTTCGGGGAAGCGTTAGAGTTAGGGTTCGACTAGGGTTAGGGTTAGGGGACGGGGACGGTTTATGGTCCAGGTGAGGGTACGGCAAAGCTTTAGGGGGAGCGTGCGTGTGAGGGCGCGGGTTAGTGTTAGCGTACGGGTTAGGATTAGGGGATGGGTGAGGGTCAGGCTTCGGGGAAGGGTTAGGGTTAGGGTTCGGGCTAGGGTTAGGGTTAGGGGACGGGGACGGTTTAGGGTCCAGGTGAGGGTACGGCAACGCTTTAGGGGGAGCGTGCGTGTGAGGGCGCGGGTTAGTGTTAGCGTACGGGTTAGGTTTAGGGGACGGGTGAGGGTCAGGCTTCGGGGAAGGGTTAGGGTTAGGGTTCGGGCTAGGGTTACGGTTAGGGGACGGGGACGGTTTAGGGTCCAGGTGAGCATACGGCAATGCTTTAGGGGGAGCGTGCGTGTGAGGGCGCGGGTTAGTGTTAGCGTACGGGTTAGGATTAGGGGACGGGTGAGGGTCAGGCTTCGGGGAAGGGTTAGGGTTAGGGTTCGGGCTAGGGTTAGGGTTAGGGGACGGGGACGGTTTAGGGTCCAGGTGAGGGTACGGCAACGCTTTAGGGGGAGCGTGCGTGTGAGGGCGCGGGTTAGTGTTAGCGTACGTGTTAGGATTAGGGTACGGGTGAGGGTCAGGCTTCGGGGAAGGGTTAGGGTTAGGGTTCGGGCTAGGGTTAGGGTTAGGGGAGGGGGACGGTTTAAGGTCCAGGTGAGGGTACGGCAACGCTTTAGGGGGAGCGTGCGTGTGAGGGCGCGGGTTAGTGTTAGCGTACGGGTTAGGATTAGGGGACGGGTGAGGGTCAGGCTTCGGGGAAGGGTTAGGGTTAGGGTTCGGGCTAGGGTTAGGGTTAGGGGACGGTTTAGGGTCCAGGTGAGGGTACGGCAACGCTTTAATGGCAGCGTGCGTGTGAGGGCGCGGGTTAGTGTTAGCGTACGGGTTAGGATTAGGGGACGGGTGAGGGTCAGGCTTCGGGGAAGGGTTAGGGTTAGGGTTCGGGCTAGGGTTAGGGTTAGGGGACGGGGACGGTTTAGGGTCCAGGTGAGGGTACGCAACGCTTTAGGGGGAGCGTGCATGTGAGGGCGCGGGGTAGTGTTAGCGTACGGGTTAGGATTATGGGACGGGTGAGTGTCAGGCTTCGGGGAAGGGTTAGGGTTAGGGTTCGGGCTAGGGTTAGGGTTAGGGGACGGGGACGGTTTAGGGTCCAGGTGAGGGTACGGCAACGCTTTCGGGGGAGCGTGCATGTGAGGGCGCGGGTTAGTGTTAGCGTTTGGGTTAGGATTAGGGGACGGGTGAGGGTCAGGCTTCGGGGAAGGGTTAGGGTTAGGATTCGGGCTAGGGTTAGGGTTAGGGGACGAGGACGGTTTAGGGTCCAGGTGAGGGTACGGCAACGCTTTAGGGGGAGCGTGCGTGTGAGAGCACGGGTTAGTGTTAGCGTATGGGTTAGGATTAGGGGACGGGTGAGGGTCAGGTTTCGGGGAAGGGTTAGGGTTAGGGTTCGGGCTAGGGTTAGGGTTAGGGGACGGGGACGGTTTCGGGTCCAGGTGAGGGTACGGCAATGCTTTAGGGGGAGCGTGCGTGTGAGGGCGCGTGTTAGTGTTAGCGTACCGGTTAGGATTAGGGGACGGGTGAGGGTTAGGCTTCGGGGAAGGGTTAGGCTTAGGGTTCGGGCTAGGGTTAGGGTTAGGGGACGGGGACGGTTTAGGGTCCAGGTGAGGGTACGGCAACGCTTTAGGGGGAGCGTGCGTGTGAAAGCGCGGGTTAGTGTTAGCGTATGGGTTAGGATTAGGGGACGGGTGAGGGTCAGGCTTCGGGGAAGGGTTAGGGTTAGGGTTCGGGCTAGGGTTAGGGTTAGGGGACGGGGACGGTTTAGGGTCCAGGTGAGGGTACGGCAAAGCTTTAGGGGGAGCGTGCGTGTGAGGGCGCGGGTTAGTGTTAGCGTACAGGTTAGGATTAGGGGACGGGTGAGGGTCAGGTTTCGGGGAAGGGTTAGGGTTAGGGTTCGGGCTAGGGTTAGGGTTAGGGGACGGGGACGGTTTAAGGTCCAGGTGAGGGTACGGCAACGCTTAAGTGGGAGCGTGCGTGTGAGGGCGCGGGTTAGTGTTAGCGTACGGGTTAGGATTAGGGGACGGGTGAGGGTCAGGCTTCGGGGAAGGGTTAGGGTTAGGGTTCGGGCTAGGGTTAGGGTTAGGGGACGGTTTAGGGTCCAGGTGAGGGTACGGCAACGCTTTAGTGGCAGCGTGCGTGTGAGGGCGCGGGTTAGTGTTAGCGTACGGGTTAGGATTAGGGGACGAGTGAGGGTCAGGCTTCGGGGAAGGGTTAGGGTTAGGGTTCGGGGTAGGGTTAGGGTTAGGGGACGGGGACGGTTTATGGTCCAGGTGAGGGTACGGCAACGCTTTAGGGGGAGCGTGCATGTGAGGGCGCGGGTTAGTGTTAGCGTACGGGTTAGGATTAGGGGACGGGTGAGGGTCAGGCTTTGGGGAAGGGTTAGGGTTAGGGTTCAGGCTAGGGTTAGGGTTAGGGGACGGGGACGGTTTAGGGTCCAGGTGAGGGTACGGCAACGCTTTAGGGGGAGCGTGCGTGTGAGGGCGCGGGTTAGTGTTAGCGTACGGGTTAGGATTAGGGGACGGGTGAGGGTCAGGCTTCGGGGAAGGTTTATGGTTAGGGTTATGCTAGAGTTAGGGTTAGGGGACGGGGACGGTTTAGGGTCCAGGTGAGGGTACGGCAACGCTTTATGGGGAGCGTTTGTGTGAGGGCGCGGGTTAGTGTTAGCGTACGGGTTAGGATTAGGGGACGGGTGAGGGTCAGGCTTCGGGGAAGGGTTAGGGTTAGGGTTCGGGCTAGGGTTAGGGTTAGGCGATGGGGACGGTTTAGGGTCCAGGTGAGGGTACGGCAACGCTTTAGGGGGAGCGTGCGTGTGAGGGCGCGGGTTAGCGTTAGCGTACGGGTTAGGATTAGGGGACGGGTGAGGGTCAGGCTTCGGGGAAGGGTTAGGGTTAGGGTTCGGGCTAGGGTTAGGGTTAGGGGACGGGGACGGTTTAGGGTCCAGGTGAGGGTACGGCAACGCTTTAGGGGGAGCGTGCGTGTGAGGGCGCGGGTTAGTGTTAGCGTACGGGTTAGGATTAGGGGACGGGTGAGGGTCAGGCTTCGGGGAAGTGTTAGGGTTAGGGATCGGCTAGGGTTAGGGTTAGGGGACGGGGACGGTTTAGGGTCCAGGTGAGGGTACGGCAACGCTTTAGGGGGAGCGTGCGTGTGAGGGCGCGGGTTAGTGTTAGCGTACGGGTTAGGATTAGGGGACGGGTGAGGGTCAGGCTTCGGGGAAGGTTTAGGTTTAGGGTTTGGGCTAGGGTTAGGGTTAGGGGTCGGGGACGGTTTAGGGTCCAGGTGAGGGTACGGCAAAACTTTAGGGGGTGCGTGCGTGTAGGGCGCGGGTTACTGTTAGCGTACGGGTTAGGATTAGGGGACGGGTGAGGGTCAGGCTTCGGGGAAGGGTTAGGGTTAGGGTTCGGGCTAGGCTTAGGGTTTGGGGACGGGGACGGTTTAGGGTCCAGGTGAGGGTATGGCAACGCTTTAGGGGGAGCGTGCGTGTGAGGGCGCGGGTTAGTGTTAGCGTACGGGTTAGGATTAGGGGACGGGTGAGAGTCAGGCTTCGGGGAAGTGTTAGGGTTATGGTTCGGGCTAGGGTAAGGGTTAGGGGACGGGGACGGTTTAGGGTCCAGGTGAGGGTACGGCAACGCTTTAGGGGGAGCGTGCGTGTGAGGGCGTGGGTTAGTGTTAGCGTACGGGTTAGGATTAGGGGACGGGTGAGGGTCAGGCTTCGGGGAAGGGATAGGGTTAGGGTTCGGGCTAGGGTTAGGGTTAGGGGATGGGGACGGTTTAGGGTCCAGGTGAGGGTACGGCAACGCTTTAGGGGGAGCGTGCATGTGAGGGCGCGGGTTAGTGTTAGCGTACGGGTTAGGATTAGGGGACGGGTGAGGGTCAGGCTTCGGGGAAAGTTTAGGGTTAGGGTTCGGGCTAGGGTTAGGGTTAGGGGACGGGGACGGTTTAGGGTCCAGGGAGGGTACGGCAACGCTTTAGGGGGAGCGTGCGTGTGAGGGCGCGGTTTAGTGTTAACGTACGGGTTAGGATTAGGGGACGGGTGAGGGTCAGGCTTCGGGGAGGGGTTAGGGTTAGGGTTCGGCTAGGGTTAGGGTTAGGGGACGGGGACGGTTTAGGGTCCAGGTGAGGGTACGGCAACACTTTAGGGGGAGCATGCGTGTGAGGGCGCTGGTTAGTGTTAGCGTACGGTTTAGGATTAGGGGACAGGTGAGGGTCAGGCTTCGGGGAAGGGTTAGGGTTAGGGTTCGGGCTAGGGTTAGGGTTAGGGGACGGGGACGGTTTAGGGTCCAGGTGAGGGTACGGCAACGCTTTAGGGGGAGCGTGCGTGTGAGGGGCGGGTTAGTGTTAGCGTATGGATTAGGATTAGGGTACGGGTGAGGGTCAGGCTTCGGGGAAGGGTTAGGGTTAGGGTTCGGGGTAGGGTTAGGGTTAGGGGACGGGGACGGTTTAGGGTCCAGGTGAGGGTACGGCAACGCTTTAGGGGGAGCGTGCGTGTGAGGGCGCGGGTTAGTGTTAGCGTACGGGTTAGGATTAGGGGACGGGTGAGGGTCAGGCTTTGGGGAAGGGTTAGGGTTATGGTTCGGGCTAGGGTTAGGGTTAGGGGACGGGGACGGTTTAGGGTCCAGGTGAGGGTACGGCAACGCTTTAGGGGGAGCGTGCGTGTGAGGGCGCGGGTTAGTGTTAGCGTACGGGTTAGGATTAGGGGACGGGTGAGGGTCAGGCTTCGGGGAAGGGTTAGGGTTAGGGTTACGCTAGGGTTAGGGTTAGGGGACGGGGACGGTTTAGGGTCCAGTTGAGGGTAAGGCAACGCTTTAGGGGGAGCGTGCGTGTGAGGGCGCGGGTCAGTGTTAGCGTACGGGTTAGGTTTAGGGGACAGGTAGGGTCAGGCTTCGGGGAAGGGTTAGGGTTAGGGTTCGGGCTAGGGTTAGGGTTAGGGGACGGGGACGGTTTAGGGTCCAGGTGAGGGTATGGCAACGCTTTAGGGGGAGCGTGCGTGTGAGGGCGCGGGTTAGTGTTAGCGTATGGGTTAGGATTAGGGGACGGGTGAGGGTCAGGCTTCGGGGAAGGGTTAGGGTTAGGATTCGGGCTAGGGTTAGGGTTAGGGGACGAGGACGGTTTAGGGTCCAGGTGAGGGTACGGCAACGCTTTAGGGGGAGCGTGCGTGTGAGAGCACGTTTTAGTGTTAGCGTATGGGTTAGGATTAGGGGACGGGTGAGGGTCAGGCTTCGGGGAAGGGTTAGGGTTAGGGTTCGGACTAGGGTTAGGGTTAGGGGACGGGGGCGTTTTATAGTCCAGGTGAGGGTACGGCAACGCTTTAGGGGGAGCGTGCATGTGAGGGCGCAGGTTAGTGTTAGCGTACGGCTTAGGATTAGGGGACGGGTGAGGGTCAGGCTTCGGGGAAGTGTTAGGGTAAGGGTTCGGGCTAGGGTTAGGGTTAGCGGACGGGGACGGTTTAGGGTCCAGGTGAGGGTACGGCAACGCTTTAGGGTGAGCGTGCGTGTGAGGGCGCGGGTTAGTGTTAGCGTACGGGTTAGGATTAGGGGACGGGTGAGGGTCAGGCTTCGGGCAAGGGTTAGGGTTAGGGTTCGGGCTAGGGTTAGGGTTAGGGGATGGGGACGGTTTAGGGTCCAGGTGAGGGTACTGCAACGCTTTAGGGGGAGCGTGCGTGTGAAGGCGCGGGTTAGTGTTAGCGTACGGGTTAGGATTAGGGTACGGGTGAGTGTCAGGCTTCGGGGAAGGGTTAGGGTTAGGGTTCGGGCTAGGGTTAGGGTTAGGGGACGGGGACGGTTTAGGGTCCAGGTGAGGGTACGGCAACGCTTTAGGGGGAGCGTGCGTGTGAGGGCGCGGGTTAGTGTTAGCGTACGGGTTAGGATTAGGGGACGGGTGAGGGTCAGGCTTCGGGGAAGGGTTAGGGTTAGGGTTCGGGCTAGGGTTAGGGTTAGGGGACGGGGACGGTTTAGGGTCCAGGTGAGGGTACGGCAACGCTTTAGGGGGAGCGTGCGTGTGAGGGCGCGGGCTAGTGTTAGCGTACGGGTTAGGATTAGGGGACGGGTGAGGGTCAGGCTTCGGGGAATGCTTAGGGTTAGGGTTCGGGCTAGGGTTAGGGTTAGGGGATGGGGACGGTTTAGGGTCCAGGTGAGGGTACGGCAACGCTTTAGGGGGACCGTGCGTGTGAGGGCGCGGGTTAGTGTTAGCGTACGGGTTAGGATTAGGGGACGGGTGAGGGTCAGGCTTCGGGGAAGGGTTAGGGTTAGGGATCGGGCTAGGGTTAGGGTTAGGGGACGGGGTCGGTTTAGGGTCCAGGTGAGGGTACGGCAACGCTTTAGGGGGAGCGTGCGTGTGAGGGCGCGGGTTAGTGTTAGCGTATGGGTTAGGATTAGGGGACGGGTGAGGGTCAGGCTTCGGGGAAGGGTTAGGGTTAGGGTTCGGGCTAGGGTTAGGGTTAGGGGACGGGGACGGTTTAGGGTCCAGGTGAGGGTACGGCAACGCTTTAGGGGGAGCGTGCGTGTGAGGGCGCGGGTTAGTGTTAGCGTACGGGTTAGGTTTAGGGGACGGGTGAGGGTCAGGCTTCGGGGAAGTGTTAGGGTTAGGGTTCGGGCTAGGGTTAGGGTTAGGGGACGGGGACGGTTTATGGTCCAGGTGAGGGTACGGCAACGCTTTAGGGGGAGCATGCGTGTGAGGGCGTGGGTTAGTGTTAGCGTACGGGTTAGGATTAGGGGACGGGTGAGGGTCAGGCTACGGGGAAGGCTTAGGGTTAGGGTTCGGGCTAGGGTTAGGGTTAGGGGACGGGGACTGTTTAGGGTCCAGGTGAGGGTACGGCAACGCTTTAGGGGGAGCGTGCGTGTGAGGGCGCGGGTTAGTGTTAGCGTACGGGTTAGGATTAGGGGACGGGTGAGGGTCAGGCTTCGGGGAAGGGTTAGGGTTAGGGTTCGTGCTAGGGTTAGGTTTAGGGGACGGGGACGGTTTAGGGTCCAGGTGAGGGTACGGCAACGCTTTAGGGGGAGCGTGCGTGTGAGGGCGCGGGTTAGTGTTAGCGTACGGGTTAGGATTAGGGGACGGGTGAGGGTCAGGCTTCGGGGAAGGGTTAGGGTTAGGGTTCAGGCTAGGGTTAGGGTTAGGGGATGGGGACGTTTTAGGGTCCAGGTGAGGGTACGGCAACGCTTTAGGGGGAGCGTGCGTGTGAGGGTGCGGGTTAGTGTTAGCGTACGGGTTAGGATTAGGGGACGGGTGAGGGTCAGGCTTCGGGGAAGGGTTAGGGTTAGGGTTCGGGCTAGGGTTAGGGTTAGGGGACGGGGACGGTTTAGGGTCCAGGTGAGGGTACGGCAACGCTTTAGGGGGAGCGTGCGTGTGAGGGCGCGGGTTAGTGTTAGCGTACGGGTTAGGATTAGGGGACGGGTGAGGGTCAGGCTTCGGGGAAGGGTTAGGGTTAGGGTTCGGGCTAGGGTTAGGGTTCGGGGACGGGGACGGTTTAGGGTCCAGGTGAGGGTACGGCAACGCTTTAGGGGGAGCGTGCGTATGAGGGCGCGTGTTAGTGTTAGCGTACGGGTTAGGATTAGGGGACGGGTGAGGGTCAGGCTTCGGGGAAGGGTTAGGGTTAGGGTTCGGGCTAGGGTTAGGGTTAGGGGACGGGGACGGTTTCGGGTCCAGGTGAGGGTACGGCAACGCTTTAGGGGGAGCGTGCGTGTGAAAGCGCGGGTTAGTGTTAGCGTACGGGTTAGGATTAGGGGACGGGTGAGGGTCAGGCTTCGGGGAAGCGTTAGGGTTAGGGTTCGGGCTAGGGTTAGGGTTAGGGGACGGGGACGGTTTAGGGTCCAGGTGAGGGCACGGCAAAGCTTTAGGGGGAGCGTGCGTGTGAGGGCGCGGGTTAGTGTTAGCGTACGGGGTAGGATTAGGGGACGGGTGAGGGTCAGGTTTCGGGGAAGGGTTAGGGTTAGGGTTCGGGCTAGGGTTAGGGTTAGGGGACGGGGACGGTTTAGGGTCCAGGTGAGGGTACGGCAACGCTTTAGGGGGAGCGTGCGTGTGAGGGCGCGGGTTAGTGTTAGCGTACGGGTTAGGATTAGGGTACGGGTGAGGGTCAGGCTTCGGGGAAGGGTTAGGGTTAGGGTTCGGGGTAGGGTTAGGGTTAGGGGACGGGGACGGTTTAGGGTCCAGGTGACGGTACGGCAACGCTTTAGGGGGAGCGTGCGTGTGAGGGCGCGGGTTAGTGTTAGCGTACGGGTTAGGATTAGGGGACGGGTGAGGGTCAGGCTTTGGGGAAGGGTTAGGGTTAGGGTTCAGGCTAGGGTTAGGGTTAGGGGACGGGGACGGTTTAGGATCCAGGTGAGGGTACGGCAACGCTTTAGGGGGAGCGTGCGTGTGAGGGCGCGGGTTAGTGTTAGCGTACGGGTTAGGATTAGGGGACGGGTGAGGGTCAGGCTTCGGGGAAGGTTTAGGGTTAGGGTTATGCTAGAGTTAGGGTTAGGGGACGGGGACGGTTTAGGGTCCAGGTGAGGGTACGGCAACGCTTTATGGGGAGCGTTTGTGTGAGGGCGCGGGTTAGTGTTAGCGTACGGGTTAGGATTAGGGGACGGGTGAGGGTCAGGCTTCGGGGAAGGGTTAGGGTTAGGGTTCGGGCTAGGGTTAGGGTTAGGCGATGGGGACGGTTTAGGGTCCAGGTGAGGGTACGGCAACGATTTAGGGGGAGCGTGCGTGTGAGGGCGCGGGTTAGCGTTAGCGTACGGGTTAGGATTAGGGGACGGGTGAGGGTCAGGCTTCGGGGAAGGGTTAGGGTTAGGGTTCGGGCTAGGGTTAGGGTTAGGGGACGGGGACGGTTTAGGGTCCAGGTGAGGGTACGGCAACGCTTTAGGGGGAGCGTGCGTGTGAGGGCGCGGGTTAGTGTTAGCGTACGGGTTAGGATTAGGGGACGGGTGACGGTCAGGCTTCGGGGAAGGGTTAGGGTTAGGGTTCGGCTAGGGTTAGGGTTAGGGGACGGGGACGGTTTAGGGTCCAGGTGAGGGTACGGCAACACTTTAGGGGGAGCGTGCATGTGAGGGCGCGGGTTAGTGTTAGCGTACGGGTTAGGATTAGGGGACGGGTGAGGGTCAGGCTTCGGGGAAGGTTTAGGTTTAGGGTTCGGGCTAGGGTTAGGGTTAGGGGTCGGGGACGGTTTAGGGTCCAGGTGAGGGTACGGCAAAACTTTAGGGGGTGCGTGCGTGTAGGGCGCGGGTTAGTGTTAGCGTACGGGTTAGGATTAGGGGACGGGTGAGGGTCAGGCTTCGGGGAAGGGTTAGGGTTAGGGTTCGGGCTAGGGTTAGGGTTAGGGGATGGGGACGGTTTAGGGTCCAGGTGAGGGTACGGCAACGCTTTACGGGGACCGTGCGTGTGAGGGCACGGGTTATTGTTAGCGTACAGTTTAGGATTAGGGGACGGGTGAGGGTCAGGCTTCGGGGAAGGGATAGGGTTAGGGTTCGGGCTAGGGTTAGGGTTAGGGGACGGGGACGGTTTAGGGTCCAGGTGAGGGTACGGCAACGCTTTAGGGGGAGCGTGCGTGTGAGGGCGCGGGTTAGTGTTAGCGTACGGGTTAGGATTAGGGGACGGGTGAGGGTCAGGCTTCGGGGAAGGGTTAGGGTTAGGGTTCGAGCTAGGGTTAGGGTTAGGGGACGGGGACGGTTTAGGGTCCAGGTGAGGGTATGGCAACGCTTTAGGGGGAGCGTGCGTGTGAGGGTGCGGGTTAGTGTTAGCGTACGGGTTAGGATTAGGGGACGGGTGAGAGTCAGGCTTCGGGGAAGTGTTAGGGTTATGGTTCGGGCTAGGGTTAGGGTTAGGGGACGGGGACGGTTTAGGGTCCAGGTGAGGGTACGGCAACGCTTTAGGGGGAGCGTGCGTGTGAGGGCGTGGGTTAGTGTTAGCGTACGGGTTAGGATTAGGGGACGGGTGAGGGTCAGGCTTCGGGGAAGGGATAGGGTTAGGGTTCGGGCTAGGGTTAGGGTTAGGGGATGGGGACGGTTTAGGGTACAGGTGAGGGTACGGCAACGCTTTAGGGGGAGCGTGCGTGTGAGGGCGCGGGTTAGTGTTAGCGTACGGGTTAGGATTAGGGGACGGGTGAGGGTCAGGCTTCGGGGAAAGTTTAGGGTTAGGGTTCGGGCTAGGGTTAGGGTTAGGGGACGGGGACGGTTTAGGGTCCAGGGAGGGTACGGCAACGCTTTAGGGGGAGCGTGCGTGTGAGGGCGCGGTTTAGTGTTAACGTACGGGTTAGGATTAGGGGACGGGTGAGGGTCAGGCTTCGGGGAGGGGTTAGGGTTAGGGTTCGGCTAGGGTTAGGGTTAGGGGACGGGGACGGTTTAGGGTCCAGGTGAGGGTACGGCAACACTTTAGGGGGAGCATGCGTGTGAGGGCGCTGGTTAGTGTTAGCGTACGGTTTAGGATTAGGGGACAGGTGAGGGTCAGGCTTCGGGGAAGGGTTAGGGTTAGGGTTCGGGCTAGGGTTAGGGTTAGGGGACGGGGACGGTTTAGGGTCCAGGTGAGGGTACGGCAACGCTTTAGGGGGAGCGTGCGTGTGAGGGGCGGGTTAGTGTTAGCGTACGGATTAGGATTAGGGTACGGGTGAGGGTCAGGTTTCGGGGAAGGGTTAGGGTTAGGGTTCGGGGTAGGGTTAGGGTTAGGGGACGGGGACGGTTTAGGGTCCAGGTGAGGGTACGGCAACGCTTTAGGGGGAGCGTGCGTGTGAGGGCGCGGGTTAGTGTTAGCGTACGGGTTAGGATTAGGGGACGGGTGAGGGTCAGGCTTTGGGGAAGGGTTAGGGTTATGGTTCGGGCTAGGGTTAGGGTTAGGGGACGGGGACGGTTTAGGGTCCAGGTGAGGGTACGGCAACGCTTTAGGGGGAGAGTGCGTGTGAGGGCGCGGGTTAGTGTTAGCGTACGGGTTAGGATTAGGGGACGGGTGAGGGTCAGGCTTCGGGGAAGGGTTAGGGTTAGGGTTATGCTAGGGTTAGGGTTAGGGGACGGGGACGGTTTAGGGTCCAGTTGAGGGTACGGCAACGCTTTAGGGGGAGCGTGCGTGTGAGGGCGCGGGTCAGTGTTAGCGTACGGGTTAGGTTTAGGGGACAGGTAGGGTCAGGCTTCGGGGAAGGGTTAGGGTTAGGGTTCGGGCTAGGGTTAGGGTTAGGGGACGGGGACGGTTTAGGGTCCAGGTGAGGGTACGGCAACGCTTTAGGGGGAGCGTGCGTGTGAGGGCGCGGGTTAGTGTTAGCGTACGGGTTAGGATTAGGGGACGGGTGAGGGTCAGGCTTCGGGGAAGGGTTAGGGTTAGGGTTCGGGCTAGGGTTAGGGTTAGGGGATGGGGACGGTTTAGGGTCCAGGTGAGGGTACGGCAACGCTTTAGGGGGACCGTGCGTGTGAGGGCGCGGGTTAGTGTTAGCGTACGGGTTAGGATTAGGGGACGGGTGAGGGTCAGGCTTCGGCGAAGGGTTAGGGTTAGGGTTCGGGCTAGGGTTAGGGTTAGGGGACGGGGACGGTTTACGGTTCAGGTGAGGGTACGGCAACGCTTTAGGGGGAGCGTGCGTGTGAGGGCGCGGGTTAGTGTTTGCGTACGGGTTAGGATTAGGGGACGGGTGAGGGTCAGGCTTCAGGGAAGGGTTAGGGTTAGGGTTCGGGCTAGGGTTAGGGTTAGGGGACGGGGACGGTTTCGGGTCCAGGTGAGGGTACGGCAACGCTTTAGGGGGAGCGTGCGTGTGAGGGCGTGGGTTAGTGTTAGCGTACGGGTTAGGATTAGGGGACGGGTGAGGGTCAGGCTTCGGGGAAGGGTTAGGGTTAGGGTTCGGGCTAGTGTTAGGGTTAGGGGACGGGGACGGTTTCGGGTCCAGGTGAGGGTACGGCAACGCTTTAGGGGGAGCGTGCGTGTCAGGGCTCGGGTTAGTGTTAGCGTACGGGTTAGGATTAGGGGACGGGTGAGGGTCAGGCTTCGGGGAAGGGTTAGGGTTAGGGTTCGGGCTAGGGTTAGGGTTAGGGGATGGGGACAGTTTAGGGTCCAGGTGAGGGTACGGCAACGCTTTAGGGGGACCGTGAGTGTGAGGGCGCGGGTTAGTGTTAGCGTACGGGTTAGGATTAGGGGACGGGTGAGGGTCAGGTTTCGGGGAAGGGTTAGGGTTAGGGTTCGGGCTAGGGTTAGGGTTAGGGGACGGGGTCGGTTTAGGGTCCAGGTGAGGGTACGGCAACGCTTTAGGGGGAGCGTGCGTGTGAGGGCGCGGGTTAGTGTTAGCGTATGGGTTAGGATTAGGGGACGGGTGAGGGTCAGGCTTCGGGGAAGGGTTAGGGTTAGGGTTCGGGCTAGGGTTAGGGTTAGGGGACGGGGACGGTTTAGGGTCCAGGTGAGGGTACGGCAACGCTTTAGGGGGAGCGTGCGTGTGAGGGCGCGGGTTAGTGTTAGCGTACGGGTTAGTTTAGGGGACGGGTGAGGGTCAGGCTTCGGGGAAGTGTTAGGGTTAGGGTTCGGGCTAGGGTTAGGGTTAGGGGACGGGGACGGTTTATGGTCCAGGTGAGGGTACGGCAACGCTTTAGGGGGAGCATGCGTGTGAAGGCGCGGGTTAGTGTTAGCGTACGGGTTAGGATTAGGGGACGGGTGAGGGTCAGGCTTCGGGGAAGGCTTAAGGTTAGGGTTCGGGCTAGGGTTAGGGTTAGGGGACGGGGACGGTTTAGTGTCCAGGTGAGGGTACGGCAACGCTTTAGGGGGAGCGTGCGAGTGAGGGAGCGGGTTAGTGTTAGCGTACAGGTTAGGATTAGGGGTCGGGTGAGGGTCAGTCTTCTGGGAAGGGTTAGGGTTAGGGTTCGTGCTAGGGTTAGGTTTAGGGGACGGGGACGGTTTAGGGTCCAGGTGAGGGTACGGCAACGCTTTAGGGGGATCGTGCGTGTGAGGGCGCGGGTTAGTGTTAGCGTACGGGTTAGGATTAGGGGACGGGTGAGGGTCAGGCTTCGGGGAAGGGTTAGGTTAGGGTTCGGGCTAGGGTTAGGGTTAGGGGATGGGGACGGTTTAGGGTCCAGGTGAGGGTACGGCAACGCTTTAGGGGGAGCGTGCGTGTGAGGGTGCGGGTTAGTGTTAGCGTACGGGTTAGGATTAGGGGACGGGTGAGGGTCAGGCTTCGGGGAAGGGTTAGGGTTAGGGTTCGGGCTAGGGTTAGGGTTAGGGGACGGGGACGGTTTAGGGTCCAGGTGAGGGTACGGCAACGCTTTAGGGGGAGCGTGCGTGTGAGGGCGCGGGTTAGTGTTGGCGTACGGGTTAGGATTAGGGGACGGGTGAGGGTCAGGCTTCCGGGAAGGGTTAGGGTTAGGGTTCGGGCTAGGGTTAGGGTTCGGGGACGGGGACGGTTTAGGGTCCAGGTGAGGGTACGGCAACGCTTTAGGGGGAGCGTGCGTATGAGTGCGCGTGTTAGTGTTAGCGTACGGGTTAGGATTAGGGGACGGGTGAGGGTCAGGCTTCGGGGAAGGGTTAGGGTTAGGGTTCGGGCTAGGGTTAGGGTTAGGGGACGGGGACGGTTTCGGGTCCAGGTGAGGGTACGGCAACGCTTTAGGGGGAGCGTGCGTGTGAAAGCGCGGGTTAGTGTTAGCGTACGGGTTAGGATTAGGGGACGGGTGAGGGTCAGGCTTCGGGGAGGGGTTAGGGTTAGGGTTCGGGCTAGGGTTAGGGTTAGGGGACGGGGACGGTTTAGGGTCCAGGTGAGGGTACGGCAAAGCTTTAGGGGGAGCGTGCGTGTGAGGGCGCGGGTTAGTGTTAGCGTACGGGGTAGGATTAGGGGACGGGTGAGGGTCAGGTTTCAGGGAAGGGTTAGGGTTAGGGTTCGGGCTAGGGTTAGGGGACAGGGACGGTTTAGGGTCCAGGTGAGGGTACGGCAACGCTTTAGGGGGAGCGTGCGTGTGAGGGCGCGGGTTAGTGTTAGCGTACGGGTTAGGATTAGGGTACGGATGAGGGTCAGGCTTCGGGGAAGGGTTAGGGTTAGGGTTCGCGGTAGGGTTAGGGTTAGGGGACGGGGACGGTTTAGGGTCCAGGTGACGGTACGGCAACGCTTTAGGGGGAGCGTGCGTGTGAGGGCGCGGTTTAGTGTTAGCGTACGGGTTAGGATTAGGGGACGGGTGAGGGTCAGGCTTTGGGGAAGGGTTAGGGTTAGGGTTCAGGCTAGGGTTAGGGTTAGGGGACGGGGACGGTTTAGGGTCCAGGTGAGGGTACGGCAACGCTTTAGGGGGAGCGTGCATGTGAGGGCGCGGGTTAGTGTTAGCGTACGGGTTAGGATTAGGGGACGGGTGAGGGTCAGGCTTCGGGGAAGGGTTAGGGTTACGGTTATGCTAGGGTTAGGGTTAGGGGACGGGGACGGTTTAGGGTCCAGGTGAGGGTACGGCAACGCTTTAGGGGGAGCGTTTGTGTGAGGGCGCGGGTTAGTGTTAGCGTACGGGTTAGGATTAGGGGACGGGTGAGGGTCAGGCTTCAGGGAAGGGATAGGGTTAGGGTTCGGGCTAGGGTTAGGGTTAGGGGATGGGGACGGTTTAGGGTCCAGGTGAGGATACGGCAACGCTTTAGGGGGAGCGTGCGTGTGAGGGCGCGGGTTAGTGTTAGTGTACGGGTTAGGATTAGGGGACGGGTGAGTGTCAGGCTTCGGGGAAGGGTTAGGGTTAGGGTTCGGGCTAGGGTTAGGGGACGGGGACGGTTTCGGGTCCAGGTGAGGGTATGGCAACGCTTTAGGGGGAGTGTGCGTGTGTGGGCGCGGGTTAGGGTTAGTGTACGGGTTAGGATTAGGGGACGGGTGAGGGTCAGGCTTCGGGGAAGGGTTAGGGTTAGGGTTCGGGCTAGGGTTAGGGTTAGGGGACGGGGACGGTTTAGGGTCCAGGTGAGGGTACGGCAACGCTTTAGGGGGAGCGTGCGTGTGAGGGCTCGGGTTAGTGTTAGCGTACGGGTTAGGATTAGGGGACGGGTGAGGGTCAGGCTTCGGGGAAGGGTTAGGGTTAGGGTTCGGGCTAGGGTTAGGGTTAGGGGATGGGGACGGTTTAGGGTCCAGGTGAGGGTACGGCAACGCTTTAGGGGGAGCTTGCGTGTGAGGGCGCGGGTTAGTGTTAGCGTACGGGTTAGGATTAGGGGACGGGTGAGGGTCAGGCTTCGGGGAAGGGTTAGGGTTAGGCTTCGGGCTAGGTATAGGGTTAGGGGACTGGGACGGTTTAGGGTCCAGGTGAGGGTACGGCAACGCTTTAGGGGGAGCGTGCGTGTGAGGGTGTGCGATAGTGTTAGCGTACGGCTTAGGATTAGGGGACGGGTGAGGGTCAGGCTTCAGGGAAGGGTTAGGGTTAGGGTTCGGGCTAGGGTTAGGGTTAGGGGACGGGGACGGTTTAGGGTCCAGGTGAGGGTACGGCAACGCTTTAGGGGGAGCGTGCGTGTGAGGGCGCGGGTTATGTTAGCGTACGGGTTAGGATTAGTGGACGGGTGAGGGTCAGGCTTCGGGGAAGGGTTAGGTTTATGGTTCGGGCTAGGGTTAGGGTTAGGGGACGGGGACGGTTTAGGGTCCAGGTGAGGGTACGGCAACGCTTTAGGGGGAGCGTGCGTGTGAGGGCGCGGGTTAGTGTTAGCGTACGGGTTAGGATTAGGGGACGGGTGAGGGTCAGGCTTCGGGGAAGGGTTAGGGTTAGGGTTCGGGCTAGGGTTAGGGTTAGGCGATGGGGACGGTTTAGGGTCCAGGTGAGGGTACGGCAACACTTTAGGGGGAGCATGCGTGTGAGGGCGCTGGTTAGTGTTAGCGTACGGTTTAGGATTAGGGGACAGGTGAGGGTCAGGCTTCGGGGAAGGGTTAGGGTTAGGGTTCGGGCTAGGGTTAGGGTTAGGGGACGGGGACGGTTTAGGGTCCAGGTGAGGGTACGGCAACGCTTTAGGGGGAGTGTGCGTGTGAGGGGCGGGTTAGTGTTAGCGTACGGGTTAGGATTGGGGACGGGTGAGGGTCAGGCTTTGGGGAAGGGTTAGGGTTAGGGTTCGGGCTAGGTTTAGGGTTAGGGGACGGGGACGGTTTAGGGTCCAGGTGAGGGTACGGCAACGCTTTAGGGGGAGCGTGCGTGTGAGGGCGCGGGTTAGTGTTAGCGTACGGTTTAGGATTAGGGGACGGGTGAGGGTCAGGCTTCGGGGAAGGGTTAGGGTTAGGGTTATGCTAGGTTTAGGGTTAGGGGACGGGGACGGTTTAGGGTCCAGGTGAGGGTACGGCAACGCTTTAGGGGGAGCGTTTGTGTGAGGGCGCGGGTTAGTGTTAGCGTACGGGTTAGGATTAGGGGACGGGTGAGGGTCAGGCTTCGGGGAAGGGATAGGGTTAGGGTTCGGGCTAGGGTTAGGGTTAGGGGATGGGGACGGTTTAGGGTCCAGTTGAGGGTACGGCAACGCTTTAGGGGGAGCGTGCGTGTGAGGGCGCGGGTTAGTGTTAGCGTACGGGTTAGGATTAGGGGACGGGTGAGGGTCAGGCTTCGGGGAATCTTTAGGGTTAGGGTTCGGGCTAGGGTTAGGGTTAGGGGACGGGGACGGTTTAGGGTCCAGTTGAGGGTACGGCAACGCTTTAGGGGGAGCGTGCGTGTGAGGGCGCGGGTCAGTGTTAGCGTACGGGTTAGGTTTAGGGGACAGGTGAGGGTCAGGCTTCGGGGAAGGGTTAGGGTTAGGGTTCGGGCTAGGGTTAGGGTTAGGGGACGGGGACGGTTTAGGGTCCAGGTGAGGGTACGGCAACGCTTTAGGGGGAGCGTGCGTGTGAGGGCGCGGGTTAGTGTTAGCGTACGGGTTAGGATTAAGGTACGGGTGAGGGTCAGGCTTCGGGGAAGGGTTAGGGTTAGGGTTCGGGCTAGGGTTAGGGTTAGGGGACGGGGACGGTTTAGGGTCCACGGGAGGGTACGACAATGCTTTAGGGGGAGCGTACCTGTGAGGGCGCATGTTAGTGTTCGCGTACGGGTTAGGATTAGGGGACGGGTGAGGGTCAGGCTTCGGAGAAGTGTTAGGGTTAGGGTTCGGGCTAGGGTTAGTGTTAGGGGATGGGGACGGTTTAGGGTCCAGGTGAGGGTACGACAACTGTTTGGGGGAGAGTACGTGTGAGGGCACGGTTTATGTTAGCGTACGGGTTTGGATTAGGGGACAGGTGAGAGGAAGGCTCCTGGGAAGGGTTAGGGTTAGGGTTCCGGCTAGGTTTAGGGTTACGGGATGGGGACGGTTTAGGGTCCAGGTGAGTGTATGACAACGGTTTGGGGGAGCGTACGTGTGAGGGCACGGGTTAGTGTTAGAGTACGGGTTAGGATTAGGGGACAGATGAGGGGAAGGCTTCGGGGAAGGCTTAGTGTTAGGGTTTGGGATAGGGTTAGGGTTAGGGGAAGGGTACGGTTTAGGGTCCAGTTGAGGGTACGACAACGGATTAGGGGGAGTGTTCGTGTGAGAGCACAGGTTAGTGTTAGCGTACGGGTTAGGATTAGGGGACGGGTGAGGGGAAGGCTTCGGGGAAGGGTTAGGATTAGGGTTCGGGCTAGGGTTAGGGGACGGGAACGGGGACAGATTAGGGTCCAGGTGAGGTTACGACAACGGATTAGGGGGAGCGTACGTGTGAGGGCACAGGTTAGTGTTAGCGTACGGGTTAGAATTCGAGGACGGGTGAGGGGAAGGCTTCGGGGAAGGGTTAGGGTTAGGGTTCGGGCTAGGGTTAGGATTAGGGGACGGGGACGGTTTAGGGTCCAGGTTAGGGTACGACTACGGTTTAGGGGGAGTGTTCGTGTGAGGGCTCGGGATAGTGTTAGCATACGGGTTAGGATTAGGGGACGGGTGAGGGGAAGGCTTCAGGGAAGGGTTAGGTTTAGTGTTCGGGCTAGGGTTAAGGTTAGGGTGCGGGGATGGTTTAGGGTCCAGGTCAGGTTACGACAATGGTTTAGGGGGAGGGTACGTGTGAGGGCATGGGTTAGTGTTAGCGTACGGGTTAGGATTAGGGGACGTGAGAGGGGAAAGCTTCGGGGAAGGGTTAGGGTTAGTGTTCGGGCTAGGGTTAGCGTTATGGGACGGGGACGGTTTAGGGTCCAGGTGAGCGTACGACAACGGTTTAGGGGGAGCGTACGTGTGAGGGAATGGGTAAATGTTAGCGTACGGCTTAGGATTAGGGGACGGGTGAGGGGAAGGCTTCGGGAAAGAGGGTTAGGGTTCAGGCTAGACTTAGCGTTAGGGGACGGGGACGGTTTAAGGTCCAGGTGAGGGTATGACAACGGTTTAGGTGGAGCGTACGTGTGAGAGCACGGGTTACTGTTTGCATACGGGTTAGGATTAGGGGACGGGTGAAGGGAAGGCTCCGGGGAAGGGTTAGGGTTAGGGTTTGGGGTAAGTTTAGGGTTAGGGAACGGGGACGGTTTAGGGTCCAGGTGAGGGTATGACATCGTTTCAGGGGGAGCATGCGTGTGAGGGCACGGGTTAGTGTTAGTGTACGGGTTAGGATTAGGGGACGTGTGAGGGGAAGGCTTCGGGGAAGGGTTAGGGTTAGGGTTCGGTCTAGGGTTAGAGGTAGGTTATGGGGACGGTTTAGGGTCCAGATGAGCGTATGACAATGGTTTAGGGGGAGCGTACGTGTGAGGGCACGGTTTAGTGTTAGCGTTCGGGTTAGGATTAGGTGACGGGTGAGGGGAAGGCTCTGGGGAAGTGTTAGAGTTAGGGTTCGGGCTAGGTTTAGGGTTAGGGTTTGAGTACGTTTTAGGGTCCAGGTGCGGGTACGAAAACGGTTTAGTGTGAGCGTACGTGTGAGGGCATGGGTTAGTGTTAGCGTACGGGTTAGTACTAGGGAATGGGTTAGGGTAAGGCTTCGGGGAAGGGTTAGGGTGGATCATACTCTGGGTTCCACATGCATGTTTTAGCTGAAGGAAGAATACCTTAAACCTGCAGAGTTGAGACCCGTGGAATGGGTACCATGCAATATGACTTCAAAGGGTCTTCATTTGCTCACCGAACCTCTCCAATCCTATCACTGCTGCGTTTATGCCCCTGTACACACGCTTGATTCTCTTTTGGAGACATAGTAATCCATAGGTTTTAAGATACTTACTAGTCAGGTACATTCTTAGGCGTTTAATATGGGGTGTTGAGTCCATTTCTTTGAGCAAGGAGTAGCTCTTGTCTATTCCATATTTAGCTTAAGGAACTTTATCTGTGCTCATTTCAACCTCTGGTTTTATGCAGCACCCCAACTCACCTTTCCCCTTAAGCAAGCATAAGTTGCTTTTCTAAATTTGAGACCCTGTTCTGTTTTGGAATTCAGTTCCTGTGAAGCCAAGTTTACATTCCGTGTATTAGTGATATCTTATGATGTTTCTTTTTCTGTGTGACTTATTTCAGTTAGAATCATCGTACCTGAATCCACTCATTATGCTGCTACGGGCCTGATGACATAGATTTCTTTGCTGAGTGATACTGCATTGTACGTAAGTACCACAAGTTCTTTATCCATTTTTCACTTTCTGTGATATTGAACTTGTACGGTAACCGAGGTTCTTGTAAACAGAGGCGTCCCAAACTTTGGGGTGGCTGTGTCTTTTTGATTTTAATTTCCCTAAGCTATAGGACCATAAGTGGAAGTACCGTAGGCTCTGTTGCTTTGTTTTTTAGATGTTTCAGGAAACACCATACACTTCTCCCGAGTGTCTGTTGGCAATTTACATCCCGCCCATCAGCATAACAAGGCTCCCAGTTCTCCATGGCCTGTCCTGCCTTTCTGGATTTTACACTTTTTTCAGATGGCCCTTTTGACCGGGGGGAAGTGAGACTTCATTGTACTGCAGATTTCCTTTGCAAGCTTGCTTGGTTGGCCAAAAAGGGCGTATGCGTTTTTTCCTGAATATATTCAGGAAAAAACGCATACGCCCTTTTTGGCCAAGTGCATCATTGTGGACGTTCTGCCTCTTTTCCTATGCTTTCAATGCAATTCCAGTCTACCTCCTGAAATCGGTTTCCTGCAATTCTGCCCCGATTTCAAGTCCTCTGGGCAGCCTTACTTCAGTGTATTTTTGGACGATAGCTGTCATTTATAACTCTGCAGGTTTGTGAATTACAGTGCCCCTGAGCTCCTTTCTTCAACTCGCTTACTTGTGACCTGGCTGCAACACCGCAGGATGGCTTCAGGCCCTAATCTGGTTCCGGCACGGCACGCTCAGCCTTTGGTTATTTCCCCTTCCTGGTGGGAAATGAGAGTTAAATTTGCCCATCCAGACACCTCCAGCTAGTCTCTCATTGGTTCTCCCTATTCCTGTTCATCTTTCGCAGAAATTGCAAACTGGGCCAAACAGGAGGTTAAAGGCGCTGACTCTCCAAGTGGGGAGACTGTTATAAAAGCGTCTGGAATGTTGCACCCGAGTACCAGGGGAGGAAAACTGAGACATATTTGAACACGTCTCCCGTTCACATGGTTGATCAAACTCTGGGTTCCACATGCATGTTTTAGCTGAAGGAAGAATACCTTAAACCTGGAGAGTTGAGACCCGTGTAATGGGTACCATGCAATATGACTTCAAAGGGTCTTCATTTGCTCACCGAACCTCTCCAATCCTATCACTGCTGCGTTTATTCCCCTGTACACATGCTTGATTCTCTTTTGGAGACATAGCAATCCATAGGTTTTAAGATACTTACTAGTCAGGTACATTCTTAGGCCTTTAATATGGGGTGTTGAGTCCATTTTCTTGAGCAAGGAGTAGCTCTTGTCTATTCCATATTTGGCTTAAGGAACTTTATCTGTGCTCATTTCAATCTCTGGTTTTATGCAGCACCCCAACTCACCTTTACCCTTAAGCAAGCGTAAGTTGGTTTTCTAAATTTGAGACCCTGTTCTGTTCTGGAATTCAGTTCCTGTGTAGCCAAGTTTACATTCCGTGTATTATTGATATCTTATGATGTTTCTTTTTCTTTGTGACTTATTTCAGTTAGAATCATCATACCTGAATCCACTCATTGTGCTGCTAAGGGCCTGATGACATAGATTTCATTGCTGAGTGATATTGCTTTGTAAGTAAATACCACAGCTTCTTTATCCATTTTTCACTTTCTGCGATGTTGAACTTGTACTGTAAACGAGGTTCTTGTAAACAGAGGTGTCCCAACCTTTGGGGTGGCTGTGTCTTTTTGATTTTAATTTCCCTAAGCTATAGGACCATAAGTGGAAGTGCCCTAGGCTCTGTTGCTTTGTTTTTTAGATGTTTCAGGAAACACCATACACTTCTCCCGAGTGTCTGTTGGCAATTTACATCCCGCCCATCAGCATAACAAGGCTCCCAGTTCTCCATGGCCTGTCCTGCCTTTCTGGATTTTACACTTTTTTCAGATGGCCCTTTTGACCGGGGGGAAGTGAGACTTCATTGTAGTGCAGATTTCCTTTGCCAGCTTGCTTGGTTGGCCAAAAAGTGCGTATGCGTTTTTTCCTGAATATATTCAGGAAAAAACACATACGCCCTTTTTGGCCAAGTGCATCATTGTGGACGTTCTGCCTCTTTTCCTATGCTTTCAATGCAATTCCAGTCTACCTCCTGAAATCGGTTTCCTGCAATTCTGCCCCGCTTTCAAGTCCTCTTGGCAGCCTTACTTCAGTGTATTTTTGGACGATAGCTGTCATTTATAACTCTGCAGGTTTGTGAATTACAGTGCCCCTGAGCTCCTTTCTTCAACTCGCTTTCTTTTGAGCTGGCCACAACACCACAGGATGGCTTCAGGCCCTAATCTGGTTCCGGCACGGCACGCTGAGCCTTTGGTTATTTCCTCTTCCTGGTGGGAAATGAGAGTTAAATTTGCCCGTCCAGACACCTCCAGCTAGTCTCTCATTGGTTCTCCCTATTCCTGTTCATCTTCCGCAGAAATTGCAAACTGGGCCAAACAGGAGGTTAAAGGCGCTGACTCTCCAATTTGGGAGAGTGTTAGTAAAGCTTCTGGAATGTTGCACCCGAGTACCAGGGGAGGAAAACTGAGACATATTTGAACACGTCTCCCGGTCACACGGTTGATCATACTCTGGGTTCTACATGCATGTTTTACCTGAAGGAAGAATATCTTAAACCTGGAGAGTTGAGACCCGTGGAATGGGTACCATGCAATATGACTTCAAAGGGTCTTCATTTGCTCACCGAACGTCTCCAATCCTATCACTGCTGTGTTTATGCCCCTGTGCACTGGATTCATTCTCTTTCGGAGACATAGCAATCCATAGGTTTTAAGATACTTACTAGTCAGGTACATTCTTAGGCGTTTAATATGGGGTGTGGAGTCCATTTCGTTGAGCAAGGAGTAGCTCTTGTCTATTCCATATTTGGCTTAAGGAACTTTATCTGTGCTCATTTCAATCTCTGGTTTTATGCAGCACCCCAACTCACCTTTCCCCTTAAGCAAGCATAAGTTGGTTTTCTGAATTTGAGACCCTGTTCTGTTCTGTAATTCAGTTCCTGTGTAGCCAAGTTTACATTCCGTGTATTAGTGATATCTTATGATGTTTCTTTTTCTGTGTGACTTATTTCAGTTAGAATCATCGTACCTGAATCCACTCATTATGCTGCTACGGGCCTGATGACATAGATTTCATTGCTGAGTGATACTGCATTGTACGTAAGTACCACAAGTTCTTTATCCATTTTTCACTTTCTGTGATATTGAACTTGTACGGTAAACGAGGTTCTTGTAAACAGAGGCGTCCCAAACTTTGGGGTGGCTGTGTCTTTTTGATTTTAATTTCCCTAAGCTATAGGACCGTAAGTGGAAGTGCCCTAGGCTCTGTTGCTTTGTTTTTTAGATGTTTCAGGAAACACCATACACTTCTCCCGAGTGTCTCTTGGCAATTTACATCCCGCCCATCAGCATAACAAGGCTCCCAGTTCTCCATGGCCTGTCCTGCCTTTCTGGATTTTACACTTTTTTCAGATGGCCCTTTTGACCGGGGGGAAGTGAGACTTCATTGTAGTGCAGATTTCCTTTGCAAGCTTGCTTGGTTGGCCAAAAAGGGCGTATGCGTTTTTTCCTGAATATATTCAGGAAAAAACGCATACGCCCTTTTTGGCCAAGTGCATCATTGTGGACGTTCTGCCTCTTTTCCTATGCTTTCAATGCAATTCCAGTCTACCTCCTGAAATCGGTTTCCTGCAATTCTGCCCCGCTTTCAAGTCCTCTTGGCAGCCTTACTTCAGTCTATTTTTGGACGATAGCTGTCATTTATAACTCTGCAGGTTTGTGAATTACAGTGCCCCTGAGCTCCTTTCTTCAACTCGCTTTCTTGTGACCTGGCCGCTACACCGCAGGATGGCTTCAGGCCCTAATCTGGTTCCGGCACGGCATGCTGAGCCTCTGGTTATTTCCTCTTCCTGGTGGGAAATGAGAGTTAAATTTGCCCGTCCAGACACCTCCAGCTAGTCTCTCATTGGTTCTCGCTATTCCTGTTCATCTTCCGCAGAAATTGCAAACTGGGCCAAACAGGAGGTTAAAGGCGCTGACTCTCCAAGTGGGGAGAGTGTTAGTAAAGCGTCTGGAATGTTGCACCCGAGTACCAGGGGAGGAAAACTGACACATATTTGAACACGTCTCCCGATCACATGGTTGATCATACTCTGGGTTCCACATGCATGTTTTAGCTGAAGGAAGAATACCTAAAACCTGGGTAGTTGAAACCCGTGGAATGGGTACCATGCAATATGACTTCAAAGGGTCTTCATTTGCTCACCGAACCTCTCCAATCCTATCACTGCTGCGTTTATGCCCCTGTACACATGCTTGATTCTCTTTCGGAGACATAGCAATCCCTAGGTTTTAAGATACTTACTAGTCAGGTACATTCTTAGGCGTTTAATATGCGGTGTTGAGTCCATTTCTTTGAGCAAGGAGTAGCTCTTGTCTATTCCATATTTGGCTTAAGGAACTTTATCTGTGCTCATTTCAATCTCTGGTTTTATGCAGCACCCCAACTCACCTTTACCCTTAAGCAAGCCTAAGTTCGTTTTCTAAATTTGAGACCCTGTTCTGTTCTGTAATTCAGTTCCTGTGTAGCCACGTTTACATTCCGTGTATTACTGATATCTTATGATGTTTCTTTTTCTGTGTGACTTATTTCAGTTAGAATCATCATACATGAATCCACGCATTGTGCTGCTAAGGGCCTGATGACATAGATTTCATTGCTGAGTGATATTGCTTTGTAAGTAAATACCACAACTTCTTTATCCATTTTTCACTTTCTGATATGTTCAACTTGTACTGTAAACGAGGTTCTTGTAAACAGAGCCATCCCAAACTTTGGGGTTGCTGTGTCTTTTTGATTTTAATTTCCCTAAGCTATAGGACCATAAGTGGAAGTGCCCTAGGCTCTGTTGCTTTGTTTTTTAGATGTTTCAGGAAACACCATACACTTCTCCCGAGTGTCTGTTGGCAATTTACATCCCGCCCATCAGCATAACAAGGCTCCCAGTTCTCCATGGCCTGTCCTGCCTTTCTGGATTTTACACTTTTCTCAGCTGGCCCTTTTGACCGGGGGGAAGTGAGACTTCATTGTAGTGCAGATTTCCTTTGCAAGTTTGCTTGGTTGGCCAAAAAGTGTGTATGCGTTTTTTCCTGAATATATTCAGGATAAAACGCATACGCCCTTTTTGGCCAAGTGCATCATTGTGGACGTCCTGCCTCATTTCCTATGCTTTCAATGCAATTCCAGTCTACCTCCTGAAATCGGTTTCCTGCAATTCTGCCCCGCTTTCAAGTCCTCTTGGCAGCCTTACTTCAGTATATTTTTGGACGATAGCTGTCATTTATAACTCTGCAGGTTTGTGAATTACAGTGCCCCTGAGCTCCTTTCTTCAACTCGCTTTCTTGTGACCTGGCCGCAACATCGCAGGATGGCTTCAGGCCCTAATCTGGTTCCGGCACGGCACGCTGAGCCTTTGGTTAATTCCTCTTCCTGGTGGGAAATGAGAGTTAAATTTGCCCATCCAGACACCTCCAGCTAGTCTCTCATTGGTTCTCGCTATTCCTGTTCATCTTCCGCAGAAATTGCAAACTGGGCCAAACAGGAGGTTAAAGGGACTAACTCTCCAAGTCGGGAGAGTGTTAGTAAAGCGTCTGGAATGTTGCACCCGAGTACCAGGGTACGAAAACTGAGACATATTTGAACACGTCTCCCGATCACATGGTTGATCATACTCTAGGTTCCACATGCATGTTTTAGCTGAAGGAAGAATACCTTAAACCTTGGTAGTTGAAACCCGTGGAAGGGGTACCAGGCAATATGACTTCAAAGGGTCTTCATTTGCTCACCGAACCTCTCCAATCTTATCACTGCTGCGTTTATGCCCCTGTACACATGCTTGATTCTCTTTCGGAGACATAGCAATCCATAGGTTTTAAGATACTTACTAGTCAGGTACATTCTTAGGCGTTTAATATGGGGTGTTGAGTCCATTTCGTTGAGCAAGGAGTAGCTCTTGTCTATTCCATATTTGGCTTAAGGAACTTTATCTGTGCTCATTTCAATCTCTGGTTTTATGCAGCACCCAAACTCAACTTTACCCTTAAGCAAGCCTAAGTTGGTTTTCTAAATTTGAGACCCTGTTCTGTTCTGTAATTCAGTTCCTGTGTAGCCAAGTTTACATTCCGTGTATTACTCATATCTTATGATGTTTCTTTTTCTGTGTGACTTATTTCAGTGAGAATCATCATACCTGAATCCACTCATTGTGCTGCTAAGGGCCTGATGACATAGATTTCATTGCTGAGTGATATTGCTTTTTAAGTAAATACCACAACTTCTTTATCCATTTTTCACTTTCTGCGATGTTGAACTTGTACTGTAAACGAGGTCATTGTAAACAGAGGCGTCCCAAACTTTGGGGTGGCTGTGTGTTTTTGATTTTAATTTCCCTAAGCTATAGGACCATAAGTGGAAGTGCCCTAGGCTCTGTTGCTTTGTTTTTTAGATGTTTCAGGAAACACCATACACTTCTCCCAAGTGTCTGTTGGCAATTTACATCCCGCCCATCAGCATAACAAGGCTCCCAGTTCTCCATGGCCTGTCCTGCCTTTCTGGATTTTACACTTTTCTCAGCTGGCCCTTTTGACCGGGGGGAAGTGAGACTTCATTGTAGTGCAGATTTCCTTTGCAAGTTTGCTTGGTTGGCCAAAAAGTGTGTATGCGTTTTTTCCTGAATATATTCAGGATAAAACGCATACGCCCTTTTTGGCCAAGTGCATCATTGTGGACGTCCTGCCTCTTTTCCTATGCTTTCAATGCAATTCCAGTCTACCTCCTGAAATCGGTTTCCTGCAATTCTGCCCCGCTTTCAAGTCCTCTTGGCAGCCTTACTTCAGTATATTTTTGGACGATAGCTGTCATTTATAACTCTGCAGGTTTGTGAATTACAGTGCCCCTGAGCTCCTTTCTTCAACTCGCTTTCTTGTGACCTGGCCGCAACATCGCAGGATGGCTTCAGGCCCTAATCTGGTTCCGGCACGGCACGCTGAGCCTTTGGTTAATTCCTCTTCCTGGTGGGAAATGAGAGTTAAATTTGCCCGTCCAGACACCTCCAGCTAGTCTCTCATTGGTTCTCCCTATTCCTGTTCATCTTCCGCAGAAATTGCAAACTGGGCCAAACAGGAGGTTAAAGGGACTGACTCTCCAAGTCGGGAGAGTGTTAGTAAAGCGTCTGGAATGTTGCACCCGAGTACCAGGGTACGAAAACTGAGACATATTTGAACACGTCTCCCGATCACATGGTTGATCATACTCTAGGTTCCACATGCATGTTTTAGCTGAAGGAAGAATACCTTAAACCTTGGTAGTTGAAACCCGTGGAATGGGTACCATGCAATATGACTTCAAAGGGTCTTCATTTGCTCACTGAACCTCTCCAATCCTATCACTGCTGCGTTGATGTCCCTGTACACATGCTTGGTTCTCTTTTGGAGACATAGCAATCCATAGGTTTTAAGATACTTACTAGTCAGGTACATTCTTAGGCGTTTAATATGCGGTGTTGAGTCCATTTCATTGAGCAAGGAGTAGCTCTTGTCTATTCCATATTTGGCTTAAGGAACTTTATCTGTGCTCATTTCGATCTCTGGTTTTATGCAGCACCCCAACTCACCTTTCC
This sequence comes from Delphinus delphis, assembly GCF_949987515.2. NCBI lineage: Eukaryota > Metazoa > Chordata > Mammalia > Artiodactyla > Delphinidae > Delphinus > Delphinus delphis. Next base: position 1,273,504 of record NW_027192701.1, on the reverse strand, counting down.
CCTTAAGCAAGCATAAGTTGGTTTTCTAAATTTGAGACCCTGTTCTGTTCTGTAATTCAGTTCCTGTGTAGCCAAGTTTACATTCCATGTATTACTGATATCTTATGATGTTTCTTTTTCTGTGTGACTTATTTCAGTGAGAATCATCATACCTGAATCCACTCATTTTGCTGCTAAGGGCCTGATGACATAGATTTCATTGCTGAGTGATACTGCATTATAAGTAAATACCACAACTTCTTTATCCATTTTTCACTTTCTGCGATGTTGAACTTGTACTGTAAACGAGGTTCTTGTAAACAGAGGCGTCCCAAACTTTGGGGTGGCTGTGTCTTTTTGATTTTAATTTCCCTAAGCTATAGGACCATAAGTGGAAGTGCCCTAGGCTCTGTTGCTTTGTTTTTTAGATGTTTCAGGAAACACCATACACTTCTCCCGAGAGTCTGTTGGAAATTTACATCCCGCCCTTCAGCATAACAAGGCTCCCAGTTCTCCATGGCCTGTCCTGCCTTTCTGGATTTTACACTTTTTTCAGATGGCCCTTTTGACCGGGGGGAAGTGAGACTTCATTGTACTGCAGATTTCCATTGCAAGCTTGCTTGGTTGGCCAAAAAGGGCGTATGCGTTTTTTCCTGAATATATTCAGGAAAAAACGCATACGCCCTTTTTGGCCAAGTGCATCATTGTGGACGTTCTGCCTCTTTTCCTATGCTTTCAATGCAATTCCAGTCTACCTCCTGAAATCGGTTTCCTGCAATTCTGCCCCGCTTTCAAGTCCTCTTGGCAGCCTTACTTCAGTCTATTTTTGGACGATAGCTGTCATTTATAACTCTGCAGGTTTGTGAATTACAGTGCCCCTGAGCTCCTTTCTTCAACTCGCTTTCTTGTGACCTGGCCGCAACACCGCAGGATGGCTTCAGGCCCTAATCTGGTTCCGGCACGGCATGCTGAGCCTCTGGTTATTTCCTCTTCCTGGTGGGAAATGAGAGTTAAATTTGCCCGTCCAGACACCTCCAGCTAGTCTCTCATTGGTTCTCGCTATTCCTGTTCATCTTCCGCAGAAATTGCAAACTGGGCCAAACAGGAGGTTAAAGGCGCTGACTCTCCAAGTGGGGAGAGTGTTAGTAAAGCGTCTGGAATGTTGCACCCGAGTACCAGGGGAGGAAAACTGACACATATTTGAACACGTCTCCCGATCACATGGTTGATCATACTCTGGGTTCCACATGCATGTTTTAGCTGAAGGAAGAATACCTAAAACCTGGGTAGTTGAAACCCGTGGAATGGGTACCATGCAATATGACTTCAAAGGGTCTTCATTTGCTCACCGAACCTCTCCAATCCTATCACTGCTGCGTTTATGCCCCTGTACACATGCTTGATTCTCTTTCGGAGACATAGCAATCCCTAGGTTTTAAGATACTTACTAGTCAGGTACATTCTTAGGCGTTTAATATGCGGTGTTGAGTCCATTTCTTTGAGCAAGGAGTAGCTCTTGTCTATTCCATATTTGGCTTAAGGAACTTTATCTGTGCTCATTTCAATCTCTGGTTTTATGCAGCACCCCAACTCACCTTTACCCTTAAGCAAGCCTAAGTTCGTTTTCTAAATTTGAGACCCTGTTCTGTTCTGTAATTCAGTTCCTGTGTAGCCACGTTTACATTCCGTGTATTACTGATATCTTATGATGTTTCTTTTTCTGTGTGACTTATTTCAGTTAGAATCATCATACATGAATCCACGCATTGTGCTGCTAAGGGCCTGATGACATAGATTTCATTGCTGAGTGATATTGCTTTGTAAGTAAATACCACAACTTCTTTATCCATTTTTCACTTTCTGATATGTTCAACTTGTACTGTAAACGAGGTTCTTGTAAACAGAGCCATCCCAAACTTTGGGGTTGCTGTGTCTTTTTGATTTTAATTTCCCTAAGCTATAGGACCATAAGTGGAAGTGCCCTAGGCTCTGTTGCTTTGTTTTTTAGATGTTTCAGGAAACACCATACACTTCTCCCGAGTGTCTGTTGGCAATTTACATCCCGCCCATCAGCATAACAAGGCTCCCAGTTCTCCATGGCCTGTCCTGCCTTTCTGGATTTTACACTTTTCTCAGCTGGCCCTTTTGACCGGGGGGAAGTGAGACTTCATTGTAGTGCAGATTTCCTTTGCAAGTTTGCTTGGTTGGCCAAAAAGTGTGTATGCGTTTTTTCCTGAATATATTCAGGATAAAACGCATACGCCCTTTTTGGCCAAGTGCATCATTGTGGACGTCCTGCCTCTTTTCCTATGCTTTCAATGCAATTCCAGTCTACCTCCTGAAATCGGTTTCCTGCAATTCTGCCCCGCTTTCAAGTCCTCTTGGCAGCCTTACTTCAGTATATTTTTGGACGATAGCTGTCATTTATAACTCTGCAGGTTTGTGAATTACAGTGCCCCTGAGCTCCTTTCTTCAACTCGCTTTCTTGTGACCTGGCCGCAACATCGCAGGATGGCTTCAGGCCCTAATCTGGTTCCGGCACGGCACGCTGAGCCTTTGGTTAATTCCTCTTCCTGGTGGGAAATGAGAGTTAAATTTGCCCATCCAGACACCTCCAGCTAGTCTCTCATTGGTTCTCGCTATTCCTGTTCATCTTCCGCAGAAATTGCAAACTGGGCCAAACAGGAGGTTAAAGGGACTAACTCTCCAAGTCGGGAGAGTGTTAGTAAAGCGTCTGGAATGTTGCACCCGAGTACCAGGGTACGAAAACTGAGACATATTTGAACACGTCTCCCGATCACATGGTTGATCATACTCTAGGTTCCACATGCATGTTTTAGCTGAAGGAAGAATACCTTAAACCTTGGTAGTTGAAACCCGTGGAAGGGGTACCAGGCAATATGACTTCAAAGGGTCTTCATTTGCTCACCGAACCTCTCCAATCTTATCACTGCTGCGTTTATGCCCCTGTACACATGCTTGATTCTCTTTCGGAGACATAGCAATCCATAGGTTTTAAGATACTTACTAGTCAGGTACATTCTTAGGCGTTTAATATGGGGTGTTGAGTCCATTTCGTTGAGCAAGGAGTAGCTCTTGTCTATTCCATATTTGGCTTAAGGAACTTTATCTGTGCTCATTTCAATCTCTGGTTTTATGCAGCACCCAAACTCAACTTTACCCTTAAGCAAGCCTAAGTTGGTTTTCTAAATTTGAGACCCTGTTCTGTTCTGTAATTCAGTTCCTGTGTAGCCAAGTTTACATTCCGTGTATTACTCATATCTTATGATGTTTCTTTTTCTGTGTGACTTATTTCAGTGAGAATCATCATACCTGAATCCACTCATTGTGCTGCTAAGGGCCTGATGACATAGATTTCATTGCTGAGTGATATTGCTTTTTAAGTAAATACCACAACTTCTTTATCCATTTTTCACTTTCTGCGATGTTGAACTTGTACTGTAAACGAGGTCATTGTAAACAGAGGCGTCCCAAACTTTGGGGTGGCTGTGTGTTTTTGATTTTAATTTCCCTAAGCTATAGGACCATAAGTGGAAGTGCCCTAGGCTCTGTTGCTTTGTTTTTTAGATGTTTCAGGAAACACCATACACTTCTCCCAAGTGTCTGTTGGCAATTTACATCCCGCCCATCAGCATAACAAGGCTCCCAGTTCTCCATGGCCTGTCCTGCCTTTCTGGATTTTACACTTTTCTCAGCTGGCCCTTTTGACCGGGGGGAAGTGAGACTTCATTGTAGTGCAGATTTCCTTTGCAAGTTTGCTTGGTTGGCCAAAAAGTGTGTATGCGTTTTTTCCTGAATATATTCAGGATAAAACGCATACGCCCTTTTTGGCCAAGTGCATCATTGTGGACGTCCTGCCTCTTTTCCTATGCTTTCAATGCAATTCCAGTCTACCTCCTGAAATCGGTTTCCTGCAATTCTGCCCCGCTTTCAAGTCCTCTTGGCAGCCTTACTTCAGTATATTTTTGGACGATAGCTGTCATTTATAACTCTGCAGGTTTGTGAATTACAGTGCCCCTGAGCTCCTTTCTTCAACTCGCTTTCTTGTGACCTGGCCGCAACATCGCAGGATGGCTTCAGGCCCTAATCTGGTTCCGGCACGGCACGCTGAGCCTTTGGTTAATTCCTCTTCCTGGTGGGAAATGAGAGTTAAATTTGCCCGTCCAGACACCTCCAGCTAGTCTCTCATTGGTTCTCCCTATTCCTGTTCATCTTCCGCAGAAATTGCAAACTGGGCCAAACAGGAGGTTAAAGGGACTGACTCTCCAAGTCGGGAGAGTGTTAGTAAAGCGTCTGGAATGTTGCACCCGAGTACCAGGGTACGAAAACTGAGACATATTTGAACACGTCTCCCGATCACATGGTTGATCATACTCTAGGTTCCACATGCATGTTTTAGCTGAAGGAAGAATACCTTAAACCTTGGTAGTTGAAACCCGTGGAATGGGTACCATGCAATATGACTTCAAAGGGTCTTCATTTGCTCACTGAACCTCTCCAATCCTATCACTGCTGCGTTGATGTCCCTGTACACATGCTTGGTTCTCTTTTGGAGACATAGCAATCCATAGGTTTTAAGATACTTACTAGTCAGGTACATTCTTAGGCGTTTAATATGCGGTGTTGAGTCCATTTCATTGAGCAAGGAGTAGCTCTTGTCTATTCCATATTTGGCTTAAGGAACTTTATCTGTGCTCATTTCGATCTCTGGTTTTATGCAGCACCCCAACTCACCTTTCCCCTTAAGCAAGCATAAGTTGGTTTTCTAAATTTGAGACCCTGTTCTGTTCTGTAATTCAGTTCCTGTGTAGCCAAGTTTACATTCCATGTATTACTGATATCTTATGATGTTTCTTTTTCTGTGTGACTTATTTCAGTGAGAATCATCATACCTGAATCCACTCATTTTGCTGCTAAGGGCCTGATGACATAGATTTCATTGCTGAGTGATACTGCATTATAAGTAAATACCACAACTTCTTTATCCATTTTTCACTTTCTGCGATGTTGAACTTGTACTGTAAACGAGGTTCTTGTAAACAGAGGCGTCCCAAACTTTGGGGTGGCTGTGTCTTTTTGATTTTAATTTCCCTAAGCTATAGGACCATAAGTGGAAGTGCCCTAGGCTCTGTTGCTTTGTTTTTTAGATGTTTCAGGAAACACCATACACTTCTCCCGAGTGTCTGTTGGCAATTTACATCCTGCCCATCAGCATAACAAGGCTCCCAGTTCTCCATAGCCTGTCTTGCCTTTCTGGATTTTACACTTCTTTCAGATGGCCCTTTTGACCGGGGGGAAGTGAGACTTCATTGTAGTGCAGATTTCCTTTGCAAGCTTGCTTGGTTGGCCAAAAAGGGCGTATGCGTTTTATCCTGAATATATTCAGGAAAAAACGCATATGCCCTTTTTGGCCAAGTGCATCATGGTGGACGTTCTGCCTCTTTTCCTATGCTTTCAATGCAATTCCAGTCTACCTCCTGAAATCGGTTTCCTGCAATTCTGCCCCGCTTTCAGGTCCTCTTGGCAGCCTTACTTCAGTATATTTTTGGAAGATAGCTGTCATTTATAACTCTGCAGGTTTGTGAATTACAGTGCCCCTGAGCTCCTCTCTTCAACTCGCTTTGTTTTGAGCTGGCCGCAACACCGCTGGATGGCTTCAGGCCCTAATCTGGTTCCGGCACGGCACGCTGAGCCTTTGGTTAATTCCTCTTCCTGGTAGGAAATGAGAGTTAAATTTGCCCGTCCAGACACCTCCAGCTAGTCTCTCATTGGTTCTCCCTATTCCTGTTCATCTTCCGCAGAAATTGCAAACTGGGCCAAACAGGAGGTTAAAGGGACTGACTCTCCAACTGGGGAGAGTGTTAGTAAAGCGTCTGGAATGTTGCACCCGAGTACCATGGGAGGAAAACTGAGACATATTTGAACACGTCTCCCGTTCACACGGTTGATCATACTCTGGGTTCCACATGCATGTTTTAGCTGAAGGAAGAATACCTAAAACCTGGGTAGTTGAAACCCGTGGAATGGGTACCATGCAATATGACTTTAAAGGGTCTTCATTTGCTCACCGAACCTCTCCAATCTTATCACTGCTGCGTTTATGCCCCTGTACACATGCTTGATTCTCTTTCGGAGACATAGCAATCCATAGGTTTTAAGATACTTACTAGTCAGCTACATTCTTAGGCGTTTAATATGGGGTGTTGAGTCCATTTCGTTGAGAAAGGAGTAGCTCTTGTCTATTCCATATTTGGCTTAAGGAACTTTATCTGTGCTCATTTCAATCTCTGGTTTTATGCAGCACCCCAACTCACCTTTCCCCTTAAGCAAGCATAAGTTGGTTTTCTAAATTTGAGACCCTGTCTGTTTTGGAATTCAGTTCCTGTGTAGCCAAGTTTACATTCCGTGTATTAGTGATATCTTATGATGTTTCTTTTCCTGTGTGACTTATTTCAGTTAGAATCATTGTACCTGAATCCACTCATTATGCTGCTACGGGCCTGATGACATAGATTTCATTGCTGAGTGATACTGCATTGTACGTAAGTAACACAAGTTCTTTATCCATTTTTCACTTTCTGTGATATTGAACTTTTATGGGAAACGAGGTTCTTGTAAACAGAGGCGTCCCAAACTTTGGGGTGGCTGTGTCTTTTTGATTTTAACTTCCCTAAGCTATAGGACCATAAGTGGAAGTGCCCTAGGCTCTGTTGCTTTGTTTTTTAGATGTTTCAGGAAACACCATACACTTCTCCCGAGTGTCTGTTGGCAATTTACATCCCGCCCATCAGCATAACAAGGCTCCCAGTTCTCCATGGCCTGTCCTGCCTTTCTGGATTTTACACTTTTTTCAGATGGCCCTTTTGACCGGGGGGAAGTGAGACTTCATTGTAGTGCAGATTTCCTTTGCAAGCTTGCTTGGTTGGCCAAAAAGGGCGTATGCGTTTTTTCCTGAATATATTCAGTAAAAAACGCATACGCCCTTTTTGGCCAAGTGCATCACTGTGGACGTTCTGCCTCTTTTCCTATGCTTTCAATGCAATTCCAGTCTACCTCCTGAAATCGGTTTCCTGCAATTCTGCCCCGCTTTCAAGTCCTCTTGGCAGCCTTACTTCAGTATATTTTTGGACGATAGCTGTCATTTATAACTCTGCAGGTTTGTGAATTACAGTGCCCCTGAGCTCCTTTCTTCAACTCGCTTTCTTGTGACCTGGCCGCAACACCGCAGGATGGCTTCAGGCCCTAATCTGGTTCCGGCATGGCACACAGAGCCTTTGGTTAATTCGTCTTCCTGGTGGGAAATGCGAGTTAAAATTGCCCGTCCAGACACCTCCAGCTAGTCTCTCATTGGTTCTCGCTATTCTTGTTCATCTTCCGCAGAAATTGCAAACTGGGCCAAACATGAGGTTAAAGGGACTGACTCTCCAAGTCAGGAGAGTGTTAGTAAAGCGTCTGGAATGTTGCACCCGAGTACCAGGGTACAAAAACTGAGACATATTTGAACACGTCTCCCGATCACATGGTTGATCATACTCTAGGTTCCACATGCATGTTTTAGCTGAAGGAAGAATACCTTAAACCTGGGTAGTTGAAACCCGTGGAATGGGTACCATGCAATATGACTTCAAAGGGTCTTCATTTGCTCACCGAACCTCTCCAATCCTATCACTGCTGTGTTTATGCCCTTGTACACATGCTTGATTCTCTTTCGGAGATATAGCAATCCATAGGTTTAAAGATACTTACTAGTCAGGTACATTCTTAGGCGTTTAATATGTGGTGTTGAGTCCATTTCATTGAGCAAGGAGTAGCTCTTGTCTATTCCATATTTGGCTTAAGGAACTTTATCTGTGCTCATTTCAATCTCTGGTTTTATGCAGCACCCCAACTCACCTTTGCCCTTAAGCAAGCATAAGTTCGTTTTCTAAATTTGAGACCCTGTTCTTTTCTGTAATTCAGTTCCTGTGTAGCCAAGTTTACATTCCGTGTATTACTGATATCTTATGATGTTTCTTTTTCTGTGTGACTTATTTCAGTTAGAATCATCATACCTGAATCCACTCATTGTGCTGCTAAGGGCCTGATGACATAGATTTCATTGCTGAGTGATACTGCATTGTACCTAAGTACCTCAAGTTCTTTATCCATTTTTTCACTTTCTGTGATATTGAACTTGTATGGAAAACGAGGTTCTTGTAAACAGAGGCGTCGCAAACTTTGGGGTGGCTGTGTCTTTTTGAGTTTAACTTCCCTAAGCTATAGGACCATAAGTGGAAGTGCCCTAGGCTCTGTTGCTTTGTTTTTTAGATGTTTCAGGAAACACCATACACTTCTCCCAAGTGTCTGTTGGCAATTTACATCCCGCCCATCAGCATAACAAGGCTCCCAGTTCTCCATGGCCTGTCCTGCCTTTCTGGATTTTACACTTTTTTCAGATGGCCCTTTTGACCGGGGGGAAGTGAGACTTCATTGTAGTGCAGATTTCCTTTGCAAGTTTGCTTGGTTGGCCAAAAAGGGCGTATGCGTTTTTTCCTGAATATATTCAGGAAAAAACGCATACGCCCTTTTTTGCCAAGTGCATCATTATGGACGTTCTGCCTCTTTTCCTATGCTTTCAATGCAATTCCAGTCTACCTCCTGAAATCGGTTTCCTGCAATTCTGCCCCGCTTTCAAGTCCTCTTGGCAGCCTTACTTCAGTATATTTTTGGACGATAGCTGTCACTTATAACTCTAAAGGTTTGTGAATTACAGTACCCCTGAGCTCCTTTCTTCAACTCGCTTTCTTTTGAGCTGGCCGCAACACCGCTGGATGGCTTCAGGCCCTAATCTGGTTCCGGCACGGCACGCTGAGCCTTTGGTTATTTCCTCTTCCTGGTGGGAAATGAGAGTTAAATTTGCCCGTCCAGACACCTCCAGCTAGTCTCTCATTGGTTCTCCCTATTCCTGTTCATCTTCCGCAGAAATTGCAAACTGGGCCAAACAGGAGGTTGAAGGCGCTGACTCTCCAAGTGGGGAGAGTGTTAGTAAAGCGTCTGGAATGTTGCGCCCGAGTACCAGGGGAGGAAATCTGAGACATATTTGAACATGTCTCCCGTTCACACGGTTGGTCATACTCTGGGTTCCACATGCATGTTTTAGCTGAAGGAAGAATACCTTAAACCTGGGTAGTTGAAACCCGTGCAATGGGTACCATGCAATATGACTTCAAAGGGTCTTCATTTGCTCACCGAACCTCTCCAATCCTATCACTGCTGCGTTTATGCCCCTGTACACATGCTTGATTCTCTTTCGGAGACATAGCAATCCATAGGTTTTAAGATACTTACTAATCAGGTACATTATTAGGCGTTTAATATGTGGTGTTGAGTCCATTTCGTTGAGGAAGGAGTAGCTCTTGTCTATTCCATATTTGGCTTAAGGAACTTTATCTGTGCTCATTTCAATCTCTGGTTTTATGCAGCACCCCAACTCACCTTTACCCTTAAGCAAGCATAAGTTGGTTTTCTAAATTTGAGACCCTGTTTTGTTCTGTAATTCAGTTCCTGTGTAACCAAGTTTACATTCCGTGTATTACTGATATCTTATGATGTTTCTTTTTCTGTGTGACTTATTTCAGTTAGAATCATCATACCTGAATCCACTGATTGTGCTGCTAAGGGCCTGATGACATAGATTTCATTGCTGAGTGATACTGCATTGTACGTAAGTAACACAAGTTCTTTATCCATTTTTCACTTTCTGTGATATTGAACTTGTACGGTAAACGAGGTTCTTGTAAACAGAGGTGTCCCAAACTTTGGGGTGGCTGTGTCTTTTTGATTTTAATTTCCCTAAGCTATAGGACCATAAGTGGAAGTGACGCAGGCTCTGTTGCTTTGTTTTTTAGATGTTTCAGGAAACACCATACACTTCTCCGAAGTGTTTGTTGGCAATTTACATCCCGCCCATCAGCATAACAAGGCTCCCAGTTCTCCATGGCCTGTCCTGCCTTTCTGGATTTTACACTTTTTTCAGATGGCCCTTTTGACTGGGGGGAAGTGAGACTTCATTGTAGTGCAGATTTCCTTTGCAAGCTTGCTTGGTTGGCCAAAAAGGGCGTATGCGTTTTTTCCTGAATATATTCAGGAAAAAACGCATATGCACTTTTTGGCCAAGTGCATCATTGTGGACGTTCTGCCTCTTTTCCTATGCTTTCAATGCAATTCCAGTCTACCTCCTGAAATCGGTTTCCTGCAATTCTGCCCCGCTTTCAAGTCCTCTTGGCAGCCTTACTTCAGTATATTTTTGGACGATAGCTGTCATTTATAACTCTGCAGGTTTGTGAATTACAGTGCCCCTGAGCTCCTTTCTTCAACTCACTTTCTTGTGACCTGGCCGCAACACCGCAGCATGGCTTCAGGCCCTAATCTGGTTCCGGCACGGCACGCTGAGCCTTTGGTTAATTCCTCTTCCTGGTTGGAAATGAGAGTTAAATTTGCCCGTCCAGACACCTCCAGCTAGTCTCTCATTGGTTCTCGCTATTCCTGTTCATCTTCCGCAGAAATTGCAAACTGGGCCAAACAGGAGGTTAAAGGGACTGACTCTCCAAGTCGGGAGAGTGTTAGTAAAGCGTCTGGAATGTTGCACCCGAGTACCAGGGTACGAAAACTGAGACATATTTGAACACGTCTCCCGATCACATGGTTGATCATACTCTAGGTTCCACATGCATGTTTTAGCTGAAGGAAGAATACCTTAAACCTGGGTAGTTGAAACCCGTGGAATGGGTACCATGCAATATGACTTCAAAGGGTCTTCATTTGCTCACTGAACCTCTCCAATCCTATCACTGCTGCATTTATGTCCCTGTACACATGCTTGGTTCTCTTTTGGAGACATAGCAATCCATAGGTTTTAAGATACTTACTAGTCAGGTACATTCTTAGGCGTTTAATATGCGGTGTTGAGTCCATTTCATTGAGCAAGGAGTAGCTCTTGTCTATTCCATATTTGGCTTAAGGAACTTTATCTGTGCTCATTTTGATCTCTGGTTTTATGCAGCACCCCAACTCACCTTTCCCCTTAAGCAAGCATAAGTTGGTTTTCTAAATTTGAGACCCTGTTCTGTTCTGTAATTCAGTTCCTGTGTAGCCAAGTTTACATTCTGTGTATTACTGATATCTTATGATGTTTCTTTTTCTGTGTGACTTATTTCAGTTAGAATCATCATACCTGAATCCACTCATTGTGCTGCTAAGGGCCTGATGACAGAGATTTCATTGCTGAGTGATATTGCTTTGTAAGTAAATACCACAACTTCTTTATCCATTTTTCACTTTCTGCGATGTTGAACTTGTACTGTAAACGAGGTTCTTGTAAACAGAGGCGTCCCAAACTTTGGGGTGGCTGTGTCTTTTTGATTTTAATTTCCCTAAGCTATAGGACCATAAGTGGAAGTGCCCTAGGCTCTGTTGCTTTGTTTTTTAGATGTTTCAGGAAACACCATACACTTCTCCCAAGTGTCTGTTGGCAATTTACATCCTGTCCATCAGCATAACAAGGCTCCCAGTTCTCCATAGCCTGTCTTGCCTTTCTGGATTTTACACTTTTTTCAGATGGCCCTTTTGACCGGGGGGAAGTGAGACTTCATTGTAGTGCAGATTTCCTTTGAAAGCTTGCTTGGTTGGCCAAAAAGGGCGTATGCGTTTTTTCCTAAATATATTCAGGAAAAAACGCATACGCCCTTTTTGGCCAAGTGCATCATGGTGGACGTTCTGCCTCTTTTCCTATGCTTTCAATGCAATTCCAGTCTACCTCCTGAAATCGGTTTCCTGCAATTCTGCCCCGCTTTCAAGTCCTCTTGGCAGCCTTACTTCAGTATATTTTTGGAAGATAGCTGTCATTTATAACTCTGCAGGTTTGTGAATTACAGTGCCCCTGAGCTCCTCTCTTCAACTCGCTTTGTTTTGAGCTGGCCGCAACACCGCTGGATGGCTTCAGGCCCTAATCTGGTTCCGGCACGGCACGCTGAGCCTTTGGTTAATTCCTCTTCCTGGTGGGAAATGAGAGTTAAATTTGCCCGTCCAGACACCTCCAGCTAGTCTCTCATTGGTTCTCCCTATTCATGTTCATCTTCCGCAGAAATTGCAAACTGGGCCAAACAGGAGGTTAAAGGGACTGACTCTCCAACTGGGGAGAGTGTTAGTAAAGCGTCTGGAATGTTGCACCCGAGTACCAGGGTACGAAATCTGAGACATATTTGAACACGTCTCCCGTTCACACGGTTGATCATACTCTGGGTTCCACATGCATGTTTTAGCTGAAGGAAGAATACCTAAAACCTGGGTAGTTGAAACCCGTGGAATGGGTACCATGCAATATGACTTCAAAGGGTCTTCATTTGCTCACCGAACCTCTCCAATCTTATCACTGCTGCGTTTATGCCCCTGTACACATGCTTGATTCTCTTTCGGAGACATAGCAATCCATAGGTTTTAAGATACTTACTAGTCAGGTACATTCTTAGGCGTTTAATATGCGGTGTTGAGTCCATTTCGTTGAGCAAGGAGTAGCTCTTGTCTATTCCATATTTGGCTTAAGGAACTTTATCTGTGCTCATTTCAATCTCTGGTTTTATGCAGCACCCCAACTCACCTTTCCCCTTAAGCAAGCATAAGTTGGTTTTCTAAATTTGAGACCCTGTTCTGTTTTGGAATTCAGTTCCTGTGTAGCCAAGTTTACATTCTGTGTATTACTGATATCTTATGATGTTTCTTTTTCTGTGTGACTTATTTCAGTTAGAATCATCATAGCTGAATCCACTCATTATGCTGCTATGGGCCTGATGACATAGATTTCATTGCTGAGTGATATTGCTTTGTAAGTAAATAGCGCAAGTTCTTTATCCATTTTTCACTTTCTGTGATGTTGAACTTGTACTGTAAACGAGGTTCTTGTAAACAGAGCCATTCCAAACTTTGGGGTGGCTGTGTCTTTTTGATTTTAATTTCCCTAAGTTATAGGACCATAAGTGGAAGTGCCCTAGGCTCTGTTGCTTTGTTTTTTAGATGTTTCAGGAAACACCATACACTTCTCCCGAGTGTCTGTAGGCAATTTACATCCCTCCCATCAGCATAACAAGGCTCCCAGTTCTCCATGGCCTGTCCTGCCTTTCTGGATTTTACACTTTTTTCAGATGGCCCTTTTGACCGGGGGGAAGTGAGACTTCATTGTAGTGCAGATTTCCTTTGCAAGCTTGCTTGGTTGGCCAAAAAGGGCGTATGCGTTTTTTCCTGAATATGTGCAGGAAAAAACACATACGCCCTTTTTGGCCAAGTGCATCATTGTGGACGTTCTGCCTCTTTTCCTATGCTTTCAATGCAATTCCAGTCTACGTCCTGAAATCGGTTTCCTGCAATTCTGCCCCGCTTTCAAGTCCTCTTGGCAGCCTTACTTCAGTGTATTTTTGGACGATAGCTGTCATTTATAACTCTGCAGGTTTGTGCATTACAGTGCCCTTGAGCTCCTTTCTTCAACTCACTTTCTTGTGACCTGGCCGCAACACCGCAGGATGGCTTCAGTCCCTAATCTGGTTCCGGCGCGGCACGCTGAGCGTTTGATTAATTCCTCTTCATGGCTGGAAATGAGAGTTAAATTTGCCCGTCCAGACACCTCCAGCTAGTCTCTCATTGGTTCTCGCTATTCCTGTTCATCTTCCGCAGAAATTGCAAACTGGGCCAAACAGGAGGTTAAAGGGACTGACTCTCCAAGTCGGGAGAGTGTTAGTAAAGCATCTGGAATGTTGCACCCGAGTACCAGGGGAGGAAAACTGAGACATATTTGAACAGGTCTCCTGATCACATGGTTGATCATACTCTAGGTTCCACATGCATGTTTTAGCTGAAGGAAGAATACCTTAAACCTGGGTAGTTGAAACCCGTGGAATGGGTACCATGCAATATGACTTCAAAGGGTCTTCATTTGCTCACCGAACCTCTCCAATCCTATCACTGCTGCGTTTATGCCCCTGTACACATGCTTGATTCTCTTTTGGAGACATAGCAATCCATAGGTTTTAAGATACTTACTAGTCAGGTACATTCTTAGGCGTTTAATATGGGGTGTTGAGTCCATTTCGTTGAGCAAGGAGTAGCTCTTGTCTATTCCATATTTGGCTTAAGGAACTTTATCTGTGCTCATTTCAATCTCTGGTTTTATGCAGCACCCCAACTCACCTTTCCCCTTAAGCAAGCATAGGTTGGTTTTCTAAATTTGAGACCCTGTTCTGTTTTGGAATTCAGTTCCTGTGTAGCCAAGTTTACATTCCATGTATTAGTGATATCTTATGATGTTCCTTTTTCTGTGTGACTTATTTCAGTTAGAATCATCGTACCTGAATCCACTCATTGTGCTGCTAAGGGCCTGATGACATAGATTTCATTGCTGAGCGATACTGCATTGTACGTAAGTACCACAAGTTCTTTATCCATTTTTCACTTTCTGTGATATTGAACTTGTACGGTAAACGAGGTTCTTGTAAACAGAGGTGTCCCAAACTTTGGGGTGGCTGTGTCTTTTTGATTTTAATTTCCCTAAGGTAATGGACCATAAGTGGAAGTGCCCCAGGCTCTGTTCCTTTCTTTTTTAGATGTTTCAGGAAACACCATACACTTCTCCCCTGTGTCTGTTGGCAATTTACATCCCGCCCATCAGCATAACAAGGCTCCCAGTTCTCCATGGCCTGTCCTGCCTTTCTGGATTTTACACTTTTTTCAGATGGCCCTTTTGACCGGGGGGAAGTGAGACTTCATTGTAGTGCAGATTTCCTTTGCAAGCTTGCTTGGTTGGCCAAAAAGGGCGTATGCGTTTTTTCCTGAATATGTGCAGGAAAAAACACATACGCCCTTTTTGGCCAAGTGCATCATTGTGGACGTTCTGCCTCTTTTCCTATGCTTTCAATGCAATTCCAGTCTACGTCCTGAAATCGGTTTCCTGCAATTCTGCCCCGCTTTCAAGTCCTCTTGGCAGCCTTACTTCAGTGTATTTTTGGACGATAGCTGTCATTTATAACTCTGCAGGTTTGTGCATTACAGTGCCCTTGAGCTCCTTTCTTCAACTCACTTTCTTGTGACCTGGCCGCAACACCGCAGGATGGCTTCAGTCCCTAATCTGGTTCCGGCGCGGCACGCTGAGCGTTTGATTAATTCCTCTTCATGGCTGGAAATGAGAGTTAAATTTGCCCGTCCAGACACCTCCAGCTAGTCTCTCATTGGTTCTCGCTATTCCTGTTCATCTTCCGCAGAAATTGCAAACTGGGCCAAACAGGAGGTTAAAGGGACTGACTCTCCAAGTCGGGAGAGTGTTAGTAAAGCATCTGGAATGTTGCACCCGAGTACCAGGGGAGGAAAACTGAGACATATTTGAACAGGTCTCCTGATCACATGGTTGATCATACTCTAGGTTCCACATGCATGTTTTAGCTGAAGGAAGAATACCTTAAACCTGGGTAGTTGAAACCCGTGGAATGGGTACCATGCAATATGACTTCAAAGGGTCTTCATTTGCTCACCGAACCTCTCCAATCCTATCACTGCTGCGTTTATGCCCCTGTACACATGCTTGATTCTCTTTTGGAGACATAGCAATCCATAGGTTTTAAGATACTTACTAGTCAGGTACATTCTTAGGCGTTTAATATGGGGTGTTGAGTCCATTTCGTTGAGCAAGGAGTAGCTCTTGTCTATTCCATATTTGGCTTAAGGAACTTTATCTGTGCTCATTTCAATCTCTGGTTTTATGCAGCACCCCAACTCACCTTTCCCCTTAAGCAAGCATAGGTTGGTTTTCTAAATTTGAGACCCTGTTCTGTTTTGGAATTCAGTTCCTGTGTAGCCAAGTTTACATTCCATGTATTAGTGATATCTTATGATGTTCCTTTTTCTGTGTGACTTATTTCAGTTAGAATCATCGTACCTGAATCCACTCATTGTGCTGCTAAGGGCCTGATGACATAGATTTCATTGCTGAGCGATACTGCATTGTACGTAAGTACCACAAGTTCTTTATCCATTTTTCACTTTCTGTGATATTGAACTTGTACGGTAAACGAGGTTCTTGTAAACAGAGGTGTCCCAAACTTTGGGGTGGCTGTGTCTTTTTGATTTTAATTTCCCTAAGGTAATGGACCATAAGTGGAAGTGCCCCAGGCTCTGTTCCTTTCTTTTTTAGATGTTTCAGGAAACACCATACACTTCTCCCCTGTGTCTGTTGGCAATTTACATCCCGCCCATCAGCATAACAAGGCTCCCAGTTCTCCATGGCCTGTCCTGCCTTTCTGGATTTTACACTTTTTTCAGATGGCCCTTTTGACCGGGGGGAAGTGAGACTTCATTGTAGTGCAGATTTCCTTTGCAAGCTTGCTTGGTTGGCCAAAAAGGGCGTATGCGTTTTTTCCTGAATATATTCAGGAAAAAACGCATACGCCCTTTTTGGCCGAGTGCATCATTGTGGACGTTCTGCCTCTTTTCCTATGCTTTCAATGCAATTCCAGTCTACCTCCTGAAATCGGTTTCCTGCAATTCTGCCCCGCTTTCAAGTCCTCTTGGCAGCCTTACTTCAGTATATTTTTGGACGATAGCTGTCATTTATAACTCTGCAGGTTTGTGAATTACAGTGCCCCTGAGCTCCTTTCTTCAACTCGCTTTCTTGTGACCTGGCCGCAACACCACAGGATGTCTTCAGGCCCTAAACTGGTTCCGGCACGGCACGCTGAGCCTTTGGTTAATTCGTCTTCCTGGTGGGAAATGAGAGTTAAATTTGCCCGTCCAGACACCTCCAGCTACTCTCTCATTGGTTCTCGCTATTCCTGTTCATCTTCCGCAGAAATTGCAAACTGGGCCAAACAGGAGGTTAAAGGGACTAACTCTCCAAGTCGGGAGAGAGTTAGTAAAGCGTTTGGAATGTTGCACCCGAGTACCAGGGTACGAAAACTGAGACATATTTGAACACGTCTCCCGATCACACGGTTGATCATACTCTGGGTTCCACATGCGTGTTTTAGCTGAAGGAAGAATACCTTAAACCTGGAGAGTTGAGACCCGTGGAATGGGTACCATGCAATATGACTTCAAAGGGTCTTCATTTGCTCACTGAACCTCTCCAATCCTATCACTGCTGCATTTTTGCCCCTGTACACATGCTTGATTCTCTTTCGGAGACATAGCAATCCATAGGTTTTAAGATACTTACTAGTCAGGTACATTCTTAGGCGTTTAATATGCGGTGTTGAGTCCATTTCGTTGAGCAAGGAGTAGCTCTTGTCTATTCCATATTTGGCTTAAGGAACTTTATCTGTGCTCATTTCAATCTCTGGTTTTATGCAGCACCCCAACTCACCTTTCTCCTTAAGCAAGCATAAGTTGGTTTTCTAAATTTGAGACCCTGTTCTGTTCTGTAATTCAGTTCCTGTGTAGTCAAGTTTACATTCCGTGTATTACTGATATCTTATGATGTTTCTTTTTCTATGTGACTTATTTCAGTTAGAATCATCATAGCTGAATCCACTCATTGTGCTGCTAAGGGCCTGATGACATAGATTTCATTGCTGAGTGATATTGCTTTTTAAGTAAATACCACAACTTCTTTATCCATTTTTCACTTTCTGCGATGTTGAACTTGTACTGTAAACGAGGTTCTTGTAAACAGAGCCATTCCAAACTTTGGGGTGGCTGTGTCTTTTTGATTTTAATTTCCCTAAGTTATAGGACCATAAGTGGAAGTGCCCTAGGCTCTGTTGCTTTGTTTTTTCGATGTTTCAGGAAACACCATACACTTCTCCCAAGTGGTTCTTGGCAATTTACATCCCGCCCATCAGCATAACAAGGCTCCCAGTTCTCCATGGCCTGTCCTGCCTTTCTGGATTTTACACTTTTTTCAGCTGGCCCTTTTGACCGGGGTGAAGTGAGACTTCATTGTAGTGCAGATTTCCTTTGCAAGCTTGCTTGGTTGGCCAAAAAGGGCGTATGCGTTTTTTCCTGAATATGTGCAGGAAAAAACACATACGCCCTTTTTGGCCAAGTGCATCATTGTGGACGTTCTGCCTCTTTTCCTATGCTTTCAATGCAATTCCAGTCTACGTCCTGAAATCGGTTTCCTGCAATTCTGCCCCGCTTTCAAGTCCTCTTGGCAGCCTTACTTCAGTGTATTTTTGGACGATAGCTGTCATTTATAACTCTGCAGGTTTGTGCATTACAGTGCCCTTGAGCTCCTTTCTTCAACTCACTTTCTTGTGACCTGGCCGCAACACTGCAGGATGGCTTCAGTCCCTAATCTGGTTCCGGCGCGGCACGCTGAGCGTTTGATTAATTCCTCTTCATGGCTGGAAATGAGAGTTAAATTTGCCCGTCCAGACACCTCCAGCTAGTCTCTCATTGGTTCTCGCTATTCCTGTTCATCTTCCGCAGAAATTGCAAACTGGGCCAAACAGGAGGTTAAAGGGACTGACTCTCCAAGTCGGGAGAGTGTTAGTAAAGCATCTGGAATGTTGCACCCGAGTACCAGGGGAGGAAAACTGAGACATATTTGAACAGGTCTCCTGATCACATGGTTGATCATACTCTAGGTTCCACATGCATGTTTTAGCTGAAGGAAGAATACCTTAAACCTGGGTAGTTGAAACCCGTGGAATGGGTACCATGCAATATGACTTCAAAGGGTCTTCATTTGCTCACCGAACCTCTCCAATCCTATCACTGCTGCGTTTATGCCCCTGTACACATGCTTGATTCTCTTTTGGAGACATAGCAATCCATAGGTTTTAAGATACTTACTAGTCAGGTACATTCTTAGGCGTTTAATATGGGGTGTTGAGTCCATTTCGTTGAGCAAGGAGTAGCTCTTGTCTATTACATATTTGGCTTAAGGAACTTTATCTGTGCTCATTTCAATCTCTGGTTTTATGCAGCACCCCAACTCACCTTTTCCCTTAAGCAAGCATAAGTTGGTTTTCTAAATTTGAGACCCTGTTCTGTTCTGTAATTCAGTTCCTGTGTAGCCAAGTTTACATTCCGTGTATTACTGATATCTTATGATGTTTCTTTTTCTGTGTGACTTATTTCAGTTAGAATCATCATACCTGAATCCACTCATTGTGCTGCTAAGGGCCTGATGACACAGATTTCATTGCTGAGTGATATTGCTTTGTAAGTAAATACCACAACTTCTTTATCCATTTTTCACTTTCTGCGATGTTGAACTTGTACTGTAAATGAGGTTCTTGTAAACAGAGCCGTTCCAAATTTTGGGGTGGCTGTGTCTTTTTGATTTTAATTTCCCTAAGCTATAGGACCATAAGTGGAAGTGCCCTAGGTTCTGTTGCTTTGTTTTTTAGATGTTTCAGGAAACACCATACACTTCTCCCGAGTGGTTGTTGGCAATTTCCATCCCGCCCATCAGCATAACAAGGCTCCCAGTTCTCCATGGCCTGTCCTGCCTTTCTGGATTTTACACTTTTTTCAGATGGCCCTTTTGACCGGGGGGAAGTGAGACTTCATTGTAGTGCAGATTTCCTTTGCAAGCTTGCTTGGTTGGCCAAAAAGGGCGTATGCGTTTTTTCCTGAATATATTCAGGAAAAATATATTCAGGAAAAAACGCATACGCCCTTTTTGGCCAAGTGCATCATTGTGGACGTTCTGCCTCTTTTCCTATGCTTTCAATGCAATTCCAGTCTACCTCCTGAAATCGGTTTCCTGCAATTCTGCCCCGCTTTCAAGTCCTCTTGGCAGCCTTACTTCAGTCTATTTTTGGACGATAGCTGTCATTTATAACTCTGCAGGTTTGTGAATTACAGTGCCCCTGAGCTCCTTTCTTCAAGTCGCTTTCTTGTGACCTGGCCGCAACACCGCAGAATGGCTTCAGGCCCTAATCTGGTTCCGGTACGGCACGCTGAGCCTTTGGTTATTTCCTCTTCCTGGTGGGAAATGAGAGTTAAATTTGCCCGTCCAGACACCTCCAGCTAGCCTCTCATTGGTTCTCGCTATTCCTGTTCATCTTCCGCAGAAATTGCAAACTGGGCCAAACAGGAGGTTAAAGGGACTGACTCTCCAAGTCGGGAGAGTGTTAGTAAAGCGTCTGGAATGTTGCACCCGAGTACCAGGGGAGGGAAACTGAGACATATTTGAACACATCTCCCGTTCACATGGTTGATCATACTCTGGGTTCCACATGCATGTTTTAGCTGAAGGAAGAATACCTTAAACCTGGAGAGTTGCGACCCATGGAATGGGTACCATGCAATATGACTTCAAAGGGTCTTCATTTGCTCACCGAACCTCTCCAATCCTATCACTGCTGCGTTTATGCCCCTGTACACACGCTTGATTCTCTTTTGGAGACATAGCAATCTATAGGTTTTAAGATACTTACTAGTCAGGTACATTCTTAGGCGTTTAATATGGGGTTTTGAGTCCATTTTGTTGAGCACGGAGTAGCTCTTGTCTATTCCATATTTGGCTTAAGGAACTTTATCTGTGCTCATTTCAATCTCTGGTTTTATGCAGCACCCCAACTCACCTTTCCCCTTAAGCAAGCATAAGTTGGTTTTCTAAATTTGAGACCCTTTTCTGTTTTGGAATGCAGTTCCTGTGTAGCCAAGTTTACATTCCGTGTATTAGTGATATCTTATGATGTTTCTTTTTCTGTGTGACTTATTTCAGTTAGAATCATCGTACCTGAATCCACTCATTATGCTGCTACGGACCTGATTACATAGATTTCATTGCTGAGTGATACTGCATTGTACGTAAGTACCACAAGTTCTTTATCCATTTTTCACTTTCTGTGATATTGAACTTGTATGGTAAACGAGGTTCTTGTAAACGGAGGCGTCCCAAACTTTGGGGTGGCTGTGTCTTTTTCATTTTAATTTCCCTAAGCTATAGGACCATAAGTGGAAGTGCCCTAGGTTCTGTTGTTTTGTTTTTTAGATGTTTCAGGAAACACCATACACTTCTCCCGAGTGGTTGTTGGCAATTTACATCCCGCCCATCAGCATAACAAGGTTCCCAGTTCTCCATGGCCTGTCCTGCCTTTCTGGATTTTACACTTTTTTCAGATGGCCCTTTTGACCAGGGGGAAGTGAGACTTCATTGTAGTGCAGATTTCCTTTGCAAGCTTGCTTGGTTGGCCAAAAAGGGCGTATGCGTTTTTTCCTGAATATATTCAGGAAAAAACGCATACGCCCTTTTTGGCCAAGTGCATCATTGTGGACGTTCTGCCTCTTTTCCTATGCTTTCAATGCAATTCCAGTCTACCTCCTGAAATCGGTTTCCTGCAATTCTGCCCCGCTTTCAAGTCCTCTTGGCAGCCTTACTTCAGTCTATTTTTGGACGATAGCTGTCATTTATAACTCTGCAGGTTTGTGAATTACAGTGCCCCTGAGCTCCTTTCTTCAACTCGCTTTCTTGTGAGCTGGCCGCAACACCGCAGGATGGCTTCAGGCCCTAATCTGGTTCCGGCCCGGCACGCTGAGCCTTTGCTTAATTCCTCTTCCTGGTGGGAAATGAGAGTTGAATTTGCCCGTCCAGACACCTCCAGCTAGCCTCTCATTGGTTCTCGCTATTCCTGTTCATCTTCCGCAGAAATTGCAAACTGGGCCAAACAGGAGGTTAAAGGGACTGACTCTCCAAGTGGGGAGAGTGTTAGTAAAGCGTCTGGAATGTTGCACCCGAGTACCAGGGGAGGAAAACTGAGACATATTTGAACACGTCTCCCGTTCACATGGTTGATCATACTCTGGGTTCCACATGCATGTTTTAGCTGAAGGAAGAATACCTTAAACCTGGAGAGTTGAGACCCGTGTAATGGGTACCATGCAATATGACTTCAAAGGGTCTTCATTTGCTCACCGAACCTCTCCAATCCTATCACTGCTGCGTTTATGCCCCTGTACACACGCTTGATTCTCTTTTGGAGACATAGCAATCCATAGGTTTTAAGATACTTACTAGTCAGGTACATTCTTAGGCGTTTAATATGCGGTGTTGAGTCCATTTCGTTGAGCAAGGAGTAGCTCTTGTCTATTCCATATTTGGCTTAAGGAACTTTATCTGTGCTCATTTCAATCTCTGGTTTTATGCAGCACCCCAACTCACCTTTCCCCTTAAGCAAGCATAAGTTGGTTTTCTAAATTTGAGACCCTGTTCTGTTTTGGAATGCAGTTCCTGTGTAGCCAAGTTTACATTCCGTGTATTAGTGATATCTTATGATGTTTCTTTTTCTGTGTGACTTATTTCAGTTAGAATCATCATACCTGAATCCACTCATTGTGCTGCTAAGGGCCTGATGACACAGATTTCATTGCTGAGTGATATTGCTTTGTAAGTAAATACCACAACTTCTTTATCCATTTTTCACTTTCTGCGATGTTGAACTTGTACTGTAAACGAGATTCTTGTAAACAGAGCCGTTGCAAACTTTGGGGTGGCTGTGTCTTTTTGATTTTAATTTCCCTAAGCTATAGGACCATAAGTGGAAGTGCCCTAGGTTCTGTTGCTTTGTTTTTTAGTTGTTTCAGGAAACACCATACACTTCTCCCAAGTGGTTCTTGGCAATTTACATCCCGCCCATCAGCATAACAAGGCTCCCAGTTCTCCATGGCCTGTCCTGCCTTTCTGGATTTTACACATTTTTCAGATGGCCCTTTTGACCGGGGGGAAGTGAGACTTCATTGTAGTGCAGATTTCCTTTGCAAGCTTGCTTGGTTGGCCAAAAAGGGCGTATGAATTTTTTCCTGAATATATTCAGGAAAAAACGCATACGCCCTTTTTGGCCAAGTGCATCATTGTGGACGTTCTGCCTCTTTTCCTATGCTTTCAATGCAATTCCAGTCTACCTCCTGAAATCGGTTTCCTGCAATTCTGCCCCGCTTTCAAGTCCTCTTGGCAGCCTTACTTCAGTCTATTTTTGGACGATAGCTGTCATTTATAACTCTGCAGGTTTGTGAATTACAGTGCCCCTGAGCTCCTTTCTTCAACTCGCTTTCTTGTGACCTGGCCGCAACACCGCAGGATGGCTTCAGGCCCTAATCTGGTTCCGGCCCGGCATGCTGAGCCTTTGGTTAATTCCTCTTCCTGGTGGGAAATGAGAGTTGAATTTGCCCGTCCAGACACCTCCAGCTAGCCTCTCATTGGTTCTCGCTATTCCTGTTCATCTTCCGCGGAAATTGCAAACTGGGCCAAACAGGAGGTTAAAGGGACTGACTCTCCAAGTCGGGAGAGTGTTAGTAAAGCGTCTGGAATGTTGCACCCGAGTACCAGGGGAGGAAAACTGAGACATATTTGAACACGTCTCCCGTTCACATGGTTGATCATACTCTGGGTTCCACATGCATGTTTTAGCTGAAGGAAGAATACCTTAAACCTGGAGAGTTGAGACCCGTGGAATGGGTACCATGCAATATGACTTCAAAGGGTCTTCATTTGCTCACCGCACCTCTCCAATCCTATCACTGCTGCGTTTATGCCCCTGTACACATGCTTGATTCTCTTTCGGAGACATAGCAATCCATAGGTTTTAAGATACTTACTAGTCAGGTACATTCTTAGGCGTTTAATATGCGGTGTTGAGTCCATTTCGTTGAGCAAGGAGTAGCTCTTGTCTATTCCATATTTGGCTTAAGGAACTTTATCTGTGCTCATTTCAATCTCTGGTTTTATGCAGCACCCCAACTCACCTTTTCCCTTAAGCAAGCATAAGTTGGTTTTCTAAATTTGAGACCCTGTTCTGTTCTGTAATTCAGTTCCTGTGTAGCCAAGTTTACATTCCGTGTATTACTGATATCTTATGATGTTTCTTTTTCTGTGTGACTTATTTCAGTTAGAATCATCATACCTGAATCCACTCATTGTGCTGCTAAGGGCCTGATGAGACAGATTTCATTGCTGAGTGATATTGCTTTGTAAGTAAATACCACAACTTCTTTATCCATTTTTCACTTTCTGCGATGTTGAACTTGTACTGTAAATGAGGTTCTTGTAAACAGAGCCGTTCCAAACTTTGGGGTGGCTGTGTCTTTTTGATTTTAATTTCCCTAAGCTATAGGACCATAAGTGGAAGTGCCCTAGGTTCTGTTGCTTTGTTTTTTAGATGTTTCAGGAAACACCATACACTTCTCCCGAGTGGTTGTTGGCAATTTCCATCCCGCCCATCAGCATAACAAGGCTCCCAGTTCTCCATGGCCTGTCCTGCCTTTCTGGATTTTACACTTTTTTCAGATGGCCCTTTTGACCGGGGGGAAGTGAGACTTCATTGTAGTGCAGATTTCCTTTGCAAGCTTGCTTGGTTGGCCAAAAAGGGCGTATGCGTTTTTTCCTGAATATATTCAGGAAAAAACGCATACGCCCTTTTTGGCCAAGTGCATCATTGTGGACGTTCTGCCTCTTTTCCTATGCTTTCAATGCAATTCCAGTCTACCTCCTGAAATCGGTTTCCTGCAATTCTGCCCCGCTTTCAAGTCCTCTTGGCAGCCTTACTTCAGTCTATTTTTGGACGATAGCTGTCATTTATAACTCTGCAGGTTTGTGAATTACAGTGCCCCTGAGCTCCTTTCTTCAACTCGCTTTCTTGTGACCTGGCCGCAACACCGCAGGATGGCTTCAGGCCCTAATCTGGTTCCGGCACGGCACGCTGAGCCTTTGGTTATTTCCTCTTCCTGGTGGGAAATGAGAGTTAAATTTGCCCGTCCAGACACCTCCAGCTAGCCTCTAATTGGTTCTCGCTATTCCTGTTCATCTTCCGCAGAAATTGCAAACTGGGCCAAACAGGAGGTTAAAGGGACTGACTCTCCAAGTCGGGAGAGTGTTAGTAAAGCGTCTGGAATGTTGCACCCGAGTACCAGGGGAGGAAAACTGAGACATATTTGAACACGTCTCCCATTCACATGGTTGATCATACTTGGGTTCTACATGCATGTTTTAGCTGAAGGAAGAATACCTAAAACCTGGGTAGTTGAAACCCGTGGAATGGGTACCATGCAATATGACTTCAAAGGGTCTTCATTTGCTCACCGCACCTCTCCAATCCTATCACTGCTGCGTTTATGCCCCTGTACACATGCTTGATTCTCTTTCGGAGACATAGCAATCCATAGGTTTTAAGATACTTACTAGTCAGGTACATTCTTAGGCGTTTAATATGGGGTGTTGAGTCCATTTCGTTGAGCAAGGAGTAGCTCTTGTCTATTCCATATTTGGCTTAAGGAACTTTATCTGTGCTCATTTCAATCTCTGGTTTTATGCAGCACCCCAACTCACCTTTACCCTTAAGCAAGCATAAGTTGGTTTTCTAAATTTGAGACCCTGTTCTGTTCTGTAATTCAGTTCCTGTGTAGCCAAGTTTACATTCCGTGTATTACTGATATCTTATGATGTTTCTTTTTCTGTGTGACTTATTTCAGTTAGAATCATCATACCTGAATCCACTCATTGTGCTGCTAAGGGCCTGATGACACAGATTTCATTGCTGAGTGATATTGCTTTGTAAGTAAATACCACAACTTCTTTATCCATTTTTCACTTTCTGCGATGTTGAACTTGTACTGTAAATGAGGTTCTTGTAAACAGAGCCGTTCCAAACTTTGGGGTGGCTGTGTCTTTTTGATTTTAATTTCCCTAAGCTATAGGACCATAAGTGGAAGTGCCCTAGGTTCTGTTGCTTTGTTTTTTAGATGTTTCAGGAAACACCATACACTTCTCCCGAGTGGTTGTTGGCAATTTCCATCCCGCCAATCAGCATAACAAGGCTCCCAGTTCTCCATGGCCTGTCCTGCCTTTCTGGATTTTACACTTTTTTCAGATGGCCCTTTTGACCGGGGGGAAGTGAGACTTCATTGTAGTGCAGATTTCCTTTGCAAGCTTGCTTGGTTGGCCAAAAAGGGCGTATGCGTTTTTTCCTGAATATATTCAGGAAAAAACGCATACGCCCTTTTTGGCCAAGTGCATCATTGTGGACGTTCTGCCTCTTTTCCTATGCTTTCAATGCAATTCCTGTCTACCTCCTGAAATCGGTTTCCTGCAATTCTGCCCCGCTTTCAAGTCCTCTTGGCAGCCTTACTTCAGTCTATTTTTGGACGATAGCTGTCATTTATAACTCTGCAGGTTTGTGAATTACAGTGCCCCTGAGCTCCTTTCTTCAACTCGCTTTCTTGTGACCTGGCCGCAACACCGCAGGATGGCTTCAGGCCCTAATCTGGTTCCGGCACGGCACGCTGAGCCTTTGGTTATTTCCTCTTCCTGGTGGGAAATGAGAGTTAAATTTGCCCGTCCAGACACCTCCAGCTAGTCTCTCATTGGTTCTCGCTATTCCTGTTCATCTTCCACAGAAATTGCAAACTGGGCCAAACAGGAGGTTAAAGGCGCTGACTCTCCAAGTGGGGAGAGTGTTAGTAAAGCGTCTGGAATGTTGCACTCGAGTACCAGGGGAGGAAAACTGAGACATATTTGAACACGTCTCCCGTTCACATGGTTGATCATACTTGGGTTCCACATGCATGTTTTAGCTGAAGGAAGAATACCTTAAACCTGGGTATTTGAAACCCGTGGAATGGGTACCATGAAATATGACTTCAAAGGGTCTTCATTTGCTCACCGAACCTCTCCAATCCTATCACTGCTGCGTTTATGCCCCTGTACACATGCTTGATTCTCTTTCGGAGACATAGCAATCCATAGGTTTTAAGATACTTACTAGTCAGGTACATTCTTAGGCGTTTAATATGCGGTGTTGAGTCCATTTCGTTGAGCAAGGAGTAGCTCTTGTCTATTCCATATTTGGCTTAAGGAACTTTATCTGTGCTCATTTCAATCTCTGGTTTTATGCAGCACCCCAACTCACCTTTCCCCTTAAGCAAGCATAAGTTGGTTTTCTAAATTTGAGACACTGTTCTGTTCTGTAATTCAGTTCCTGTGTAGCCAAGTTTACATTCCGTGTATTACTGATATCTTATGATGTTTCTTTTTCTGTGTGACTTATTTCAGTAGAATCATCATACCTGAATCCACTCATTGTGCTGCTAAGGGCCTGATGACACAGATTTCATTGCTGAGTGATATTGCTTTGTAAGTAAATACCACAACTTCTTTATCCATTTTTCACTTTCTGCGATGTTGAACTTGTACTGTAAACGAGGTTCTTGTAAACAGAGCCGTTCCAAACTTTGGGGTGGCTGTGTCTTTTTGATTTTAATTTCCCTAAGCTATAGGACCATAAGTGGAAGTGCCCTAGGCTCTGTTGCTTTGTTTTTTAGATGTTTCAGGAAACACCATACACTTCTCCGGAGTGGTTGTTGGCAATTTACATCCCGCCCATCAGCATAACAAGGCTCCCAGTTCTCCATGGCCTGTCCTGACTTTCTGGATTTTACACATTTTTCAGATGGCCCTTTTGACCGGGGGGAAGTGAGACTTCATTGTAGTGCAGATTTCCTTTGCAAGCTTGCTTGGTTGGCCAAAAAGGGCGTATGCGTTTTTTCCTGAATATATTCAGGAAAAATATATTCAGGAAAAAACGCATACGCCCTTTTTGGCCAAGTGCATCATTGTGGACGTTCTGCCTCTTTTCCTATGCTTTCAATGCAATTCCAGTCTACCTCCTGAAATCGGTTTCCTGCAATTCTGCCCCGCTTTCAAGTCCTCTTGGCAGCCTTACTTCAGTCTATTTTTGGACGATAGCTGTCATTTATAACTCTGCAGGTTTGTGAATTACAGTGCCCCTGAGCTCCTTTCTTCAACTCGCTTTCTTGTGACCTGGCCGCAACACCGCAGGATGGCTTCAGGACCTAATCTGGTTCCGGTACGGCACGCTGAGCCTTTGGTTATTTCCTCTTCCTGGTGGGAAATGAGAGTTAAATTTGCCCGTCCAGACACCTCCAGCTAGCCTCTCATTGGTTCTCGCTATTCCTGTTCATCTTCCGCAGAAATTGCAAACTGGGCCAAACAGGAGGTTAAAGGGACTGACTCTCCAAGTCGGGAGAGTGTTAGTAAAGCGTCTGGAATGTTGCACCCGAGTACCAGGGGAGGGAAACTGAGACATATTTGAACACATCTCCCGTTCACATGGTTGATCATACTCTGGGTTCCACATGCATGTTTTAGCTGAAGGAAGAATACCTTAAACCTGGAGAGTTGAGACCCGTGTAATGGGTAACATGCAATATGACTTCAAAGGGTCTTCATTTGCTCACCGAACCTCTCCAATCCTATCACTGCTGCGTTTATGCCCCTGTACACACGCTTGATTCTTTTTCGGAGACATAGCAATCCATAGGTTTTAAGATACTTACTAGTCAGGTACATTCTTAGGCGTTTAATATGGGGTTTTGAGTCCATTTCGTTGAGCAAGGAGTAGCTCTTGTCTATTCCATATTTGGCTTAAGGAACTTTATCTGTGCTCATTTCAATCTCTGGTTTTATGCAGCACCCCAACTCACCTTTCCCCTTAAGCAAGCATAAGTTGGTTTTCTAAATTTGAGACCCTGTTCTGTTTTGGAATGCAGTTCCTGTGTAGCCAAGTTTACATTCCGTGTATTAGTGATATCTTATGATGTTTCTTTTTCTGTGTGACTTATTTCAGTTAGAATCATCATACCTGAATCCACTCATTGTGCTGCTAAGGGCCTGATGACACAGATTTCATTGCTGAGTGATATTGCTTTGTAAGTAAATACCACAACTTCTTTATCCATTTTTCACTTTCTGCGATGTTGAACTTGTACTGTAAACGAGGTTCTTGTAAACAGAGCCGTTCCAAACTTTGGGGTGGCTGTGTCTTTTTGATTTTAATTTCCCTAAGCTATAGGACCATAAGTGGAAGTGCCCTAGGTTCTGTTGCTTTGTTTTTTAGTTGTTTCAGGAAACACCATACACTTCTCCCAAGTGGTTCTTGGCAATTTACATCCCGCCCATCAGCATAACAAGGCTCCCAGTTCTCCATGGCCTGTCCTGCCTTTCTGGATTTTACACTTTTTTCAGATGGCCCTTTTGACCGGGGGGAAGTGAGACTTCATTGTAGTGCAGATTTCCTTTGCAAGCTTGCTTGGTTGGCCAAAAAGGGCGTATGCGTTTTTTCCTGAATATATTCAGGAAAAAACGCATACGCCCTTTTTGGCCAAGTGCATCATTGTGGACGTTCTGCCTCTTTTCCTATGCTTTCAATGCAATTCCAGTCTACCTGCCGAAATCGGTTTCCTGCAATTCTGCCCCGCTTTCAAGTCCTCTTGGCAGCCTTACTTCAGTCTATTTTTGGATGATAGCTGTCATTTATAACTCTGCAGGTTTGTGAATTACAGTGCCCCTGAGCTCCTTTCTTCAACTCGCTTTCTTGTGAGCTGGCCGCAACACCGCAGGATGGCTTCAGGCCCTAATCTCGTTCCGGCACGGCACGCTGAGCCTTTGGTTAATTCCTCTTCCTGGTGGGAAATGAGAGTTAAATTTGCCCGTCCAGACACCTCCAGCTAGTCTCTCATTGGTTCTCGCTATTCCTGTTCATCTTCCGCAGAAATTGCAAACTGGGCCAAACAGGAGGTTAAAGGCACTGACTCTCCAAGTCGGGAGAGTGTTAGTAAAGCGTCTGGAATGTTGCACCCGAGTACCAGGGGAGGAAAACTGAGACATATTTGAACACGTCTCCCGTTCACATGGTTGATCATACTCTGGGTTCCACATGCATGTTTTAGCTGAAGGAAGAATACCTTAAACCTGGAGAGTTGAGACCCGTGTAATGGGTACCATGCAATATGACTTCAAAGGGTCTTCATTTGCTCACCGAACCTCTCCAATCCTATCACTGCTGCGTTTATGCCCCTGTACACATGCTTGATTCTCTTTCGGAGACATAGCAATCCATAGGTTTTAAGATACTTACTAGTCAGGTACATTCTTAGGCGTTTAATATGCGGTGTTGAGTCCATTTCGTTGAGCAAGGAGTAGCTCTTGTCTATTCCATATTTGGCTTAAGGAACTTTATCTGTGCTCATTTCAATCTCTGGTTTTATGCAGCACCCCAACTCACCTTTACCCTTAAGCAAGCATAAGTTGGTTTTCTAAATTTGAGACCCTGTTCTGTTCTGTAATTCAGTTCCTGTGTAGCCAAGTTTACATTCCGTGTATTACTGATATCTTATGATGTTTCTTTTTCTGTGTGACTTATTTCCGTTAGAATCATCATACCTGAATCCACTCATTGTGCTGCTAAGGGCCTGATGACATAGATTTCATTGCTGAGTGATATTGCTTTGTAAGTAAATACCACAACTTCTTTATCCATTTTTCACTTTCTGCGATGTTGAACTTGTACTGTAAATGATGTTCTTGTAAACAGAGGCGTCCCAAACTTTGGGGTGGCTGTGTCTTTTTGATTTTAATTTCCCTAAGCTATAGGACCATAAGTGGAAGTGCCCTAGGCTCTGTTGCTTTGTTTTTTAGATGTTTCAGGAAACACCATACACTTCTCCCGAGTGTCTGTTGGCAATTTACATCCCGCCCATCAGCATAACAAGGCTCCCAGTTCTCCATGGCCTGTCCTGCCTTTCTGGATTTTACACTTTTTTCAGATGGCCCTTTTGACCGGAGGGAAGTGAGACTTCATTGTAGTGCAGATTTCCTTTGCAAGCTTGCTTGGTTGCCCAAAAAGGGCGTATGCGTTTTTTCCTGAATATATTCAGGAAAAAACGCATACGCCCTTTTTGGCCAAGTGCATCATTGTGGACGTTCTGCCTCTTTTCCTATGCTTTCAATGCAATTCCAGTCTACCTCCCGAAATCGGTTTCCTGCAATTCTGCCCCGCTTTCAAGTCCTCTTGGCAGCCTTACTTCAGTCTATTTTTGGATGATAGCTGTCATTTATAACTCTGCAGGTTTGTGAATTACAGTGCCCCTGAGCTCCTTTCTTCAACTCGCTTTCTTGTGAGCTGGCCGCAACACTGCAGGATGGCTTCAGGCCCTAATCTCGTTCCGGCACGGCACGCTGAGCCTTTGGTTAATTCCTCTTCCTGGTGGGAAATGAGAGTTAAATTTGCCCGTCCAGACACCTCCAGCTAGTCTCTCATTGGTTCTCGCTATTCCTGTTCATCTTCCGCAGAAATTGCAAACTGGGCCAAACAGGAGGTTAAAGGCACTGACTCTCCAAGTCGGGAGAGTGTTAGTAAAGCGTCTGGAATGTTGCACCCGAGTACCAGGGGAGGAAAACTGAGACATATTTGAACACGTCTCCCATTCACATGGTTGATCATACTTGGGTTCTACATGCATGTTTTAGCTGAAGGAAGAATACCTAAAACCTGGGTAGTTGAAACCCGTGGAATGGGTACCATGCAATATGACTTCAAAGGGTCTTCATTTGCTCACCGCACCTCTCCAATCCTATCACTGCTGCGTTTATGCCCCTGTACACATGCTTGATTCTCTTTCGGAGACATAGCAATCCATAGGTTTTAAGATACTTACTAGTCAGGTACATTCTTAGGCGTTTAATATGCGGTGTTGAGTCCATTTCGTTGAGCAAGGAGTAGCTCTTGTCTATTCCATATTTGGCTTAAGGAACTTTATCTGTGCTCATTTCAATCTCTGGTTTTATGCAGCACCCCAACTCACCTTTTCCCTTAAGCAAGCATAAGTTGGTTTTCTAAATTTGAGACCCTGTTCTGTTCTGTAATTCAGTTCCTGTGTAGCCAAGTTTACATTCCGTGTATTACTGATATCTTATGATGTTTCTTTTTCTGTGTGACTTATTTCAGTTAGAATCATCATACCTGAATCCACTCATTGTGCTGCTAAGGGCCTGATGAGACAGATTTCATTGCTGAGTGATATTGCTTTGTAAGTAAATACCACAACTTCTTTATCCATTTTTCACTTTCTGCGATGTTGAACTTGTACTGTAAATGAGGTTCTTGTAAACAGAGCCGTTCCAAACTTTGGGGTGGCTGTGTCTTTTTGATTTTAATTTCCCTAAGCTATAGGACCATAAGTGGAAGTGCCCTAGGTTCTGTTGCTTTGTTTTTTAGATGTTTCAGGAAACACCATACACTTCTCCCGAGTGGTTGTTGGCAATTTCCATCCCGCCCATCAGCATAACAAGGCTCCCAGTTCTCCATGGCCTGTCCTGCCTTTCTGGATTTTACACTTTTTTCAGATGGCCCTTTTGACCGGGGGGAAGTGAGACTTCATTGTAGTGCAGATTTCCTTTGCAAGCTTGCTTGGTTGGCCAAAAAGGGCGTATGCGTTTTTTCCTGAATATATTCAGGAAAAAACGCATACGCCCTTTTTGGCCAAGTGCATCATTGTGGACGTTCTGCCTCTTTTCCTATGCTTTCAATGCAATTCCAGTCTACCTCCTGAAATCGGTTTCCTGCAATTCTGCCCCGCTTTCAAGTCCTCTTGGCAGCCTTACTTCAGTCTATTTTTGGACGATAGCTGTCATTTATAACTCTGCAGGTTTGTGAATTACAGTGCCCCTGAGCTCCTTTCTTCAACTCGCTTTCTTGTGACCTGGCCGCAACACCGCAGGATGGCTTCAGGCCCTAATCTGGTTCCGGCACGGCACGCTGAGCCTTTGGTTATTTCCTCTTCCTGGTGGGAAATGAGAGTTAAATTTGCCCGTCCAGACACCTCCAGCTAGCCTCTAATTGGTTCTCGCTATTCCTGTTCATCTTCCGCAGAAATTGCAAACTGGGCCAAACAGGAGGTTAAAGGGACTGACTCTCCAAGTCGGGAGAGTGTTAGTAAAGCGTCTGGAATGTTGCACCCGAGTACCAGGGGAGGAAAACTGAGACATATTTGAACACGTCTCCCATTCACATGGTTGATCATACTTGGGTTCTACATGCATGTTTTAGCTGAAGGAAGAATACCTAAAACCTGGGTAGTTGAAACCCGTGGAATGGGTACCATGCAATATGACTTCAAAGGGTCTTCATTTGCTCACCGCACCTCTCCAATCCTATCACTGCTGCGTTTATGCCCCTGTACACATGCTTGATTCTCTTTCGGAGACATAGCAATCCATAGGTTTTAAGATACTTACTAGTCAGGTACATTCTTAGGCGTTTAATATGGGGTGTTGAGTCCATTTCGTTGAGCAAGGAGTAGCTCTTGTCTATTCCATATTTGGCTTAAGGAACTTTATCTGTGCTCATTTCAATCTCTGGTTTTATGCAGCACCCCAACTCACCTTTACCCTTAAGCAAGCATAAGTTGGTTTTCTAAATTTGAGACCCTGTTCTGTTCTGTAATTCAGTTCCTGTGTAGCCAAGTTTACATTCCGTGTATTACTGATATCTTATGATGTTTCTTTTTCTGTGTGACTTATTTCAGTTAGAATCATCATACCTGAATCCACTCATTGTGCTGCTAAGGGCCTGATGACACAGATTTCATTGCTGAGTGATATTGCTTTGTAAGTAAATACCACAACTTCTTTATCCATTTTTCACTTTCTGCGATGTTGAACTTGTACTGTAAATGAGGTTCTTGTAAACAGAGCCGTTCCAAACTTTGGGGTGGCTGTGTCTTTTTGATTTTAATTTCCCTAAGCTATAGGACCATAAGTGGAAGTGCCCTAGGTTCTGTTGCTTTGTTTTTTAGATGTTTCAGGAAACACCATACACTTCTCCCGAGTGGTTGTTGGCAATTTCCATCCCGCCAATCAGCATAACAAGGCTCCCAGTTCTCCATGGCCTGTCCTGCCTTTCTGGATTTTACACTTTTTTCAGATGGCCCTTTTGACCGGGGGGAAGTGAGACTTCATTGTAGTGCAGATTTCCTTTGCAAGCTTGCTTGGTTGGCCAAAAAGGGCGTATGCGTTTTTTCCTGAATATATTCAGGAAAAAACGCATACGCCCTTTTTGGCCAAGTGCATCATTGTGGACGTTCTGCCTCTTTTCCTATGCTTTCAATGCAATTCCTGTCTACCTCCTGAAATCGGTTTCCTGCAATTCTGCCCCGCTTTCAAGTCCTCTTGGCAGCCTTACTTCAGTCTATTTTTGGACGATAGCTGTCATTTATAACTCTGCAGGTTTGTGAATTACAGTGCCCCTGAGCTCCTTTCTTCAACTCGCTTTCTTGTGACCTGGCCGCAACACCGCAGGATGGCTTCAGGCCCTAATCTGGTTCCGGCACGGCACGCTGAGCCTTTGGTTATTTCCTCTTCCTGGTGGGAAATGAGAGTTAAATTTGCCCGTCCAGACACCTCCAGCTAGTCTCTCATTGGTTCTCGCTATTCCTGTTCATCTTCCACAGAAATTGCAAACTGGGCCAAACAGGAGGTTAAAGGCGCTGACTCTCCAAGTGGGGAGAGTGTTAGTAAAGCGTCTGGAATGTTGCACTCGAGTACCAGGGGAGGAAAACTGAGACATATTTGAACACGTCTCCCGTTCACATGGTTGATCATACTTGGGTTCCACATGCATCTTTTAGCTGAAGGAAGAATACCTTAAACCTGGGTATTTGAAACCCGTGGAATGGGTACCATGAAATATGACTTCAAAGGGTCTTCATTTGCTCACCGAACCTCTCCAATCCTATCACTGCTGCGTTTATGCCCCTGTACACATGCTTGATTCTCTTTCGGAGACATAGCAATCCATAGGTTTTAAGATACTTACTAGTCAGGTACATTCTTAGGCGTTTAATATGCGGTGTTGAGTCCATTTCGTTGAGCAAGGAGTAGCTCTTGTCTATTCCATATTTGGCTTAAGGAACTTTATCTGTGCTCATTTCAATCTCTGGTTTTATGCAGCACCCCAACTCACCTTTCCCCTTAAGCAAGCATAAGTTGGTTTTCTAAATTTGAGACACTGTTCTGTTCTGTAATTCAGTTCCTGTGTAGCCAAGTTTACATTCCGTGTATTACTGATATCTTATGATGTTTCTTTTTCTGTGTGACTTATTTCAGTAGAATCATCATACCTGAATCCACTCATTGTGCTGCTAAGGGCCTGATGACACAGATTTCATTGCTGAGTGATATTGCTTTGTAAGTAAATACCACAACTTCTTTATCCATTTTTCACTTTCTGCGATGTTGAACTTGTACTGTAAACGAGGTTCTTGTAAACAGAGCCGTTCCAAACTTTGGGGTGGCTGTGTCTTTTTCATTTTAATTTCCCTAAGCTATAGGACCATAAGTGGAAGTGCCCTAGGCTCTGTTGCTTTGTTTTTTAGATGTTTCAGGAAACACCATACACTTCTCCGGAGTGGTTGTTGGCAATTTACATCCCGCCCATCAGCATAACAAGGCTCCCAGTTCTCCATGGCCTGTCCTGACTTTCTGGATTTTACACATTTTTCAGATGGCCCTTTTGACCGGGGGGAAGTGAGACTTCATTGTAGTGCAGATTTCCTTTGCAAGCTTGCTTGGTTGGCCAAAAAGGGCGTATGCGTTTTTTCCTGAATATATTCAGGAAAAATATATTCAGGAAAAAACGCATACGCCCTTTTTGGCCAAGTGCATCATTGTGGACGTTCTGCCTCTTTTCCTATGCTTTCAATGCAATTCCAGTCTACCTCCTGAAATCGGTTTCCTGCAATTCTGCCCCGCTTTCAAGTCCTCTTGGCAGCCTTACTTCAGTCTATTTTTGGACGATAGCTGTCATTTATAACTCTGCAGGTTTGTGAATTACAGTGCCCCTGAGCTCCTTTCTTCAACTCGCTTTCTTGTGACCTGGCCGCAACACCGCAGGATGGCTTCAGGACCTAATCTGGTTCCGGTACGGCACGCTGAGCCTTTGGTTATTTCCTCTTCCTGGTGGGAAATGAGAGTTAAATTTGCCCGTCCAGACACCTCCAGCTAGCCTCTCATTGGTTCTCGCTATTCCTGTTCATCTTCCGCAGAAATTGCAAACTGGGCCAAACAGGAGGTTAAAGGGACTGACTCTCCAAGTCGGGAGAGTGTTAGTAAAGCGTCTGGAATGTTGCACCCGAGTACCAGGGGAGGGAAACTGAGACATATTTGAACACATCTCCCGTTCACATGGTTGATCATACTCTGGGTTCCACATGCATGTTTTAGCTGAAGGAAGAATACCTTAAACCTGGAGAGTTGAGACCCGTGTAATGGGTAACATGCAATATGACTTCAAAGGGTCTTCATTTGCTCACCGAACCTCTCCAATCCTATCACTGCTGCGTTTATGCCCCTGTACACACGCTTGATTCTTTTTCGGAGACATAGCAATCCATAGGTTTTAAGATACTTACTAGTCAGGTACATTCTTAGGCGTTTAATATGGGGTTTTGAGTCCATTTCGTTGAGCAAGGAGTAGCTCTTGTCTATTCCATATTTGGCTTAAGGAACTTTATCTGTGCTCATTTCAATCTCTGGTTTTATGCAGCACCCCAACTCACCTTTCCCCTTAAGCAAGCATAAGTTGGTTTTCTAAATTTGAGACCCTGTTCTGTTTTGGAATGCAGTTCCTGTGTAGCCAAGTTTACATTCCGTGTATTAGTGATATCTTATGATGTTTCTTTTTCTGTGTGACTTATTTCAGTTAGAATCATCATACCTGAATCCACTCATTGTGCTGCTAAGGGCCTGATGACACAGATTTCATTGCTGAGTGATATTGCTTTGTAAGTAAATACCACAACTTCTTTATCCATTTTTCACTTTCTGCGATGTTGAACTTGTACTGTAAACGAGGTTCTTGTAAACAGAGCCGTTCCAAACTTTGGGGTGGCTGTGTCTTTTTGATTTTAATTTCCCTAAGCTATAGGACCATAAGTGGAAGTGCCCTAGGTTCTGTTGCTTTGTTTTTTAGTTGTTTCAGGAAACACCATACACTTCTCCCAAGTGGTTCTTGGCAATTTACATCCCGCCCATCAGCATAACAAGGCTCCCAGTTCTCCATGGCCTGTCCTGCCTTTCTGGATTTTACACTTTTTTCAGATGGCCCTTTTGACCGGGGGGAAGTGAGACTTCATTGTAGTGCAGATTTCCTTTGCAAGCTTGCTTGGTTGGCCAAAAAGGGCGTATGCGTTTTTTCCTGAATATATTCAGGAAAAAACGCATACGCCCTTTTTGGCCAAGTGCATCATTGTGGACGTTCTGCCTCTTTTCCTATGCTTTCAATGCAATTCCAGTCTACCTGCCGAAATCGGTTTCCTGCAATTCTGCCCCGCTTTCAAGTCCTCTTGGCAGCCTTACTTCAGTCTATTTTTGGATGATAGCTGTCATTTATAACTCTGCAGGTTTGTGAATTACAGTGCCCCTGAGCTCCTTTCTTCAACTCGCTTTCTTGTGAGCTGGCCGCAACACCGCAGGATGGCTTCAGGCCCTAATCTCGTTCCGGCACGGCACGCTGAGCCTTTGGTTAATTCCTCTTCCTGGTGGGAAATGAGAGTTAAATTTGCCCGTCCAGACACCTCCAGCTAGTCTCTCATTGGTTCTCGCTATTCCTGTTCATCTTCCGCAGAAATTGCAAACTGGGCCAAACAGGAGGTTAAAGGCACTGACTCTCCAAGTCGGGAGAGTGTTAGTAAAGCGTCTGGAATGTTGCACCCGAGTACCAGGGTACGAAAACTGAGATATATTTGAACACGTCTCCCGATCACATGGTTGATCATATTCTGGGTTCCACATGCATGTTTTAGCTGAAGGAAGAATACCTAAAACCTGGGTAGTTGAATCCCGTGTAATGGGTACCATGCAATATGACTTCAAAGGGTCTTCATTTGCTCACCGAACCTCTCCAATCCTATCACTGCTGCGTTTATGCCCCTGTACACATGCTTGATTCTCTTTCGGAGACATAGCAATCCATAGGTTTTAAGATACTTACTAGTCAGGTACATTCTTAGGCGTTTAATATGCGGTGTTGAGTCCATTTCGTTGAGCAAGGAGTAGCTCTTGTCTATTCCATATTTGGCTTAAGGAACTTTATCTGTGCTCATTTCAATCTCTGGTTTTATGCAGCACCCCAACTCACCTTTAACCTTAAGCAAGCATAAGTTGGTTTTCTAAATTTGAGACCCTGTTCTGTTCTGTAATTCAGTTCCTGTGTAACCAAGTTTCCATTCCGTGTATTACTGATATCTTATGATGTTTCTTTTTCTGTGTGACTTATTTCAGTTAGAATCATCATACCTGAATCCACTCATTGTGCTGCTAAGGGCCTGATGACATAGATTTCATTGCTGAGTGATATTGCTTTGTAAGTGAATACCACAACTTCTTTATCCATTTTTCACTTTCTGCGATGTTGAACTTGTACTGTAAACGAGGTTCTTGTAAACAGAGCCGTTCCAAACTTTGGGGTGGCTGTGTCTTTTTCATTTTAATTTCCCTAAGCTATAGGACCATAAGTGGAAGTGCCCTAGGCTCTGTTGCTTTGTTTTTTAGATGTTTCAGGAAACACCATACACTTCTCCCAAGTGTCTGTTGGCAATTTACATCCCGCCCATCAGCATAACAAGGCTCCCAGTTCTCCATGGCCTGTCCTGCCTTTCTGGATTTTACACTTTTTTCAGATGGCCCTTTTGACCGGGGGGAAGTGAGACTTCATTGTAGTGCAGATTTCCTTTGCAAGC
This sequence comes from Delphinus delphis, assembly GCF_949987515.2. Taxonomy (NCBI): domain Eukaryota; kingdom Metazoa; phylum Chordata; class Mammalia; order Artiodactyla; family Delphinidae; genus Delphinus; species Delphinus delphis. The sequence continues at coordinate 1,234,951 of NW_027192701.1, read as the reverse complement.
TTGCTTGGTTGGCCAAAAAGGGCGTATGAATTTTTTCCTGAATATATTCAGGAAAAAACGCATACGCCCTTTTTGGCCAAGTGCATCATTGTGGACGTTCTGCCTCTTTTCCTATGCTTTCAATGCAATTCCAGTCTACCTCCTGAAATCGGTTTCCTGCAATTCTGCCCCGCTTTCAAGTCCTCTTGGCAGCCTTACTTCAGTCTATTTTTGGACGATAGCTGTCATTTATAACTCTGCAGGTTTGTGAATTACAGTGCCCCTGAGCTCCTTTCTTCAACTCGCTTTCTTGTGACCTGGCCGCAACACCGCAGGATGGCTTCAGGCCCTAATCTGGTTCCGGCCCGGCACGCTGAGCCTTTGGTTATTTCCTCTTCCTGGTGGGAAATGAGAGTTAAATTTGCCCGTCCAGACACCTCCAGCTAGTCTCTCATTGGTTCTCGCTATTCCTGTTCATCTTCCACAGAAATTGCAAACTGGGCCAAACAGGAGGTTAAAGGCGCTGACTCTCCAAGTGGGGAGAGTGTTAGTAAAGCGTCTGGAATGTTGCACTCGAGTACCAGGGGAGGAAAACTGAGACATATTTGAACACGTCTCCCGTTCACATGGTTGATCATACTTGGGTTCCACATGCATCTTTTAGCTGAAGGAAGAATACCTTAAACCTGGGTATTTGAAACCCGTGGAATGGGTACCATGCAATATGACTTCAAAGGGTCTTCATTTGCTCACCGAACCTCTCCAATCCTATCACTGCTGCGTTTATGCCCCTGTACACATGCTTGATTCTCTTTCGGAGACATAGCAATCCATAGGTTTTAAGATACTTACTAGTCAGGTACATTCTTAGGCGTTTAATATGCGGTGTTGAGTCCATTTCGTTGAGCAAGGAGTAGCTCTTGTCTATTCCATATTTGGCTTAAGGAACTTTATCTTTGCTCATTTCAATCTCTGGTTTTATGCAGCACCCCAACTCACCTTTCCCCTTAAGCAAGCATAAGTTGGTTTTCTAAATTTGAGACCCTGTTCTGTTCTGTAATTCAGTTCCTGTGTAGCCAAGTTTACATTCCGTGTATTACTGATATCTTATGATGTTTCTTTTTCTGTGTGACTTATTTCAGTAGAATCATCATACCTGAATCCACTCATTGTGCTGCTAAGGGCCTGATGACACAGATTTCATTGCTGAGTGATATTGCTTTGTAAGTAAATACCACAACTTCTTTATCCATTTTTCACTTTCTGCGATTTTGAACTTGTTCTGTAAACGAGGTTCTTGTAAACAGAGCCGTTCCAAACTTTGGGGTGGCTGTGTCTTTTTCATTTTAATTTCCCTAAGCTATAGGACCATAAGTGGAAGTGCCCTAGGCTCTGTTGCTTTGTTTTTTAGATGTTTCAGGAAACACCATACACTTCTCCCGAGTGGTTGTTGGCAATTTACATCCCGCCCATCAGCATAACAAGGCTCCCAGTTCTCCATGGCCTGTCCTGACTTTCTGGATTTTACACATTTTTCAGATGGCCCTTTTGACCGGGGGGAAGTGAGACTTCATTGTAGTGCAGATTTCCTTTGCAAGCTTGCTTGGTTGGCCAAAAAGGGCGTATGCGTTTTTTCCTGAATATATTCAGGAAAAATATATTCAGGAAAAAACGCATACGCCCTTTTTGGCCAAGTGCATCATTGTGGACGTTCTGCCTCTTTTCCTATGCTTTCAATGCAATTCCAGTCTACCTCCTGAAATCGGTTTCCTGCAATTCTGCCCCGCTTTCAAGTCCTCTTGGCAGCCTTACTTCAGTCTATTTTTGGACGATAGCTGTCATTTATAACTCTGCAGGTTTGTGAATTACAGTGCCCCTGAGCTCCTTTCTTCAACTCGCTTTCTTGTGACCTGGCCGCAACACCGCAGGATGCCTTCAGGCCCTAATCTGGTTCCGGTACGGCACGCTGAGCCTTTGGTTATTTCCTCTTCCTGGTGGGAAATGAGAGTTAAATTTGCCCGTCCAGACACCTCCAGCTAGCCTCTCATTGGTTCTCGCTATTCCTGTTCATCTTCCGCAGAAATTGCAAACTGGGCCAAACAGGAGGTTAAAGGGACTGACTCTCCAAGTCGGGAGAGTGTTAGTAAAGCGTCTGGAATGTTGCACCCGAGTACCAGGGTACGAAAACTGAGATATATTTGAACACGTCTCCCGATCACATGGTTGATCATATTCTGGATTCCACATGCATGTTTTAGCTGAAGGAAGAATACCTAAAACCTGGGTAGTTGAAACCCGTGGAATGGGTACCATGCAATATGACTTCAAAGGGTCTTCATTTGCTCACCGCACCTCTCCAATCCTATCACTGCTGCGTTTATGCCCCTGTACACATGCTTGATTCTCTTTCGGAGACATAGCAATCCATAGGTTTTAAGATACTTACTAGTCAGGTACATTCTTAGGCGTTTAATATGGGGTGTTGAGTCCATTTCGTTGAGCAAGGAGTAGCTCTTGTCTATTCCATATTTGGCTTAAGGAACTTTATCTGTGCTCATTTCAATCTCTGGTTTTATGCAGCACCCCAACTCACCTTTACCCTTAAGCAAGCATAAGTTGGTTTTCTAAATTTGAGACCTTGTTCTGTTCTGTAATTCAGTTCCTGTGTAGCCAAGTTTACATTCCGTGTATTACTGATATCTTATGATGTTTCTTTTTCTGTGTGACTTATTTCAGTTAGAATCATCATACCTGAATCCACTCATTGTGCTGCTAAGGGCCTGATGACACAGATTTCATTGCTGAGTGATATTGCTTTGTAAGTAAATACCACAACTTCTTTATCCATTTTTCACTTTCTGCGATGTTGAACTTGTACTGTAAATGAGGTTCTTGTAAACAGAGCCGTTCCAAACTTTGGGGTGGCTGTGTCTTTTTGATTTTAATTTCCCTAAGCTATAGGACCATAAGTGGAAGTGCCCTAGGTTCTGTTGCTTTGTTTTTTAGATGTTTCAGGAAACACCATACACTTCTCCCGAGTGGTTGTTGGCAATTTACATCCCTCCCATCAGCATAACAAGGCTCCCAGTTCTCCATGGCCTGTCCTGCCTTTCTGGATTTTACACTTTTTTCAGATGGCCCTTTTGACCGGGGGGAAGTGAGACTTCATTGTAGTGCAGATTTCCTTTGCAAGCTTGCTTGGTTGGCCAAAAAGGGCGTATGCGTTTTTTCCTGAATATATTCAGGAAAAAACGCATATGCCCTTTTTGGCCAAGTGCATCATTGTGGACGTTCTGCCTCTTTTCCTATGCTTTCAATGCAATTCCTGTCTACCTCCTGAAATCGGTTTCCTGCAATTCTGCCCCGCTTTCAAGTCCTCTTGGCAGCCTTACTTCAGTCTATTTTTGGACGATAGCTGTCATTTATAACTCTGCAGGTTTGTGAATTACAGTGCCCCTGAGCTCCTTTCTTCAACTGGCTTTCTTGTGACCTGGCCGCAACACCGCAGGATGGCTTCAGGCCCTAATCTGGTTCCGGCACGGCACGCTGAGCCTTTGGTTATTTCCTCTTCCTGGTGGGAAATGAGAGTTAAATTTGCCCATCCAGACACCTCCAGCTAGTCTCTCATTGGTTCTCGCTATTCCTGTTCATCTTCCACAGAAATTGCAAACTGGGCCAAACAGGAGGTTAAAGGCGCTGACTCTCCAAGTGGGGAGAGTGTTAGTAAAGCATCTGGAATGTTGCACTCGAGTACCAGGGGAGGAAAACTGAGACATATTTGAACACGTCTCCCGTTCACATGGTTGATCATACTTGGGTTCCACATGCATCTTTTAGCTGAAGGAAGAATACCTTAAACCTGGGTATTTGAAACCCGTGGAATGGGTACCATGCAATATGACTTCAAAGGGTCTTCATTTGCTCACCGAACCTCTCCAATCCTATCACTGCTGCGTTTTTGCCCCTGTACACATGCTTGATTCTCTTTCGGAGACATAGCAATCCATAGGTTTTAAGATACTTACAAGTCAGGTACATTCTTAGGCGTTTAATATGCGGTGTTGAGTCCATTTCGTTGAGCAAGGAGTAGCTCTTGTCTATTCCATATTTAGCTTAAGGAACTTTATCTGTGCTCATTTCAATCTCTGGTTTTATGCAGCACCCCAACTCACCTTTCCCCTTAAGCAAGCATAAGTTGGTTTTCTAAATTTGAGACCCTGTTCTGTTCTGTAATTCAGTTCCTGTGTAGCCAAGTTTACATTCCGTGTATTACTGATATCTTATGATGTTTCTTTTTCTATGTGACTTATTTCAGTAGAATCATCATACCTGAATCCACTCATTGTGCTGCTAAGGGCCTGATGACACAGATTTCATTGCTGAGTGATATTGCTTTGTAAGTAAATACCACAACTTCTTTATCCATTTTTCACTTTCTGCGATTTTGAACTTGTTCTGTAAACGAGGTTCTTGTAAACAGAGCCGTTCCAAACTTTCGGGTGGCTGTGTCTTTTTCATTTTAATTTCCCTAAGCTATAGGACCATAAGTGGAAGTGCCCTAGGCTCTGTTGCTTTGTTTTTTAGATGTTTCAGGAAACACCATACACTTCTCCCGAGTGGTTGTTGGCAATTTACATCCCGCCCATCAGCATAACAAGGCTCCCAGTTCTCCATGGCCTGTCCTGACTTTCTGGATTTTACACATTTTTCAGATGGCCCTTTTGACCGGGGGGAAGTGAGACTTCATTGTAGTGCAGATTTCCTTTGCAAGCTTGCTTGGTTGGCCAAAAAGGGCGTATGCGTTTTTTCCTGAATATATTCAGGAAAAATATATTCAGGAAAAAACGCATACGCCCTTTTTGGCCAAGTGCATCATTGTGGACGTTCTGCCTCTTTTCCTATGCTTTCAATGCAATTCCAGTCTACCTCCTGAAATCGGTTTCCTGCAATTCTGCCCCGCTTTCAAGTCCTCTTGGCAGCCTTACTTCAGTCTATTTTTGGACGATAGCTGTCATTTATAACTCTGCAGGTTTGTGAATTACAGTGCCCCTGAGCTCCTTTCTTCAACTCGCTTTCTTGTGACCTGGCCGCAACACCGCAGGATGCCTTCAGGCCCTAATCTGGTTCCGGTACGGCATGCTGAGCCTTTGGTTATTTCCTCTTCCTGGTGGGAAATGAGAGTTAAATTTGCCCGTCCAGACACCTCCAGCTAGCCTCTCATTGGTTCTCGCTATTCCTGTTCATCTTCCGCAGAAATTGCAAACTGGGCCAAACAGGAGGTTAAAGGGACTGACTCTCCAAGTCGGGAGAGTGTTAGTAAAGCGTCTGGAATGTTGCACCCGAGTACCAGGGGAGGGAAACTGAGACATATTTGAACACATCTCCCGTTCACATGGTTGATCATACTCTGGGTTCCACATGCATGTTTTAGCTGAAGGAAGAATACCTTAAACCTGGAGAGTTGAGACCCGTGGAATGGGTACCATGCAATATGACTTCAAAGGGTCTTCATTTGCTCACCGAACCTCTCCAATCCTATCACTGCTGCGTTTATGCCCCTGTACACACGCTTGATTCTCTTTTGGAGACATAGCAATCCATAGGTTTTAAGATACTTACTAGTCAGGTACATTCTTAGGCGTTTAATATGGGGTTTTGAGTCCATTTCGTTGAGCACGGAGTAGCTCTTGTCTATTCCATATTTGGCTTAAGGAACTTTATCTGTGCTCATTTCAATCTCTGGTTTTATGCAGCACCCCAACTCACCTTTCCCCTTAAGCAAGCATAAGTTGGTTTTCTAAATTTGAGACCCTGTTCTGTTTTGGAATGCAGTTCCTGTGTAGCCAAGTTTACATTCCGTGTATTAGTGATATCTTATGATGTTTCTTTTTCTGTGTGACTTATTTCAGTTAGAATCATCGTACCTGAATCCACTCATTATGCTGCTACGGACCTGATTACATAGATTTCATTGCTGAGTGATACTGCAGTGTACGTAAGTACCACAAGTTCTTTATCCATTTTTCACTTTCTGTGATATTGAACTGGTACGGTAAACGAGGTTCTTGTAAACGGAGGCGTCCCAAACTTTGGGGTGGCTGTGTCTTTTTCATTTTAATTTCCCTAAGCTATAGGACCATAAGTGGAAGTGCCCTAGGTTCTGTTGCTTTGTTTTTTAGATGTTTCAGGAAACACCATACACTTCTCCCGAGTGGTTGTTGGCAATTTACATCCCGCCCATCAGCATAACAAGGCTCCCAGTTCTCCATGGCCTGTCCTGCCTTTCTGGATTTTACACTTTTTTAAGATGGCCCTTTTGACCGGGGGGAAGTGAGACTTCATTGTAGTGCAGATTTCCTTTGCAAGCTTGCTTGGTTGGCCAAAAAGGGCGTATGCGTTTTTTCCTGAATATATTCAGGAAAAAACGCATACGCCCTTTTTGGCCAAGTGCATCATTGTGGACGTTCTGCCTCTTTTCCTATGCTTTCAATGCAATTCCAGTCTACCTCCTGAAATCGGTTTCCTGCAATTCTGCCCCGCTTTCAAGTCCTCTTGGCAGCCTTACTTCAGTCTATTTTTGGACGATAGCTGTCATTTATAACTCTGCAGGTTTGTGAATTACAGTGCCCCTGAGCTCGTTTCTTCAACTCGCTTTCTTGTGACCTGGCCGCAACACCGCAGGATGGCTTCAGGCCCTAATCTGGTTCCGGCCCGGCATGCTGAGCCTTTGGTTAATTCCTCTTCCTGGTGGGAAATGAGAGTTGAATTTGCCCGTCCAGACACCTCCAGCTAGCCTCTCATTGGTTCTCGCTATTCCTGTTCATCTTCCGCAGAAATTGCAAACTGGGCCAAACAGGAGGTTAAAGGGACTGACTCTCCAAGTCGGGAGAGTGTTAGTAAAGCGTCTGGAATGTTGCAACCGAGTACCAGGGTAGGAAAACTGAGACATATTTGAACACGTCTCCCGTTCACATGGTTGATCATACTCTGGGTTCCACATGCATGTTTTAGCTGAAGGAAGAATACCTTAAACCTGGAGAGTTGAGACCCGTGTAATGGGTACCATGCAATATGACTTCAAAGGGTCTTCATTTGCTCACCGAACCTCTCCAATCCTATCACTGCTGCGTTTATGCCCCTGTACACACGCTTGATTCTCTTTTGGAGACATAGCAATCCATAGGTTTTAAGATACTTACTAGTCAGGTACATTCTTAGGCGTTTAATATGGGGTTTTGAGTCCATTTCGTTGAGCAAGGAGTAGCTCTTGTCTATTCCATATTTGGCTTAAGGAACTTTATCTGTGCTCATTTCAATCTCTGGTTTTATGAAGCACCCCAACTCACCTTTCCCCTTAAGCAAGCATAAGTTGGTTTTCTAAATTTGAGACCCTGTTCTGTTTTGGAATGCAGTTCCTGTGTAGCCAAGTTTACATTCCGTGTATTAGTGATATCTTATGATGTTTCTTTTTCTGTGTGACTTATTTCAGTTAGAATCATCATACCTGAATCCACTCATTGTGCTGCTAAGGGCCTGATGACACAGATTTCATTGCTGAGTGATATTGCTTTGTAAGTAAATACCACAACTTCTTTATCCATTTTTCACTTTCTGCGATGTTGAACTTGTACTGTAAACGAGGTTCTTGTAAACAGAGCCGTTCCAAACTTTGGGGTGGCTGTGTCTTTTTGATTTTAATTTCCCTAAGCTATAGGACCATAAGTGGAAGTGCCCTAGGTTCTGTTGCTTTGTTTTTTAGTTGTTTCAGGAAACACCATACACTTCTCCCCAGTGGTTCTTGGCAATTTACATACCGCCCATCAGCATAACAAGGCTCCCAGTTCTCCATGGCCTGTCCTGCCTTTCTGGATTTTACACTTTTTTCAGATGGCCCTTTTGACCGGAGGGAAGTGAGACTTCATTGTAGTGCAGATTTCCTTTGCAAGCTTGCTTGGTTGGCCAAAAAGGGCGTATGCGTTTTTTCCTGAATATATTCAGGAAAAAACGCATACGCCCTTTTTGGCCAAGTGCATCATTGTGGACGTTCTGCCTCTTTTCCTATGCTTTCAATGCAATTCCAGTCTACCTCCTGAAATCGGTTTCCTGCAATTCTGCCCCGCTTTCAAGTCCTCTTGGCAGCCTTACTTCAGTCTATTTTTGGACGATAGCTGTCATTTATAACTCTGCAGGTTTGTGAATTACAGTGCCCCTGAGCTCCTTTCTTCAACTCGCTTTCTTGTGACCTGGCCGCAACACCGCAGGATGGCTTCAGGCCCTAATCTGGTTCTGGCCCGGCATGCTGAGCCTTTGGTTAATTCCTCTTCCTGGTAGGAAATGAGAGTTAAATTTGCCCGTCCAGACACCTCCAGCTAGCCTCTCATTGGTTCTCGCTATTCCTGTTCATCTTCCGCAGAAATTGCAAACTGGGCCAAACAGGAGGTTAAAGGGACTGACTCTTCAAGTCGGGAGAGTGTTAGTAAAGCGTCTGGAATGTTGCACCCGAGTACCAGGGGAGGAAAACTGAGACATATTTGAACACGTCTCCCGTTCACATGGTTGATCATACTTGGGTTCCACATGCATGTTTTAGCTGAAGGAAGAATACCTTAAACCTGGGTATTTGAAACCCGTGGAATGGGTACCATGCAATATGACTTCAAAGGGTCTTCATTTGCTCACCGAACCTCTCCAATCCTATCACTGCTGCGTTTATGCCCCTGTACACATGCTTGATTCTCTTTCGGAGACATAGCAATCCATAGGTTTTAAGATACTTACTAGTCAGGTACATTCTTAGGCGTTTAATATGCGGTGTTGAGTCCATTTCGTTGAGCAAGGAGTAGCTCTTGTCTATTCCATATTTGGCTTAAGGAACTTTATCTGTGCTCATTTCAATCTCTGGTTTTATGCAGCACCCCAACTCACCTTTACCCTTAAGCAAGCATAAGTTGGTTTTCTAAATTTGAGACCCTGTTCTGTTCTGTAATTCAGTTCCTGTGTAGCCAAGTTTACATTCCGTGTATTAGTGATATCTTATGATGTTTCTTTTTCTGTGTGACGTATTTCAGTTAGAATCATCATACCTGAATCCACTCATTGTGCTGCTAAGGGCCTGATGACACAGATTTCATTGCTGCGTGATATTGCTTTGTAAGTAAATACCACAACTTCTTTCTCCATTTTTCACTTTCTGCGATGTTGAACTTGTACTGTAAACGAGGTTCTTGTAAACAGAGCCATTCCAAACTTTGGGGTGGCTGTGTCTTTCTGATTTTAATTTCCCTAAGCTATAGGACCATAAGTGGAAGTGCCCTAGGCTCTGTTGCTTTGTTTTTTAGATGTTTCAGGAAACACCATACACTTCTCCCGAGTGGTTGTTGGCAATTTCCATCCCGCCCATCAGCATAACAAGGCTCCCAGTTCTCCATGGCCTGTCCTGCCTTTCTGGATTTTACACTTTTTTCAGATGGCCCTTTTGACCGGGGGGAAGTGAGACTTCATTGTAGTGCAGATTTCCTTTGCAAGCTTGCTTGGTTGGCCGAAAAGGGCGTATGCGTTTTTTCCTGAATATATTCAGGAAAAAACGCATACGCCCTTTTTGGCCAAGTGCATCATTGTTGACGTTCTGCCTCTTTTCCTATGCTTTCAATGCAATTCCAGTCTACCTCCTGAAATCGGTTTCCTGCAATTCTGCCCCGCTTTCAAGTCCTCTTGGCAGCCTTACTTCAGTCTATTTTTGGACGATAGCTGTCATTTATAACTCTGCAGGTTTGTGAATTACAGTGCCCCTGAGCTCGTTTCTTCAACTCGCTTTCTTGTGACCTGGCCGCAACACCGCAAGATGGCTTCAGGCCCTAATCTGGTTCCGGCACGGCACGCTGAGCCTTTGGTTATTTCCTCTTCCTGGTGGGAAATGAGAGTTAAATTTGCCCGTCCAGACACCTCCAGCTAGCCTCTCATTGGTTCTCGCTATTCCTGTTCATCTTCCGCAGAATTTGCAAACTGGGCCAAACAGGAGGTTAAAGGCGCTGACTTTCCAAGTGGGGAGAGTGTTAGTAAAGCGTCTGGAATGTTGCACCCGAGTACCAGGGGAGGAAAACTGAGACATATTTGAACACGTCTCCCGTTCACATGGTTGATCATACTTGGGTTCCACATGCATGTTTTAGCTGAAGGAAGAATACCTTAAACCTGGGTATTTGAAACCCGTGGAATGGGTACCATGCAATATGACTTCAAAGGGTCTTCATTTGCTCACCGAACCTCTCCAATCCTATCACTGCTGCGTTTATGCCCCTGTACACATGCTTGATTCTCTTTCGGAGACATAGCAATCCATAGGTTTTAAGATACTTACTAGTCAGGTACATTCTTAGGCGTTTAATATGCGGTGTTGAGTCCATTTCGTTGAGCAAGGAGTAGCTCTTGTCTATTCCATATTTGGCTTAAGGAACTTTATCTGTGCTCATTTCAATCTCTGGTTTTATGCAGCACCCCAACTCACCTTTACCCTTAAGCAAGCATAAGTTGGTTTTCTAAATTTGAGACCCTGTTCTGTTCTGTAATTCAGTTCCTGTGTAGCCAAGTTTACATTCCGTGTATTAGTGATATCTTATGATGTTTCTTTTTCTGTGTGACGTATTTCAGTTAGAATCATCATACCTGAATCCACTCATTGTGCTGCTAAGGGCCTGATGACACAGATTTCATTGCTGCGTGATATTGCTTTGTAAGTAAATACCACAACTTCTTTCTCCATTTTTCACTTTCTGCGATGTTGAACTTGTACTGTAAACGAGGTTCTTGTAAACAGAGCCATTCCAAACTTTGGGGTGGCTGTGTCTTTCTGATTTTAATTTCCCTAAGCTATAGGACCATAAGTGGAAGTGCCCTAGGCTCTGTTGCTTTGTTTTTTAGATGTTTCAGGAAACACCATACACTTCTCCCCAGTGGTTGTTGGCAATTTCCATCCCGCCCATCAGCATAACAAGGCTCCCAGTTCTCCATGGCCTGTCCTGCCTTTCTGGATTTTACACTTTTTTCAGATGGCCCTTTTGACCGGGGGGAAGTGAGACTTCATTGTAGTGCAGATTTCCTTTGCAAGCTTGCTTGGTTGGCCGAAAAGGGCGTATGCGTTTTTTCCTGAATATATTCAGGAAAAAACGCATACGCCCTTTTTGGCCAAGTGCATCATTGTGGACGTTCTGCCTCTTTTCCTATGCTTTCAATGCAATTCCAGTCTACCTCCTGAAATCGGTTTCCTGCAATTCTGCCCCGCTTTCAAGTCCTCTTGGCAGCCTTACTTCAGTCTATTTTTGGACGATAGCTGTCATTTATAACTCTGCAGGTTTGTGAATTACAGTGCCCCTGAGCTCGTTTCTTCAACTCGCTTTCTTGTGACCTGGCCGCAACACCGCAAGATGGCTTCAGGCCCTAATCTGGTTCCGGCACGGCACGCTGAGCCTTTGGTTATTTCCTCTTCCTGGTGGGAAATGAGAGTTAAATTTGCCCGTCCAGACACCTCCAGCTAGCCTCTCATTGGTTCTCGCTATTCCTGTTCATCTTCCGCAGAATTTGCAAACTGGGCCAAACAGGAGGTTAAAGGCGCTGACTTTCCAAGTGGGGAGAGTGTTAGTAAAGCGTCTGGAATGTTGCACCCGAGTACCAGGGGAGGAAAACTGAGACATATTTGAACACGTCTCCCGTTCACATGGTTGATCATACTTGGGTTCCACGTGCATGTTTTAGCTGAAGGAAGAATACCTAAAACCTGGGTAGCTGAAACCCGTGGAATGGGTACCATGCATTATGACTTCAGAGGGTCTTCATTTGCTCACCGAACCTCTCCAATCCTATCACTGCTGCGTTTATGCCCCTGTACACATGCTTGATTCTCTTTCGGAGACATAGCAATCCATAGGTTTTAAGATACTTACTAGTCAGGTACATTCTTAGGCGTTTAATATGCGGTGTTGAGTCCATTTCGTTGAGCAAGGAGTAGCTCTTGTCTATTCCATATTTGGCTTAAGGAACTTTATCTGTGCTCATTTCAATCTCTGGTTTTATGCAGCACCCCAACTCACCTTTCCCCTTAAGCAAGCATAAGTTGGTTTTCTAAATTTGAGACCCTGTTCTGTTCTGTAATTCAGTTCCTGTGTAGCCAAGTTTACATTCCGTGTATTACTGATATCTTATGATGTTTCTTTTTCTGTGTGACTTATTTCAGTTAGAATCATCATACCTGAATCCACTCATTGTGCTGCTAAGGGCCTGATGACACAGATTTCATTGCTGCGTGATATTGCTTTGTAAGTAAATACCACAACTTCTTTCTCCATTTTTCACTTTCTGCGATGTTGAACTTGTACTGTAAACGAGGTTCTTGTAAACAGAGCCGTTCCAAACTTTGGGGTGGCTGTGTCTTTTTGATTTTAATTTCCCTAAGCTATAGGACCATAAGTGGAAGTGCCCTAGGTTCTGTTGCTTTGTTTTTTAGATGTTTCAGGAAACACCATACACTTCTCCCAAGTGGTTCTTGGCAATTTACATCCCGCCCATCAGCATAACAAGGCTCCCAGTTCTCCATGGCCTGTCCTGCCTTTCTGGATTTTACACTTTTTTCAGATGGCCCTTTTGACCGGGGGGAAGTGAGACTTCATTGTAGTGCAGATTTCCTTTGCAAGCTTGCTTGGTTGGCCAAAAAGGGCGTATGCGTTTTTTCCTGAATATATTCAGGAAAAAACGCATACGCCCTTTTTGGCCAAGTGCATCATTGTGGACGTTCTGCCTCTTTTCCTATGCTTTCAATGCAATTCCAGTCTACCTCCTGAAATCGGTTTCCTGCAATTCTGCCCCGCTTTCAAGTCCTCTTGGCAGCCTTACTTCAGTCTATTTTTGGACGATAGCTGTCATTTATAACTCTGCAGGTTTGTGAATTACAGTGCCCCTGAGCTCCTTTCTTCAACTCGTTTTCTTGTGAGCTGGCCGCAACAACGCAGGATGGCTTCAGGCCTTAATCTGGTTCCGGCACGGCACACTGAGCCTTTGGTTATTTCCTCTTCCTGGTGGGAAATGAGAGTTAAATTTGCCCGTCCAGACACCTCCAGCTAGCCTCTCATTGGTTCTCGCTATTCCTGTTCATCTTCCGCAGAAATTGCAAACTGGGCCAAACAGGAGGTTAAAGGCGCTGACTCTCCAAGTGGGGAGAGTGTTAGTAAAGCGTCTGGAATGTTGCACCCGAGTACCAGGGGAGGAAAACTGAGACATATTTGAACACGTCTCCCGATCACATGGTTGATCATACTTGGGTTCCACATGCATCTTTTAGCTGAAGGAAGAATACCTAAAACCTGGGTAGTTGAAACCCGTGGAATGGGTACCATGCAATATGACTTCAAAGGGTCTTCATTTGTTCACCGAACCTCTCCAATCCTATCACTGCTGCGTTTATGCCCCTGTACACATGCTTGATTCTCTTTCGGAGACATAGCAATCCATAGGTTTTAAGATACTTACTAGTCAGGTACATTCTTAGGCGTTTAATATGCGGTGTTGAGTCCATTTCGTTGAGCAAGGAGTAGCTCTTGTCTATTCCATATTTGGCTTAAGGAACTTTATCTGTGCTCATTTCAATCTCTGGTTTTATGCAGCACCCCAACTCACCTTTCCCCTTAAGCAAGCATAAGTTGTTTTTCTAACTTTGAGACCCTGTTCTGTTCTGTAATTCAGTTCCTGTGTAGCCAAGTTTACATTCCGTGTATTACTGATATCTTATGATGTTTCTTTTTCTGTGTGACTTATTTCAGTTAGAATCATCATACCTGAATCCACTCATTGTGCTGCTAAGGGCCTGATGACACAGATTTCATTGCTGAGTGATATTGCTTTGTAAGTAAATACCACAACTTCTTTATCCATTTTTCACTTTCTGTGATGTTGAACTTGTACTGTAAACGAGGTTCTTGTAAACAGAGCCGTTCCAAACTTTGGGGTGGCTGTGTCTTTTTGATTTTAATTTCCCTAAGCTATAGGACCATAAGTGGAAGTGCCCTAGGTTCTGTTGCTTTGTTTTTTAGTTGTTTCAGGAAACAACATACACTTCTCCCAAGTGGTTCTTGGCAATTTACATACCGCCCATCAGCATAACAAGGCTCCCAGTTCTCCATGGCCTGTCCTGCCTTTCTGGATTTTACACTTTTTTCAGATGGCCCTTTGACCGGAGGGAAGTGAGACTTCATTGTAGTGCAGATTTCCTTTGCAAGCTTGCTTGGTTGGCCAAAAAGGACGTATGCGTTTTTTCCTGAATATATTCAGGAAAAAACGCATACGCCCTTTTTGGCCAAGTGCATCATTGTGGACGTTCTGCCTCTTTTCCTATGCTTTCAATGCAATTCCAGTCTACCTCCTGAAATCGGTTTCCTGCAATTCTGCCCCGCTTTCAAGTCCTCTTGGCAGCCTTACTTCAGTCTATTTTTGGACGATAGCTGTCATTTATAACTCTGCAGGTTTGTGAATTACAGTGCCCCTGAGCTCCTTTCTTCAACTCGCTTTCTTGTGACCTGGCCGCAACACCGCAGGATGGCTTCAGGCCCTAATCTGGTTCTGGCCCGGCATGCTGAGCCTTTGGTTAATTCCTCTTCCTGGTAGGAAATGAGAGTTAAATTTGCCCGTCCAGACACCTCCAGCTAGCCTCTCATTGGTTCTCGCTATTCCTGTTCATCTTCCGCAGAAATTGCAAACTGGGCCAAACAGGAGGTTAAAGGGACTGACTCTCCAAGTCGGGAGAGTGTTAGTAAAGCATCTGGAATGTTGCACCCGAGTACCAGGGGAGGAAAACTGAGACATATTTGAACACGTCTCCCGTTCACATGGTTGATCATACTTGGGTTCCACATGCATGTTTTAGCTGAAGGAAGAATACCTTAAACCTGGGTATTTGAAACCCGTGGAATGGGTACCATGCAATATGACTTCAAAGGGTCTTCATTTGCTCACCGAACCTCTCCAATCCTATCACTGCTGCGTTTATGCCCCTGTACACATGCTTGATTCTCTTTCGGAGACATAGCAATCCATAGGTTTTAAGATACTTACTAGTCAGGTACATTCTTAGGCGTTTAATATGCGGTGTTGAGTCCATTTCGTTGAGCAAGGAGTAGCTCTTGTCTATTCCATATTTGGCTTAAGGAACTTTATCTGTGCTCATTTCAATCTCTGGTTTTATGCAGCACCCCAACTCACCTTTCCCCTTAAGCAAGCATAAGTTGGTTTTCTAAATTTGAGACCCTGTTCTGTTCTGTAATTCAGTTCCTGTGTAGCCAAGTTTACATTCCGTGTATTAGTGTTATCTTATGATGTTTCTTTTTCTGTGTGACGTATTTCAGTTAGAATCATCATACCTGAATCCACTCATTGTGCTGCTAAGGGCCTGATGACACAGATTTCATTGCTGCTTGATATTGCTTTGTAAGTAAATACCACAACTTCTTTATCCATTTTTCACTTTCTGCGATGTTGAACTTGTACTGTAAACGAGGTTCTTGTAAACAGAGCCGTTCCAAACTTTGGGGTGGCTGTGTCTTTTTGATTTTAATTTCCCTAAGCTATAGGACCATAAGTGGAAGTGCCCTAGGCTCTGTTGCTTTGTTTTTTAGATGTTTCAGGAAACACCATACACTTCTCCCGAGTGGTTGTTGTCAATTTACATCCCGCCCATCAGCATAACAAGGCTCCCAGTTCTCCATGGCCTGTCCTGTCTTTCTGGATTTTACACTTTTTTCAGATGGCCCTTTTGACCGGGGGGAAGTGAGACTTCATTGTAGTGCAGATTTCCTTTGCAAGCTTGCTTGGTTGGCCGAAAAGGGCGTATGCGTTTTTTCCTGAATATATTCAGGAAAAAACGCATACGCCCTTTTTGGCCAAGTGCATCATTGTGGACGTTCTGCCTCTTTTCCTATGCTTTCAATGCAATTCCAGTCTACCTCCTGAAATCGGTTTCCTGCAATTCTGCCCCGCTTTCAAGTCCTCTTGGCAGCCTTACTTCAGTCTATTTTTGGACGATAGCTGTCATTTATAACTCTGCAGGTTTGTGAATTACAGTGCCAATGAGCTCGTTTCTTCAACTCGCTTTCTTGTGACCTGGCCGCAACACCGCTGGATGGCTTCAGGCCCTAATCTGGTTCCGGCACGGCACGCTGAGCCTTTGGTTATTTCCTCTTCCTGGTGGGAAATGAGAGTTAAATTTGCCCGTCCAGACACCTCCAGCTAGCCTCTCATTGGTTCTCGCTATTCCTGTTCATCTTCCGCAGAAATTGCAAACTGGGCCAAACAGGAGGTTAAAGGCGCTGACTCTCCAAGTGGGGAGAGTGTTAGTAAAGCGTCTGGAATGTTGCACCCGAGTACCAGGGGAGGAAAACTGAGACATATTTGAACACGTCTCCCGATCACATGGTTGATCATACTTGGGTTCCACATGCATGTTTTAGCTGAAGGAAGAATACCTAAAACCTGGGTAGTTGAAACCCGTGGAATGGGTACCATGCAATATGACTTCAAAGGGTCTTCATTTGCTCACCGAACCTCTCCAATCCTATCACTGCTGCGTTTATGCCCCTGTACACATGCTTGATTCTCTTTCGGAGACATAGCAATCCATAGGTTTTAAGATACTTACTAGTCAGGTACATTCTTAGGCGTTTAATATGCGGTGTTGAGTCCATTTCGTTGAGCAAGGAGTAGCTCTTGTCTATTCCATATTTGGCTTAAGGAACTTTATCTGTGCTCATTTCAATCTCTGGTTTTATGCAGCACCCCAACTCACCTTTCCCCTTAAGCAAGCATAAGTTGGTTTTCTAAATTTGAGACCCTGTTCTGTTCTGTAATTCAGTTCCTGTGTAGCCAAGTTTACATTCCGTGTATTACTGATATCTTATGATGTTTCTTTTTCTGTGTGACTTATTTCAGTTAGAATCATCATACCTGAATCCACTCATTGTGCTGCTAAGGGCCTGATGACACAGATTTCATTGCTGAGTGATATTGCTTTGTAAGTAAATACCACAACTTCTTTATCCATTTTTCACTTTCTGCGATGTTGAACTTGTACTGTAAACAAGGTTCTTGTAAACAGAGCCGTTCCAAACTTTGGGGTGGCTGTGTCTTTTTGATTTTAAATTCCCTAAGCTATAGGACCATAAGTGGAAGTGCCCTAGGCTCTGTTGCTTTGTTTTTTAGATGTTTCAGGAAACACCATACACTTCTCCCCAGTGGTTGTTGGCAATTTACATCCCGCCCATCAGCATAACAAGGCTCCCAGTTCTCCATGGCCTGTCCTGCCTTTCTGGATTTTACACTTTTTTCAGATGGCCCTTTTGACCGGGGGGAAGTGAGACTTCATTGTAGTGCAGATTTCCTTTGCAAGCTTGCTTGGTTGGCCAAAAAGGGCGTATGCGTTTTTTCCTGAATATATTCAGGAAAAAACGCATACGCCCTTTTTGGCCAAGTGCATCATTGTGGACGTTCTGTCTCTTTTCCTATGCTTTCAATGCAATTCCAGTCTACCTCCTGAAATCGGTTTCCTGCAATTCTGCCCCGCTTTCAAGTCCTCTTGGCAGCCTTACTTCAGTCTATTTTTGGAC
Source organism: Delphinus delphis (assembly GCF_949987515.2). Taxonomy (NCBI): domain Eukaryota; kingdom Metazoa; phylum Chordata; class Mammalia; order Artiodactyla; family Delphinidae; genus Delphinus; species Delphinus delphis. The sequence goes on along the minus strand of NW_027192701.1, from coordinate 1,217,336 downwards.
GATAGCTGTCATTTATAACTCTGCAGGTTTGTGAATTACAGTGCCCCTGAGCTCCTTTCTTCAACTCGCTTTCTTGTGACCTGGCCGCAACACCGCAGGATGGCTTCAGGCCTTAATCTGGTTCCGGCCCGGCATGCTGAGCCTTTGGTTAATTCCTCTTCCTGGTGGGAAATGAGAGTTAAATTTGCCCGTCCAGACACCTCCAGCTAGCCTCTCATTGGTTCTCGCTATTCCTGTTCATCTTCCACAGAAATTGCAAACTGGGCCAAACAGGAGGTTAAAGGGACTGACTCTCCATGTCGGGAGAGTGTTAGTAAAGCGTCTGGAATGTTGCACCCGAGTACCAGGGGAGGAAAACTGAGATATATTTGAACACGTCTCCCGTTCACATGGTTGATCATACTCTGGGTTCCACATGCATGTTTTAGCTGAAGGAAGAATACCTTAAACCTGGAGAGTTGAGACCCGTGTAATGGGTACCATGCAATATGACTTCAAAGGGTCTTCATTTGCTCACCGAACCTCTCCAATCCTATCACTGCTGCGTTTATGCCCCTGTACACATGCTTGATTCTCTTTCGGAGACATAGCAATCCATAGGTTTTAAGATACTTACTAGTCAGGTACATTCTTAGGCGTTTAATATGGGGTGTTGAGTCCATTTCGTTGAGCAAGGAGTAGCTCTTGTCTATTCCATATTTGGCTTAAGGAACTTTATCTGTGCTCATTTCAATCTCTGGTTTTATGCAGCACCCCAACTCACCTTTACCCTTAAGCAAGCATAAGTTGGTTTTCTAAATTTGAGACCCTGTTCTGTTCTGTAATTCAGTTCCTGTGTAGCCAAGTTTACATTCCGTGTATTAGTGATATCTTATGATGTTTCTTTTTCTGTGTGACTTATTTCAGTTAGAATCATCATACCTGAATCCACTCATTGTGCTGCTAAGGGCCTGATGACACAGATTTCATTGCTGAGTGATATTGCTTTGTAAGTAAATACCACAACTTCTTTATCCATTTTTCACTTTCTGCGATGTTGAACTTGTACTGTAAACGAGGTTCTTGTAAACAGAGCCGATCCAAACTTTGGGGTGGCTGTGTCTTTTTGATTTTAATTTCCCTAAGCTATAGGACCATAAGTGGAAGTGCCCTAGGTTCTGTTGCTTTGTTTTTTAGATGTTTCAGGAAACACCATACACTTCTCCCCAGTGTTTGTTGACAATATACATCCCGCCCATCAGCATAAGAAGGCTCCCAGTTCTCCATGGCCTGTCCTGCCTTTCTGGATTTTACACTTTTTTCAGATGGCCCTTTTGACCGGGGGGAAGTGAGACTTCATTGTAGTGCAGATTTCCTTTGCAAGCTTGCTTGGTTGGCCAAAAAGGGCGTATGCGTTTTTTCCTGAATATATTCAGGAAAAAACGCATACGCCCTTTTTGGCCAAGTGCATCATTGTGGACGTTCTGCCTCTTTTCCTATGCTTTCAATGCAATTCCAGTCTACCTCCTGAAATCGGTTTCCTGCAATTCTGCCCTGCTTTCAAGTCCTCTTGGCAGCCTTACTTCAGTCTATTTTTGGACGATAGCTGTCATTTATAACTCTGCAGGTTTGTGAATTACAGTGCCCCTGAGCTCCTTTCTTCAACTCGCCCTCTTTTGAGCTGGCCGCAACACCGCAGGATGGCTTCAGGCCCTAATCTGATTCCGGTACGGCACGCTGAGCCTTTGGTTATTTCCTCTTCCTGGTGGGAAATGAGAGTTAAATTTGCCCATCCAGACACCTCCAGCTCGTCTCTCATTGGTTCTCGCTATTCCTGTTCATCTTCCGCAGAAATTGCAAACTGGGCCAAAAAGGAGGTTAAAGGGACTGACTCTCCAAGTGGGGAGAGTGTTAGTAAAGCGTCTGGAATGTTGCACCCGAGTACCAGGGTACAAAAACTGAGACATATTTGAACACGTCTCCCGTTCACATGGTTGATCATACTCTGGGTTCCACATGCATGTTTTAGCTGAAGGGAGAATACCTTAAACCTGGAGAGTTGAGACCCGTGTAATGGGTACCATGCAATATGACTTCAAAGGGTCTTCATTTGCCCACCGAACCTCTCCAATCCTATCACTGCTGCGTTTATGCCCCTGTACACACGCTTGATTCTCTTTTGGAGACATAGCAATCCATAGGTTTTAAGATACTTACTAGTCAGGTACATTCTTAGGCGTTTAATATGCGGTGTTGAGTCCATTTCGTTGAGCAAGGAGTAGCTCTTGTCTATTCCATATTTGGCTTAAGGAACTTTATCTGTGCTCATTTCAATCTCTGGTTTTATGCAGCACCCCAACTCACCTTTCCCCTTAAGCAAGCATAAGTTGGTTTTCTAAATTTGAGACCCTGTTCTGTTCTGTAATTCAGTTCCTGTGTAGCCAAGTTTACATTCCGTGTATTACTGATATCTTATGATGTTTCTTTTTCTGTGTGACTTATTTCAGTTAGAATCATCGTACCTGAATCCACTCATTATGCTGCTACCGGCCTGATGACATAGATTTCATTGCTGAGTGATACTGCATTGTACGTAAGTACCACAAGTTCTTTATCCATTTTTCACTTTCTGTGATATTGAACTTGTACGGTAAATGAGGTTCTTGTAAACAGAGCCGTTCCAAACTTTGTGGTGGCTGTGTCTTTTTGATTTTAATTTCCCTAAGCTATAGGACCATAAGTGGAAGTGCCCTAGGTTCTGTTGCTTTGTTTTTTAGATGTTTCAGGAAACACCATACACTTCTCCTGAGTGTCTGTGGCAATTTACATCCCGCCCATCAGCATAACAAGGCTCCCAGTTCTCCATGGCCTGTCCTGCCTTTCTGGATTTTACCCTTTTTTTAGATGGCCCTTTTGACCGGGGGGAAGTGAGACTTCATTGTAGTGCAGATTTCCTTTGCAAGCTTGCTTGGTTGGCCAAAAAGGGCGTATGCGTTTTTTCCTGAATATATTCAGGAAAAAACGCATACGCCCTTTTTGGCCAAGTGCATCATTGTGGACGTTCTGCCTCTTTTCCTATGCTTTCAATGCAATTCCAGTCTACCTCCTGAAATCGGTTTCCTGCAATTCTGCCCCGCTTTCAAGTCCTCTTGGCAGCCTTACTTCAGTCTATTTTTGGACGATAGCTGTCATTTATAACTCTGCAGGTTTGTGAATTACAGTGTCCCTGAGCTCCTTTCTTCAACTCGCTTTCTTGTGACCTGGCCGCAACACCGCAGGATGTCTTCAGGCCCTAATCTGGTTCCGGCACGGCACGCTGAGCCTTTGGTTATTTCCTCTTCCTGGTGGGAAATGAGAGTTAAATTTGCCCGTCCAGACACCTCCAGCTAGTCTCTCATTGGTTCTCGCTATTCCTGTTCATCTTCCAAGAAATTGCCAACTGGGCCAAACAGGAGGTTAAAGGCGCTGACTCTCCAAGTGGGGAGAGTGTTAGTAAAGCATCTGGAATGTTGCACCCGAGTACCAGGGGAGGAAAACTGAGACATATTTGAACACGTCTCCCATTCACATGGTTGATCATACTTGGGTTCCACATGCATGTTTTAGCTGAAGGAAGAATACCTAAAACCTGGGTAGTTGAAACCCGTGGAATGGGTACCATGCAATATGACTTCAAAGGGTCTTCATTTGCTCACCGAACCTCTCCAATCCTATCACTGCTGCGTTTATGCCCCTGTACACATGCTTGATTCTCTTTCGGAGACATAGCAATCCATAGGTTTTAAGATACTTACTAGTCAGGTACATTCTTAGGCGTTTAATATGCGGTGTTGAGTCCATTTCGTTGAGCAAGGAGTAGCTCTTGTCTATTCCATATTTGGCTTAAGGAACTTTATCTGTGCTCATTTCAATCTCTGGTTTTATGCAGCACCCCAACTCACCTTTCCCCTTAAGCAAGCATAAGTTGGTTTTCTAAATTTGAGAACATGTTCTGTTCTGTAATTCAGTTCCTGTGTAGCCAAGTTTACATTCCGTGTATTACTGATATCTTATGATGTTTCTTTTTCTGTGTGACTTATGTCAGTTAGAATCATCATACCTGAATCCACTCATTGTGCTGCTAAGGGCCTGATGACACAGATTTCATTGCTGAGTGATATTGCTTTGTAAGTAAATACCACAACTTCTTTATCCATTTTTCACTTTCTGTGATGTTGAACTTGTACTGTAAACGAGGTTCTTGTAAACAGAGCCGTTCCAAACTTTGGGGTGGCTGTGTCTTTTTCATTTTAATTTCCCTAAGCTATAGGACCATAAGTGGAAGTGCTCTAGGTTCTGTTGCTTTGTTTTTTAGATGTTTCAGGAAACACCATACATTTCTCCTGAGTGTCTGTTGGCAATTTACATCCCGCCCATCAGCATAACAAGGCTCCCAGTTCTCCATGGCCTGTCCTGCCTTTCTGGATTTTACCCTTTTTTCAGATGGCCCTTTTGACCGGGGGGAAGTGAGACTTCATTGTAGTGCAGATTTCCTTTGCAAGCTTGCTTGGTTGGCCAAAAAGTGCGTATGCGTTTTTTCCTGAATATATTCAGGAAAAAACGCATACGCCCTTTTTGGCCAAGTGCATCATTGTGGACGTTCTGCCTCTTTTCCTATGCTTTCAATGCAATTCCAGTCTACCTCCTGAAATTGGTTTCCTGCAATTCTGCTCCGCTTTCAAGTCCTCTTGGCAGCCTTACTTCAGTCTATTTTTGGACGATGGCTGTCATTTATAACTCTGCAGGTTTGTGAATTACAGTGCCCCTGAGCTCCTTTCTTCAACTCGCTTTCTTGTGACCTGGCCGCAACACTGCAGGATGGCTTCAGGCCCTAATCTGGTTCCGGCACGGCACACTGAGCCTTTGGTTATTTCCTCTTCCTGGTGGGAAATGAGAGTTAAATTTGCCCGTCCAGACACCTCCAGCTAGCCTCTCATTGGTTCTCGCTATTCCTGTTCATCTTCCGCAGAAATTGCAAACTGGGCCAAACAGGAGGTTAAAGGCGCTGACTTTCCAAGTGGGGAGAGTGTTAGTAAAGCGTCTGGAATGTTGCACCCGAGTTCCAGGGGAGGAAAACTGAGACATATTTGAACACGTCTCCCATTCACATGGTTGATCATACTTGGGTTCCACATGCATGTTTTAGCTGAAGGAAGAATACCTAAAACCTGGGTAGTTGAAACCCGTGGAATGGGTACCATGTAATATGACTTCAAAGGGTCTTCATTTGCTCACCAAACCTCTCCAATCCTATCACTGCTGCGTTTATGCCCCTGTACACATGCTTGATTCTCTTTCGGAGACATAGCAATCCATAGGTTTTAAGATACTTACTAGTCAGGTACATTCCTAGGCGTTTACTATGGGGTGTTGAGTCCATTTCGTTGAGCAAGGAGTAGCTCTTGTCTATTCCATATTTGGCTTAAGGAACTTTATCTGTGCTCATTTCAATCTCTGGTTTTATGCAGCACCCCAACTCACCTTTCCCCTTAAGCAAGCATAAATTGGTTTTCTAAATTTGAGACCCTGTTCTGTTCTGTAATTCAGTTCCTGTGTAGCCAAGTTTACATTCCGTGTATTACTGATATCCTATGATGTTTCTGTTTCTGTTGACTTATTTCAGTTAGAATCATCATACCTGAATCCACTCATTGTGCTGCTAAGGGCCTGATGACACAGATTTCATTGCTGAGTGATATTGCTTTGTAAGTAAATACCACAACTTCTTTATCCATTTTTCACTTTCTGTGATGTTGAACTTGTACTGTAAACGAGGTTCTTGTAAACAGAGCCGTTCCAAACTTTGTGGTGGCTGTGTCTTTTTGATTTTAATTTCCCTAAGCTATAGGACCATAAGTGGCAGTGCCCTAGGTTCTGTTGCTTTGTTTTTTAGATGTTTCAGGAAACACCATACACTTCTCCTGAGTGTCTGTGGCAATTTACATCCCGCCCATCAGCATAACAAGGCTCCCAGTTCTCCATGGCCTGTCCTGCCTTTCTGGATTTTACCCTTTTTTTAGATGGCCCTTTTGACCGGGGGGAAGTGAGACTTCATTGTAGTGCAGATTTCCTTTACAAGCTTGCTTGGTTGGCCAAAAAGTGCGTATGCGTTTTTTCCTGAATATATTCAGGAAAAAACGCATACGCCCTTTTTGGCCAAGTGCATCATTGTGGACGTTCTGCCTCTTTTCCTATGCTTTCAATGCAATTCCAGTCTACCTCCTGAAATCGGTTTCCTGCAATTCTGCCCCGCTTTCAAGTCCTCTTGGCAGCCTTACTTCAGTCTATTTTTGGACGATAGCTGTCATTTATAACTCTGCAGGTTTGTGAATTACAGTGTCCCTGAGCTCCTTTCTTCAACTCGCTTTCTTGTGACCTGGCCGCAACACCGCAGGATGTCTTCAGGCCCTAATCTGGTTCCGGCACGGCACGCTGAGCCTTTGGTTATTTCCTCTTCCTGGTGGGAAATGAGAGTTAAATTTGCCCGTCCAGACACCTCCAGCTAGTCTCTCATTGGTTCTCGCTATTCCTGTTCATCTTCCAAGAAATTGCCAACTGGGCCAAACAGGAGGTTAAAGGCGCTGACTCTCCAAGTGGGGAGAGTGTTAGTAAAGCATCTGGAATGTTGCACCCGAGTACCAGGGGAGGAAAACTGAGACATATTTGAATACGTCTCCCATTCACATGGTTGATCATACTTGGGTTCCACATGCATGTTTTAGCTGAAGGAAGAATACCTAAAACCTGGGTAGTTGAAACCCGTGGAATGGGTACCATGCAATATGACTTCAAAGGGTCTTCATTTGCTCACCGAACCTCTCCAATCCTATCACTGCTGCGTTTATGCCCCTGTACACATGCTTGATTCTCTTTCGGAGACATAGCAATCCATAGGTTTTAAGATACTTACTAGTCAGGTACATTCTTAGGCGTTTAATATGCGGTGTTGAGTCCATTTCGTTGAGCAAGGAGTAGCTCTTGTCTATTCCATATTTGGCTTAAGGAACTTTATCTGTGCTCATTTCAATCTCTGGTTTTATGCAGCACCCCAACTCACCTTTCCCCTTAAGCAAGCATAAGTTGGTTTTCTAAATTTGAGAACATGTTCTGTTCTGTAATTCAGTTCCTGTGTAGCCAAGTTTACATTCCGTGTATTACTGATATCTTATGATGTTTCTTTTTCTGTGTGACTTATGTCAGTTAGAATCATCATACCTGAATCCACTCATTGTGCTGCTAAGGGCCTGATGACACAGATTTCATTGCTGAGTGATATTGCTTTGTAAGTAAATACCACAACTTCTTTATCCATTTTTCACTTTCTGTGATGTTGAACTTGTACTGTAAACGAGGTTCTTGTAAACGGAGCCGTTCCAAACTTTGGGGTGGCTGTGTCTTTTTCATTTTAATTTCCCTAAGCTATAGGACCATAAGTGGAAGTGCTCTAGGTTCTGTTGCTTTGTTTTTTAGATGTTTCAGGAAACACCATACACTTCTCCTGAGTGTCTGTTGGCAATTTACATCCCGCCCATCAGCATAACAAGGCTCCCAGTTCTCCATGGCCTGTCCTGCCTTTCTGGATTTTACCCTTTTTTCAGATGGCCCTTTTGACCGGGGGGAAGTGAGACTTCATTGTAGTGCAGATTTCCTTTGCAAGCTTGCTTGGTTGGCCAAAAAGGGCGTATGCGTTTTTTCCTGAATATATTCAGGAAAAAACGCATACGCCCTTTTTGGCCAAGTGCATCATTGTGGACGTTCTGCCTCTTTTCCTATGCTTTCAATGCAATTCCAGTCTACCTCCTGAAATTGGTTTCCTGCAATTCTGCTCCGCTTTCAAGTCCTCTTGGCAGCCTTACTTCAGTCTATTTTTGGACGATAGCTGTCATTTATAACTCTGCAGGTTTGTGAATTACAGTGCCCCTGAGCTCCTTTCTTCAACTCGCTTTCTTGTGACCTGGCCGCAACACTGCAGGATGGCTTCAGGCCCTAATCTGTTTCCGGCACGGCACACTGAGCCTTTGGTTATTTCCTCTTCCTGGTGGGAAATGAGAGTTAAATTTGCCCGTCCAGACACCTCCAGCTAGCCTCTCATTGGTTCTCGCTATTCCTGTTCATCTTCCGCAGAAATTGCAAACTGGGCCAAACAGGAGGTTAAAGGCGCTGACTTTCCAAGTGGGGAGAGTGTTAGTAAAGCGTCTGGAATGTTGCACCCGAGTTCCAGGGGAGGAAAACTGAGACATATTTGAACACGTCTCCCATTCACATGGTTGATCATGCTTGGGTTCCACATGCATGTTTTAGCTGAAGGAAGAATACCTAAAACCTGGGTAGTTGAAACCCGTGGAATGGGTACCATGTAATATGACTTCAAAGGGTCTTCATTTGCTCACCAAACCTCTCCAATCCTATCACTGCTGCGTTTATGCCCCTGTACACATGCTTGATTCTCTTTCGGAGACATAGCAATCCATAGGTTTTAAGATACTTACTAGTCAGGTACATTCCTAGGCGTTTACTATGGGGTGTTGAGTCCATTTCGTTGAGCAAGGAGTAGCTCTTGTCTATTCCATATTTGGCTTAAGGAACTTTATCTGTGCTCATTTCAATCTCTGGTTTTATGCAGCACCCCAACTCACCTTTCCCCTTAAGCAAGCATAAATTGGTTTTCTAAATTTGAGACCCTGTTCTGTTCTGTAATTCAGTTCCTGTGTAGCCAAGTTTACATTCCGTGTATTACTGATATCCTATGATGTTTCTGTTTCTGTTGACTTATTTCAGTTAGAATCATCATACCTGAATCCACTCATTGTGCTGCTAAGGGCCTGATGACACAGATTTCATTGCTGAGTGATATTGCTTTGTAAGTAAATACCACAACTTCTTTATCCATTTTTCAATTTCTGCGATGTTGAACTTGTACTGTAAATGAGGTTCTTGTAAACAGAGGCGTCCCAAACATTGGGGTGGCTGTGTCTTTTTGATTTTAATTTCCCTAAGCTATAAGACCATAAGTGGCAGTGCCCTAGGCTCTGTTGCTTTGTTTTTTAGATGTTTCAGGAAACACCATACACTTCTCCTGAGTGTCTGTTGGTAATTTACATCCCGCCCATCAGCATAACAAGGCTCCCAGTTCTCCATGGCCTGTCCTGCCTTTCTGGATTTTACACTTTTTTCAGATGGCCCTTTTGACCGGGGGGAAGTGAGACTTCATTGTAGTGCAGATTTCCTTTACAAGCTTGCTTGGTTGGCCAAAAAGGGCGTATGCGTTTTTTCCTGAATATATTCAGGAAAAAACGCATACGCCCTTTTTGGCCAAGTGCATCATTGTGGACGTTCTGCCTCTTTTCCTATGCTTTCAATGCAATTCCAGTCTACCTCCTGAAATCGGTTTCCTGCAATTCTGCCCCGCTTTCAAGTCCTCTTGGCAGCCTTACTTCAGTCTATTTTTGGACGATAGCTGTCATTTATAACTCTGCAGGTTTGTGAATTACAGTGCCCCTGAGCTCTTTCTTCAACTCGCTTTCTTGTGAGCTGGCCGCAACACCGCAGGATGGCTTCAGGCCCTAATCTGGTTCCGGCACGGCACGCTGAGCCTTTGGTTATTTCCTCTTCCTGGTTGGAAATGAGAGTTAAATTTGCCCGTCCAGACACCTCCAGCTAGTCTCTCATTGGTTCTCGCTATTCCTGTTCATCTTCCACAGAAATTGCAAATTGGGCCAAACAGGAGGTTAAAGGCGCTGACTCTCCAAGTCGGGAGAGTGTTAGTAAAGCGTCTGGAATGTTGCACCCGAGTACCAGGGGAGGAAAACTGAGACATATTTGAACACGTCTCCCATTCACACGGATGATCATACTCTGGGTTCCACATGCATGTTTTAGCTGAAGGAAGAATACCTAAAACCTGGGTAGTTGAAACCCGTGGAATGGGTACCATGCAATATGACTTCAAAGGGTCTTCATTTGATCACCGAACCTCTCCAATCCTATCACTGCTGCGTTTATGCCCCTGTACACATGCTTGATTCTCTTTTGGAGACATAGCAATCCATAGGTTTTAAGATACTTACTAGTCAGGTACATTCTTAGGCGTTTAATATTCGGTGTTGAGTCCATTTCGTTGAGCAAGGAGTAGCTCTTGTCTATTCCATACTTGGCTTAAGGAACTTTATCTGTGCTCATTTCAATCTCTGGTTTTATGCAGCACCCCAACTCACCTTTCCCCTTAAGCAAGCATAAGTTGGTTTTCTAAATTTGAGACCCTGTTCTGTTCTGTAATTCAGTTCCTGTGTAGCCAAGTTTACATTCCATGTATTAGTGATATCTTATGATGTTTCTTCTTCTGTGTGACTTATTTCAGTTAGAATCATCATACCTGAATCCACTCATTGTGCTGCTAAGGGCCTGATGACACAGATTTCATTGCTGAGTGATATTGCTTTGTAAGTAAATACCACAACTTCTTTATCCATTTTTCACTTTCTGCGATGTTGAACTTGTACTGTAAATGAGGTTCTTGTAAACAGAGCCGTTCCAAACTTTGGGGGTGGCTGTGTCTTTTTCATTTTAATTTCCCTAAGTTATAGGACCATAAGTGGAAGTGCCCTAGGTTCTGTTGCTTTGTTTTTTAGATGTTTCAGGAAACACCATACACTTCTCCCGAGTGGTTGTTGGCAATTTACATCCCGCCCATCAGCATAACAAGGCTCCCAGTTCTCCATGGCCTGTCCTGCCTTTCTGGATTTTACACTTTTTTCAGATGGCCCTTTTGACCGGGGGGAAGTGAGACTTCATTGTAGTGCAGATTTCCTTTGCAAGCTTGCTTGGTTGGCCAAAAAGGGCGTATGCGTTTTTTCCTGAATATATTCAGGAAAAAACGCATACGCCCTTTTTGTCCAAGTGCATCATTGTGGACGTTCTGCCTCTTTTCCTATGCTTTCAATGCAATTCCAGTCTACCTCCTGAAATCGGTTTCCTGCAATTCTGCCCCGCTTTCAAGTCCTCTTGGCAGCCTTACTTCAGTCTATTTTTGGACGATAGCTGTCATTTATAACTCTGCAGGTTTGTGAATTACAGTGTCCCTGAGCTCGTTTCTTCAACTCGCTTTTTTGTGACCTGGCCGCAACACTGCAGGATGGCTTCAGGCCCTAATCTGGTTCCGGCACGGCACGCTGAGCCTTTGGTTATTTCCTCTTCCTGGTGGGAAATGAGAGTTAAATTTGCCCGTCCAGACACCTCCAGCTAGTCTCTCATTGGTTCTCGCTATTCCTGTTCATCTTCCAAGAAATTGCCAACTGGGCCAAACAGGAGGTTAAAGGCACTGACTCTCCAAGTGGGGAGAGTGTTAGTAAAGCATCTGGAATGTTGCACCCGAGTACCAGGGGAGGAAAACTGAGACATATTTGAACACGTCTCCCATTCACATGGTTGATCATACTTGGGTTCCACATGCATGTTTTAGCTGAAGGAAGAATACCTAAAACCTGGGTAGTTGAAACCCGTGGAATGGTTACCATGCAATATGACTTCAAAGGGTCTTCATTTGCTCACCGAACCTCTCCAATCCTATCACTGCTGCGTTTATGCCCCTGTACACATGCTTGATTCTCTTTCGGAGACATAGCAATCCATAGGTTTTAAGATACTTACTAGTCAGGTACATTCTTAGGCGTTTAATATGCGGTGTTGAGTCCATTTCGTTGAGCAAGGAGTAGCTCTTGTCTATTCCATATTTGGCTTAAGGAACTTTATCTGTGCTCATTTCAATCTCTGGTTTTATGCAGCACCCCAACTCACCTTTCCCCTTAAGCAAGCATAAGTTGGTTTTCTAAATTTGAGAACATGTTCTGTTCTGTAATTCAGTTCCTGTGTAGCCAAGTTTACATTCCGTGTATTACTGATATCTTATGATGTTTCTTTTTCTGTGTGACTTATGTCAGTTAGAATCATCATACCTGAATCCACTCATTGTGCTGCTAAGGGCCTGATGACACAGATTTCATTGCTGAGTGATATTGCTTTGTAAGTAAATACCACAACTTCTTTATCCATTTTTCACTTTCTGTGATGTTGAACTTGTACTGTAAACGAGGTTCTTGTAAACAGAGCCGTTCCAAACTTTGGGGTGGCTGTGTCTTTTTCATTTTAATTTCCCTAAGCTATAGGACCATAAGTGGAAGTGCTCTAGGTTCTGTTGCTTTGTTTTTTAGATGTTTCAGGAAACACCATACACTTCTCCTGAGTGTCTGTTGGCAATTTACATCCCGCCCATCAGCATAACAAGGCTCCCAGTTCTCCATGGCCTGTCCTGCCTTTCTGGATTTTACCCTTTTTTCAGATGGCCCTTTTGACTGGGGGGAAGTGAGACTTCATTGTAGTGCAGATTTCCTTTGCAAGCTTGCTTGGTTGGCCAAAAAGTGCGTATGCGTTTTTTCCTGAATATATTCAGGAAAAAACGCATACGCCCTTTTTGGCCAAGTGCATCATTGTGGACGTTCTGCCTCTTTTCCTATGCTTTCAATGCAATTCCAGTCTACCTCCTGAAATTGGTTTCCTGCAATTCTGCTCCGCTTTCAAGTCCTCTTGGCAGCCTTACTTCAGTCTATTTTTGGACGATAGCTGTCATTTATAACTCTGCAGGTTTGTGAATTACAGTGCCCCTGAGCTCCTTTCTTCAACTCGCTTTCTTGTGACCTGGCCGCAACACTGCAGGATGGCTTCAGGCCCTAATCTGGTTCTGGCACGGCACACTGAGCCTTTGGTTATTTCCTCTTCCTGGTGGGAAATGAGAGTTAAATTTGCCCGTCCAGACACCTCCAGCTAGCCTCTCATTGGTTCTCGCTATTCCTGTTCATCTTCCGCAGAAATTGCAAACTGGGCCAAACAGGAGGTTAAAGGCGCTGACTTTCCAAGTGGGGAGAGTGTTAGTAAAGCGTCTGGAATGTTGCACCCGAGTTCCAGGGGAGGAAAACTGAGACATATTTGAACACGTCTCCCATTCACATGGTTGATCATACTTGGGTTCCACATGCATGTTTTAGCTGAAGGAAGAATACCTAAAACCTGGGTAGTTGAAACCCGTGGAATGGGTACCATGTAATATGACTTCAAAGGGTCTTCATTTGCTCACCAAACCTCTCCAATCCTATCACTGCTGCGTTTATGCCCCTGTACACATGCTTGATTCTCTTTCGGAGACATAGCAATCCATAGGTTTTAAGATACTTACTAGTCAGGTACATTCCTAGGCGTTTACTATGGGGTGTTGAGTCCATTTCGTTGAGCAAGGAGTAGCTCTTGTCTATTCCATATTTGGCTTAAGGAACTTTATCTGTGCTCATTTCAATCTCTGGTTTTATGCAGCACCCCAACTCACCTTTCCCCTTAAGCAAGCATAAATTGGTTTTCTAAATTTGAGACCCTGTTCTGTTCTGTAATTCAGTTCCTGTGTAGCCAAGTTTACATTCCGTGTATTACTGATATCCTATGATGTTTCTGTTTCTGTTGACTTATTTCAGTTAGAATCATCATACCTGAATCCACTCATTGTGCTGCTAAGGGCCTGATGACACAGATTTCATTGCTGAGTGATATTGCTTTGTAAGTAAATACCACAACTTCTTTATCCATTTTTCAATTTCTGCGATGTTGAACTTGTACTGTAAATGAGGTTCTTGTAAACAGAGGCGTCCCAAACATTGGGGTGGCTGTGTCTTTTTGATTTTAATTTCCCTAAGCTATAAGACCATAAGTGGCAGTGCCCTAGGCTCTGTTGCTTTGTTTTTTAGATGTTTCAGGAAACACCATACACTTCTCCTGAGTGTCTGTTGGTAATTTACATCCCGCCCATCAGCATAACAAGGCTCCCAGTTCTCCATGGCCTGTCCTGCCTTTCTGGATTTTACACTTTTTTCAGATGGCCCTTTTGACCGGGGGGAAGTGAGACTTCATTGTAGTGCAGATTTCCTTTACAAGCTTGCTTGGTTGGCCAAAAAGGGCGTATGCGTTTTTTCCTGAATATATTCAGGAAAAAACGCATACGCCCTTTTTGGCCAAGTGCATCATTGTGGACGTTCTGCCTCTTTTCCTATGCTTTCAATGCAATTCCAGTCTACCTCCTGAAATCGGTTTCCTGCAATTCTGCCCCGCTTTCAAGTCCTCTTGGCAGCCTTACTTCAGTCTATTTTTGGACGATAGCTGTCATTTATAACTCTGCAGGTTTGTGAATTACAGTGCCCCTGAGCTCTTTCTTCAACTCGCTTTCTTGTGAGCTGGCCGCAACACCGCAGGATGGCTTCAGGCCCTAATCTGGTTCCGGCACGGCACGCTGAGCCTTTGGTTATTTCCTCTTCCTGGTTGGAAATGAGAGTTAAATTTGCCCGTCCAGACACCTCCAGCTAGTCTCTCATTGGTTCTCGCTATTCCTGTTCATCTTCCAAGAAATTGCCAACTGGGCCAAACAGGAGGTTAAAGGCGCTGACTCTCCAAGTGGGGAGAGTGTTAGTAAAGCATCTGGAATGTTGCACCCGAGTACCAGGGGAGGAAAACTGAGACATATTTGAACACGTCTCCCATTCACATGGTTGATCATACTTGGGTTCCACATGCATGTTTTAGCTGAAGGAAGAATACCTAAAACCTGGGTAGTTGAAACCCGTGGAATGGGTACCATGCAATATGACTTCAAAGGGTCTTCATTTGCTCACCGAACCTCTCCAATCCTATCACTGCTGCGTTTATGCCCCTGTACACATGCTTGATTCTCTTTCGGAGACATAGCAATCCATAGGTTTTAAGATACTTACTAGTCAGGTACATTCTTAGGCGTTTAATATGCGGTGTTGAGTCCATTTCGTTGAGCAAGGAGTAGCTCTTGTCTATTCCATATTTGGCTTAAGGAACTTTATCTGTGCTCATTTCAATCTCTGGTTTTATGCAGCACCCCAACTCACCTTTCCCCTTAAGCAAGCATAAGTTGGTTTTCTAAATTTGAGAACATGTTCTGTTCTGTAATTCAGTTCCTGTGTAGCCAAGTTTACATTCCGTGTATTACTGATATCTTATGATGTTTCTTTTTCTGTGTGACTTATGTCAGTTAGAATCATCATACCTGAATCCACTCATTGTGCTGCTAAGGGCCTGATGACACAGATTTCATTGCTGAGTGATATTGCTTTGTAAGTAAATACCACAACTTCTTTATCCATTTTTCACTTTCTGTGATGTTGAACTTGTACTGTAAACGAGGTTCTTGTAAACAGAGCCGTTCCAAACTTTGGGGTGGCTGTGTCTTTTTCATTTTAATTTCCCTAAGCTATAGGACCATAAGTGGAAGTGCTCTAGGTTCTGTTGCTTTGTTTTTTAGATGTTTCAGGAAACACCATACACTTCTCCTGAGTGTCTGTTGGCAATTTACATCCCGCCCATCAGCATAACAAGGCTCCCAGTTCTCCATGGCCTGTCCTGCCTTTCTGGATTTTACCCTTTTTTCAGATGGCCCTTTTGACCGGGGGGAAGTGAGACTTCATTGTAGTGCAGATTTCCTTTGCAAGCTTGCTTGGTTGGCCAAAAAGGGCGTATGCGTTTTTTCCTGAATATATTCAGGAAAAAACGCATACGCCCTTTTTGGCCAAGTGCATCATTGTGGACGTTCTGCCTCTTTTCCTATGCTTTCAATGCAATTCCAGTCTACCTCCTGAAATTGGTTTCCTGCAATTCTGCTCCGCTTTCAAGTCCTCTTGGCAGCCTTACTTCAGTCTATTTTTGGACGATAGCTGTCATTTATAACTCTGCAGGTTTGTGAATTACAGTGCCCCTGAGCTCCTTTCTTCAACTCGCTTTCTTGTGACCTGGCCGCAACACTGCAGGATGGCTTCAGGCCCTAATCTGGTTCCGGCACGGCACACTGAGCCTTTGGTTATTTCCTCTTCCTGGTGGGAAATGAGAGTTAAATTTGCCCGTCCAGACACCTCCAGCTAGCCTCTCATTGGTTCTCGCTATTCCTGTTCATCTTCCGCAGAAATTGCAAACTGGGCCAAACAGGAGGTTAAAGGCGCTGACTTTCCAAGTGGGGAGAGTGTTAGTAAAGCGTCTGGAATGTTGCACCCGAGTTCCAGGGGAGGAAACCTGAGACATATTTGAACACGTCTCCCATTCACATGGTTGATCATACTTGGGTTCCACATGCATGTTTTAGCTGAAGGAAGAATACCTAAAACCTGGGTAGTTGAAACCCGTGGAATGGGTACCATGTAATATGACTTCAAAGGGTCTTCATTTGCTCACCAAACCTCTCCAATCCTATCACTGCTGCGTTTATGCCCCTGTACACATGCTTGATTCTCTTTCGGAGACATAGCAATCCATAGGTTTTAAGATACTTACTAGTCAGGTACATTCCTAGGCGTTTACTATGGGGTGTTGAGTCCATTTCGTTGAGCAAGGAGTAGCTCTTGTCTATTCCATATTTGGCTTAAGGAACTTTATCTGTGCTCATTTCAATCTCTGGTTTTATGCAGCACCCCAACTCACCTTTCCCCTTAAGCAAGCATAAATTGGTTTTCTAAATTTGAGACCCTGTTCTGTTCTGTAATTCAGTTCCTGTGTAGCCAAGTTTACATTCCGTGTGTTACTGATATCCTATGATGTTTCTGTTTCTGTTGACTTATTTCAGTTATAATCATCATACCTGAATCCACTCATTGTGCTGCTAAGGGCCTGATGACACAGATTTCATTGCTGAGTGATATTGCTTTGTAAGTAAATACCACAACTTCTTTATCCATTTTTCAATTTCTGCGATGTTGAACTTGTACTGTAAATGAGGTTCTTGTAAACAGAGGCGTCCCAAACATTGGGGTGGCTGTGTCTTTTTGATTTTAATTTCCCTAAGCTATAAGACCATAAGTGGCAGTGCCCTAGGCTCTGTTGCTTTGTTTTTTAGATGTTTCAGGAAACACCATACACTTCTCCTGAGTGTCTGTTGGTAATTTACATCCCGCCCATCAGCATAACAAGGCTCCCAGTTCTCCATGGCCTGTCCTGCCTTTCTGGATTTTACACTTTTTTCAGATGGCCCTTTTGACCGGGGGGAAGTGAGACTTCATTGTAGTGCAGATTTCCTTTACAAGCTTGCTTGGTTGGCCAAAAAGGGCGTATGCGTTTTTTCCTGAATATATTCAGGAAAAAACGCATACGCCCTTTTTGGCCAAGTGCATCATTGTGGACGTTCTGCCTCTTTTCCTATGCTTTCAATGCAATTCCAGTCTACCTCCTGAAATCGGTTTCCTGCAATTCTGCCCCGCTTTCAAGTCCTCTTGGCAGCCTTACTTCAGTCTATTTTTGGACGATAGCTGTCATTTATAACTCTGCAGGTTTGTGAATTACAGTGCCCCTGAGCTCTTTCTTCAACTCGCTTTCTTGTGAGCTGGCCGCAACACCGCAGGATGGCTTCAGGCCCTAATCTGGTTCCGGCACGGCACGCTGAGCCTTTGGTTATTTCCTCTTCCTGGTTGGAAATGAGAGTTAAATTTGCCCGTCCAGACACCTCCAGCTAGTCTCTCATTGGTTCTCGCTATTCCTGTTCATCTTCCACAGAAATTGCAAACTGGGCCAAACAGGAGGTTAAAGGCGCTGACTCTCCAAGTCGGGAGAGTGTTAGTAAAGCGTCTGGAATGTTGCACCCGAAAACCAGGGGAGGAAAACTGAGACATATTTGAACACGTCTCCCATTCACACGGATGATCATACTCTGGGTTCCACATGCATGTTTTAGCTGAAGGAAGAATACCTAAAACCTGGGTAGTTGAAACCCGTGGAATGGGTACCATGTAATATGACTTCAAAGGGTCTTCATTTGCTCACCAAACCTCTCCAATCCTATCACTGCTGCGTTTATGCCCCTGTACACATGCTTGATTCTCTTTCGGAGACATAGCAATCCATAGGTTTTAAGATACTTACTAGTCAGGTACATTCCTAGGCGTTTACTATGGGGTGTTGAGTCCATTTCGTTGAGCAAGGAGTAGCTCTTGTCTATTCCATATTTGGCTTAAGGAACTTTATCTGTGCTCATTTCAATCTCTGGTTTTATGCAGCACCCCAACTCACCTTTCCCCTTAAGCAAGCATAAATTGGTTTTCTAAATTTGAGACCCTGTTCTGTTCTGTAATTCAGTTCCTGTGTAGCCAAGTTTACATTCCGTGTATTACTGATATCCTATGATGTTTCTGTTTCTGTTGACTTATTTCAGTTAGAATCATCATACCTGAATCCACTCATTGTGCTGCTAAGGGCCTGATGACACAGATTTCATTGCTGAGTGATATTGCTTTGTAAGTAAATACCACAACTTCTTTATCCATTTTTCACTTTCTGCGATGTTGAACTTGTACTGTAAATGAGGTTCTTGTAAACAGAGCCGTTCCAAACTTTGGGGTGGCTGTGTCTTTTTCATTTTAATTTCCCTAAGCTATAGGACCATAAGTGGAAGTGCCCTAGGTTCTGTTGCTTTGTTTTTTAGATGTTTCAGGAAACACCATACACTTCTCCCGAGTGGTTGTTGGCAATTTACATCCCGCCCATCAGCATAACAAGGCTCCCAGTTCTCCATGGCCTGTCCTGCCTTTCTGGATTTTACACTTTTTTCAGATGGCCCTTTTGACCGGGGGGAAGTGAGACTTCATTGTAGTGCAGATTTCCTTTGCAAGCTTGCTTGGTTGGCCAAAAAGGGCGTATGCGTTTTTTCCTGAATATATTCAGGAAAAAACGCATACGCCCTTTTTGGCCAAGTGCATCATTGTGGACGTTCTGCCTCTTTTCCTATGCTTTCAATGCAATTCCAGTCTACCTCCTGAAATCGGTTTCCTGCAATTCTGCCCCGCTTTCAAGTCCTCTTGGCAGCCTTACTTCAGTCTATTTTTGGACGATAGCTGTCATTTATAACTCTGCAGGTTTGTGAATTACAGTGCCCCTGAGCTCCTTTCTTCAACTCGCTTTCTTTTGAGCTGGCTGAAACACCGCAGGATGGCTTCAGGCCCTAATCTGGTTCCGGCACGGCACACTGAGCCTTTGGTTATTTCCTCTTCCTGGTGGGAAATGAGAGTTAAATTTGCCCGTCCAGACACCTCCAGCTAGCCTCTCATTGTTTCTCGCTATTCCTGTTCATCTTCCGCAGAAATTGCAAACTGGGCCAAACAGGAGGTTAAAGGCGCTGACTTTCCAAGTGGGGAGAGTGTTAGTAAAGCGTCTGGAATGTTGCACCCGAGTACCAGGGGAGGAAAACTGAGACATATTTGAACACGTCTCCCATTCACATGGTTGATCATACTTGGGTTCAACATGCATGTTTTAGCTGAAGGAAGAATACCTTAAACCTGGGTATTTGAAACCCGTGGAATGGGTACCATGCAATATGACTTCAAAGGGTCTTCATTTGCTCACCGAACCTCTCCAATCCTATCACTGCTGCGTTTATGCCCCTGTACACATGCTTGATTCTCTTTCGGAGACATAGCAATCCATAGGTTTTAAGATACTTACTAGTCAGGTACATTCTTAGGCGTTTAATATGCGGTGTTGAGTCCATTTCGTTGAGCAAGGAGTAGCTCTTGTCTATTCCATATTTGGCTTAAGGAACTTTATCTGTGCTCATTTCAATCTCTGGTTTTATGCAGCACCCCAACTCACCTTTACCCTTAAGCAAGCATAAGTTGGTTTTCTAAATTTGAGACCTTGTTCTGTTCTGTAATTCATTTCCTGTGTAGCCAAGTTTACATTCCGTGTATTACTGATATCTTATGATGTTTCTTTTTCTGTGTGACTTATTTCAGTTAGAATCATCATACCTGAATCCACTCATTGTGCTGCTAAGGGCCTGATGACACAGATTTCATTGCTGAGTGATATTGCTTTGTAAGTAAATACCACAACTTCTTTATCCATTTTTCACTTTCTGCGATGTTGAACTTGTACTGTAAACAAGGTTCTTGTAAACAGAGCCGTTCCAAACTTTGGGGTGGCTGTGTCTTTTTGATTTTAAATTCCCTAAGCTATAGGACCATAAGTGGAAGTGCCCTAGGCTCTGTTGCTTTGTTTTTTAGATGTTTCAGGAAACACCATACACTTCTCCCGAGTGGTTGTTGGCAATTTACATCCCGCCCATCAGCATAACAAGGCTCCCAGTTCTCCATGGCCTGTCCTGCCTTTCTGGATTTTACACTTTTTTCAGATGGCCCTTTTGACCGGGGGGAAGTGAGACTTCATTGTAGTGCAGATTTCCTTTGCAAGCTTGCTTGGTTGGCCAAAAAGGGCGTATGCGTTTTTTCCTGAATATATTCAGGAAAAAACGCATACGCCCTTTTTGGCCAAGTGCATCATTGTGGACGTTCTGCCTCTTTTCCTATGCTTTCAATGCAATTCCAGTCTACCTCCTGAAATCGGTTTCCTGCAATTCTGCCCCGCTTTCAAGTCCTCTTGGCAGCCTTACTTCAGTCTATTTTTGGACGATAGCTGTCATTTATAACTCTGCAGGTTTGTGAATTACAGTGCTCCTGAGCTCCTTTCTTCAACTCGCTTTCTTGTGACCTGGCCGCAACACCGCAGGATGTCTTCAGGCCCTAATCTGGTTCTGGCACGGCACGCTGAGCCTTTGGTTAATTCCTCTTCCTGGTGGGAAATGAGAGTTAAATTTGCCCATCCAGACACCTCCAGCTAGTCTCTCATTGGTTCTCGCTATTCCTGTTCATCTTCCACAGAAATTGCAAACTGGGCCAAACAGGAGGTTAAAGGGACTGACTCTCCAAGTGGGGAGAGTGTTAGTAAAGCGTCTGGAATGTTGCACCCGAGTACCAGGGTACGAAAACTGAGACATATTTGAACACGTCTCCCGATCACATGGTTGATCATACTCTAGGTTCCACATGCATGTTTTAGCTGAAGGAAGAATACCTTAAACCTGGAGAGTTGAAACCCGTGGAATGGGTACCATGCAATATGACTTCAAAGGGTCTTCATTTGCTCACCGAACCTCTCCAATCCTATCACTGCTGCGTTTATGCCCCTGTACACATGCTTGATTCTCTTTCGGAGACATAGCAATCCATAGGTTTTAAGATACTTACTAGTCAGGTACATTCTTAGGCGTTTAATATGCGGTGTTGAGTCCATTTCGTTGAGCAAGGAGTAGCTCTTGTCTATTCCATATTTGGCTTAAGGAACTTTATCTGTGCTCATTTCAATCTCTGGTTTTATGCAGCACCCGAACTCAACTTTACCCTTAAGCAAGCATAAGTTGGTTTTCTAAATTTGAGACCCTGTTCTGTTCTGTAATTCAGTTCCTGTGTAGCCAAGTTTACATTCCGTGTATTACTGATATCTTATGATGTTTCTTTTTCTGTGTGACTTATTTCAGTTAGAATCATCATACCTGAATCCACTCATTGTGCTGCTAAGGGCCTGATGACACAGATTTCATTGCTGAGTGATATTGCTTTGTAAGTTAATACCACAACTTCTTTATCCATTTTTCACTTTCTGCGATGTTGAACTTGTGCTGTAAATGAGGTTCTTGTAAACAGAGCCATTCCAAACTTTGGGGTGGCTGTGTCTTTTTGATTTTAATTTCCCTAACCTATAGGACCATAAGTGGAAGTGCCCTAGGTTCTGTTGCTTTGTTTTTTAGATGTTTCAGGAAACACCATACACTTCTCCCGAGTGGTTGTTGGCAATTTACATCCCACCCATCAGCATAACAAGGCTCCCAGTTCTCCATGGCCTGTCCTGCCTTTCTGGATTTTACCCTTTTTTCAGATGGCCCTTTTGACCGGGGGGAAGTGAGACTTCATTGTAGTGCAGATTTCCTTTGCAAGCTTGCTTGGTTGGCCAAAAAGGGCGTATGCGTTTTTTCCTGAATATATTCAGGAAAAAACGCATACGCCCTTTTTGGCCAAGTGCATCATTGTGGACGTTCTGCCTCTTTTCCTATGCTTTCAATGCAATTCCAGTCTACCTCCTGAAATCGGTTTCCTGCAATTCTACCCTGCTTTCAAGTCCTCTTGGCAGCCTTACTTCAGTCTATTTTTGGACGATAGCTGTCATTTATAACTCTGCAGGTTTGTGAATTACAGTGCCCCTGAGCTCCTTTCTTCAACTCGCTTTCTTGTGACCTGGCCGCAACACCGCAGGATGTCTTCAGGCCCTAATCTGGTTCCGGCACGGCACGCTGAGCCTTTGGTTATTTCCTCTTCCTGGTGGGAAATGAGAGTTAAATTTGCCCGTCCAGACACCTCCAGCTAGTCTCTCATTGGTTCTCGCTATTCCTGTTCATCTTCCACAGAAATTGCAACCTGGGCCAAACAGGAGGTTAAAGGGACTGACTCTCCAAGTGGGGAGAGTGTTAGTAAAGCGTCTGGAATGTTGCACCCGAGTACTAGGGTACGAAAACTGAGACATATTTGAACACATCTCCCGATCACATGGTTGATCATACTCTAGGTTCCACATGCATGTTTTAGCTGAAGGAAGAATACCTTAAACCTGGAGAGTTGAAACCCGTGGAATGGGTACCATGCAATATGACTTCAAAGGGTCTTCATTTGCTCACCGAACCTCTCCAATCCTATCACTGCTGCGTTTATGCCCCTTACACATGCTTGATTCTCTTTCGGAGACATACCAATCCATAGGTTTTAAGATACTTACTAGTCAGGTACATTCTTAGGCGTTTAATATGCGGTGTTGAGTCCATTTCGTTGAGCAAGGAGTAGCTCTTGTCTATTCCATATTTGGCTTAAGGAACTTTATCTGTGCTCATTTCAATCTCTGGTTTTATGTAGCACCCCAACTCACCTTTCCCCTTAAGCAAGCATAAGTTGGTTTTCTAAATTTGAGACCCTGTTCTGTTCTGTAATTCAGTTCCTGTGTAGCCAAGTTTACATTCCGTGTATTACTGATATCTTATGATGTTTCTTTTTCTGTGTGACTTATTTCAGTTAGAATCATCATACCTGAATCCACTCATTGTGCTGCTAAGGGCCTGATGACACAGATTTCATTGCTGAGTGATATTGCTTTGTAAGTAAATACCACAACTTCTTTATCCATTTTTCACTTTCTGCGATGTTGAACTTGTACTGTAAACGAGGTTCTTGTAAACAGAGCCGTTCCAAACTTTGGGGTGGCTGTGTCTTTTTGATTTTAATTTCCCTAAGCTATAGGACCATAAGTGGAAGTGCCTTAGGTTCTGTTGCTTTGTTTTTTAGATGTTTCAGGAAACACCATACAATTCTCCCGAGTGGTTGTTGGCAATTTACATACCGCCCATCAGCATAACAAGGCTCCCAGTTCTCCATGGCCTGTCCTGCCTTTCTGGATTTTACACTTTTTTCAGATGGCCCTTTTGACCGGGGGGAAGTGAGACTTCATTGTAGTGCAGATTTCCTTTGCAAGCTTGCTTGGTTGGCCAAAAAGGGCGTATGCGTTTTTTCCTGAATATATTCAGGAAAAAACGCATACGCCCTTTTTGGCCAAGTGCATCATTGTGGACGTTCTGCCTCTTTTCCTATGCTTTCAATGCAATTCCAGTCTACCTCCTGAAATCGGTTTCCTGCAATTCTGCCCCGCTTTCAAGTCCTCTTGGCAGCCTTACTTCAGTCTATTTTTGGACGATAGCTGTCATTTATAACTCTGCAGGTTTGTGAATTACAGTGCCCCTGAGCTCCTTTCTTCAACTCGCTTTCTTGTGACCTGGCCGCAACACCGCAGGATGGCTTCAGGCCCTAATCTGATTCCGGTACGGCACGCTGAGCCTTTGGTTATTTCCTCTTCCTGGTGGGAAATGAGAGTTAAATTTGCCCGTCCAGACACCTCCAGCTAGTCTCTCATTGGTTCTCACTATTCCTGTTCATCTTCTGCAGAAATTGCAAACTGGGCCAAATAGGAGGTTAAAGGGACTGACTCTCCAAGTCGGGAGAGTGTTAGTAAAGCGTCTTGAATGTTGCACCCGAGTACCAGGGGAGGAAAACTGAGACATATTTGAACACGTCTCCTGTTCACACGGTTGATCATACTCTGGGTTCCACATGCATGTTTTAGCTGAAGGAAGAATACCTTAAACCTGGGTAGTTGAAACCCGTGGAATTGGTACCATGCAATATGACTTCAAAGGGTCTTCATTTGCTCACCGAACCTATCCAATCCTATCACTGCTGCATTTATGCCCCTGTACACATGCTTGATTCTCTTTCGGAGACATAGCAATCCATAGGTTTTAAGATACTTA
Source organism: Delphinus delphis (assembly GCF_949987515.2). NCBI lineage: Eukaryota > Metazoa > Chordata > Mammalia > Artiodactyla > Delphinidae > Delphinus > Delphinus delphis. The sequence goes on along the minus strand of NW_027192701.1, from coordinate 1,193,044 downwards.
CTAGTCAGCTACATTCTTAGGCATTTAATATGCGGTGTTGAGTCCATTTCGTTGAGCAAGGAGTAGCTCTTGTCTATTCCATATTTGGCTTAAGGAACTTTATCTGTGCTCATTTCAATCTCTGGTTTTATGCAGCACCCCAACTCACCTTTCCCCTTAAACAAGCATAAGTTGGTTTTCTAAATATGAGACCCTGTTCTGTTTTGGAATGCAGTTCCTGTGTAGCCAAGTTTACATTCCGTGTATTAGTGATATCTTATGATGTTTCTTTTTCTGTGTGACTTATTTCAGTTAGAATCATCGTACCTGAATCCACTCATTATGCTGCTACGGGCCTGATGACATAGATTTCATTGCTGAGTGATACTGCATTGTACGTAAGTACCACAAGTTCTTTATCCATTTTTCACTTTCTGTGATATTGAACTTGTACGGTAAACGAGGTTCTTGTAAACGGAGGCGTCCCAAACTTTGGGGTGGCTGTGTCTTTTTGATTTTAATTTCCCTAAGCTATAGGACCATAAATGGAAGTGCCCTAGGCTCTGTTGCTTTGTTTTTTAGATGTTTCAGGAAACACCATACACTTCTCCTGAGTGTCTGTTGGCAATTTACATCCCGCCCATCAGCATAACAAGGCTCCCAGTTCTCAATGGCCTGTTGCCTTTCTGGATTTTACACTTTTTTCAGATGGCCCTTTTGACCGGGGGGAAGTGAGACTTCATTGTAGTGCAGATTTCCTTTGCAAGCTTGCTTGGTTGGCCAAAAAGGGCGTATGCGTTTTTTCCTGAATATATTCAGGAAAAAACGCATACGCCCTTTTTGGCCAAGTGCATCATTGTGGACGTTCTGCCTCTTTTCCTATGCTTTCAATGCAATTCCAGTCTACCTCCTGAAATCGGTTTCCTGCAATTCTGCCCCGCTTTCAAGTCCTCTTGGCAGCCTTACTTCAGTCTATTTTTGGACGATAGCTGTCATTTATAACTCTGCAGGTTTGTGAATTACAGTGCCCCTGAGCTCCTTTCTTCAACTCGCTTTCTTTTGAGCTGGCCGCAACACCGCAGGATGGCTTCAGGCCCTAATCTGGTTCCGGTACGGCACGCTGAGCCTTTGGTTATTTCCTCTTCCTGGTGGGAAATGAGAGTTAAATTTGCCCGTCCAGACACCTCCAGCTAGCCTCTCATTGGTTCTCGCTATTCCTGTTCATCTTCCGCAGAAATTGCAAACTGGGCCAAACAGGAGGTTAAAGGGACTGACTCTCCAAGTGGGGAGAGTGTTAGTAAAGCGTCTGGAATGTTGCACCCGAGTACCAGGGGAGGAAAACTGAGACATATTTGAACACGTCTACCGATCACATGGTTGATCATACTCTGGGTTCCACATGCATGTTTTAGCTGAAGGAAGAATACCTAAAATCTGCGTAGTTGAAACCCGTGGAATGGGTACCATGCAATATGACTTCAAAGGGTCTTCATTTGCTCACTGAACCGCTCCAATCCTATCACTGCTGCGTTTATGCCCCTGTACACATGCTTGATTCTCTTTCGGAGACATAGCAATCCATAGGTTTTAAGATACTTACTAGTCAGGTACATTCTTAGGCGTTTAATATGCGGTGTTGAGTCCATTTCGTTGAGCAAGGAGTAGCTCTTGTCTATTCCATATTTGGCTTAAGGAACTTTATCTGTGCTCATTTCAATCTCTGGTTTTATGCAGCACCCCAACTCACCTTTCCCCTTAAGCAAGCATAAGTTGGTTTTCTAAATTTGAGACCCTGTTCTGTTTTGGAATGCAGTTCCTGTGTAGCCAAGTTTACATTCCGTGTATTAGTGATATCTTATGATGTTTCTTTTTCTGTGTGACTTATTTCAGTTAGAATCATCATACCTGAATCCACTCATTGTGCTGCTAAGGGCCTGATGACACAGATTTCATTGCTGAGTGATATTGCTTTGTAAGTAAATACCACAACTTCTTTATCCATTTTTCACTTTCTGCGATGTTGAACTTGTACTGTAAACGAGGTTCTTGTAAACAGAGCCGTTCCAAACTTTGGGGTGGCTGTGTCTTTTTCATTTTAATTTCCCTAAGCTATAGGACCATAAGTGGAAGTGCCCTAGGCTCTGTTGCTTTGTTTCTTAGTTGTTTCAGGAAACACCATACACTTCTCCCAAGTGGTTCTTGGCAATTTACATCCCACCCATCAGCATAACAAGGCTCCCAGTTCTCCATGGCCTGTCCTGCCTTTCTGGATTTTACACTTTTTTCAGATGGCCCTTTTGACCGGGGGGAAGTGAGACTTCATTGTAGTGCAGATTTCCTTTGCAAGCTTGCTTGGTTGGCCAAAAAGGGCGTATGCGTTTTTTCCTGAATATATTCAGGAAAAAACGCATACTCCCTTTTTGGCCAAGTGCATCATTGTGGACGTTCTGCCTCTTTTCCTATGCTTTCAATGCAATTCCAGTCTACCTCCTGAAATCGGTTTCCTGCAATTCTGCCCCGCTTTCAAGTCTTCTTGGCAGCCTTACTTCAGTCTATTTTTGGACGATAGCTGTCATTTATAACTCTGCAAGTTTGTGAATTACAGTGCCCCTGAGCTCCTTTCTTCAACTCGCTTTCTTGTGAGCTGGCCGCACCACCGCAGGATGGCTTCAGGCCCTAATCTGGTTCCGGCCCGGCATGCTGAGCCTTTGGTTAATTCCTCTTCCTGGTGGGAAATGAGAGTTGAATTTGCCAGTCCAGACACCTCCAGCTAGCCTCTCATTGGTTCTCGCTATTCCTGTTCATCTTCCGCAGAAATTGCAAACTGGGCCAAACAGGAGGTTAAAGCGACTGACTCTCCACGTCGGGAGAGTGTTAGTAAAGCGTCTGGAATGTTGCACCCGAGTACCAGGGGAGGAAAACTGAGACATATTTGAACACGTCTCCCGTTCACATGGTTGATCATACTCTGGGTTCCACATGCATGTTTTAGCTGAAGGAAGAATACCTTAAACCTGGAGAGTTGAGACCCGTGTAATGGGTACCATGCAATATGACTTCAAAGGGTCTTCATTTGCTCACCGAACCTCTCCAATCCTATCACTGCTGCGTTTATGCCCCTGTACACACGCTTGATTCTCTTTTGGAGACATAGCAATCCATAGGTTTTAAGATACTTACTAGTCAGGTACATTCTTAGGCGTTTAATATGGGGTGTTGAATCCATTTCATTGAGCAAGGAGTAGCTCTTGTCTATTCCATATTTGGCTTAAGGAACTTTATCTGTGCTCATTTCAATCTCTGGTTTTATGCAGCACCCCAACTCACCTTTCCCCTTAAGCAAGCATAAGTTGGTTTTCTAAATTTGAGACCCTGTTCTGTTTTGGAATGCAGTTCCTGTGTAGCCAAGTTTACATTCCGTGTATTAGTGATATCTTATGATGTTTCTTTTTCTGTGTGACTTATTTCAGTTAGAATCATCATACCTGAATCCACTCATTGTGCTGCTAAGGGCCTGATGACACAGATTTCATTGCTGAGTGATATTGCTTTGTAAGTAAATACCACAACTTCTTTATCCATTTTTCACTTTCTGCGATGTTGAACTTGTACTGTAAACGAGGTTCTTGTAAACAGAGCCGTTCCAAACTTTGGGGTGGCTGTGTCTTTTTCATTTTAATTTCCCTAAGCTATAGGACCATAAGTGGAAGTGCCCTAGGTTCTGTTGCTTTGTTTTTTAGTTGTTTCAGGAAACACCACACACTTCTCCCAAGTGGTTCTTGGCAATTTACATCCCGCCCATCAGCATAACAAGGCTCCCAGTTCTCCATGGCCTGTCCTGCCTTTCTGGATTTTACCCTTTTTTCAGATGGCCCTTTTGACCGGGGGGAAGTGAGACTTCATTGTAGTGCAGATTTCCTTTGCAAGCTTGCTTGGTTGGCCAAAAAGGGCGTATGCGTTTTTTCCTGAATATATTCAGGAAAAAACGCATACTCCCTTTTTGGCCAAGTGCATCATTGTGGACGTTCTGCCTCTTTTCCTATGCTTTCAATGCAATTCCAGTCTACCTCCTGAAATCGGTTTCCTGCAATTCTGCCCCGCTTTCAAGTCCTCTTGGCAGCCTTACTTCAGTCTATTTTTGGACGATAGCTGTCATTTATAACTCTGCAGGTTTGTGAATTACAGTGCCCCTGAGCTCCTTTCTTCAACTCGCTTTCTTGTGAGCTGGCCGCAACACCGCAGGATGGCTTCAGGCCCTAATCTGGTTCCGGCCCGGCATGCTGAGCCTTTGGTTAATTCCTCTTCCTGGTGGGAAATGAGAGTTGAATTTGCCCGTCCAGACACCTCCAGCTAGCCTCTCATTGGTTCTCGCTATTCCTGTTCATCTTCCGCAGAAATTGCAAACTGGGCCAAACAGGAGGTTAAAGGGACTGACTCTCCAAGTCGGGAGAGTGTTAGTAAAGCGTCTGGAATGTTGCACCCGAGTACCAGGGGAGGAAAACTGAGACATATTTGAACACGTCTCCCGTTCACATGGTTGATCATACTCTGGGTTCCACATGCATGTTTTAGCTGAAGGAAGAATACCTTAAACCTGGAGAGTTGAGACCCGTGTAATGGGTACCATGCAATATGACTTCAAAGGGTCGTCATTTGCTCACCGAACCTCTCCAATCCTATCACTGCTGCGTTTATGCCCCTGTACACACGCTTGATTCTCTTTTGGAGACATAGCAATCCATAGGTTTTAAGATACTTACTAGTCAGGTACATTCTTTGGCGTTTAATATGGGGTTTTGAGTCCATTTCGTTGAGCAAGGAGTAGCTCTTGTCTATTCCATATTTGGCTTAAGGAACTTTATCTGTGCTCATTTCAATCTCTGGTTTTATGCAGCACCCCAACTCACCTTTCCCCTTAAGCAAGCATAAGTTGGTTTTCTAAATTTGAGACCCTGTTCTGTTTTGGAATGCAGTTCCTGTGTAGCCAAGTTTACATTCCGTGTATTAGTGATATCTTATGATGTTTCTTTTTCTGTGTGACTTATTTCAGTTAGAATCATCATACCTGAATCCACTCATTGTGCTGCTAAGGGCCTGATGACACAGATTTCATTGCTGAGTGATATTGCTTTGTAAGTAAATACCACAACTTCTTTATCCATTTTTCACTTTCTGCGATGTTGAACTTGTACTGTAAACGAGGTTCTTGTAAACAGAGCCGTTCCAAACTTTGGGGTGGCTGTGTCTTTTTCATTTTAATTTCCCTAAGCTATAGGACCATAAGTGGAAGTGCCCTAGGTTCTGTTGCTTTGTTTTTTAGTTGTTTCAGGAAACACCATACACTTCTCCCAAGTGGTTCTTGGCAATTTACATCCCGCCCATCAGCATAACAAGGCTCCCAGTTCTCCATGGCCTGTCCTGCCTTTCTGGATTTTACCCTTTTTTTCAGATGGCCCTTTTGACCGGGGGGAAGTGAGACTTCATTGTAGTGCAGATTTCCTTTGCAAGCTTGCTTGGTTGGCCAAAAAGGGCGTATGCGTTTTTTCCTGAATATATTCAGGAAAAAACGCATACGCCCTTTTTGGCCAAGTGCATCATTGTGGACGTTCTGCCTCTTTTCCTATGCTTTCAATGCAATTCCAGTCTACCTCCTGAAATCGGTTTCCTGCAATTCTGCCCCGCTTTCAAGTCCTCTTGGCAGCCTTACTTCAGTCTATTTTTGGACGATAGCTGTCATTTATAACTCTGCAGGTTTGTGAATTACAGTGCCCCTGAGCTCCTTTCTTCAACTCGCTTTCTTGTGACCTGGCCGCAACACCGCAGGATGGCTTCAGGCCCTAATCTGGTTCCGGCCCGGCATGCTGAGCCTTTGGTTAATTCCTCTTCCTGGTGGGAAATGAGAGTTGAATTTGCCCGTCCAGACACCTCCAGCTAGCCTCTCATTGGTTCTCGCTATTCCTGTTCATCTTCCGCAGAAATTGCAAACTGGGCCAAACAGGAGGTTAAAGGGACTGACTCTCCAAGTCGGGAGAGTGTTAGTAAAGCGTCTGGAATGTTGCACCCGAGTACCAGGGGAGGAAAACTGAGACATATTTGAACACGTCTCCCGTTCACATGGTTGATCATACTCTGGGTTCCACATGCATGTTTTAGCTGAAGGAAGAATACCTTAAACCTGGAGAGTTGAGACCCGTGTAATGGGTACCATGCAATATGATTTCAAAGGGTCTTCATTTGCTCACCGAACCTCTCCAATCCTATCACTGCTGCGTTTATGCCCCTGTACACACGCTTGATTCTCTTTTGGAGACATAGCAATCCATAGGTTTTAAGATACTTACTAGTCAGGTACATTCTTAGGCGTTTAATATGGGGTTTTGAGTCCATTTCGTTGAGCAACGAGTAGCTCTTGTCTATTCCATATTTGGCTTAAGGAACTTTATCTGTGCTCATTTCAATCTCTGGTTTTATGCAGCACCCCAACTCACCTTTCCCCTTAAGCAAGCATAAGTTGGTTTTCTAAATTTGAGACCCTGTTCTGTTTTGGAATGCAGTTCCTGTGTAGCCAAGTTTACATTCCGTGTACTAGTGATATCTTATGATGTTTCTTTTTCTGTGTGACTTACTTCAGTTAGAATCATCATACCTGAATCCACTCATTGTGCTGCTAAGGGCCTGATGACACAGATTTCATTGCTGAGTGATATTGATTTGTAAGTAAATACCACAACTTCTTTATCCATTTTTCACTTTCTGCGATGTTGAACTTGTACTGTAAACGAGGTTCTTGTAAACAGAGCCGTTCCAAACTTTGGGGTGGCTGTATCTTTTTCATTTTAATTTCCCTAAGCTATAGGACCATAAGTGGAAGTGCCCTAGGTTCTGTTGCTTTGTTTTTTAGTTGTTTCAGGAAACACCATACACTTCTCCCGAGTGGTTGTTGGCAATTTACATACCGCCCATCAGCATAACAAGGCTCCCAGTTCTCCATGGCCTGTCCTGCCTTTCTGGATTTTACACTTTTTTCAGATGGCCCTTTTGACCGGGGGGAAGTGAGACTTCATTGTAGTGCAGATTTCCTTTGCAAGCTTGCTTGGTTGGCCAAAAAGGGCGTATGCGTTTTTTCCTGAATATATTCAGGAAAAAACGCATACGCCCTTTTTGGCCAAGTGCATCATTGTGGACGTTCTGCCTCTTTTCCTATGCTTTCAATGCAATTCCAGTCTACCTCCTGAAATCGGTTTCCTGCAATTCTGCCCCGCTTTCAAGTCCTCTTGGCAGCCTTACTTCAGTCTATTTTTGGACGATAGCTGTCATTTATAACTCTGCAGGTTTGTGAATTACAGTGCCCCTGAGCTCCTTTCTTCAACTCGTTTTCTTGTGAGCTGGCCGCAACACCGCAGGATGGCTTCAGGCCCTAATCTGGTTCCGGCCCGGCATGCTGAGCCTTTGGTTAATTCCTCTTCCTGGTGGGAAATGAGAGTTGAATTTGCCCGTCCAGACTCCTCCAGCTAGCCTCTCATTGGTTCTCGCTATTCCTGTTCATCTTCCGCAGAAATTGCAAACTGGGCCAAACAGGAGGTTAAAGGGACTGACTCTCCAAGTCGGGAGAGTGTTAGTAAAGCGTCTGGAATGTTGCACCCGAGTACCAGGGGAGGAAAACTGAGACATATTTGAACACGTCTCCCGTTCACATGGTTGATCATACTCTGGGTTCCACATGCATGTTTTAGCTGAAGGAACAATACCTTAAACCTGGAGAGTTAAGACCCGTGTAATGGGTACCATGCAATATGACTTCAAAGGGTCTTCATTTGCTCACCGAACCTCTCCAATCCTATCACTGCTGCGTTTATGCCCCTGTACACATGCTTGATTCTCTTTCGGAGACATAGCAATCCATAGGTTTTAAGATACTTACTAGTCAGGTACATTCTTAGGCGTTTAATATGGGGTTTTGAGTCCATTTCGTTGAGCAAGGAGTAGCTCTTGTCTATTCCATATTTGGCTTAAGGAACTTTATCTGTGCTCATTTCAATCTCTGGTTTTATGCAGCACCCCAACTCACCTTTCCCCTTAAGCAAGCATAAGTTGGTTTTCTAAATTTGAGACCCTGTTCTGTTCTGTAATTCAGTTCCTGTGTAGCCAAGTTTACATTCCGTGTATTACTGATATCTTATGATGTTTCTTTTTCTGTGTGACTTATTTCAGTTAGAATCATCATACCTGAATCCACTCATTGTGCTGCTAAGGGCCTGATGACACAGATTTCATTGCTGCGTGATATTGCTTTGTAAGTAAATACCACAACTTCTTTCTCCATTTTTCACTTTCTGTGATGTTGAACTTGTACTGTAAACGAGGTTCTTGTAAACAGAGCCGTTCCAAACTTTGGGGTGGCTGTGTCTTTTTGATTTTAATTTCCCTAAGCTATAGGACCATAAGTGGAAGTGCCCTAGGCTCTGTTGCTTTGTTTTTTAGATGTTTCAGGAAACACCATACACTTCTCCCGAGTGGTTGTTGGCAATTTACATCCCGCCCATCAGCATAACAAGGCTCCCAGTTCTCCATGGCCTGTCCTGCCTTTCTGGATTTTACACTTTTTTCAGATGGCCCTTTTGACCGGGGGGAAGTGAGACTTCATTGTAGTGCAGATTTCCTTTGCAAGCTTGCTTGGTTGGCCAAAAAGGGCGTATGCGTTTTTTCCTGAATATATTCAGGAAAAAACGCATACGCCCTTTTTGGCCAAGTGCATCATTGTGGACGTTCGGCCTCTTTTCCTATGCTTTCAATGCAATTCCAGTCTACCTCCTGAAATCGGTTTCCTGCAATTCTGCCCCGCTTTCAAGTCCTCTTGGCAGCCTTACTTCAGTCTATTTTTGGACGATAGCTGTCATTTATAACTCTGCAGGTTTGTGAATTACAGTGCCCCTGAGCTCCTTTCTTCAACTCGTTTTCTTGTGAGCTGGCCGCAACACCGCAGGATGGCTTCAGGCCTTAATCTGGTTCCGGCACGGCACACTGAGCCTTTGGTTATTTCCTCTTCCTGGTGGGAAATGAGAGTTAAATTTGCCCGTCCAGACACCTCCAGCTAGCCTCTCATTGGTTCTCGCTATTCCTGTTCATCTTCCGCAGAAATTGCAAAGTGGGCCAAACAAGAGGTTAAAGACGCTGACTCTCCAAGTGGGGAGAGTGTTAGTAAAGCGTCTGGAATGTTGAACCCGAGTACCAGGGGAGGAAAACTGAGACATATTTGAACACGTCTCCCGTTCACATGGTTGATCATACTTGGGTTCCACATGCATGTTTTAGCTGAAGGAAGAATACCTAAAACCTGGGTAGTTGAAACCCGTGGAATGGGTACCATGCAATATGACTTCAAAGGGTCTTCATTTGCTCACCGAACCTCTCCAATCCTATCACTGCTGCGTTTATGCCCCTGTACACATGCTTGATTCTCTTTCGGAGACATAGCAATCCATAGGTTTTAAGATACTTACTAGTCAGGTACATTCTTAGGCGTTTAATATGCGGTGTTGAGTCCATTTCGTTGAGCAAGGAGTAGCTCTTGTCTATTCCATATTTGGCTTAAGGAACTTTATCTGTGCTCATTTCAATCTCTGGTTTTATGCAGCACCCCAACTCACCTTTCCCCTTAAGCAAGCATAAGTTGGTTTTCTAAATTTGAGACCCTGTTCTGTTCTGTAATTCAGTTCCTGTGTAGCCAAGTTTACATTCCGTGTATTACTGATATCTTATGATGTTTCTTTTTCTGTGTGACTTATTTCAGTTAGAATCATCATACCTGAATCCACTCATTGTGCTGCTAAGGGCCTGATGACACAGATTTCATTGCTGAGTGATATTGCTTTGTAAGTAAATACCACAACTTCTTTATCCATTTTTCACTTTCTGCGATGTTGAACTTGTACTGTAAACAAGGTTCTTGTAAACAGAGCCGTTCCAAACTTTGGGGTGGCTGTGTCTTTTTGATTTTAAATTCCCTAAGCTATAGGACCATAAGTGGAAGTGCCCTAAGCTCTGTTGCTTTGTTTTTTAGATGTTTCAGGAAACACCATACACTTCTCCCGAGTGGTTGTTGGCAATTTACATCCCGCCCATCAGCATAACAAGGCTCCCAGTTCTCCATGGCCTGTCCTGACTTTCTGGATTTTACACTTTTTTCAGATGTCCCTTTTGACCAGGGGAAGTGAGACTTCATTGTAGTGCAGATTTCCTTTGCAAGCTTGCTTGGTTGGCCAAAAAGGGCGTATGCGTTTTTTCCTGAATATATTCAGGAAAAAACGCATACGCCCTTTTTGGCCAAGTGCATCATTGTGGACGTTCTGCCTCTTTTCCTATGCTTTCAATGCAATTCCAGTCTACCTCCTGAAATCAGTTTCCTGCAATTTTGCCCTGATTTCAAGTCCTCTTGGCAGCCTTACTTCAGTCTATTTTTGGACGATAGCTGTCATTTATAACTCTGCAGGTTTGTGAATTACAGTGCCCCTGAGCTCCTTTCTTCAACTCGCTTTCTTGTGACCTGGCCGCAACACCGCAGGATGTCTTCAGGCCCTAATCTGGTTCCGGCACGGCAAGCTGAGCCTTTGGTTAATTCCTCTTCCTGGTGGGAAATGAGAGTTGAATTTGCCCGTCCAGACACCTCCAGCTGGTCTCTCATTGGTTCTCGCTATTCCTGTTCATCTTCCGCAGAAATTGCAAACTGGGCCAAACAGGAGGTTAAAGGGACTGACTCTCCAAGTCGGGAGAGTGTTAGTAAAGCGTCTGGAATATTGCACCCGAGTACCAGGGTACGAAAACTGAGACATATTTGAACATGTCTCCCGATCACATGGTTGATCATACTCTAGGTTCCACATGCATGTTTTAGCTGAAGGAAGAATACCTTAAACCTGGGTAGTTGAAACCCGTGGAATGGGTACCATGCAATATGACTTCAAAGGGTCTTCATTTGCTCACCGAACCTCTCCAATCCTATCACTGCTGCGTTTATGCCCCTGTACACATGCTTGATTCTCTTTCGGAGACATAGCAATCCATAGGTTTTAAGATACTTACTAGTCAGTTACATTCTTAGGCGTTTAATATGCGGTGTTGAGTCCATTTCGTTGAGCAAGGAGTAGCTCTTGTCTATTCCATATTTGGCTTAAGGAACTTTATCTGTGCTCATTTCAATCTCTGGTTTTATGCAGCACCCCAACTCACCTTTCTCCTTAAGCAAGCATAAGTTGGTTTTCTAAATTTGAGACCCTGTTCTGTTCTGTAATTCAGTTCCTGTGTAGCCAAGTTTACATTCCGTGTATTACTGATATCTTATGATGTTTCTTTTTCTTTGTGACTTATTTCAGTTAGAATCATCATACCTGAATCCACTCATTGTGCTGCTAAGGGCCTGATGACACAGATTTCATTGCTGCGTGATATTGCTTTGTAAGTAAATACCACAGCTTCTTTCTCCATTTTTCACTTTCTGTGATGTTGAACTTGTACTGTAAACGAGGTTCTTGTAAACAGAGCCGTTCCAAACTTTGGGGTGGCTGTGTCTTTTTGATTTTAATTTCCCTAAGCTATAGGACCATAAGTGGAAGTGCCCTAGGCTCTGTTGCTTTGTTTTTTAGATGTTTCAGGAAACACCATACACTTCTCCGGAGTGGTTGTTGGCAATTTACATCCCGCCCATCAGCATAACAAGACTCCCAGTTCTCCATGGCCTGTCCTGCCTTTCTGGATTTTACACTTTTTTCAGATGGCCCTTTTGACCGGGGGGAAGTGAGACTTCATTGTAGTGCAGATTTCCTTTGCAAGCTTGCTTGGTTGGCCAAAAAGGGCGTATGCGTTTTTTCCTGAATATATTCAGGAAAAAACGCATACGCCCTTTTTGGCCAAGTGCATCATTGTGGACGTTCTGCCTCTTTTCCTATGCTTTCAATGCAATTCCAGTCTACCTCCTGAAATCAGTTTCCTGCAATTTTGCCCTGATTTCAAGTCCTCTTGGCAGCCTTACTTCAGTCTATTTTTGGACGATAGCTGTCATTTATAACTCTGCAGGTTTGTGAATTACAGTGCCCCTGAGCTCCTTTCTTCAACTCGCTTTCTTGTGACCTGGCCGCAACACCGCAGGATGTCTTCAGGCCCTAATCTGGTTCCGGCACGGCAAGCTGAGCCTTTGGTTAATTCCTCTTCCTGGTGGGAAATGAGAGTTGAATTTGCCCGTCCAGACACCTCCAGCTGGTCTCTCATTGGTTCTCGCTATTCCTGTTCATCTTCCGCAGAAATTGCAAACTGGGCCAAACAGGAGGTTAAAGGGACTGACTCTCCAAGTCGGGAGAGTGTTAGTAAAGCGTCTGGAATATTGCACCCGAGTACCAGGGTACGAAAACTGAGACATATTTGAACATGTCTCCCGATCACATGGTTGATCATACTCTAGGTTCCACATGCATGTTTTAGCTGAAGGAAGAATACCTTAAACCTGGGTAGTTGAAACCCGTGGAATGGGTACCATGCAATATGACTTCAAAGGGTCTTCATTTGCTCACCGAACCTCTCCAATCCTATCACTGCTGCGTTTATGCCCCTGTACACATGCTTGATTCTCTTTCGGAGACATAGCAATCCATAGGTTTTAAGATACTTACTAGTCAGTTACATTCTTAGGCGTTTAATATGCGGTGTTCAGTCCATTTCGTTGAGCAAGGAGTAGCTCTTGTCTATTCCATATTTGGCTTAAGGAACTTTATCTGTGCTCATTTCAATCTCTGGTTTTATGCAGCACCCCAACTCACCTTTCTCCTTAAGCAAGCATAAGTTGGTTTTCTAAATTTGAGACCCTGTTCTGTTCTGTAATTCAGTTCCTGTGTAGCCAAGTTTACATTCCGTGTATTACTGATATCTTATGATGTTTCTTTTTCTTTGTGACTTATTTCAGTTAGAATCATCATACCTGAATCCACTCATTGTGCTGCTAAGGGCCTGATGACACAGATTTCATTGCTGCGTGATATTGCTTTGTAAGTAAATACCACAGCTTCTTTCTCCATTTTTCACTTTCTGTGATGTTGAACTTGTACTGTAAACGAGGTTCTTGTAAACAGAGCCGTTCCAAACTTTGGGGTGGCTGTGTCTTTTTGATTTTAATTTCCCTAAGCTATAGGACCATAAGTGGAAGTGCCCTAGGCTCTGTTGCTTTGTTTTTTAGATGTTTCAGGAAACACCATACACTTCTCCGGAGTGGTTGTTGGCAATTTACATCCCGCCCATCAGCATAACAAGACTCCCAGTTCTCCATGGCCTGTCCTGCCTTTCTGGATTTTACACTTTTTTCAGATGGCCCTTTTGACCGGGGGGAAGTGAGACTTCATTGTAGTGCAGATTTCCTTTGCAAGCTTGCTTGGTTGGCCAAAAAGGGCGTATGCGTTTTTTCCTGAATATATTCAGGAAAAAACGCATACGCCCTTTTTGGCCAAGTGCATCATTGTGGACGTTCGGCCTCTTTTCCTATGCTTTCAATGCAATTCCAGTCTACCTCCTGAAATCGGTTTCCTGCAATTCTGCCCCGCTTTCAAGTCCTCTTGGCAGCCTTACTTCAGTCTATTTTTGGACGATAGCTGTCATTTATAACTCTGCAGGTTTGTGAATTACAGTGCCCCTGAGCTCCTTTCTTCAACTCGTTTTCTTGTGAGCTGGCCGCAACACCGCAGGATGGCTTCAGGCCTTAATCTGGTTCCGGCACGGCACACTGAGCCTTTGGTTATTTCCTCTTCCTGGTGGGAAATGAGAGTTAAATTTGCCCGTCCAGACACCTCCAGCTAGCCTCTCATTGGTTCTCGCTATTCCTGTTCATCTTCCGCAGAAATTGCAAAGTGGGCCAAACAGGAGGTTAAAGGCGCTGACTCTCCAAGTGGGGAGAGTGTTAGTAAAGCGTCTGGAATGTTGAACCCGAGTACCAGGGGAGGAAAACTGAGACATATTTAAACACGTCTCCCGTTCACATGGTTGATCATACTTGGGTTCCACATGCATGTTTTAGCTGAAGGAAGAATACCTAAAACCTGGGTAGTTGAAACCCGTGGAATGGGTACCATGCAATATGACTTCAAAGGGTCTTCATTTGCTCACCGAACCTCTCCAATCCTATCACTGCTGCGTTTATGCCCATGTACACATGCTTGATTCTCTTTCGGAGACATAGCAATCCATAGGTTTTAAGATACTTACTAGTCAGGTACATTCTTAGGCGTTTAATATGCGGTGTTGAGTCCATTTCGTTGAGCAAGGAGTAGCTCTTGTCTATTCCATATTTGGCTTAAGGAACTTTATCTGTGCTCATTTCAATCTCTGGTTTTATGCAGCACCCCAACTCACCTTTCCCCTTAAGCAAGCATAAGTTGGTTTTCTAAATTTGAGACCCTGTTCTGTTCTGTAATTCAGTTCCTGTGTAGCCAAGTTTACATTCCGTGTATTACTGATATCTTATGATGTTTCTTTTTCTGTGTGACTTATTTCAGTTAGAATCATCATACCTGAATCCACTCATTGTGCTGCTAAGGGCCTGATGACACAGATTTCATTGCTGAGTGATATTGCTTTGTAAGTAAATACCACAACTTCTTTATCCATTTTTCACTTTCTGCGATGTTGAACTTGTACTGTAAACAAGGTTCTTGTAAACAGAGCCGTTCGAAACTTTGGGGTGGCTGTGTCTTTTTGATTTTAAATTCCCTAAGCTATAGGACCATAAGTGGAAGTGCCCTAAGCTCTGTTGCTTTGTTTTTTAGATGTTTCAGGAAACACCATACACTTCTCCCGAGTGGTTGTTGGCAATTTACATCCCGCCCATCAGCATAACAAGGCTCCCAGTTCTCCATGGCCTGTCCTGCCTTTCTGGATTTTACACTTTTTTCAGATGTCCCTTTTGACCAGGGGAAGTGAGACTTCATTGTAGTGCAGATTTCCTTTGCAAGCTTGCTTGGTTGGCCAAAAAGGGCGTATGCGTTTTTTCCTGAATATATTCAGGAAAAAACGCATACGCCCTTTTTGGCCAAGTGCATCATTGTGGACGTTCTGCCTCTTTTCCTATGCTTTCAATGCAATTCCAGTCTACCTCCTGAAATCAGTTTCCTGCAATTCTGCCCTGATTTCAAGTCCTCTTGGCAGCCTTACTTCAGTCTATTTTTGGACGATAGCTGTCATTTATAACTCTGCAGGTTTGTGAATTACAGTGCCCCTGAGCTCCTTTCTTCAACTCGCTTTCTTGTGACCTGGCCGCAACACCGCAGGATGTCTTCAGGCCCTAATCTGGTTCCGGCACGGCAAGCTGAGCCTTTGGTTAATTCCTCTTCCTGGTGGGAAATGAGAGTTGAATTTGCCCGTCCAGACACCTCCAGCTGGTCTCTCATTGGTTCTCGCTATTCCTGTTCATCTTCCGCAGAAATTGCAAACTGGGCCAAACAGGAGGTTAAAGGGACTGACTCTCCAAGTCGGGAGAGTGTTAGTAAAGCGTCTGGAATATTGCACCCGAGTACCAGGGTATGAAAACTGAGACATATTTGAACATGTCTCCCGATCACATGGTTGATCATACTCTAGGTTACACATGCATGTTTTAGCTGAAGGAAGAATACCTTAAACCTGGGTAGTTGAAACCCGTGGAATGGGTACCATGCAATATGACTTCAAAGGGTCTTCATTTGCTCACCGAACCCCTCCAATCCTATCACTGCTGCGTTTATGCCCCTGTACACATGCTTGATTCTCTTTCGGAGACATAGCAATCCATAGGTTTTAAGATACTTACTAGTCAGGTACATTCTTAGGCGTTTAATATGCGGTGTTGAGTCCATTTCGTTGAGCAAGGAGTAGCTCTTGTCTATTCCATATTTGGCTTAAGGAACTTTATCTGTGCTCATTTCAATCTCTGGTTTTATGCAGCACCCCAACTCACCTTTCCCCTTAAGCAAGCATAAGTTGGTTTTCTAAATTTGAGACCCTGTTCTGTTTTGGAATGCAGTTCCTGTGTAGCCAAGTTTACATTCCGTGTATTAGTGATATCTTATGATGTTTCTTTTTCTGTGTGACTTATTTCAGTTAGAATCATCGTACCTGAATCCACTCATTGTGCTTCTAAGGGCCTGATGACATAGATTTCATTGCTGAGTGATATTGCTTTGTAAGTGAATACCACAACTTCTTTATCCATTTTTCACTTTCTGCGATGTTGAACTTGTACTGTAAACGAGGTTCTTGTAAACAGAGCCGTTCCAAACTTTGGGGTGGCTGTGTCTTTTTGATTTTAATTTCCCTAAGCTATAGGACCATAAGTGGAAGTGCCCTAGGCTCTGTTGCTTTGTTTCTTAGATGTTCCAGGAAACACCATACACTTCTCCCAAGTGTATGTTGGCAATTTACATCCCGCCCATCAGCATAACAAGGCTCCCAGTTCTCAATGGCCTGTCCTGCCTTTCTGGATTTTACACTTTTTTCAGATGGCCCTTTTGACCCGGGGAAAGTGAGACTTCATTGTAGTGCAGATTTCCTTTGCAAGCTTGCTTGGTTGGCCAAAAAGTGCGTATGCGTTTTTTCCTGAATATATTCAGGAAAAAACGCATACGCCCTTTTTGGCCAAGTGCATCATTGTGGACGTTCTGCCTCTTTTCCTATGCTTTCAATGCAATTCCAGTCTACCTCCTGAAATCGGTTTCCTGCAATTCTGTCCCGCTTTCAAGTCCTCTTGGCAGCCTTACTTCAGTCTATTTTTGGACGATAGCTGTCATTTATAACTCTGCAGGTTTGTGAATTACAGTGTCCCTGAGCTCCTTTCTTCAACTCGCTTTCTTGTGACCTGGCCGCAACACCGCAGGATGGCTTCAGGCCCTAATCTGGTTCCGGCCCGGCATGCTGAGCCTTTGGTTAATTCCTCTTCCTGGTGGGAAATGAGAGGTAAATTTGCCCGTTCAGACACCTCCAGCTAGTCTCTCATTGGTTCTCACTATTCCTGTTCATCTTCCACAGAAATTGCAAACTGGGCCAAACAGGAGGTTAAAGGGACTGACTCTCCAAGTCGGGAGAGTGTTAGTAAAGCGTCTGGAATGTTGCACCCGAGTACCAGGTGAGGAAAACTGAGACATATTTGAACACGTCTCCCGTTCACATGGTTGATCATACTCTGGGTTCCACATGCATGTTTTAGCTGAAGGAAGAATACCTTAAACCTGGAGAGTTGAGACCCGTGTAATGGGTACCATGCAATATGACTTCAAAGGGTCTTCATTTGCTCACCGAACATCTCCAGTCCTATCACTGCTGCGTTTATGCCCCTGTACACATGCTTGATTCTCTTTTGGAGACATAGCAATCCATAGGTTTTAAGATACTTAATAGTCAGGTACATTCTTAGGCGTTTAATATGGGGTGTTGAGTCCATTTCGTTGAGCAAGGAGTAGCTCTTGTCTATTCCATATTTGGCTTAAGGAACTTTATCTGTGCTCATTTCAATCTCTGGTTTTATGCAGCACCCCAACTCACCTTTCCCCTTAAGCAAGCATAAGTTGGTTTTCTAAATTTGAGACCCTGTTCTGTTTTGGAATGCAGTTCCTGTGTAGCCAAGTTTACATTCCGCGTATTAGTGATATCTTATGATGTTTCTTTTTCTGTGTGACTTATTTCAGTTAGAATCATCATACCTGAATCCACTCATTATGCTGCTACGGGCCTGATGACATAGATTTCATTGCTGAGTGATATTGCTTTGTAAGTAAATACCACAACTTCTTTACCCATTTTTCACTTTCTGCGATGTTGAACTTGTACGGTAAACGAGGTTCTTGTAAACAGAGCCGTTCCAAACTTTGGGGTGGCTGTGTCTTTTTGATTTTAATTTCCCTAAGCTATAGGACCATAAGTGGAAGTGCCCTAGGTTCTGTTGCTTTGTTTTTTAGATGTTTCAGGAAACACCATACACTTCTCACGAGTGGTTGTTGGCAATTTACATCCCGCCCATCAGCATAACAAGGCTCCCAGTTCTCCATGGCCTGTCCTGCCTTTCTGGATTTTACCCTTTTTTCAGATGGCCCTTTTGACCGGGGGGAAGTGAGACTTCATTGTAGTGCAGATTTCCTTTGCAAGCTTGCTTGGTTGGCCAAAAAGGGCGTATGCGTTTTTTCCTGAATATATTCAGGAAAAAACGCATACGCCCTTTTTGGCCAAGTGCATCATTGTGGACGTTCTGCCTCTTTTCCTATGCTTTCAATGCAATTCCAGTCTACCTCCTGAAATCGGTTTCCTGCAATTCTGCCCCGCTTTCAAGTCCTCTTGGCAGCCTTACTTCAGTCTATTTTTGGACGATAGCTGTCATTTATAACTCTGCAGGTTTGTGAATTACAGTGCCCCTGAGCTCCTTTCTTCAACTCGCTTTCTTGTGACCTGGCCGCAACACCGCAGGATGGCTTCAGGCCCTAATCTGGTTCCGGCCCGGCATGCTGAGCCTTTGGTTAATTCCTCTTCCTGGTGGGAAATGAGAGTTGAATTTGCCCGTCCAGACACCTCCAGCTAGCCTCTCATTGGTTCTCGCTATTCCTGTTCATCTTCCGCAGAAATTGCAAACTGGGCCAAACAGGAGGTTAAAGGGACTGACTCTCCAAGTCGGGAGAGTGTTAGTAAAGCGTCTGGAATGTTGCACCCGAGTACCAGGGGAGGAAAACTGAGACATATTTGAACACGTCTCCCGTTCACATGGTTGATCATACTCTGGGTTCCACATGCATGTTTTAGCTGAAGGAAGAATACCTTAAACCTGGAGAGTTGAGACCCGTGTAATGGGTACCATGTAATATGACTTCAAAGGGTCTTCATTTGCTCACCGAACCTCTCCAATCCTATCACTGCTGCGTTTATGCCCCTGTACACACGCTTGATTCTCTTTTGGAGACATAGCAATCCATAGGTTTTAAGATACTTACTAGTCAGGTACATTCTTAGGCGTTTAATATGGGGTTTTGAGTCCATTTCGTTGAGCAAGGAGTAGCTCTTGTCTATTCCATATTTGGCTTAAGGAACTTTATCTGTGCTCATTTCAATCTCTGGTTTTATGCAGCACCCCAACTCACCTTTCCCCTTAAGCAAGCATAAGTTGGTTTTCTAAATTTGAGACCCTGTTCTGTTTTGGAATGCAGTTCCTGTGTAGCCAAGTTTACATTCCGTGTATTAGTGATATCTTATGATGTTTCTTTTTCTGTGTGACTTATTTCAGTTAGAATCATCATACCTGAATCCACTCATTGTGCTGCTAAGGGCCTGATGACACAGATTTCATTGCTGAGTGATATTGCTTTGTAAGTAAATACCACAGCTTCTTTCTCCATTTTTCACTTTCTGCGATGTTGAACTTGTACTGTAAACGAGGTTCTTGTAAACAGAGCCGTTCCAAACTTTGGGGTGGCTGTGTCTTTTTCATTTTAATTTCCCTAAGCTATAGGACCATAAGTGGAAGTGCCCTAGGTTCTGTTGCTTTGTTTTTTAGTTGTTTCAGGAAACACCATACACTTCTCCCAAGTGGTTCTTGGCAATTTACATCCCGCCCATCAGCATAACAAGGCTCCCAGTTCTCCATGGCCTGTCCTGCCTTTCTGGATTTTACCCTTTTTTCAGATGGCCCTTTTGACCGGGGGGAAGTGAGACTTCATTGTAGTGCAGATTTCCTTTGCAAGCTTGCTTGGTTGGCCAAAAAGGGCGTATGCGTTTTTTCCTGAATATATTCAGGAAAAAACGCATACGCCCTTTTTGGCCAAGTGCATCATTGTGGACGTTCTGCCTCTTTTCCTATGCTTTCAATGCAATTCCAGTCTACCTCCTGAAATCGGTTTCCTGCAATTCTGCCCCGCTTTCAAGTCCTCTTGGCAGCCTTACTTCAGTCTATTTTTGGACGATAGCTGTCATTTATAACTCTGCAGGTTTGTGAATTACAGTGCCCCTGAGCTCCTTTCTTCAACTCGCTTTCTTGTGACCTGGCCGCAACACCGCAGGATGGCTTCAGGCCCTAATCTGGTTCCGGCCCGGCATGCTGAGCCTTTGGTTAATTCCTCTTCCTGGTGGGAAATGAGAGTTGAATTTGCCCGTCCAAACACCTCCAGCTAGCCTCTCATTGGTTCTCGCTATTCCTGTTCATCTTCCGCAGAAATTGCAAACTGGGCCAAACAGGAGGTTAAAGGGACTGACTCTCCAAGTCGGGAGAGTGTTAGTAAAGCGTCTGGAATGTTGCACCCGAGTACCAGGGGAGGAAAACTGAGACATATTTGAACACGTCTCCCGTTCACATGGTTGATCATACTCTGGGTTCCACATGCATGTTTTAGCTGAAGGAAGAATACCTTAAACCTGGAGAGTTGAGACCCGTGTAATGGGTACCATGCAATATGACTTAAAAGGGTCTTCATTTGCTCACCGAACCTCTCCAATCCTATCACTGCTGCGTTTATGCCCCTGTACACATGCTTGATTCTCTTTCGGAGACATAGCAATTCATAGGTTTTAAGATACTTACTAGTCAGGTACATTCTTAGGCGTTTAATATGGGGTTTTGAGTCCATTTCATTGAGCAAGGAGTAGCTCTTGTCTATTCCATATTTGGCTTAAGGAACTTTATCTGTGCTCATTTCAATCTCTGGTTTTATGCAGCACCCCAACTCACCTTTCCCCTTAAGCAAGCATAAGTTGGTTTTCTAAATTTGAGACCCTGTTCTGTTTGGAATGCAGTTCCTGTGTAGCCAAGTTTACATTCCGTGTATTAGTGATATCTTATGATGTTTCTTTTTCTGTGTGACTTATTTCAGTTAGAATCATCATACCTGAATCCACTCATTATGCTGCTACGGGCCTGATGACATAGATTTCATTGCTGAGTGATACTGCATTGTACGTAAGTACCACAAGTTCTTTATCCATTTTTCACTTTCTGTGATATTGAACTTGTACGGTAAACGAGGTTCTTGTAAATGGAGGTGTCCCAAACTTTGGGGTGGCTGTGTCTTTTTGATTTTAATTTCCCTAAGCTATAGGACCATAAGTGGAAGTGCCCTAGGCTCTGATGCTTTGTTTTTTAGATGTTTCAGGAAACACCATACACTTCTCCTGAGTGTCTGTTGGCAATTTACATCCCGCCCATCAGCATAACAAGGCTCCCAGTTCTCCTTGGCCTGTCCTGCCTTTCTGGAGTTTACACTTTTTTCAGATGGCCCTTTTGACCGCGGAGAACTGAGACTTCATTGTAGTGCAGATTTCCTTTGCAAGTTTGCTTGGTTGGCCAAAAAGGGCGTATGCGTTTTTTCCTGAATAAATTCAGGAAAAAACGCATACGCCCTTTTTGGCCAAGTGCATCATTGTGGACGTACTGCCTCTTTTCCTATGCCTTCAATACAATTCCAGTCTACCTCCTGAAATCGGTTTCCTGCAATTCTGCCCCGCTTTCAAGTCCTCTTGGCAGCCTTACTTCAGTATATTTTTGGACGATAGCTGTCATTTATAACTCTGCAGGTTTGTGAATTACAGTGCCCCTGAGCTCCTTTCTTCAACTCGCTTTCTTGTGACCTGGCCACAACACCGCAGGATGGCTTCAGGCCCTAATCTGGTTCCGGCACAGCACGCTGAGCCTTTGGTTAATTCCTCTTCCTGGTGGGAAATGATAGTTAAATTTGCCCGTCCAGACACCTCCAGGTAGTCTCTCATTGGTTCTCGCTATTCCTGTTCATCTTCCGCAGAAATTGCAAACTGGGCCAAACAGGAGGTTAAAGGGACTGACTCTCCAAGTGGGGAGAGTGTTAGTAAAGCGTCTGGAATGTTGCACCCGAGTACCAGGGGAGGAAAACTGAGACATATTTGAACACGTCTCCCGTTCACATGGTTGATCATACTCTGGGTTCCACATGCATGTTTTAGCTGAAGGAAGAATACCTTAAACCTGGAGAGTTAAGACCCGTGTAATGGGTACCATGCAATATGACTTCAAAGGGTCTTCATTTGCTCACCGAACCTCTCCAATCCTATCACTGCTGCGTTTATGCCCCTGTACACATGCTTGATTCTCTTTCGGAGACATAGCAATCCATAGGTTTTAAGATACTTACTAGTCAGGTACATTCTTAGGCGTTTAATATGGGGTTTTGAGTCCATTTCGTTGAGCAAGGAGTAGCTCTTGTCTATTCCATATTTGGCTTAAGGAACTTTATCTGTGCTCATTTCAATCTCTGGTTTTATGCAGCACCCCAACTCACCTTTCCCCTTAAGCAAGCATAAGTTGGTTTTCTAAATTTGAGACCCTGTTCTGTTCTGTAATTCAGTTCCTGTGTAGCCAAGTTTACATTCCGTGTATTACTGATATCTTATGATGTTTCTTTTTCTGTGTGACTTATTTCAGTTAGAATCATCATACCTGAATCCACTCATTGTGCTGCTAAGGGCCTGATGACACAGATTTCATTGCTGCGTGATATTGCTTTGTAAGTAAATACCACAACTTCTTTCTCCATTTTTCACTTTCTGTGATGTTGAACTTGTACTGTAAACGAGGTTCTTGTAAACAGAGCCGTTCCAAACTTTGGGGTGGCTGTGTCTTTTTGATTTTAATTTCCCTAAGCTATAGGACCATAAGTGGAAGTGCCCTAGGCTCTGTTGCTTTGTTTTTTAGATGTTTCAGGAAACACCATACACTTCTCCCGAGTGGTTGTTGGCAATTTACATCCCGCCCATCAGCATAACAAGGCTCCCAGTTCTCCATGGCCTGTCCTGCCTTTCTGGATTTTACACTTTTTTCAGATGGCCCTTTTGACCGGGGGGAAGTGAGACTTCATTGTAGTGCAGATTTCCTTTGCAAGCTTGCTTGGTTGGCCAAAAAGGGCGTATGCGTTTTTTCCTGAATATATTCAGGAAAAAACGCATATGCCCTTTTTGGCCAAGTGCATCATTGTGGACGTTCGGCCTCTTTTCCTATGCTTTCAATGCAATTCCAGTCTACCTCCTGAAATCGGTTTCCTGCAATTCTGCCCCGCTTTCAAGTCCTCTTGGCAGCCTTACTTCAGTCTATTTTTGGACGATAGCTGTCATTTATAACTCTGCAGGTTTGTGAATTACAGTGCCCCTGAGCTCCTTTCTTCAACTCGTTTTCTTGTGAGCTGGCCGCAACACCGCAGGATGGCTTCAGGCCTTAATCTGGTTCCGGCACGGCACACTGAGCCTTTGGTTATTTCCTCTTCCTGGTGGGAAATGAGAGTTAAATTTGCCCGTCCAGACACCTCCAGCTAGCCTCTCATTGGTTCTCGCTATTCCTGTTCATCTTCCGCAGAAATTGCAAAGTGGGCCAAACAAGAGGTTAAAGACGCTGACTCTCCAAGTGGGGAGAGTGTTAGTAAAGCGTCTGGAATGTTGAACCCGAGTACCAGGGGAGGAAAACTGAGACATATTTGAACACGTCTCCCGTTCACATGGTTGATCATACTTGGGTTCCACATGCATGTTTTAGCTGAAGGAAGAATACCTAAAACCTGGGTAGTTGAAACCCGTGGAATGGGTACCATGCAATATGACTTCAAAGGGTCTTCATTTGCTCACCGAACCTCTCCAATCCTATCACTGCTGCGTTTATGCCCCTGTACACATGCTTGATTCTCTTTCGGAGACATAGCAATCCATAGGTTTTAAGATACTTACTAGTCAGGTACATTCTTAGGCGTTTAATATGCGGTGTTGAGTCCATTTCGTTGAGCAAGGAGTAGCTCTTGTCTATTCCATATTTGGCTTAAGGAACTTTATCTGTGCTCATTTCAATCTCTGGTTTTATGCAGCACCCCAACTCACCTTTCCCCTTAAGCAAGCATAAGTTGGTTTTCTAAATTTGAGACCCTGTTCTGTTCTGTAATTCAGTTCCTGTGTAGCCAAGTTTACATTCCGTGTATTACTGATATCTTATGATGTTTCTTTTTCTGTGTGACTTATTTCAGTTAGAATCATCATACCTGAATCCACTCATTGTGCTGCTAAGGGCCTGATGACACAGATTTCATTGCTGAGTGATATTGCTTTGTAAGTAAATACCACAACTTCTTTATCCATTTTTCACTTTCTGCGATGTTGAACTTGTACTGTAAACAAGGTTCTTGTAAACAGAGCCGTTCCAAACTTTGGGGTGGCTGTGTCTTTTTGATTTTAAATTCCCTAAGCTATAGGACCATAAGTGGAAGTGCCCTAAGCTCTGTTGCTTTGTTTTTTAGATGTTTCAGGAAACACCATACACTTCTCCCGAGTGGTTGTTGGCAATTTACATCCCGCCCATCAGCATAACAAGGCTCCCAGTTCTCCATGGCCTGTCCTGACTTTCTGGATTTTACACTTTTTTCAGATGTCCCTTTTGACCAGGGGAAGTGAGACTTCATTGTAGTGCAGATTTCCTTTGCAAGCTTGCTTGGTTGGCCAAAAAGGGCGTATGCGTTTTTTCCTGAATATATTCAGGAAAAAACGCATACGCCCTTTTTGGCCAAGTGCATCATTGTGGACGTTCTGCCTCTTTTCCTATGCTTTCAATGCAATTCCAGTCTACCTCCTGAAATCAGTTTCCTGCAATTTTGCCCTGATTTCAAGTCCTCTTGGCAGCCTTACTTCAGTCTATTTTTGGACGATAGCTGTCATTTATAACTCTGCAGGTTTGTGAATTACAGTGCCCCTGAGCTCCTTTCTTCAACTCGCTTTCTTGTGACCTGGCCGCAACACCGCAGGATGTCTTCAGGCCCTAATCTGGTTCCGGCATGGCAAGCTGAGCCTTTGGTTAATTCCTCTTCCTGGTGGGAAATGAGAGTTGAATTTGCCCGTCCAGACACCTCCAGCTGGTCTCTCATTGGTTCTCGCTATTCCTGTTCATCTTCCGCAGAAATTGCAAACTGGGCCAAACAGGAGGTTAAAGGGACTGACTCTCCAACTGGGGAGAGTGTTAGTAAAGCGTCTGGAATATTGCACCCGAGTACCAGGGTACGAAAACTGAGACATATTTGAACATGTCTCCCGATCACATGGTTGATCATACTCTAGGTTCCACATGCATGTTTTAGCTGAAGGAAGAATACCTTAAACCTGGGTAGTTGAAACCCGTGGAATGGGTACCATGCAATATGACTTCAAAGGGTCTTCATTTGCTCACCGAACCTCTCCAATCCTATCACTGCTGCGTTTATGCCCCTGTACACATGCTTGATTCTCTTTCGGAGACATAGCAATCCATAGGTTTTAAGATACTTACTAGTCAGTTACATTCTTAGGCGTTTAATATGCGGTGTTCAGTCCATTTCGTTGAGCAAGGAGTAGCTCTTGTCTATTCCATATTTGGCTTAAGGAACTTTATCTGTGCTCATTTCAATCTCTGGTTTTATGCAGCACCCCAACTCACCTTTCTCCTTAAGCAAGCATAAGTTGGTTTTCTAAATTTGAGACCCTGTTCTGTTC
Organism: Delphinus delphis; assembly: GCF_949987515.2. Classification (NCBI taxonomy): domain Eukaryota; kingdom Metazoa; phylum Chordata; class Mammalia; order Artiodactyla; family Delphinidae; genus Delphinus; species Delphinus delphis. The sequence continues at coordinate 1,167,568 of NW_027192701.1, read as the reverse complement.
TGTAATTCAGTTCCTGTGTAGCCAAGTTTACATTCCGTGTATTACTGATATCTTATGATGTTTCTTTTTCTTTGTGACTTATTTCAGTTAGAATCATCATACCTGAATCCACTCATTGTGCTGCTAAGGGCCTGATGACACAGATTTCATTGCTGCGTGATATTGCTTTGTAAGTAAATACCACAGCTTCTTTCTCCATTTTTCACTTTCTGTGATGTTGAACTTGTACTGTAAACGAGGTTCTTGTAAACAGAGCCGTTCCAAACTTTGGGGTGGCTGTGTCTTTTTGATTTTAATTTCCCTAAGCTATAGGACCATAAGTGGAAGTGCCCTAGGCTCTGTTGCTTTGTTTTTTAGATGTTTCAGGAAACACCATACACTTCTCCGGAGTGGTTGTTGGCAATTTACATCCCGCCCATCAGCATAACAAGGCTCCCAGTTCTCCATGGCCTGTCCTGCCTTTCTGGATTTTACACTTTTTTCAGATGGCCCTTTTGACCGGGGGGAAGTGAGACTTCATTGTAGTGCAGATTTCCTTTGCAAGCTTGCTTGGTTGGCCAAAAAGGGCGTATGCGTTTTTTCCTGAATATATTCAGGAAAAAACGCATACGCCCTTTTTGGCCAAGTGCATCATTGTGGACGTTCGGCCTCTTTTCCTATGCTTTCAATGCAATTCCAGTCTACCTCCTGAAATCGGTTTCCTGCAATTCTGCCCCGCTTTCAAGTCCTCTTGGCAGCCTTACTTCAGTCTATTTTTGGACGATAGCTGTCATTTATAACTCTGCAGGTTTGTGAATTACAGTGCCCCTGAGCTCCTTTCTTCAACTCGTTTTCTTGTGAGCTGGCCGCAACACCGCAGGATGGCTTCAGGCCTTAATCTGGTTCCGGCACGGCACACTGAGCCTTTGGTTATTTCCTCTTCCTGGTGGGAAATGAGAGTTAAATTTGCCCGTCCAGACACCTCCAGCTAGCCTCTCATTGGTTCTCGCTATTCCTGTTCATCTTCCGCAGAAATTGCAAAGTGGGCCAAACAGGAGGTTAAAGGCGCTGACTCTCCAAGTGGGGAGAGTGTTAGTAAAGCGTCTGGAATGTTGAACCCGAGTACCAGGGGAGGAAAACTGAGACATATTTAAACACGTCTCCCGTTCACATGGTTGATCATACTTGGGTTCCACATGCATGTTTTAGCTGAAGGAAGAATACCTAAAACCTGGGTAGTTGAAACCCGTGGAATGGGTACCATGCAATATGACTTCAAAGGGTCTTCATTTGCTCACCGAACCTCTCCAATCCTATCACTGCTGCGTTTATGCCCATGTACACATGCTTGATTCTCTTTCGGAGACATAGCAATCCATAGGTTTTAAGATACTTACTAGTCAGGTACATTCTTAGGCGTTTAATATGCGGTGTTGAGTCCATTTCGTTGAGCAAGGAGTAGCTCTTGTCTATTCCATATTTGGCTTAAGGAACTTTATCTGTGCTCATTTCAATCTCTGGTTTTATGCAGCACCCCAACTCACCTTTCCCCTTAAGCAAGCATAAGTTGGTTTTCTAAATTTGAGACCCTGTTCTGTTCTGTAATTCAGTTCCTGTGTAGCCAAGTTTACATTCCGTGTATTACTGATATCTTATGATGTTTCTTTTTCTGTGTGACTTATTTCAGTTAGAATCATCATACCTGAATCCACTCATTGTGCTGCTAAGGGCCTGATGACACAGATTTCATTGCTGAGTGATATTGCTTTGTAAGTAAATACCACAACTTCTTTATCCATTTTTCACTTTCTGCGATGTTGAACTTGTACTGTAAACAAGGTTCTTGTAAACAGAGCCGTTCGAAACTTTGGGGTGGCTGTGTCTTTTTGATTTTAAATTCCCTAAGCTATAGGACCATAAGTGGAAGTTCCCTAAGCTCTGTTGCTTTGTTTTTTAGATGTTTCAGGAAACACCATACACTTCTCCCGAGTGGTTGTTGGCAATTTACATCCCGCCCATCAGCATAACAAGGCTCCCAGTTCTCCATGGCCTGTCCTGCCTTTCTGGATTTTACACTTTTTTCAGATGTCCCTTTTGACCAGGGGAAGTGAGACTTCATTGTAGTGCAGATTTCCTTTGCAAGCTTGCTTGGTTGGCCAAAAAGGGCGTATGCGTTTTTTCCTGAATATATTCAGGAAAAAACGCATACGCCCTTTTTGGCCAAGTGCATCATTGTGGACGTTCTGCCTCTTTTTCTATGCTTTCAATGCAATTCCAGTCTACCTCCTGAAATCAGTTTCCTGCAATTCTGCCCTGATTTCAAGTCCTCTTGGCAGCCTTACTTCAGTCTATTTTTGGACGATAGCTGTCATTTATAACTCTGCAGGTTTGTGAATTACAGTGCCCCTGAGCTCCTTTCTTCAACTCGCTTTCTTGTGACCTGGCCGCAACACCGCAGGATGTCTTCAGGCCCTAATCTGGTTCCGGCACGGCAAGCTGAGCCTTTGGTTAATTCCTCTTCCTGGTGGGAAATGAGAGTTGAATTTGCCCGTCCAGACACCTCCAGCTGTTCTCTCATTGGTTCTCGCTATTCCTGTTCATCTTCCGCAGAAATTGCAAACTGGGCCAAACAGGAGGTTAAAGGGACTGACTCTCCAAGTCGGGAGAGTGTTAGTAAAGCGTCTGGAATATTGCACCCGAGTACCAGGGTACGAAAACTGAGACATATTTGAACATGTCTCCCGATCACATGGTTGATCATACTCTAGGTTACACATGCATGTTTTAGCTGAAGGAAGAATACCTTAAACCTGGGTAGTTGAAACCCGTGGAATGGGTACCATGCAATATGACTTCAAAGGGTCTTCATTTGCTCACCGAACCCCTCCAATCCTATCACTGCTGCGTTTATGCCCCTGTACACATGCTTGATTCTCTTTCGGAGACATAGCAATCCATAGGTTTTAAGATACTTACTAGTCAGGTACATTCTTAGGCGTTTAATATGCGGTGTTGAGTCCATTTCGTTGAGCAAGGAGTAGCTCTTGTCTATTCCATATTTGGCTTAAGGAACTTTATCTGTGCTCATTTCAATCTCTGGTTTTATGCAGCACCCCAACTCACCTTTCCCCTTAAGCAAGCATAAGTTGGTTTTCTAAATTTGAGACCCTGTTCTGTTTTGGAATGCAGTTCCTGTGTAGCCAAGTTTACATTCCGTGTATTAGTGATATCTTATGATGTTTCTTTTTCTGTGTGACTTATTTCAGTTAGAATCATCGTACCTGAATCCACTCATTGTGCTTCTAAGGGCCTGATGACATAGATTTCATTGCTGAGTGATATTGCTTTGTAAGTGAATACCACAACTTCTTTATCCATTTTTCACTTTCTGCGATGTTGAACTTGTACTGTAAACGAGGTTCTTGTAAACAGAGCCGTTCCAAACTTTGGGGTGGCTGTGTCTTTTTGATTTTAATTTCCCTAAGCTATAGGACCATAAGTGGAAGTGCCCTAGGCTCTGTTGCTTTGTTTCTTAGATGTTCCAGGAAACACCATACACTTCTCCCAAGTGTCTGTTGGCAATTTACATCCCGCCCATCAGCATAACAAGGCTCCCAGTTCTCAATGGCCTGTCCTGCCTTTCTGGATTTTACACTTTTTTCAGATGGCCCTTTTGACCCGGGGAAAGTGAGACTTCATTGTAGTGCAGATTTCCTTTGCAAGCTTGCTTGGTTGGCCAAAAAGTGCGTATGCGTTTTTTCCTGAATATATTCAGGAAAAAACGCATACGCCCTTTTTGGCCAAGTGCATCATTGTGGACGTTCTGCCTCTTTTCCTATGCTTTCAATGCAATTCCAGTCTACCTCCTGAAATCGGTTTCCTGCAATTCTGTCCCGCTTTCAAGTCCTCTTGGCAGCCTTACTTCAGTCTATTTTTGGACGATAGCTGTCATTTATAACTCTGCAGGTTTGTGAATTACAGTGTCCCTGAGCTCCTTTCTTCAACTCCCTTTCTTGTGACCTGGCCGCAACACCGCAGGATGGCTTCAGGCCCTAATCTGGTTCCGGCCCGGCATGCTGAGCCTTTGGTTAATTCCTCTTCCTGGTGGGAAATGAGAGGTAAATTTGCCCGTTCAGACACCTCCAGCTAGTCTCTCATTGGTTCTCACTATTCCTGTTCATCTTCCACAGAAATTGCAAACTGGGCCAAACAGGAGGTTAAAGGGACTGACTCTCCAAGTCGGGAGAGTGTTAGTAAAGCGTCTGGAATGTTGCACCCGAGTACCAGGTGAGGAAAACTGAGACATATTTGAACACGTCTCCCGTTCACATGGTTGATCATACTCTGGGTTCCACATGCATGTTTTAGCTGAAGGAAGAATACCTTAAACCTGGAGAGTTGAGACCCGTGTAATGGGTACCATGCAATATGACTTCAAAGGGTCTTCATTTGCTCACCGAACATCTCCAGTCCTATCACTGCTGCGTTTATGCCCCTGTACACATGCTTGATTCTCTTTTGGAGACATAGCAATCCATAGGTTTTAAGATACTTACTAGTCAGGTACATTCTTAGGCGTTTAATATGGGGTGTTGAGTCCATTTCGTTGAGCAAGGAGTAGCTCTTGTCTATTCCATATTTGGCTTAAGGAACTTTATCTGTGCTCATTTCAATCTCTGGTTTTATGCAGCACCCCAACTCACCTTTCCCCTTAAGCAAGCATAAGTTGGTTTTCTAAATTTGAGACCCTGTTCTGTTTTGGAATGCAGTTCCTGTGTAGCCAAGTTTACATTCCGTGTATTAGTGATATCTTATGATGTTTCTTTTTCTGTGTGACTTATTTCAGTTAGAATCATCATACCTGAATCCACTCATTATGCTGCTACGGGCCTGATGACATAGATTTCATTGCTGAGTGATATTGCTTTGTAAGTAAATACCACAACTTCTTTACCCATTTTTCACTTTCTGCGATGTTGAACTTGTACGGTAAACGAGGTTCTTGTAAACAGAGCCGTTCCAAACTTTGGGGTGGCTGTGTCTTTTTGATTTTAATTTCCCTAAGCTATAGGACCATAAGTGGAAGTGCCCTAGGTTCTGTTGCTTTGTTTTTTAGATGTTTCAGGAAACACCATACACTTCTCACGAGTGGTTGTTGGCAATTTACATCCCGCCCATCAGCATAACAAGGCTCCCAGTTCTCCATGGCCTGTCCTGCCTTTCTGGATTTTACACTTTTTTCAGATGGCCCTTTTGACCGGGGGGAAGTGAGACTTCATTGTAGTGCAGATTTCCTTTGCAAGCTTGCTTGGTTGGCCAAAAAGGGCGTATGCGTTTTTTCCTGAATATATTCAGGAAAAAACGCATACGCCCTTTTTGGCCAAGTGCATCATTGTGGACGTTCTGCCTCTTTTCCTATGCTTTCAATGCAATTCCAGTCTACCTCCTGAAATCGGTTTCCTGCAATTCTGCCCCGCTTTCAAGTCCTCTTGGCAGCCTTACTTCAGTCTATTTTTGGACGATAGCTGTCATTTATAACTCTGCAGGTTTGTGAATTACAGTGCCCCTGAGCTCCTTTCTTCAACTCGCTTTCTTGTGACCTGGCCGCAACACCGCAGGATGGCTTCAGGCCTTAATCTGGTTCCGGCCCGGCACGCTGAGCCTTTGGTTAATTCCTCTTCCTGGTGGGAAATGAGAGTTAAATTTGCCCGTCCAGACACCTCCAGCTAGCCTCTCATTGGTTCTCGCTATTCCTGTTCATCTTCCGCAGAAATTGCAAACTGGGCCAAACAGGAGGTTAAAGGGACTGACTCTCCAAGTCGGGAGAGTGTTAGTAAAGCGTTTGGAATGTTGCACCCGAGTACCAGGGGAGGAAAACTGAGATATATTTGAACACGTTTCCCGTTCACATGGTTGATCATACTCTGGGTTCCACATGCATGTTTTAGCTGAAGGAAGAATACCTTAAACCTGGAGAGTTGAGACCCGTGTAATGGGTACCATGCAATATGACTTCAAAGGGTCTTCATATGCTCACCGAACCTCTCCAATCCTATCACTGCTGCGTTTATGCCCCTGTACACATGCTTGATTCTCTTTCGGAGACATAGCAATCCATAGGTTTTAAGATACTTACTAGTCAGGTACATTCTTAGGCGTTTAATATGGGGTGTTGAGTCCATTTCGTTGAGCAAGGAGTAGCTTTTGTCTATTCCATATTTGGCTTAAGGAACTTTATCTGTGCTCATTTCAATCTCTGGTTTTATGCAGCACCCCAACTCACCTTTCCCCTTAAGCAAGCATAAGTTGGTTTTCTAAATTTGAGACCCTGTTCTGTTCTGTAATTCAGTTCCTGTGTAGCCAAGTTTACATTCCGTGTATTAGTGATATCTTATGATGTTTCTTTTTCTGTGTGACTTATTTCAGTTAGAATCATCATACCTGAATCCACTCATTGTGCTGCTAAGGGCCTGATGACACAGATTTCATTGCTGAGTGATATTGCTTTGTAAGTAAATACCACAACTTCTTTATCCATTTTTCACTTTCTGCGATGTTGAACTTGTACTGTAAACGAGGTTCTTGTAAACAGAGCCGATCCAAACTTTGGGGTGGCTGTGTCTTTTTGATTTTAATTTCCCTAAGCTATAGGACCATAAGTGGAAGTGCCCTAGGTTCTGTTGCTTTGTTTTTTAGATGTTTCAGGAAACACCATACACTTCTCCAGAGTGGTTGTTGGCAATTTACATCCCGCCCATCAGCATAACAAGGCTCCCAGTTCTCCATGGCCTGTCCTGCCTTTCTGGATTTTACACTTTTTTCAGATGGCCCTTTTGACCGGGGGGAAGTGAGACTTCATTGTAGTGCAGATTTCCTTTGCAAGCTTGCTTGGTTGGCCAAAAAGGGCGTATGCGTTTTTTCCTGAATATATTCAGGAAAAAACGCATACGCCCTTTTTGGCCAAGTGCATCATTGTGGACGTTCTGCCTCTTTTCCTATGCTTTCAATGCAATTCCAGTCTACCTCCTGAAATCGGTTTCCTGCAATTCTGCCCTGCTTTCAAGTCCTCTTGGCAGCCTTACTTCAGTCTATTTTTGGACGATAGCTATCATTTATAACTCTGCAGGTTTGTGAATTACAGTGCCCCTGAGCTCCTTTCTTCAACTCGCTTTCTTTTGAGCTGGCCGCAACACCGCAGGATGGCTTCAGGCCCTAATCTGATTCCGGTACGGCACGCTGAGCCTTTGGTTATTTCCTCTTCCTGGTGGGAAATGAGAGTTAAATTTGCCCGTCCAGACACCTCCAGCTAGTCTCTCATTGGTTCTCGCTATTCCTGTTCATCTTCCGCAGAAATTGCAAACTGGGCCAAAAAGGAGGTTAAAGGGACTGACTCTCCAAGTGGGGAGAGTGTTAGTAAAGCATCTGGAATGTTGCACCCGAGTACCAGGGTACGAAAACTGAGACATATTTGAACACGTCTCCCGATCACATGGTTGATCATACTCTAGGTTCCACATGCATGTTTTAGCTGAAGGAAGAATACCTTAAACCTGGGTAGGTGAATCCCGTGGAATGGGTACCATGTAATATGACTTCAAAGGGTCTTCATTTGCTCACCGAACCTCTCCAATCCTATCACTGCTGCGTTTATGCCCCTGTACACATGCTTGATTCTCTTTCGGAGACATAGCAATCCATAGGTTTTAACATACTTACTAGTCAGGTACATTCTTAGGCGTTTAATATGCGGTGTTGAGTCCATTTCGTTGAGCATGGAGTAGCTCTTGTCTATTCCATATTTGGCTTAAGGAACTTTATCTGTGCTCATTTCAATCTCTGGTTTTATGCAGCACCCCAACTCACCTTTCCCCTTAAGCAAGCATAAGTTGGTTTTCTAAATTTGAGACCCTGTTCTGTTCTGTAATTCAGTTCCTGCGTAACCAAGTTTACATTCCGTGTATTACTGATATCTTATGATGTTTCTTTTTCTGTGTGACTTATTTCAGTTAGAATCATCATACCTGAATCCACTCATTGTGCTGCTAAGGGCCTGATGACATAGATTTCATTGCTGAGTGATATTGCTTTGTAAGTAAATACCACAACTTCTTTATCCATTTTTCACTTTCTGCGATGTTGAACTTGTACTGTAAACGAGGTTCTTGTAAACAGAGGCGTCCCAAACTTTGGGGTGGCTGTGTCTTTTTGATTTTAATTTCCCTAAGCTATAGGACCATAAGTGGCAGTGCCCTAGGCTCTGTTGCTTTGTTTTTTAGATGTTTCAGGAAACACCATACACTTCTCCCGAGTGTCCGTTGGCAATTTACATCACGCCCATCAGCATAACAAGGCTCCCAGTTCTCAATGGCCTGTTGCCTTTCTGGATTTTACACTTTTTTCAGATGGCCCTTTTGACCGGGGGGAAGTGAGACTTCATTGTAGTGCAGATTTCCTTTGCAAGCTTGCTTGGTTGGCCAAAAAGGGCGTATGCGTTTTTTCCTGAATATATTCAGGAAAAAACGCATACGCCCTTTTTGGCCAAGTGCATCATTGTGGACGTTCTGCCTCTTTTCCTATGCTTTCAATGCAATTCCAGTCTACCTCCTGAAATCGGTTTCCTGCAATTCTGCCCCGCTTTCAAGTCCTCTTGGCAGCCTTACTTCAGTCTATTTTTGGACGATAGCTGTCATTTATAACTCTGCAGGTTTGTGAATTACAGTGCCCCTGAGCTCCTTTCTTCAACTCGCTTTCTTGTGACCTGGCCGCAACACCGCAGGATGGCTTCAGGCCCTAATCTGGTTCCGGCCCGGCATGCTGAGCCTTTGGTTAATTCCTCTTCCTGGTGGGAAATGAGAGTTAAATTTGCCCGTTCAGACACCTCCAGCTAGTCTCTCATTGATTCTCGCTATTCCTGTTCATCTTCCGCAGAAATTGCAAACTGGGCCAAACAGGAGGTTAAAGGGACTGACTCTCCAAGTCGGGAGAGTGTTAGTAAAGCGTCTGGAATGTTGCACCCGAGTACCAGGGGAGGAAAACTGAGACATATTTGAACACGTCTCCCGTTCACATGGTTGATCATACTCTGGGTTCCACATGCATGTTTCAGCTGAAGGAAGAATACCTTAAACCTGGAGAGTTGAGACCCGTGTAATGGGTACCATGCAATATGACTTCAAAGGGTCTTCATTTGCTCACCGAACCTCTCCAATCCTATCACTGCTGCGTTTATGCCCCTGTACACACGCTTGATTCTCTTTTGGAGACATAGCAATCCATAGGTTTTAAGATACTTACTAGTCAGGTACATTCTTAGGCGTTTAATATGGGGTGTTGAGTCCATTTCGTTGAGCAAGGAGTAGCTCTTGTCTATTCCATATTTGGCTTAAGGAACTTTATCTGTGCTCATTTCAATCTCTGGTTTTATGCAGCACCCCAACTCACCTTTCCCCTTAAGCAAGCATAAGTTGGTTTTCTAAATTTGAGACCCTGTTCTGTTCTGTAATTCAGTTCCTGTGTAGCCAAGTTTCCATTCCGTGTATTACTAATATCTTATGATGTTTCTTTTTCTGTGTGACTTATTTCAGTTAGAATCATCATACCTGAATCCACTCATTGTGCTGCTAAGGGCCTGATGACACAGATTTCATTGCTGAGTGATATTGCTTTGTAAGTAAATACCACAACTTCTTTATCCATTTTTCACTTTCTGCGATGTTGAACTTGTACTGTAAAGAGGTTCTTGTAAACAGAGCCGTTCCAAACTTTGGGGTGGCTGTGTCTTTTTGATTTTAATTTCCCTAAGCTATAGGACCATAAGTGGAAGTGCCCTAGGCTCTGTTGCTTTGTTTTTTAGTTGTTTCAGGAAACACCATACACTTCTCCCCAGTGGTTGTTGGCAATTTACATCCCGCCCATCAGCATAACAAGGCTCCCAGTTCTCCATGGCCTGTCCTGCCTTTCTGGATTTTACACTTTTTTCAGATGTCCCTTTTGACCGGGGGGAAGTGAGACTTCATTGTAGTGCAGATTTCCTTTGCAAGCTTGCTTGGTTGGCCTAAAAGGGCGTATGCGTTTTTTCCTGAATATATTCAGGAAAAAACGCATACGCCCTTTTTGGCCAAGTGCATCATTGTGGACGTTCTGCCTCTTTTCCTATGCTTTCAATGCAATTCCAGTCTACCTCCTGAAATCGGTTTCCTGCAATTCTGCTCCGCTTTCAAGTCCTCTTGGCTGCCTTACTTCAGTATATTTTTGGACGATAGCTGTTATTTATAACTCTGCAGGTTTGTGAATTACAGTGCCCCTGAGCTCCTTTTTTCAACTTGCTTTATTTTGAGCTGGCCGCAACACCGCAGGATGGCTTCAGGCCCTAATCTGGTTCCGGCACGGCACACTGAGCCTTTGGTTATTTCCTCTTCCTGGTGGGAAATGAGAGTTAAATTTGCCCGTCCAGACACCTCCAGCTAGCCTCTCATTGGTTCTCACTATTCCTGTTCATCTTCCGCAGAAATTGCAAACTGTGCCAAACAGGAGGTTAAAGGCGCTCACTCTCCAAGTGGGGAGAGTGTTAGTAAAGCGTCTGGAATGTTGCACCCGAGTACCAGGGGAGGAAAACTGAGACATATTTGAACACGTCTCCCGATCACATGGTTGATCATACTCTAGGTTCCACATGCATGTTTTAGCTGAAGGAAGAATACCTAAAACCTGGGTAGTTGAAACCCGTGTAATGGGTACCATGCAATATGACTTCAAAGGGTCTTCATTTGCTCACCGAACCTCTAAAATCCTATCACTAGTGCGTTTATGCCCCTGTACACATGCTTGATTCTCCTTCGGAGACATAGCAATCCATAGGTTTTAAGATACTTACTAGTCAGGTACATTCTTAGGCGTTTAATATGCGGTTTTGAGTCCATTTCGTTGAGCAAGGAGTAGCTCTTGTCTATTCCATATTTGGTTTAAGGAACTTTATCTGTGCTCATTTCAATCTCTGGTTTTATGCAGCACCCCAACTCACCTTTCCCCTTAAGCAAGCATAAGTTGGTTTTCTAAATTTGAGACCCTGTTCTGTTCTGTAATTCAGTTCCTGTGTAGCCAAGTTTACATTCCGTGTATTACTGATATCTTATGATGTTTCTTCTTCTGTGTGACTTATTTCAGTTAGAATCATCATACCTGAATCCACTCATTGTGCTGCTAAGGGCCTGATGACACAGATTTCATTGCTGAGTGATATTGCTTTGTAAGTAAATACCACAACTTTTTTATCCATTTTTCACTTTCTGCGATGTTGAACTTGTACTGTAAACGAGGTTCTTGTAAACAGAGCCGTTCGAAACTTTGGGGTGGCTGTGTCTTTTTGATTTTAAATTCCCTAAGCTATAGGACCATAAGTGGAAGTGCCCTAGGCTCTGTTGCTTTGTTTTTTAGATGTTTCAGGAAACACCATACACTTCTCCCGAGTGGTTGTTGGCAATTTACATCCCGCCCATCAGCATAACAAGGCTCCCAGTTCTCCATGGCCTGTCCTGCCTTTCTGGATTTTACACTTTTTTCAGATGGCCATTTTGACCAGGGGAAGTGAGACTTCATTGTAGTGCAGATTTCCTTTGCAAGCTTGCTTGGTTGGCCAAAAAGGGCGTATGCGTTTTTTCCTGAATATATTCAGGAAAAAACGCATACGCCCTTTTTGGCCAAGTGCATCATTGTGGACGTTCTGCCTCTTTTCCTATGCTTTCAATGCAATTCCAGTCTACCTCCTGAAATCGGTTTCCTGCAATTCTGCCCCGCTTTCAAGTCCTCTTGGCAGCCTTACTTCAGTCTATTTTTGGACGATAGCTGTCATTTATAACTCTGCAGGTTTGTGAATTACAGTGCCCCTGAGCTCCTTTCTTCAACTCGCTTTCTTTTGAGCTGGCCGCAACACTGCAGGATGGCTTCAGGCCCTAATCTGGTTCCGGCACGGCACACTGAGCCTTTGGTTATTTCCTCTTCCTGGTGGGAAATGAGAGATAAATTTGCCCGTCCAGACACCTCCAGCTAGCCTCTCATTGGTTCTCGCTATTCCTGTTCATCTTCCGCAGAAATTGCAAACTGCGCCAAACAGGAGGTTAAAGGCGCTGACTTTCCAAGTGGGGAGAGTGTTAGTAAAGCGTCTGGAATGTTGCACCCGAGTACCAGGGGAGGAAAACTGAGACATATTTGAACACGTCTCCCATTCACATGGTTGATCATACTTGGGTTCCACATGCATGTTTTAGCTGAAGGAAGAATACCTAAAACCTGGGTAGTTGAAACCCGTGGAATGGGTACCATGCAATATGACTTCAAAGGGTCTTCATTTGCTCACCACACCTCTCCAATCCTATCACTGCTGCGTTTATGCCCCTGTACACATGCTTGATTCTCTTTCGGAGACATAGCAATCCATAGGTTTTAAGATACTTACTAGTCAGGTACATTCTTAGGCGTTTAATATGGGGTGTTGAGTCCATTTCGTTGAGCAAGGAGTAGCTCTTGTCTATTCCATATTTGGCTTAAGGAACTTTATCTGTGCTCATTTCAATCTCTGGTTTTATGCAGCACCCCAACTCACCTTTACCCTTAAGCAAGCATAAGTTGGTTTTCTAAATTTGAGACCCTGTTCTGTTCTGTAATTCAGTTCCTGTGTAGCCAAGTTTCCATTCCGTGTATTACTAATATCTTATGATGTTTCTTTTTCTGTGTGACTTATTTCAGTTAGAATCATCATACCTGAATCCACTCATTGTGCTGCTAAGGGCCTGATGACACAGATTTCATTGCTGAGTGATATTGCTTTGTAAGTAAATACCACAACTTCTTTATCCATTTTTCACTTTCTGCGATGTTGAACTTGTACTGTAAAGAGGTTCTTGTAAACAGAGCCGTTCCAAACTTTGGGGTGGCTGTGTCTTTTTGATTTTAATTTCCCTAAGCTATAGGACCATAAGTGGAAGTGCCCTAGGCTCTGTTGCTTTGTTTTTTAGTTGTTTCAGGAAACACCATACACTTCTCCCCAGTGGTTGTTGGCAATTTACATACCGCCCATCAGCATAACAAGGCTCCCAGTTCTCCATGGCCTGTCCTGCCTTTCTGGATTTTACACTTTTTTCAGATGTCCCTTTTGACCGGGGGGAAGTGAGACTTCATTGTAGTGCAGATTTCCTTTGCAAGCTTGCTTGGTTGGCCTAAAAGGGCGTATGCGTTTTTTCCTGAATATATTCAGGAAAAAACGCATACGCCGTTTTTGGCCAAGTGCATCATTGTGGACGTTCTGCCTCTTTTCCTATGCTTTCAATGCAATTCCAGTCTACCTCCTGAAATCGGTTTCCTGCAATTCTGCTCCGCTTTCAAGTCCTCTTGGCTGCCTTACTTCAGTATATTTTTGGACGATAGCTGTTATTTATAACTCTGCAGGTTTGTGAATTACAGTGCCCCTGAGCTCCTTTTTTCAACTTGCTTTATTTTGAGCTGGCCGCAACACCGCAGGATGGCTTCAGGCCCTAATCTGGTTCCGGCACGGCACACTGAGCCTTTGGTTATTTCCTCTTCCTGGTGGGAAATGAGAGTTAAATTTGCCCGTCCAGACACCTCCAGCTAGCCTCTCATTGGTTCTCACTATTCCTGTTCATCTTCCGCAGAAATTGCAAACTGTGCCAAACAGGAGGTTAAAGGCGCTCACTCTCCAAGTGGGGAGAGTGTTAGTAAAGCGTCTGGAATGTTGCACCCGAGTACCAGGGGAGGAAAACTGAGACATATTTGAACACGTCTCCCGATCACATGGTTGATCATACTCTAGGTTCCACATGCATGTTTTAGCTGAAGGAAGAATACCTAAAACCTGGGTAGTTGAAACCCGTGTAATGGGTACCATGCAATATGACTTCAAAGGGTCTTCATTTGCTCACCGAACCTCTAAAATCCTATCACTAGTGCGTTTATGCCCCTGTACACATGCTTGATTCTCCTTCGGAGACATAGCAATCCATAGGTTTTAAGATACTTACTAGTCAGGTACATTCTTAGGCGTTTAATATGCGGTTTTGAGTCCATTTCGTTGAGCAAGGAGTAGCTCTTGTCTATTCCATATTTGGTTTAAGGAACTTTATCTGTGCTCATTTCAATCTCTGGTTTTATGCAGCACCCCAACTCACCTTTCCCCTTAAGCAAGCATAAGTTGGTTTTCTAAATTTGAGACCCTGTTCTGTTCTGTAATTCAGTTCCTGTGTAGCCAAGTTTACATTCCGTGTATTACTGATATCTTATGATGTTTCTTCTTCTGTGTGACTTATTTCAGTTAGAATCATCATACCTGAATCCACTCATTGTGCTGCTAAGGGCCTGATGACACAGATTTCATTGCTGAGTGATATTGCTTTGTAAGTAAATACCACAACTTTTTTATCCATTTTTCACTTTCTGCGATGTTGAACTTGTACTGTAAACGAGGTTCTTGTAAACAGAGCCGTTCGAAACTTTGGGGTGGCTGTGTCTTTTTGATTTTAAATTCCCTAAGCTATAGGACCATAAGTGGAAGTGCCCTAGGCTCTGTTGCTTTGTTTTTTAGATGTTTCAGGAAACACCATACACTTCTCCCGAGTGGTTGTTGGCAATTTACATCCCGCCCATCAGCATAACAAGGCTCCCAGTTCTCCATGGCCTGTCCTGCCTTTCTGGATTTTACACTTTTTTCAGATGGCCATTTTGACCAGGGGAAGTGAGACTTCATTGTAGTGCAGATTTCCTTTGCAAGCTTGCTTGGTTGGCCAAAAAGGGCGTATGCGTTTTTTCCTGAATATATTCAGGAAAAAACGCATACGCCCTTTTTGGCCAAGTGCATCATTGTGGACGTTCTGCCTCTTTTCCTATGCTTTCAATGCAATTCCTGTCTACCTCCTGAAATCGGTTTCCTGCAATTCTGCCCCGCTTTCAAGTCCTCTTGGCAGCCTTACTTCAGTCTATTTTTGGACGATAGCTGTCATTTATAACTCTGCAGGTTTGTGAATTACAGTGCCCCTGAGCTCCTTTCTTCAACTCGCTTTCTTTTGAGTTGGCCGCAACACCGCAGGATGGCTTCAGGCCCTAATCTGGTTCCGGCACGGCACGCTGAGCCTTTGGTTATTTCCTCTTCCTGGTGGGAAATGAGAGTTAAATTTGCCCATCCAGACACCTCCAGCTAGTCTCTCATTGGTTCTCGCTATTCCTGTTCATCTTCCACAGAAATTGCAAACTGGGCCAAACAGGAGGTTAAAGGGACTGACTCTCCAAGTGGGGAGAGTGTTAGTAAAGCGTCTGGAATGTTGCACCCGAGTACCAGGGGAGGAAAACTGAGACATATTTGAACACGTCTCCCATTCACATGGTTGATCATACTTGGGTTCCACATGCATGTTTTAGCTGAAGGAAGAATACCTAAAACCTGGGTAGTTGAAACCCGTGGAATGGGTACCATGCAATATGACTTCAAAGGGTCTTCATTTGCTCACCGCACCTCTCCAATCCTATCACTGCTGCGTTTATGCCCCTGTACACATGCTTGATTCTCTTTCGGAGACATAGCAATCCATAGGTTTTAAGATACTTACTAGTCAGGTACATTCTTAGGCGTTTAATATGGTGTGTTGAGTCCATTTCGTTGAGCAAGGAGTAGCTCTTGTCTATTCCATATTTGGCTTAAGGAACTTTATCTGTGCTCATTTCAATCTCTGGTTTTATGCAGCACCCCAACTCACCTTTACCCTTAAGCAAGCATAAGTTGGTTTTCTAAATTTGAGACCCTGTTCTGTTCTGTAATTCAGTTCCTGTGTAGCCAAGTTTACATTCCGTGTATTACTGATATCTTATGATGTTTCTTTTTCTGTGTGACTTATTTCAGTTAGAATCATCATACCTGAATCCACTCATTGTGCTGCTAAGGGCCTGATGACACAGATTTCATTGCTGAGTGATATTGCTTTGTAAGTAAATACCACAACTTCTTTATCCATTTTTCACTTTCTGCGATGTTGAACTTGTACTGTAAATGAGGTTCTTGTAAACAGAGCCGTTCCAAACTTTGGGGTGGCTGTGTCTTTTTGATTTTAATTTCCCTAAGCTATAGGACCATAAGTGGAAGTGCCCTAGGTTCTGTTGCTTTGTTTTTTAGATGTTTCAGGAAACACCATATACTTCTCCCGAGTGGTTGTTGGCAATTTCCATCCCGCCCATCAGCATAACAAGGCTCCCAGTTCTCCATGGCCTGTCCTGCCTTTCTGGATTTTATACTTTTTTCAGATGGCCCTTTTGACCGGGGGGAAGTGAGACTTCATTGTAGTGCAGATTTCCTTTGCAAGCTTGCTTGGTTGGCCAAAAAGGGCGTATGCGTTTTTTCCTGAATATATTCAGGAAAAAACGCATACGCCCTTTTTGGCCAAGTGCATCATTGTGGACGTTCTGCCTCTTTTCCTATGCTTTCAATGCAATTCCTGTCTACCTCCTGAAATCGGTTTCCTGCATTTCTGCCCCGCTTTCAAGTCCTCTTGGCAGCCTTACTTCAGTCTATTTTTGGACGATAGCTGTCATTTATAACTCTGCAGGTTTGTGAATTACAGTGCCCCTGAGCTCCTTTCTTCAACTCGCTTTCTTGTGACCTGGCCGCAACACCGCAGGATGGCTTCAGGCCCTAATCTGGTTCCGGCACGGCACGCTGAGCCTTTGGTTATTTCCTCTTCCTGGTGGGAAATGAGAGTTAAATTTGCCCATCCAGACACCTCCAGCTAGTCTCTCATTTGTTCTCGCTATTCCTGTTCATCTTCCACAGAAATTGCAAACTGGGCCAAACAGGAGGTTAAAGGCGCTGACTCTCCAAGTGGGGAGAGTGTTAGTAAAGCGTCTGGAATGTTGCACTCGAGTACCAGGGGAGGAAAACTGAGACATATTTGAACACGTCTCCCGATCACATGGTTGATCATACTCTGGGTTCCACATGCATGTTTTAGCTGTAGGAAGAATACCTTAAACCTGGAGAGTTGAGACCCGTGTAATGGGTACCATGCAATATGACTTCAAAGGGTCTTCATTTGCTCACCGAACCTCTCCAATCCTATCACTGCTGCATTTATGCCCCTGTACACACGCTTGATTCTCTTTTGGAGACATAGCAATCCATAGGTTTTAAGATACTTACTAGTCAGGTACATTCTTAGGCGTTTAATATGGGGTGTTGAGTCCATTTCATTGAGCAAGGAGTAGCTCTTGTCTATTCCATATTTGGCTTAAGGAATTTTATCTGTGCTCATTTCAATCTCTGGTTTTATGCAGCACCCCAACTCACCTTTCCCCTTAAGCAAGCATAAGTTGGTTTTCTAAATTTGAGACCCTGTTCTGTTCTGTAATTCAGTTCCTGTGTAGCCAAGTTTCCATTCTGTGTATTACTGATATCTTATGATGTTTCTTTTTCTGTGTGACTTATTTCAGTTGGAATCATCATACCTGAATCCACTCATTGTGCTGCTAAGGGCCTGATGACACAGATTTCATTGCTGAGTGATATTGCTTTGTAAGTAAATACCACAACTTTTTTATCCATTTTTCACTTTCTGCGATGTTGAACTTGTACTGTAAACGAGGTTCTTGTAAACAGAGCCGATCCAAACTTTGGGGTGGCTGTGTCTTTTTGATTTTAATTTCCCTAAGCTATAGGACCATAAGTGGAAGTGCCCTAGGCTCTGTTGCTTTGTTTTTTAGATGTTTCAGGAAACACCATACACTTCTCCCGAGTGGTTGTTGGCAATTTACATCCCGCCCATCAGCATAACAAGGCTCCCAGTTCTCCATGGCCTGTCCTGCCTTTCTGGATTTTACACTTTTTTCAGATGGCCCTTTTGACCGGGGGGAAGTGAGACTTCATTGTAGTGCAGATTTCCTTTGCAAGCTTGCTTGGTTGGCCAAAAAGGGCGTATGCGTTTTTTCCTGAATATATTCAGGAAAAAACGCATACGCCCTTTTTGGCCAAGTGCATCATTGTGGACGTTCTGCCTCTTTTCCTATGCTTTCAATGCAATTCCAGTCTACCTCCTGAAATCGGTTTCCTGCAATTCTGCCCCGCTTTCAAGTCCTCTTGGCAGCCTTACTTCAGTCTATTTTTGGACGATAGCTGTCATTTATAACTCTGCAGGTTTGTGAATTACAGTGCCCCTGAGCTCCTTTCTTCAACTCGCTTTCTTGTGAGCTGGCCGCAACACCGCAGGATGGCTTCAGGCCCTAATCTGGTTCCGGCACGGCACGCTGAGCCTCTGGTTATTTCCTCTTCCTGGTGGGAAATGAGAGTTAAATTTGCCCGTCCAGACACCTCCAGCTAGTCTCTCATTGGTTCTCGCTATTCCTGTTCATCTTCCGCAGAAATTGCAAACTGGGCCAAACAGGAGGTTAAAGGCGCTGACTCTCCAAGTGGGGACAGTGTTAGTAAAGCGTCTGGAATGTTGCACCCGAGTACCAGGGGAGGAAAACTGAGACATATTTGAACACGTCTCCCGATCTCATGGTTGATCATACTCTGGGTTCCACATGCATGTTTTAGCTGAAGGAAGAATACCTAAAACCTGGGTAGTTGAAACCCGTGGAATGGGTACCATGCAATATGACTTCAAAGGGTCTTCATTTGCTCACCGAACCTCTCTAATCCTATCACTGCTGCGTTTATGCCCCTGTACACATGCTTGATTCTCTTTCGGAGACATAGCAATCCCTAGGTTTTAAGATACTTACTAGTCAGGTACATTCTTAGGCGTTTAATATGCGGTGTTGAGTCCATTTCATTGAGCAAGGAGTAGCTCTTGTCTATTCCATATTTGGCTTAAGGAACTTTATCTGTGCTCATTTCAATCTCTGGTTTTATGCAGCACCCCAACTCACCTTTCCCCTTAAGCAAGCATAAGTTGGTTTTCTAAATTTGAGACCCTGTTCTGTTCTGTAATTCAGTTCCTGTGTAGCCAAGTTTACATTCCATGTATTACTGATATCTTATGATGTTTCTTTTTCTGTGTGACTTATTTCAGTTAGAATCATCGTACCTGAATCCACTCATTATGCTACTACGGGCCTGATGACATACGTTTCATTGCTGAGTGATACTGCATTGTACGTAAGTACCACAAGTTCTTTATCCATTTTTCACTTTCTGTGATATTGAACTTGTACGGTAAACGAGGTTCTTGTAAACAGAGGCGTCCCAAACTTTGAGGTGGCTGTGTCTTTTTGATTTTAAATTCCCTAAGCTATAGGACCATAAGTGGAAGTGCCCTAGGTTCTGTTGCTTTGTTTTTTAGATGTTTCAGGAAACACCATACACTTCTCCCGAGTGTCTGTTGGCAATTTACATCCCGCCCATCTGCATAACAAGGCTCCCAGTTCTCCATGGCCTGTCCTGCCTTTCTGGATTTTACACTTTTTTCAGATGGCCCTTTTGACCGGGGGGAAGTGAGACTTCATTGTAGTGCAGATTTCCTTTGCAAGTTTGCTTGGTTGGCCAAAAAGGGCGTATGCGTTTTTTCCTGAATATATTCAGGAAAAAACGCATACGCCCTTTTTGGCCAAGTGCATCATTGTGGACGTTCTGCCTCTTTTCCTATGCTTTCAATGCAATTCCAATCTACGTCCTGAAATCGGTTTCCTGCAATTCTGCCCCGTTTTCAAGTCCTCTTGGCAGCCTTACTTCAGTCTATTTTTGGACGTTAGCTGTCATTTATAACTCTGCAGGTTTGTGAATTACAGTGCCCCTGAGCTCCTTTCTTCAACTCGCTTTCTTGTGACCTGGCCGCAACACCGCAGGATGGCTTCAGGCCCTAATCTGGTTCCGGCCCGGCATTCTGAGCCTTTGGTTAATTCCTCTTCCTGGTGGGAAATGAGAGTTAAATTTGCCCGTCCAGACACCTCCAGCTAGCCTCTCATTGGTTCTCGCTATTCCTGTTCATCTTCCGCAGAAATTGCAAACTGGGCCAAACAGGAGGTTAAAGGGACTGACTCTCCAAGTCGGGAGAGTCTTAGTAAAGCGTCTGGAATGTTGCACCCGAGTACCATGGTAGGAAAACTGAGACATATTTGAACACGTCTCCCGTTCACATGGTTGATCATACTCTGGGTTCCACATGCATGTTTTAGCTGAAGGAAGAATACCTTAAACCTGGAGAGTTGAGACCCGTGTAATGGGTACCATGCAATATGACTTCAAAGGGTCTTCATTTGCTCACCGAACATCTCCAATCCTATCACTGCTGCGTTTATGCCCCTGTACACATGCTTGATTCTCTTTCGGAGACATAGCAATCGCTAGGTTTTAAGATACTTACTAGTCAGGTACATTCTTAGGCGTTTAATATGCGGTGTTGAGTCCATTTCTTTGAGCAAGGAGTAGCTCTTGTCTATTCCATATTTGGCTTAAGGAACTTTATCTGTGCTCATTTCAATCTCTGGTTTTATGCAGCACCCCAACTCACCTTTCCCCTTAAGCAAGCATAAGTTGGTTTTCTAAATTTGAGACCCTGTTCTGTTCTGTAATTCAGTTCCTGTGTAGCCAAGTTTACATTCCGTGTATTACTGATATCTTATGATGTTTCTTTTTCTGTGTGACTTATTTCAGTTAGAATCATCATACCTGAATCCACTCATTGTGCTGCTAAGGGCCTGATGACACAGATTTCATTGCTGAGTGATATTGCTTTGTAAGTAAATACCACAAATTTTTTATCCATTTTTCACTTTCTGCGATGTTGAACTTGTACTGTAAACGAGGTTCTTGTAAACAGAGCCGTTCGAAACATTGGGGTGGCTGTGTCTTTTTGATTTTAAATTCCCTAAGCTATAGGACCATAAGTGGCAGTGCCCTAGGCTCTCTTGCTTTGTTTTTTAGATGTTTCAGGAAACACCATACACTTCTCCCGAGTGTCTGTTGGCAATTTACATCCCGCCCTTCAGCATAACAAGGCTCCCAGTTCTCCATGGCCTGTCCTGCCTTTCTGGATTTTACACTTTTTTCAGATGGCCCTTTTGACCGGGGGGAAGTGAGACTTCATTGTAGTGCAGATTGCCTTTGCAAGCTTGCTTGGTTGGCCAAAAAGGGCGTATGCGTTTTTTCCTGAATATATTCAGGAAAAAACGCATACGCCCTTTTTGGCCAAGTGCATCATTGTGGACGTTCTGCCTCTTTTCCTATGCTTTCAATGCAATTCCAGTCTACCTCCTGAAATCGGTTTCCTGCAATTCTGCCCCGCTTTCAAGTCCTCTTGGCAGCCTTACTTCAGTCTATTTTTGGACGATAGCTGTCATTTATAACTCTGCAGGTTTGTGAATTACAGTGACCCTGAGCTCCTTTCTTCAACTCGCTTTCTTGTGACCTGGCCGCAACACCGCAGGATGGCTTCGGGCCCTAATCTGGTTCCGGCCCGGCATGCTGAGCCTTTGGTTAATTCCTCTTCCTGGTGGGAAATGAGAGTTAAATTTGCCCGTCCAGACACCTCCAGCTAGCCTCTCATTGGTTATCGCTATTCCTGTTCATCTTCCGCAGAAATTGCAAACTGGGCCAAACAGGAGGTTAAAGGCACTGACTCTCCAAGTGGGGAGAGTGTTAGTAAAGCGTCTAGAATGTTGCACCCGAGTACCAGGGGAGGAAAACTGAGACATATTTGAACACGTCTCCCGATCACATGGTTGATCATACTCTGGGTTCCACATGCATGTTTTAGCTGAAGGAAGAATACCTAAAACCTGGGTAGTTGAAACCCGTGGAATGGGTACCATGCAATATGACTTCAAAGGGTCTTCATTTGCTCACCGAACCTCTCCAATCCTATCACTGCTGCGTTTATGCCCCTGTACACATGCTTGATTCTCTTTCGGAGACATAGCAATCTATAGGTTTTAAGATACTTACTAGTCAGGTACATTCTTAGGCGTTTAATATGCGGTGTTGAGTCCATTTCATTGAGCAAGGAGTAGCTCTTGTCTATTCCATATTTGGCTTAAGGAACTTTATTTGTGCTCATTTCAATCTCTGGTTTTATGCAGCACCCCAACTCACCTTTCCCCTTAAGCAAGCATAAGTTGGTTTTCTAAATTTGAGACCCTGTTCTGTTCTGTAATTCAGTTCCTGTGTAGCCAAGTTTACATTCCGTGTATTACTGATATCTTATGATGTTTCTTTTTCTGTGTGACTTATTTCAGTTAGAATCATCATACCTGAATCCACTCATTGTTCTGCGACGGGCCTGATGACATAGATTTCATTGCTGAGTGAACTGCATTGTAAGTGAATACCACAACTTCTTTATCCATTTTTCACTTTCTGCGATGTTGAACTTGTACTGTAAACGAGGTTCTTGTAAACAGAGCCGTTCCAAACTTTGGGGTGGCTGTGTCTTTTTGATTTTAATTTCCCTAAGCTATAGGACCATAAGTGGAAGTGCCCTAGGCTCTGTTGCTTTGTTTTTTAGATGTTTCAGGAAACACCATACACTTCTCCCGAGTGTCTCTTGGCAATTTACATCCCGCCCATCAGCATAACAAGGCTCCCAGTTCTCCATGGCCTGTCCTGCCTTTCTGGATTTTACACTTTTTTCAGATGGCCCTTTTGACCGGGGGGAAGTGAGACTTCATTGTAGTGCAGATTTCCTTTGCAAGCTTGCTTGGTTGGCCAAAAAGGGCGTATGCGTTTTTTCCTGAATATATTCAGGAAAAAACGCATACGCCCTTTTTGGCCAAGTGCATCATTGTGGACGTTCTGCCTCTTTTCCTATGCTTTCAATGCAATTCCAGTCTACCTCCTGAAATCGGTTTCCTGCAATTCTGCCCCGCTTTCAAGTCCTCTTGGCAGCCTTACTTCAGTCTATTTTTGGACGATAGCTGTCATTTATAACTCTGCAGGTTTGTGAATTACAGTGCCCCTGAGCTCCTTTCTTCAACTCGCTTTCTTTTGAGCTGGCCGCAACACCGCAGGATGGCTTCAGGCCCTAATCTGGTTCTGGCACGGCACGCTGAGCCTTTGGTTAATTCCTCTTCCTGGTGGGAAATGAGAGTTAAATTTGCCCGTCCAGACACCTCCAGCTAGTCTCTCATTGGTTCTCGCTATTCCTGTTCATCTTCCGCAGAAATTGCAAACTGGGCCAAACAGGAGGTTAAAGGGACTGACTCTCCAAGTGGGGAGAGTGTTAGTAAAGCGTCTGGAATGTTGCACCCGAGTACCAGGGTACGAAAACTGAGACATATTTGAACACGTCTCCCGATCACATGGTTGATCATACTCTAGGTTCCACATGCATGTTTTAGCTGAAGGAAGAATACCTAAAACCTGGGTAGTTGAAACCCGTGGAATGGGTACCATGCAATATGACTTCAAAGGGTCTTCATTTGCTCACCGAACCTCTCCAATCCTATCACTGCTGCGTTTATGCCCCTGTACACATGCTTGATTCTCTTTCGGAGACATAGCAATCCATAGGTTTTAAGATACTTACTAGTCAGTTACATTCTTAGGCGTTTAATATGCGGTGTTGAGTCCATTTCGTTGAACAAGGAGTAGCTCTTGTCTATTCCATATTTGGCTTAAGGAACTTTATCTGTGCTCATTTCAATCTCTGGTTTTATGCAGCACCCCAACTCACCTTTCCCCTTAAGCAAGCATAAGTTGGTTTTCTATATTTGAGACCCTGTTCTGTTCTGTAATTCAGTTCCTGTGTAGCCAAGTTTCCATTCCGTGTATTACTGATATCTTATGATGTTTCTTTTTCTGTGTGACTTATTTCAGTTAGAATCATCATACCTGAATCCACTCATTGTGCTGCTAAGGGCCTGATGACATAGATTTCATTGCTGAGTGATATTGCTTTGTAAGTAAATACCACAACTTCTTTATCCATTTTTCACTTTCTGCGATGTTGAACTTGTACTGTAAACGATGTTCTTGTAAACAGAGGCGTCCCAAACTTTGGGGTGGCTGTGTCTTTTTGATTTTAATTTCCCTAAGCTATAGGACCATAAGTGGCAGTGCCCTAGGCTCTGTTGCTTTGTTTTTTAGATGTTTCAGGAAACACCATACACTTCTCCCGAGTGTCTGTTGGCAATTTACATCCCGCCCATCAGCATAACAAGGCTCCCAGTTCTCCATGGCCTGTCCTGCCTTTCTGGATTTTACACTTTTTTCAGATGGCCCTTTTGACCGGGGGGAAGTGAGACTTCATTGTAGTGCAGATTTCCTTTGCAAGCTTGCTTGGTTGGCCAAAAAGGGCGTATGCGTTTTTTCCTGAATATATTCAGGAAAAAACGCATACGCCCTTTTTGGCCAAGTGCATCATTGTGGACGTTCTGCCTCT
Organism: Delphinus delphis; assembly: GCF_949987515.2. NCBI lineage: Eukaryota > Metazoa > Chordata > Mammalia > Artiodactyla > Delphinidae > Delphinus > Delphinus delphis. Next base: position 1,143,227 of record NW_027192701.1, on the reverse strand, counting down.
TTTCCTATGCTTTCAATGCAATTCCAGTCTACCTCCTGAAATCAGTTTCCTGCAATTCTGCCCCGCTTTCAAGTCCTCTTGGCAGCCTTACTTCAGTCTATTTTTGGACGATAGCTGTCATTTATAACTCTGCAGGTTTGTGAATTACAGTGCCCCTGAGCTCCTTTCTTCAACTCGCTTTCTTTTGAGCTGGCCACAACACCGCAGGATGGCTTCAGGCCCTAATCTGGTTCCGGCACGGCACGCTGAGCCTTTGGTTAATTCCTCTTCCTGGTGGGAAATGAGAGTTGAATTTGCCCGTCCAGACACCTCCAGCTAGCCTCTCATTGGTTCTCGCTATTCCTGTTCATCTTCCGCAGAAATTGCAAACTAGGCCAAACAGGAGGTTAAAGGGACTGACTCTCCAAGTCGGGAGAGTGTTAGTAAAGCGTCTGGAATGTTGCACCCGAGTACCAGGGGAGGAAAACTGAGACATATTTGAACACGTCTCCCATTCACATGGTTGATCATACTCTGGGTTCCACATGCATGTTTTAGCTGAAGGAAGAATACCTTAAACCTGGGTAGTTGAAACCCGTGTAATGGGTACCATGCAATATGACTTCAAAGGGTCTTCATTTGCTCACCGAACCTCTCCAATCCTATCACTGCTGCGTTTATGCCCCTGTACACACGCTTGATTCTCTTTTGGAGACATAGCAATCCATAGGTTTTAAGATACTTACTAGTCAGGTACATTCTTAGGCGTTTAATATGGGGTTTTGAGTCCATTTCGTTGAGCAAGGAGTAGCTCTTGTCTATTCCATATTTGGCTTAAGGAACTTTATCTGTGCTCATTTCAATCTCTGGTTTTATGCAGCACCCCAACTCACCTTTCCCCTTAAGCAAGCATAAGTTGGTTTTCTAAATTTGAGACCCTGTTCTGTTTTGGAATGCAGTTCCTGTGTAGCCAAGTTTACATTCCGTGTATTAGTGATATCTTATGATGTTTCTTTTTCTGTGTGACTTATTTCAGTTAGAATCATCATACCTGAATCCACTCATTGTGCTGCTAAGGGCCTGATGACACAGATTTCATTGCTGAGTGATATTGCTTTGTAAGTAAATACCACAACTTCTTTATCCATTTTTCAATTTCTGTGATGTTGAACTTGTACTGTAAACGAGGTTCTTGTAAACAGAGCCGTTCCAAACTTTCGGGTGGCTGTGTCTTTTTCATTTTAATTTCCCTAAGCTATAGGACCATAAGTGGAAGTGCCCTAGGTTCTGTTGCTTTGTTTTTTAGATGTTTCAGGAAACACCATACATTTCTCCCAAGTGGTTCTTGGCAATTTACATACCGCCCATCAGCATAACAAGGCTCCCAGTTCTCCATGGCCTGTCCTGCCTTTCTGGATTTTACACTTTTTTCAGATGGCCCTTTTGACCGGAGGGAAGTGAGACTTCATTGTAGTGCAGATTTCCTTTGCAAGCTTGCTTGGTTGGCCAAAAAGGGCGTATGCGTTTTTTCCTGAATATATTCAGGAAAAAACGCATACGCCCTTTTTGGCCAAGTGCATCATTGTGGACGTTCTGCCTCTTTTCCTATGCTTTCAATGCAATTCCAGTCTACCTCCTGAAATCGGTTTCCTGCAATTCTGCCCCGCTTTCAAGTCCTCTTGGCAGCCTTACTTCAGTCTATTTTTGGACGATAGCTGTCATTTATAACTCTGCAGGTTTGTGAATTACAGTGCCCCTGAGCTCCTTTCTTCAACTCGCTTTCTTGTGACCTGGCCGCAACACCGCAGGATGGCTTCAGGCCCTAATCTGGTTCCGGCCAGGCATGCTGAGCCTTTGGTTATTTCCTCTTCCTGGTGGGAAATGAGAGTTAAATTTGCCCGTCCAGACACCTCCAGCTAGTCTCATTGGTTCTCGCAATTCCTGTTCATCTTCCGCAGAAATTGCAAACTGGGCCAAACAGGAGGTTAAAGGGACTGACTTTCGAAGTGGGGAGAGTGTTAGTAAAGCGTCTGGAATGTTGCACCCGAGTACCAGGGGAGGAAAACTGAGACATATTTGAACACGTCTCCCGTTCACATGGTTGATCATACTTGGGTTCCACATGCATGTTTTAGCTGAAGGAAGAATACCTAAAACCTGGGTAGTTGAAACCCGTTGAATGGGTACCATGCAATATGACTTCAAAGGGTCTTCATTTGCTCACCGAACCTCTCCAATCCTATCACTGCTGCGTTTATGCCCCTGTACACATGCTTGATTCTCTTTCGGAGACATAGCAATCCATAGGTTTTACGATACTTACTAGTCAGGTACATTCTTAGGCGTTTAATATGGGGTGTTGAGTCCATTTCGTTGAGCAAGGAGTAGCTCTTGTCTATTCCATATTTGGCTTAAGGAACTTTATCTGTGCTCATTTCAATCTCTGGTTTTATGCAGCACCCCAACTCACCTTTCCCCTTAAGCAAGCATAAGTTGGTTTTCTAAATTTGAGACCCTGTTCTGTTCTGTAATTCAGTTCCTGTGTAGCCAAGTTTACATTCCGTGTATTACTGATATCTTATGATGTTTCTTCTTCTGTGTGACTTATTTCAGTTACAATCATCATACCTGAATCCACTCATTGTGCTGCTAAGGGCCTGATGACACAGATTTCATTGCTGAGTGATATTGCTTTGTAAGTAAATACCACAACTTTTTTATCCATTTTTCACTTTCTGCGATGTTGAACTTGTACTGTAAACGAGGTTCTTGTAAACAGAGCCGTTCCAAACTTTGGGGTGGCTGTGTCTTTTTGATTTTAATTTCCCTAAGCTATAGGACCATAAGTGGAAGTGCCCTAGGTTCTGTTGCTTTGTTTTTTAGATGTTTCAGGAAACACCATACACTTCTCCCGAGTGGTTTTTGGCAATTTACATCCCGCCCATCAGCATAACAAGGCTCCCAGTTCTCCATGGCCTGTCCTGACTTTCTGGATTTTACACTTTTTTCAGATGGCCCTTTTGACCGGGGGGAAGTGAGACTTCATTGTAGTGCAGATTTCCTTTGCAAGCTTGCTTGGTTGGCCAAAAAGGCGTATGCGTTTTTTCCTGAATATATTCAGGAAAAAACGCATACGCCCTTTTTGGCCAAGTGCATCATTGTGGACGTTCTGCCTCTTTTCCTATGCTTTCAATGCAATTCCAGTCTACCTCCTGAAATCGGTTTCCTGCAATTCTGCCCCGCTTTCAAGTCCTCTTGGCAGCCTTACTTCAGTCTATTTTTGGACGATAGCTGTCATTTATAACTCTGCAGGTTTGTGAATTACAGTGCCCCTGAGCTCCTTTCTTCAACTCGCTTTCTTGTGACCTGGCCGCAACACCGCAGGATGTCTACAGGCCCTAATCTGGTTCCGGCACGGCACGCTGAGCCTTTGGTTAATTCCTCTTCCTGGTGGGAAATGAGAGTTAAATTTGCCCGTCCAGACACCTCCAGCTAGTCTCTCATTGGTTCTCGCTATTCCTGTTCATCTTCCGCAGAAATTGCAAACTGGGCCAAACAGGAGGTTAAAGGGACTGACTCTCCAAGTGGGGAGAGTGTTAGTAAAGCGTCTGGAATGTTGAACCCGAGTACCAGGGTACGAAAACTGAGACATATTTGAACACGTCTCCCGATCACATGGTTGATCATAATCTAGGTTCCACATGCATGTTTTAGCTGAAGGAACAATAACTTAAACCTGGAGAGTTGAGACCCGTGGAATGGGTACCATGCAATATGACTTCAAAGGGTCTTCATTTGCTCACCGAACCTCTCCAATCCTATCACTGCTGCATTTATGCCCATGTACACATGCTTGATTCTCTTTCGGAGACATAGCAATCCATAGGTTTTAAGATACTTACTAGTCAGGTACATTCTTAGGCGTTTAATATGCGGTGTTGAGTCCATTTCGTTGAGCAAGGAGTAGCTCTTGTCTATTCCATATTTGGCTTAAGTAACTTTATCTGTGCTCATTTCAATCTCTGGTTTTATGCAGCACCCCAACTCACCTTTCCCCTTAAGCAAGCATAAGTTGGTTTTCTAAATTTGAGACCCTGTTCTGTTCTGTAATTCAGTTCCTGTGTAGCCAAGTTTACATTCCGTGTATTACTGATATCTTATGATGTTTCTTTTTCTGTGTGACTTATTTCAGTTAGAATCATCATACCTGAATCCACTCATTGTGATGCTAAGGACCTGATGACACAGATTTCATTGCTGAGTGATATTGCTTTGTAAGTAAATACCACAACTTCTTTATCCATTTTTCACTTTCTGCGATGTTGAACTTGTACTGTAAACGAGGTTCTTGTAAACAGAGCCGTTCCAAACTTTGGGGTGGCTCTGTCTTTTTGATTTTAATTTCCCTAAGCTATAGGACCATAAGTGGAAGTGCCCTAGGTTCTGTTGCTTTGTTTTTTAGATGTTTCAGGAAACACCATACACTTCTCCCAAGTGGTTGTTGGCAATTTACATCCCGCCCATCAGCATAATAAGGCTCCCAGTTCTCCATGGCCTGTCTTGCCTTTCTGGATTTTACACTTTTTTCAGATGGCCCTTTTGACCGGGGGGAAGTGAGACTTCATTGTAGTGCAGATTTCCTTTGCAAGCTTGCTTGGTTGGCCAAAAAGGGCGTATGCGTTTTTTCCTGAATATATTCAGGAAAAAACGCATACGCCCTTTTTGGCCAAGTGCATCATTGTGGACGTTCTGCCTCTTTTCCTATGCTTTCAATGCAATTCCAGTCTACCTCCTGGAATCGGTTTCCTGCAATTCTGCCCCGCTTTCAAGTCCTCTTGGCACCTTTACTTCAGTATATTTTTGGACGATAGCTGTCATTTATAACTCTGCAGGTTTGTGAATTACAGTGCCCCTGAGCTCCTTTCTTCAACTCGCTTTCTTTTGAGGTGGCCGCAACACCGCAGGATGACTTAAGGCCCTAATCTGGTTCCGGCCCGGCATGCTGAGCCTTTGGTTAATTCCTCTTCCTGGTGGGAAATGAGAGTTATATTTGCCCATCCAGACACCTCCAGCTAGTCTTTCATTGGTTCTCGCTATTCCTGTTCATCTTCCACAGAAATTGCAAACTGGGCCAAACAGGAAGTTAAAGGGACTGACTCTCCAAGTGGGGAGAGTGTTAGTAAAGCATCTGGAATGTTGCACCCGAGTACCAGGGGAGGAAAACTGAGACATATTTGAACACGTCTCCCGATCACATGGTTGATCATACTCTAGGTTCCACATGCATGTTTTAGATGAAGGAAGAATACCTTAAACCTGGGTAGTTGAAACCCGTGGAATGGGTACCATGCAATATGACTTCAAAGGGTCTTCATTTGCTCACGAACCTCTCCAATCCTATCACTGCTGCGTTTATGCCCCTGTACACATGCTGGATTCTCTTTCGGAGACATAGCAATCCATAGGTTTTAAGATACTTACTAGTCAGGTGCATTCTTAGGCGTTTAATATGGGGTTTTGTGTCCATTTCGTTGAGCAAGGAGTAGCTCTTGTGTATTCCATATTTGGCTTAAGGAACTTTATCTGTGCTCATTTCAATCTCTGGTTTTATGCAGCACCCCAACTCACCTTTCACCTTAAGCAAGCATAAGTTGGTTTTCTAAATTTGAGACCCTGTTCTGTTTTGGAATGCAGTTCCTGTGTAGCCAAGTTTACATTCTGTGATTTAGTGATATCTTATGATGTTTCTTTTTCTGTGTGACTTATTTCAGTTACAATCATCATACCTGAATCCACTCATTGTGCTGCTAAGGGCCTGATGACATAGATTTCATTGCTGAGTGATATTGCTTTGTAAGTGAATACCACAACTTCTTTATCCATTTTTCACTTTCTGCGATGTTGAACTTGTACTGTAAACGAGGTTCTTGTAAACAGAGCCGTTCCAAACTTTGGGGTGGCTGTGTCTTTTTGATTTTAATTTCCCTAAGCTATAGGACCATAAGTGGAAGTGCCCTAGGCTCTGTTGCTTTGTTTCTTAGATGTTTCAGGAAACACCATACACTTCTCCCAAGTGTCTGTTGGCAATTTACATCCCGCCCATCAGCATAACAAGGCTCCCAGTTCTCCATGGCCTGTCCTGCCTTTCTGTATTTTACACTTTTTTCAGATGGCCCTTTTGACCGGGGAGAAGTGAGACTTCATTGTAGTGCAGATTTCCTTTGCAAGCTTGCTTGGTTGGCCAAAAAGGGCGTATGCGTTTTTTCCTGAATATATTCAGGAAAAAACGCATACGCCCTTTTTGTCCAAGTGCATCATTGTGGACGTTCTGCCTCTTTTCCTATGCTTTCAATGCAATTCCAGTCTACCTCCTGAAATCGGTTTCCTGCAATTCTGCCCCGCTTTCAAGTCCTCTTGGCAGCCTTACTTCAGTCTATTTTTGGACGATAGCTGTCATTTATAACTCTGCAGGTTTGTGAATTACAGTGTCCCTGAGCTCGTTTCTTCAACTCGCTTTTTTGTGACCTGGCCGCAACACTGCAGGATGGCTTCAGGCCCTAATCTGGTTCCGGCACGGCACGCTGAGCCTTTGGTTAATTCCTCTTCCTGGTGGGAAATGAGAGTTAAATTTGCCCGTCCAGACATCTCCAGCTAGGCTCTCATTGGTTCTCGCTATTCCTGTTCATCTTCCGCAGATATTGCAAACTGGGCCAAACAGGAGGTTAAAGGCACTGACTCTCCAAGTGGGGAGAGTGTTAGTAAAGCGTCTGGAATGTTGCACCCGAGTACCAGGGGAAGAAAACTGAGACATATTTGAACACGTCTCCCGTTCACATGGTTGATCATACTTGGGTTCCACATGCATGTTTTAGCTGAAGGAAGAATACCTAAAACCTGGGTAGTTGAAACCCGTGGAATGGGTACCATGCAATATGACTTCAAAGGGTCTTCATTTGCTCACCGAACCTCTCCAATCCTATCACTGCTGCGTTTATGCCCCTGTACACACGCTTGATTCTCTTTTGGAGACATAGCAATCCATAGGTTTTAAGATACTTACTAGTCAGGTACATTCTTAGGCGTTTAATATGGGGTGTTGAGTCCATTTCATTGAGCAAGGAGTAGCTCTTGTCTATTCCATATTTGGCTTAAGGAACTTTATCTGTGCTCATTTCAATCTCTGGTTTTATGCAGCACCCCAACTCACCTTTCCCCTTAAGCAAGCATAAGTTGGTTTTCTAAATTTGAGACCCTGTTCTGTTCTGTAATTCAGATCCTGTGTAGCCAAGTTTCCATTCCGTGTATTACTGATATCTTATGATGTTTCTTTTTCTGTGTGACTTATTTCAGTTGGAATCATCATACCTGAATCCACTCATTGTGCTGCTAAGGGCCTGATGACACAGATTTCATTGCTGAGTGATATTGCTTTGTAAGTAAATACCACAACTTTTTTATCCATTTTTCACTTTCTGCGATGTTGAACTTGTACTGTAAACGAGGTTCTTGTAAACAGAGCCATTGCAAACTTTGGGGTGGCTGTGTCTTTTTGATTTTAATTTCCCTAAGCTATAGGACCATAAGTGGAAGTGCCCTAGGCTCTGTTGCTTTGTTTTTTAGATGTTTCAGGAAACACCATACACTTCTCCCGAGTGGTTGTTGGCAATTTACATCCCGCCCATCAGCATAACAAGGCTCCCAGTTCTCCATGGCCTGTCCTGCCTTTCTGGATTTTACACTTTTTTCAGATGGCCCTTTTGACCGGGGGGAAGTGAGACTTCATTGTAGTGCAGATTTCCTTTGCAAGCTTGCTTGGTTGGCCAAAAAGGGCGTATGCGTTTTTTCCTGAATATATTCAGGAAAAAACGCATACGCCCTTTTTGGCCAAGTGCATCATTGTGGACGTTCTGCCTCTTTTCCTATGCTTTCAATGCAATTCCTGTCTACCTCCTGAAATCGGTTTCCTGCAATTCTGCCCCGCTTTCAAGTCCTCTAGGCAGCCTTACTTCAGTCTATTTTTGGACGATAGCTGTCATTTATAACTCTGCAGGTTTGTGAATATCAGTGCCCCTGAGCTCCTTTCTTCAACTCGCTTTCTTTTGAGGTGGCCGCAACACCGCAGGATGACTTCAGGCCCTAATCTGGTTCCGGTACGGCACGCTGAGCCTTTGGTTAATTCCTCTTCCTGGTGGGAAATGAGAGTTATATTTGCCCATCCAGAAACCTCCAGCTAGTCTTTCATTGGTTCTCGCTATTCCTGTTCATCTTCCACAGAAATTGCAAACTGGGCCAAACAGGAAGTTAAAGGGACTGACTCTCCAAGTGGGGAGAGTGTTAGTAAAGCATCTGGAATGTTGCACCCGAGTACCAGGGGAGGAAAACTGAGACATATTTGAACACGTCTCCCGATCACATGGTTGATCATACTCTAGGTTCCACATGCATGTTTTAGATGAAGGAAGAATACCTTAAACCTGGGTAGTTGAAACCCGTGGAATGGGTACCATGCAATATGACTTCAAAGGGTCTTCATTTGCTCACGAACCTCTCCAATCCTATCACTGCTGCGTTTATGCCCCTGTACACATGCTGGATTCTCTTTCGGAGACATAGCAATCCATAGGTTTTAAGATACTTACTAGTCAGGTGCATTCTTAGGCGTTTAATATGGGGTTTTGTGTCCATTTCGTTGAGCAAGGAGTAGCTCTTGTCTATTCCATATTTGGCTTAAGGAACTTTATTTGTGCTCATTTCAATCTCTGGTTTTATGCAGCACCCCAACTCACCTTTCCCCTTAAGCAAGCATAAGTTGGTTTTCTAAATTTGAGACCCTGTTCTGTTCTGTAATTCAGTTCCTGTGTAGCCAAGTTTACATTCCGTGTATTACTGATATCTTATGATGTTTCTTTTTCTGTGTGACTTATTTCAGTTAGAATCATCATACCTGAATCCACTCATTGTGCTGCGACGGGCCTGATGACATAGATTTCATTGCTGAGTGAACTGCATTGTAAGTGAATACCACAACTTCTTTATCCATTTTTCACTTTCTGCGATGTTGAACTTGTACTGTAAACGAGGTTCTTGTAAACAGAGCCGTTCCAAACTTTGGGGTGGCTGTGTCTTTTTGATTTTAATTTCCCTAAGCTATAGGACCATAAGTGGAAGTGCCCTAGGCTCTGTTGCTTTGTTTTTTAGATGTTTCAGGAAACACCATACACTTCTCCCGAGTGTCTGTTGGCAATTTACATCCCGCCCATCAGCATAACAAGGCTCCCAGTTCTCCATGGCCTCTCCTGCCTTTCTGGATTTTACACTTTTTTCAGATAGCGCTTTTGACTGGAGGGAAGTGAGACTTCATTGTAGTGCAGATTTCCTTTGCAAGCTTGCTTGGTTGGCCAAAAAGTGCGTATGCGTTTTTTCCTGAATATATTCAGGAAAAAACGCATACGCCCTTTTTGGCCAAGTGCATAATTGTGGACGTTCTGCCTCTTTTCCTATGCTTTCAATGCAATTCCAGTCTACCTCCTGAAATCGGTTTCCGGCAATTCTGCCCCGATTTCAAGTCCTCTTGGCAGCCTTACTTCAGTCTATTTTTGGACGATAGCTGTCATTTATAACTCTGCAGGTTTGTGAATTACAGTGCCCCTGCGCTCCTTTCTTCAACTCGGTTTCTTTTGAGCTGGCCTCAACACCGCAGGATGGCTTCAGGCCCTAATCTGGTTCTGGCACGGCACGCTGAGCCTTTGGTTAATTCCTCTTCCTGGTGGGAAATGAGAGTTAAATTTGCCCGTCCAGACACCTCCAGCTAGTCTCTCATTGGTTCTCGCTATTCCTGTTCATCTTCCGCAGAAATTGCAAACTGGGCCAAACAGGAGGTTAAAGGGACTGACTCTCCAAGTCGGGAGAGTCTTAGTAAAGCGTCTGGAATGTTGCACCCGAGTACCAGGGTACGAAAACTGAGACATATTTGAACACGTCTCCCGATCACATGGTTGATCATACTCTAGGTTCCACATGCATGTTTTAGCTGAAGGAAGAATACCTAAAACCTGGGTAGTTGAAACCCGTGGAATGGGTACCATGCAATATGACTTCAAAGGGTCTTCATTTGCTCACCGAACCTCTCCAATCCTATCACTGCTGCGTTTATGCCCCTGTACACATGCTTGATTCTCTTTCGGAGACATAGCAATCCATAGGTTTTACGATACTTACTAGTCAGGTACATTCTTAGGCGTTTAATATGCGGTGTTGAGTCCATTTCGTTGAGCAAGGAGTAGCTCTTGTCTATTCCATATTTGGCTTAAGGAACTTTATCTGTGCTCATTTCAATCTCTGGTTTTATGCAGCACCCCAACTCACCTTTCCCCTTAAGCAAGCATAAGTTGGTTTTCTAAATTTGAGACCCTGTTCTGTTCTGTAATTCAGTTCCTGTGTAGCCAAGTTTACATTCCGTGTATTACTGATATCTTATGATGTTTCTTTTTCTGTGTGACTTATTTCAGTTAGAATCATCATACCTGAATCCACTCATTGTGCTGCTAAGGGCCTGATGACACAGATTTCATTGCTGCGTGATATTGCTTTGTAAGTAAATACCACAACTTCTTTCTCCATTTTTCACTATCTGCGATGTTGAACTTGTACTGTAAACGAGGTTCTTGTAAACAGAGCCGTTCCAAACTTTGGGGTGGCTGTGTCTTTTTGATTTTAATTTCCCTAAGCTATAGGACCATAAGTGGAAGTGCCCTAGGTTCTGTTGCTTTGTTTTTTAGATGTTTCAGGAAACACCATACACTTCTCCCGAGTGGTTGTTGGCAATTTACATCCCGCCCATCAGCATAACAAGGCTCCCAGTTCTCCATGGCCTGTCCTGCCTTTCTGGATTTTACACTTTTTTCAGATGGCCCTTTTGACCGGGGGGAAGTGAGACTTCATTGTAGTGCAGATTTCCTTTGCAAGCTTGCTTGGTTGGCCAAAAAGGGCGTATGCGTTTTTTCCTGAATATATTCAGGAAAAAACGCATACGCCCTTTTTGGCCAAGTGCATCATTGTGGACGTTCGGCCTCTTTTCCTATGCTTTCAATGCAATTCCAGTCTACCTCCTGAAATCGGTTTCCTACAATTCTGCCCCGCTTTCAAGTCCTCTTGGCAGCCTTACTTCAGTCTATTTTTGGACGATAGCTGTCATTTATAACTCTGCAGGTTTGTGAATTACAGTGCCCCTGAGCTCCTTTCTTCAACTCGTTTTCTTGTGAGCTGGCCGCAACACCGCAGGATGGCTTCAGGCCTTAATCTGGTTCCGGCACGGCACACTGAGCCTTTGGTTATTTCTTCTTCCTGGTGGGAAATGAGAGTTAAATTTGCCCGTCCAGACACCTCCAGCTAGCCTCTCATTGGTTCTCGCTATTCCTGTTCATCTTCCGCAGAAATTGCAAAGTGGGCCAAACAGGAGGTTAAAGGTGCTGACTCTCCAAGTGGGGAGAGTGTTAGTAAAGCGTCTGGAATGTTGCACCCGAGTACCAGGGGAGGAAAACTGAGACATATTTGAACACGTCTCCCATTCACATGGTTGATCATACTTGGGTTCCACATGCATGTTTTAGCTGAAGGAAGAATACCTAAAACCTGGGTAGTTGAAACCCGTGGAATGGGTACCATGCAATATGACTTCAAAGGGTCTTCATTTGCTCACCGAACCTCTCCAATCCTATCACTGCTGCGTTTATGCCCCTGTACACATGCTTGATTCTCTTTCGGAGACATAGCAATCCATAGGTTTTAAGATACTTACTAGTCAGGTACATTCTTAGGCGTTTAATATGCGGTGTTCAGTCCATTTCGTTGAGCAAGGAGTAGCTCTTGTCTATTCCATATTTGGCTTAAGGAACTTTATCTGTGCTCATTTCAATCTCTGGTTTTATGCAGCACCCCAACTCACCTTTCCCCTTAAGCAAGCATAAGTTGGTTTTCTAAATTTGAGACCCTGTTCTGTTCTGTAATTCAGTTCCTGTGTAGCCAAGTTTACATTCCGTGTATTACTGATATCTTATGATGTTTCTTTTTCTGTGTGACTTATTTCAGTTAGAATCATCATACCTGAATCCACTCATTGTGCTGCTAAGGGCCTGATGACACAGATTTCATTGCTGAGTGATATTGCTTTGTAAGTAAATACCACAACTTCTTTATCCATTTTTCACTTTCTGCGATGTTGAACTTGTACTGTAAACAAGGTTCTTGTAAACAGAGCCGTTCCAAACTTTGGGGTGGCTGTGTCTTTTTGATTTTAAATTCCCTAAGCTATAGGACCATAAGTGGAAGTGCCCTAAGCTCTGTTGCTTTGTTTTTTAGATGTTTCAGGAAACACCATACACTTCTCCCGAGTGGTTGTTGGCAATTTACATCCCGCCCATCAGCATAACAAGGCTCCCAGTTCTCCATGGCCTGTCCTGCCTTTCTGGATTTTACACTTTTTTCAGATGTCCCTTTTGACCAGGGGAAGTGAGACTTCATTGTAGTGCAGATTTCCTTTGCAAGCTTGCTTGGTTGGCCAAAAAGGGCGTATGCGTTTTTTCCTGAATATATTCAGGAAAAAACGCATACGCCCTTTTTGGCCAAGTGCATCATTGTGGACGTTCTGCCTCTTTTCCTATGCTTTCAATGCAATTCCTGTCTACCTCCTGAAATCGGTTTCCTGCAATTCTGCCCCGCTTTCAAGTCCTCTTGGCAGCCTTACTTCAGTCTATTTTTGGACGATAGCTGTCATTTATAACTCTGCAGGTTTGTGAATTACAGTGTCCCTGAGCTCGTTTCTTCAACTCGCTTTTTTGTGACCTGGCCGCAACACTGCAGGATGGCTTCAGGCCCTAATCTGGTTCCGGCACGGCACGCTGAGCCTTTGCTTAATTCCTCTTCCTGGTGGGAAATGAGAGTTAAATTTGCCCGTCCAGACATGTCCAGCTAGGCTCTCATTGGTTCTCGCTATTCCTGTTCATCTTCCGCAGATATTGCAAACTGGGCCAAACAGGAGGTTAAAGGCGCTGACTCTCCAAGTGGGGAGAGTGTTAGTAAAGCATCTGGAATGTTGCACCCGAGTACCAGGGGAAGAAAACTGAGACATATTTGAACACGTCTCCCGTTCACATGGTTGATCATACTTGGGTTCCACATGCATGTTTTAGCTGAAGGAAGAATACCTAAAACCTGGGTAGTTGAAACCCGTGGAATGGGTACCATGCAATATGACTTCAAAGGGTCTTCATTTGCTCACCGAACCTCTCCAATCCTATCACTGCTGCGTTTATGCCCCTGTACACACGCTTGATTCTCTTTTGGAGACATAACAATCCATAGGTTTTAAGATACTTACTAGTCAGGTACATTCTTAGGCGTTTAATATGGGGTGTTGAGTCCATTTCATTGAGCAAGGAGTAGCTCTTGTCTATTCCATATTTGGCTTAAGGAACTTTATCTGTGCTCATTTCAATCTCTGGTTTTATGCAGCACCCCAACTCACCTTTCCCCTTAAGCAAGCATAAGTTGGTTTTCTAAATTTGAGACCCTGTTCTGTTCTGTAATTCAGATCCTGTGTAGCCAAGTTTCCATTCCGTGTATTACTGATATCTTATGATGTTTCTTTTTCTGTGTGACTTATTTCAGTTGGAATCATCATACCTGAATCCACTCATTGTGCTGCTAAGGGCCTGATGACACAGATTTCATTGCTGAGTGATATTGCTTTGTAAGTAAATACCACAACTTTTTTATCCATTTTTCACTTTCTGCGATGTTGAACTTGTACTGTAAACGAGGTTCTTGTAAACAGAGCCGATCCAAACTTTGGGGTGGCTGTGTCTTTTTGATTTTAATTTCCCTAAGCTATAGGACCATAAGTGGAAGTGCCCTAGGCTCTGTTGCTTTGTTTTTTAGATGTTTCAGGAAACACCATACACTTCTCCCGAGTGGTTGTTGGCAATTTACATCCCGCCCATCAGCATAACAAGGCTCCCAGTTCTCCATGGCCTGTCCTGCCTTTCTGGATTTTACACTTTTTTCAGATGGCCCTTTTGACCGGGGGGAAGTGAGACTTCATTGTAGTGCAGATTTCCTTTGCAAGCTTGCTTGGTTGGCCAAAAAGGGCGTATGCGTTTTTTCCTGAATATATTCAGGAAAAAACGCATACGCCCTTTTTGGCCAAGTGCATCATTGTGGACGTTCTGCCTCTTTTCCTATGCTTTCAATGCAATTCCAGTCTACCTCCTGAAATCGGTTTCCTGCAATTCTGCCCCGCTTTCAAGTCCTCTTGGCAGCCTTACTTCAGTCTATTTTTGGACGATAGCTGTCATTTATAACTCTGCAGGTTTGTGAATTACAGTGCCCCTGAGCTCCTTTCTTCAACTCGCTTTCTTGTGAGCTGGCCGCAACACCGCAGGATGGCTTCAGGCCCTAATCTGGTTCCGGCACGGCACGCTGAGCCTCTGGTTATTTCCTCTTCCTGGTGGGAAATGAGAGTTAAATTTGCCCGTCCAGACACCTCCAGCTAGTCTCTCATTGGTTCTCGCTATTCCTGTTCATCTTCCGCAGAAATTGCAAACTGGGCCAAACAGGAGGTTAAAGGCGCTGACTCTCCAAGTGGGGACAGTGTTAGTAAAGCGTCTGGAATGTTGCACCCGAGTACCAGGGGAGGAAAACTGAGACATATTTGAACACGTCTCCCGATCTCATGGTTGATCATACTCTGGGTTCCACATGCATGTTTTAGCTGAAGGAAGAATACCTAAAACCTGGGTAGTTGAAACCCGTGGAATGGGTACCATGCAATATGACTTCAAAGGGTCTTCATTTGCTCACCGAACCTCTCTAATCCTATCACTGCTGCGTTTATGCCCCTGTACACATGCTTGATTCTCTTTCGGAGACATAGCAATCCCTAGGTTTTAAGATACTTACTAGTCAGGTACATTCTTAGGCGTTTAATATGCGGTGTTGAGTCCATTTCGTTGAGCAAGGAGTAGCTCTTGTCTATTCCATATTTGGCTTAAGGAACTTTATCTGTGCTCATTTCAATCTCTGGTTTTATGCAGCACCCCAACTCACCTTTCCCCTTAAGCAAGCATAAGTTGGTTTTCTAAATTTTAGACCCTGTTCTCTTCTGTAATTCAGTTCCTGTGTAGCCAAGTTTACATTCCATGTATTACTGATATCTTATGATGTTTCTTTTTCTGTGTGACTTATTTCAGTTAGAATCATCGTACCTGAATCCACTCATTATGCTACTACGGGCCTGATGACATAGGTTTCATTGCTGAGTGATACTGCATTGTACGTAAGTACCACAAGTTCTTTATCCATTTTTCACTTTCTGTGATATTGAACTTGTACGGTAAACGAGGTTCTTGTAAACAGAGGCGTCCCAAACTTTGAGGTGGCTGTGTCTTTTTGATTTTAATTTCCCTAAGCTATAGGACCATAAGTGGAAGTGCCCTAGGTTCTGTTGCTTTGTTTTTTAGATGTTTCAGGAAACACCATACACTTCTCCCGAGTGTCTGTTGGCAATTTACATCCCGCCCATCTGCATAACAAGGCTCCCAGTTCTCCATGGCCTGTCCTGCCTTTCTGGATTTTACACTTTTTTCAGATGGCCCTTTTGACCGGGGGGAAGTGAGACTTCATTGTAGTGCAGATTTCCTTTGCAAGTTTGCTTGGTTGGCCAAAAAGGGCGTATGCGTTTTTTCCTGAATATATTCAGGAAAAAACGCATACGCCCTTTTTGGCCAAGTGCATCATTGTGGACGTTCTGCCTCTTTTCCTATGCTTTCAATGCAATTCCAATCTACGTCCTGAAATCGGTTTCCTGCAATTCTGCCCCGCTTTCAAGTCCTCTTGGCAGCCTTACTTCAGTCTATTTTTGGACGATAGCTGTCATTTATAACTCTGCAGGTTTGTGAATTACAGTGCCCCTGAGCTCCTTTCTTCAACTCGCTTTCTTGTGACCTGGCCGCAACACCGCAGGATGGCTTCAGGCCCTAATCTGGTTCCGGCCCGGCATTCTGAGCCTTTGGTTAATTCCTCTTCCTGGTGGGAAATGAGAGTTAAATTTGCCCGTCCAGACACCTCCAGCTAGCCTCTCATTGGTTCTCGCTATTCCTGTTCATCTTCCGCAGAAATTGCAAACTGGGCCAAACAGGAGGTTAAAGGGACTGACTCTCCAAGTCGGGAGAGTCTTAGTAAAGCGTCTGGAATGTTGCACCCGAGTACCAGGGTAGGAAAACTGAGACATATTTGAACACGTCTCCCGTTCACATGGTTGATCATACTCTGGGTTCCACATGCATGTTTTAGCTGAAGGAAGAATACCTTAAACCTGGAGAGTTGAGACCCGTGTAATGGGTACCATGCAATATGACTTCAAAGGGTCTTCATTTGCTCACCGAACCTCTCCAATCCTATCACTGCTGCGTTTATGCCCCTGTACACATGCTTGATTCTCTTTCGGAGACATAGCAATCCATAGGTTTTAAGATACTTACTAGACAGGTACATTCTTAGGCGTTTAATATGCGGTGTTGAGTCCATTTCTTTGAGCAAGGAGTAGCTCTTGTCTATTCCATATTTGGCTTAAGGAACTTTATTTGTGCTCATTTCAATCTCTGGTTTTATGCAGCACCCCAACTCACCTTTCCCCTTAAGCAAGCATAAGTTGGTTTTCTAAATTTGAGACCCTGTTCTGTTCTGTAATTCAGTTCCTGTGTAGCCAAGTTTACATTCCGTGTATTACTGATATCTTATGATGTTTCTTTTTCTGTGTGACTTATTTCAGTTAGAATCATCATACCTGAATCCACTCATTGTGCTGCGACGGGCCTGATGACATAGATTTCATTGCTGAGTGAACTGCATTGTAAGTGAATACCACAACTTCTTTATCCATTTTTCACTTTCTGCGATGTTGAACTTGTACTGTAAACGAGGTTCTTGTAAACAGAGCCGTTCCAAACTTTGGGGTGGCTGTGTCTTTTTGATTTTAATTTCCCTAAGCTATAGGACCATAAGTGGAAGTGCCCTAGGCTCTGTTGCTTTGTTTTTTAGATGTTTCAGGAAACACCATACACTTCTCCCGAGTGTCTGTTGGCAATTTACATCCCGCCCATCAGCATAACAAGGCTCCCAGTTCTCCATGGCCTCTCCTGCCTTTCTGGATTTTACACTTTTTTCAGATAGCGCTTTTGACCGGAGGGAAGTGAGACTTCATTGTAGTGCAGATTTCCTTTGCAAGCTTGCTTGGTTGGCCAAAAAGTGCGTATGCGTTTTTTCCTGAATATATTCAGGAAAAAACGCATATGCCCTTTTTGGCCAAGTGCATAATTGTGGACGTTCTGCCTCTTTTCCTATGCTTTCAATGCAATTCCAGTCTACCTCCTGAAATCGGTTTCCTGCAATTCTGCCCCGATTTCAAGTCCTCTTGGCAGCCTTACTTCAGTCTATTTTTGGACGATAGCTGTCATTTATAACTCTGCAGGTTTGTGAATTACAGTGCCCCTGCGCTCCTTTCTTCAACTCGGTTTCTTTTGAGCTGGCCTCAACACCGCAGGATGGCTTCAGGCCCTAATCTGGTTCTGGCACGGCACGCTGAGCCTTTGGTTAATTCCTCTTCCTGGTGGGAAATGAGAGTTAAATTTGCCCGTCCAGACACCTCCAGCTAGTCTCTCATTGGTTCTTGCTATTCCTGTTCATCTTCCGCAGAAATTGCAAACTGGGCCAAACAGGAGGTTAAAGGGACTGACTCTCCAAGTCGGGAGAGTGTTAGTAAAGCGTCTGGAATGTTGCACCCGAGTACCAGGGTACGAAAACTGAGACATATTTGAACACGTCACCCGATCACATGGTTGATCATACTCTAGGTTCCACATGCATGTTTTAGCTGAAGGAAGAATACCTAAAACCTGGGTAGTTGAAACCCGTGGAATGGGTACCATGCAATATGACTTCAAAGGGTCTTCATTTGCTCACCGAACCTCTCCAATCCTATCACTGCTGCGTTTATGCCCCTGTACACATGCTTGATTCTCTTTCGGAGACATAGCAATCCATAGGTTTTACGATACTTACTAGTCAGGTACATTCTTAGGCGTTTAATATGCGGTGTTGAGTCCATTTCGTTGAGCAAGGAGTAGCTCTTGTCTATTCCATATTTGGCTTAAGGAACTTTATCTGTGCTCATTTCAATCTCTGGTTTTATGCAGCACCCCAACTCACCTTTCCCCTTAAGCAAGCATAAGTTGGTTTTCTAAATTTGAGACCCTGTTCTGTTCTGTAATTCAGTTCCTGTGTAGCCAAGTTTACATTCCGTGTATTACTGATATCTTATGATGTTTCTTTTTCTGTGTGACTTATTTCAGTTAGAATCATCATACCTGAATCCACTCATTGTGCTGCTAAGGGCCTGATGACACAGATTTCATTGCTGCGTGATATTGCTTTGTAAGTAAATACCACAACTTCTTTCTCCATTTTTCACTATCTGCGATGTTGAACTTGTACTGTAAACGAGGTTCTTGTAAACAGAGCCGTTCCAAACTTTGGGGTGGCTGTGTCTTTTTGATTTTAATTTCCCTAAGCTATAGGACCATAAGTGGAAGTGCCCTAGGTTCTGTTGCTTTGTTTTTTAGATGTTTCAGGAAACACCATACACTTCTCCCGAGTGGTTGTTGGCAATTTACATCCCGCCCATCAGCATAACAAGGCTCCCAGTTCTCCATGGCCTGTCCTGCCTTTCTGGATTTTACACTTTTTTCAGATGGCCCTTTTGACCGGGGGGAAGTGAGACTTCATTGTAGTGCAGATTTCCTTTGCAAGCTTGCTTGGTTGGCCAAAAAGGGCGTATGCGTTTTTTCCTGAATATATTCAGGAAAAAACGCATACGCCCTTTTTGGCCAAGTGCATCATTGTGGACGTTCGGCCTCTTTTCCTATGCTTTCAATGCAATTCCAGTCTACCTCCTGAAATCGGTTTCCTACAATTCTGCCCCGCTTTCAAGTCCTCTTGGCAGCCTTACTTCAGTCTATTTTTGGACGATAGCTGTCATTTATAACTCTGCAGGTTTGTGAATTACAGTGCCCCTGAGCTCCTTTCTTCAACTCGTTTTCTTGTGAGCTGGCCGCAACACCGCAGGATGGCTTCAGGCCTTAATCTGGTTCCGGCACGGCACACTGAGCCTTTGGTTATTTCTTCTTCCTGGTGGGAAATGAGAGTTAAATTTGCCCGTCCAGACACCTCCAGCTAGCCTCTCATTGGTTCTCGCTATTCCTGTTCATCTTCCGCAGAAATTGCAAAGTGGGCCAAACAGGAGGTTAAAGGTGCTGACTCTCCAAGTGGGGAGAGTGTTAGTAAAGCGTCTGGAATGTTGCACCCGAGTACCAGGGGAGGAAAACTGAGACATATTTGAACACGTCTCCCGTTCACATGGTTGATCATACTTGGGTTCCACATGCATGTTTTAGCTGAAGGAAGAATACCTAAAACCTGGGTAGTTGAAACCCGTGGAATGGGTACCATGCAATATGACTTCAAAGGGTCTTCATTTGCTCACCGAACCTCTCCAATCCTATCACTGCTGCGTTTATGCCCCTGTACACATGCTTGATTCTCTTTCGGAGACATAGCAATCCATAGGTTTTAAGATACTTACTAGTCAGGTACATTCTTAGGCGTTTAATATGCGGTGTTCAGTCCATTTCGTTGAGCAAGGAGTAGCTCTTGTCTATTCCATATTTGGCTTAAGGAACTTTATCTGTGCTCATTTCAATCTCTGGTTTTATGCAGCACCCCAACTCACCTTTCCCCTTAAGCAAGCATAAGTTGGTTTTCTAAATTTGAGACCCTGTTCTGTTCTGTAATTCAGTTCCTGTGTAGCCAAGTTTACATTCCGTGTATTACTGATATCTTATGATGTTTCTTTTTCTGTGTGACTTATTTCAGTTAGAATCATCATACCTGAATCCACTCATTGTGCTGCTAAGGGCCTGATGACACAGATTTCATTGCTGAGTGATATTGCTTTGTAAGTAAATACCACAACTTCTTTATCCATTTTTCACTTTCTGCGATGTTGAACTTGTACTGTAAACAAGGTTCTTGTAAACAGAGCCGTTCCAAACTTTGGGGTGGCTGTGTCTTTTTGATTTTAAATTCCCTAAGCTATAGGACCATAAGTGGAAGTGCCCTAAGCTCTGTTGCTTTGTTTTTTAGATGTTTCAGGAAACACCATACACTTCTCCCCAGTGGTTGTTGGCAATTTACATCCCGCCCATCAGCATAACAAGGCTCCCAGTTCTCCATGGCCTGTCCTGACTTTCTGGATTTTACACTTTTTTCAGATGTCCCTTTTGACCAGGGGAAGTGAGACTTCATTGTAGTGCAGATTTCCTTTGCAAGCTTGCTTGGTTGGCCAAAAAGGGCGTATGCGTTTTTTCCTGAATATATTCAGGAAAAAACGCATACGCCCTTTTTGGCCAAGTGCATCATTGTGGACGTTCTGCCTCTTTTCCTATGCTTTCAATGCAATTCCTGTCTACCTCCTGAAATCGGTTTCCTGCAATTCTGCCCCGCTTTCAAGTCCTCTTGGCAGCCTTACTTCAGTCTATTTTTGGACGATAGCTGTCATTTATAACTCTGCAGGTTTGTGAATTACAGTGTCCCTGAGCTCCTTTCTTCAACTCGCTTTCTTGTGACCTGGCCGCAACACCGCAGGATGGCTTCAGGCCCTAATCTGGTTCCGGCCCGGCATGCTGAGCCTTTGGTTAATTCCTCTTCCTGGTGGGAAATGAGAGGTAAATTTGCCCGTTCAGACACCTCCAGCTAGTCTCTCATTGGTTCTCACTATTCCTGTTCATCTTCCACAGAAATTGCAAACTGGGCCAAACAGGAGGTTAAAGGGACTGACTCTCCAAGTCGGGAGAGTGTTAGTAAAGCGTCTGGAATGTTGCACCCGAGTACCAGGTGAGGAAAACTGAGACATATTTGAACACGTCTCCCGTTCACATGGTTGATCATACTCTGGGTTCCACATGCATGTTTTAGCTGAAGGAAGAATACCTTAAACCTGGAGAGTTGAGACCCGTGTAATGGGTACCATGCAATATGACTTCAAAGGGTCTTCATTTGCTCACCGAACATCTCCAGTCCTATCACTGCTGCGTTTATGCCCCTGTACACACGCTTGATTCTCTTTTGGAGACATAGCAATCCATAGGTTTTAAGATACTTACTAGTCAGGTACATTCTTAGGCGTTTAATATGGGGTGTTGAGTCCATTTCATTGAGCAAGGAGTAGCTCTTGTCTATTCCATATTTGGCTTAAGGAACTTTATCTGTGCTCATTTCAATCTCTGGTTTTATGCAGCACCCCAACTCACCTTTCCCCTTAAGCAAGCATAAGTTGGTTTTCTAAATTTGAGACCCTGTTCTGTTTTGGAATGCAGTTCCTGTGTAGCCAAGTTTACATTCCGTGTATTACTGATATCTTATGATGTTTCTTTTTCTGTGTGACTTATTTCAGTTAGAATCATCGTACCTGAATCCACTCATTATGCTGCTATGGGCCTGATGACATAGATTTCATTGCTGAGTGATATTGCTTTGTAAGTGAATACCACAACTTCTTTATCCATTTTTCACTTTCTGCGATGTTGAACTTGTACGGTAAACGAGGTTCTTGTAAACAGAGCCGTTCCAAACTTTGGGGTGGCTGTGTCTTTTTGATTTTAATTTCCCTAAGCTATAGGACCATAAGTGGAAGTGCCCTAGGTTCTGTTGCTTTGTTTTTTAGATGTTTCAGGAAACACCATACACTTCTCCCGAGTGGTTGTTGGCAATTTACATCCCGCCCATCAGCATAACAAGGCTCCCAGTTCTCCATGGCCTGTCCTGCCTTTCTGGATTTTACACTTTTTTCAGATGGCCCTTTTGACCGGGGGGAAGTGAGACTTCATTGTAGTGCAGATTTCCTTTGCTAGTTTGCTTGGTTGGCCAAAAAGGGCGTATGCGTTTTTTCCTGAATATATTCAGGAAAAAACGCATACGCCCTTTTTGGCCAAGTGCATCATTGTGGACGTTCTGCCTCTTTTCCTATGCTTTCAATGCAATTCCAGTCTACCTCCTGAAATCAGTTTCCTGCAATTCTGCCCTGCTTTCAAGTCCTCTTGGCAGCCTTACTTCAGTCTATTTTTGGACGATAGCTGTCATTTATAACTCTGCAGGTTTGTGAATTACAGTGCCCCTGAGCTCCTTTCTTCAACTCGCTTTCTTGTGACCTGGCCGCAACACCGCAGGATGTCTTCAGGCCCTAATCTGGTTCCGGCACGGCAAGCTGAGCCTTTGGTTAATTCCTCTTCCTGGTGGGAAATGAGAGTTAAATTTGCCCGTCCAGACACCTCCAGCTAGTCTCTCATTGGTTCTCGCTATTCCTGTTCATCTTCCGCAGAAATTGCAAACTGGGCCAAACAGGAGGTTAAAGGGACTGACTCTCCAAGTCGGGAGAGTGTTAGTAAAGCGTCTGGAATATTGCACCCGAGTACCAGGGTACGAAAACTGAGACATATTTGAACATGTCTCCCGATCACATGGTTGATCATACTCTAGGTTCCACATGCATGTTTTAGCTGAAGGAAGAATACCTTAAACCTGGGTAGTTGAAACCCGTGGAATGGGTACCATGCAATATGACTTCAAAGGGTCTTCATTTGCTCACCGAACCTCTCCAATCCTATCACTGCTGCGTTTATGCCCCTGTACACATGCTTGATTCTCTTTCGGAGACATAGCAATCCATAGGTTTTAAGATACTTACTAGTCAGGTACATTCTTAGGCGTTTAATATGCGGTGTTGAGTCCATTTCGTTGAGCAAGGAGTAGCTCTTGTCTATTCCATATTTGGCTTAAGGAACTTTATCTGTGCTCATTTCAATCTCTGGTTTTATGCAGCACCCCAACTCACCTTTCCCCTTAAGCAAGCATAAGTTGGTTTTCTAAATTTGAGACCCTGTTCTGTTTTGGAATGCAGTTCCTGTGTAGCCACGTTTACATTCCGTGTATTAGTGATATCTTATGATGTTTCTTTTTCTGTGTGACTTATTTCAGTTAGAATCATCGTACCTGAATCCACTCATTGTGCTTCTAAGGGCCTGATGACATAGATTTCATTGCTGAGTGATATTGCTTTGTAAGTAAATACCACAACTTCTTTATCCATTTTTCACTTTCTGCGATGTTGAACTTGTACTGTAAACGAGGTTCTTGTAAACAGAGCCGTTCCAAACTTTGGGGTGGCTGTGTCTTTTTGATTTTAATTTCCCTAAGCTATAGGACTATAAGTGGAAGTGCCCTAGGCTCTGTTGCTTTGTTTTTTAGATGTTTCAGGAAACACCATACACTTCTCCCAAGTGTCTGTTGGCAATTTACATCCCGCCCATCAGCATAACAAGGCTCCCAGTTCTCCATGGCCTGTTGCCTTTCTGGATTTTACACTTTTTTCAGATGGCCCTTTTGACCGGGGGGAAGTGAGACTTCATTGTAGTGCAGATTTCCTTTGCAAGCTTGCTTGGTTGGCCAAAAAGGGCGTATGCGTTTTTTCCTGAATATATTCAGGAAAAAACGCATACGCCCTTTTTGGCCAAGTGCATCATTGTGGACGTTCTGCCTCTTTTCCTATGCTTTCAATGCAATTCCAGTCTACCTCCTGAAATCGGTTTCCTGCAATTCTGCCCCGCTTTCAAGTCCTCTTGGCAGCCTTACTTCAGTCTATTTTTGGACGATAGCTGTCATTTATAACTCTGCAGGTTTGTGAATTACAGTGCCCCTGAGCTCCCTTCTTCAACTTGCTTTCTTGTGACCTGGCCGCCACACCGCAGGATGGCTTCAGGCCCTAATCTGGTTCCGGCCCGGCATGCTGAGCCTTTGGTTAATTCCTCTTCCTGGTGGGAAATGAGAGTTAAATTTGCCCGTTCAGACACCTCCAGCTAGTCTCTCATTGGTTCTCACTATTCCTGTTCATTTTCCGCAGAAATTGCAAACTGGGCTAAACAGGAGGTTAAAGGGACTGACTCTCCAAGTGGGGAGAGTGTTAGTAAAGCGTCTGGAATGTTGCACCCGAGTACCAGGGGAGGAAAACTGAGACATATTTGAACACGTCTCCCGTTCACATGGTTGATCATACTCTGGGGTCCACATGCATGTTTTATCGAAGGAAGAATACCTTAAACCTGGAGAGTTGAGACCCGTGTAATGGGTACCATGCAATGTGACTTCAAAGGGTCTTCATTTGCTCACCGAACCTCTCCAATCCTATCACTGCTGCGTTTATGCCCCTGTACACACACTTGATTCTCTTTTGGAGACATAGCAATCCATAGGTTTTACGATACTTACTAGTCAGGTACATTCTTAGGCGTTTAATATGGGGTGTTGAGTCCATTTCGTTGAGCAAGGAGTAGCTCTTGTCTATTCCATATTTGGCTTAAGGAACTTTATCTGTGCTCATTTCAATCTCTGGTTTTATGCAGCAGCCCAACTCACCTTTCCCCTTAAGCAAGCATAAGTTGGTTTTCTAAATTTGAGACCCTGTTCTGTTTTGGAATGCAGTTCCTGTGTAGCCAAGTTTACATTCCGTGTATTAGTGATATCTTATGATGTTTCTTTTTCTGTGTGACTTATTTCAGTTAGAATCATCGTACCTGAATCCACTCATTGTGCTGCTAAGGGCCTGATGACATAGATTTCATTGCTGAGTGATATTGCTTTGTAAGTGAATACCACAACTTCTTTATCCATTTTTCACTTTCTGCGATGTTGAACTTGTACTGTAAATGAGGTTCTTGTAAACAGAGCCGTTCCAAACTTCGGGGTGGCTGTGTCTTTTTGATTTTAATTTCCCTAAGCTATAGGACCATAAGTGGAAGTGCCCTAGGCTCTGTTGCTTTGTTTTTTAGATGTTTCAGGAAACACCATACACTTCTCCCAAGTGTCTGTTGGCAATTTACATACCGCCCATCAGCATAACAATGCTCCCAGTTCTCAATGGCCTCTTGCCTTTCTGGATTTTACACTTTTTTCAGATGGCCCTTTTGACCGGGGGCAAGTGAGACTTCATTGTAGTGCAGATTTCCTTTGCAAGCTTGCTTGGTTGGCCAAAAAGGGCGTATGCGTTTTTTCCTGAATATATTCAGTAAAAGACGCATACGCCCTTTTTGGCCAAGTGCATCATTGTGGACGTTCTGCCTCTTTTCCTATGCTTTCAATGCAATTCCAGTCTACCTCCTGAAATCGGTTTCCTGCAATTCTGCCCCGCTTTCAAGTCCTCTTGGCAGCCTTACTTCAGTCTATTTTTGGACGATAGCTGTCATTTATAACTCTGCAGGTTTGTGAATTACAGTGCCCCTGAGCTCCTTTCTTCAACTCGCTTTCTTGTGACCTGGCCGCAACACCGCAGGATGGCTTCAGGCCTTAATCTGGTTCCGGCCCGGCATGCTGAGCCTTTGGTTATTTCCTCTTCCTGGTGGGAAATGAGAGTTAAATTTGCCCGTCCAGACACCTCCAGCTAGCCTCTCATTGGTTCTCGCTATTCCTGTTCATCTTCCGCAGAAATTGCAAACTGGGCCAAACAGGTGGTTAAAGGGACTGACTCTCCAAGTCGGGAGAGTGTTAGTAAAGCATTTGGAATGTTGCACCCGAGTACCAGGGGAGGAAAACTGAGATATATTTGAACACGTCTCCCGTTCACATGGTTGATCATACTCTGGGTTCCACATGCATGTTTTAGCTGAAGGAAGAATACCTTAAACCTGGAGAGTTGAGACCCGTGTAATGGGTACCATGCAATATGACTTCAAAGGGTCTTCATATGCTCACCGAACCTCTCCAATCCTATCACTGCTGCGTTTATGCCCCTGTACACATGCTTGATTCTCTTTTGGAGACATAGCAATCCATAGGTTTTAAGATACTTACTAGTCAGGTACATTCTTAGGCGTTTAATATGGGGTGTTGAGTCCATTTCGTTGAGCAAGGAGTAGCTCTTGTCTATTCCATATTTGGCTTAAGGAACTTTATCTGTGCTCATTTCAATCTCTGGTTTTATGCAGCAGCCCAACTCACCTTTCCCCTTAAGCAAGCATAAGTTGGTTTTCTAAATTTGAGACCCTGTTCTGTTCTGTAATTCAGTTCCTGTGTAGCCAAGTTTACATTCCGTGTATTAGTGATATCTTATGATGTTTCTTTTTCTGTGTGACTTATTTCAGTTAGAATCATCGTACCTGAATCCACTCATTGTGCTGCTAAGGGCCTGATGACTTAGATTTCATTGCTGAGTGATATTGCTTTGTAAGTGAATACCACAACTTCTTTATCCATTTTTCACTTTCTGCGATGTTGAACTTGTACTGTAAATGAGGTTCTTGTAAACAGAGCCGTTCCAAACTTTGGGGTGGCTGTGTCTTTTTGATTTTAATTTCCCTAAGCTATAGGACCATAAGTGGAAGTGCCCTAGGCTCTGTTGCTTTGTTTTTTAGATGTTTCAGGAAACACCATACACTTCTCCCGAGTGGTTGTTGGCAATTTACATCCCGCCCATCAGCATAACAAGGCTCCCAGTTCTCCATGGCCTGTCCTGCCTTTCTGGATTTTACACTTTTTTCAGATGGCCCTTTTGACCGGGGGGAAGTGAGACTTCATTGTACTGCAGATTTCCTTTGCAAGCTTGCTTGGTTGGCCAAAAAGGGCGTATGCGTTTTTTCCTGAATATATTCAGGAAAAAACGCATACGCCCTTTTTGGCCAAGTGCATCATTGTGGACGTTCTGCCTCTTTTCCTATGCTTTCAATGCAATTCCAGTCTACCTCCTGAAATCGGTTTCCTGCAATTCTGCCCTGCTTTCAAGTCCTCTTGGCAGCCTTACTTCAGTCTATTTTTGGACGATAGCTATCATTTATAACTCTGCAGGTTTGTGAATTACAGTGCCCCTGAGCTCCTTTCTTCAACTCGCTTTCTTTTGAGCTGGCCGCAACACCGCAGGATGGCTTCAGGCCCTAATCTGATTCCGGTACGGCACGCTGAGCCTTTGGTTATTTCCTCTTCCTGGTGGGAAATGAGAGTTAAATTTGCCTGTCCAGACACCTCCAGCTAGTCTCTCATTGGTTCTCGCTATTCCTGTTCATCTTCCGCAGAAATTGCAAACTGGGCCGAAAAGGAGGTTAAAGGGACTGACTCTCCAAGTGGGGAGAGTGTTAGTAAAGCATCTGGAATGTTGCACCCGAGTACCAGGGTACGAAAACTGAGACATATTTGAACACGTCTCCCGATCACATGGTTGATCATACTCTAGGTTCCACATGCATGTTTTAGCTGAAGGAAGAATACCTTAAACCTGGGTAGGTGAAACCCGTGGAATGGGTACCATGTAATATGACTTCAGAGGGTCTTCATTTGCTCACCGAACCTCTCCAATCCTATCACTGCTGCGTTTATGCCCCTGTACACATGCTTGATTCTCTTTCGGAGACATAGCAATCCATAGGTTTTAACATACTTACTAGTCAGGTACATTCTTAGGCGTTTAATATGCGGTGTTGAGTCCATTTCGTTGAGCATGGAGTAGCTCTTGTCTATTCCATATTTGGCTTAAGGAACTTTATCTGTGCTCATTTCAATCTCTGGTTTTATGCAGCACCCCAACTCACCTTTCCCCTTAAGCAAGCATAAGTTGGTTTTCTAAATTTGAGACCCTGTTCTGTTCTGTAATTCAGTTCCTGCGTAACCAAGTTTACATTCCGTGTATTACTGATATCTTATGATGTTTCTTTTTCTGTGTGACTTATTTCAGTTAGAATCATCATACCTGAATCCACTCATTGTGCTGCTAAGGGCCTGATGACATAGATTTCATTGCTGAGTGATATTGCTTTGTAAGTAAATACCACAACTTCTTTATCCATTTTTCACTTTCTGCAATGTTGAACTTGTACTGTAAACGAGGTTCTTGTAAACAGAGGCGTCCCAAACTTTGGGGTGGCTGTGTCTTTTTGATTTTAATTTCCCTAAGCTATAGGACCATAAGTGGCAGTGCCCTAGGCTCTGTTGCTTTGTTTTTTAGATGTTTCAGGAAACACCATACACTTCTCCCGAGTGTCTGTTGGCAATTTACATCTCGCCCATCAGCATAACAAGGCTCCCAGTTCTCAATGGCCTGTTGCCTTTCTGGATTTTACACTTTTTTCAGATGGCCCTTTTGACCGGGGGGAAGTGAGACTTCATTGTAGTGCAGATTTCCTTTGCAAGCTTGCTTGGTTGGCCAAAAAGGGCATATGCGTTTTTTCCTGAATATATTCAGGAAAAAACGCATACGCTCTTTTTGGCCAAGTGCATCATTGTGGACGTTCTGCCTCTTTTCCTATGCTTTCAATGCAATTCCAGTCTACCTCCTGAAATCGGTTTCCTGCAATTCTGCCCCGCTTTCAAGTCCTCTTGGCAGCCTTACTTCAGTCTATTTTTGGACGATAGCTGTCATTTATAACTCTGCAGGTTTGTGAATTACAGTGCCCCTGAGCTCCTTTCTTCAACTCGCTTTCTTGTGACCTGGCCGCAACACCGCAGGATGGCTTCAGGCCCTAATCTGGTTCCGGCACGGCACACTGAGCCTTTGGTTAATTCCTCTTCCTGGTGGGAAATGAGAGTTAAATTTGCCCGTTCAGACACCTCCAGCTAGTCTCTCATTGGTTCTCGCTATTCCTGTTCATCTTCCGCAGAAATTGCAAACTGGGCCAAACAGGAGGTTAAAGGGACTGACTCTCCAAGTGCGGAGAGTGTTAGTAAAGCATCTGGAATGTTGCACCCGAGTACCAGGGGAGGAAAACTGAGACATATTTGAACACGTCTCCCGTTCACATGGTTGATCATACTCTGGGTTCCACATACATGTTTCAGCTGAAGGAAGAATACCTTAAACCTGGAGAGTTGAGACCCGTGTAATGGGTACCATGCAATATGACTTCAAAGGGTCTTCATTTGCTCACCGAACCTCTCCAATCCTATCACTGCTGCGTTTATGCCCCTGTACACACACTTGATTCTCTTTTGGAGACATAGCAATCCATAGGTTTTAAGATACTTACTAGTCAGGTACATTCTTAGGCGTTTAATATGGGGTGTTGAGTCCATTTCGTTGAGCAAGGAGTAGCTCTTGTCTATTCCATATTTGGCTTAAGGAACTTTATCTGTGCTCATTTCAATCTCTGGTTTTATGCAGCACCCCAACTCACCTTTCCCCTTAAGCAAGCATAAGTTGGTTTTCTAAATTTGAGACCCTGTTCTGTTTTGGAATGCAGTTCCTGTGTAGCCAAGTTTACATTCCGTGTATTACTGATATCTTATGATGTTTCTTTTTCTGTGTGACTTATTTCAGTTAGAATCATCATACCTGAATCCACTCATTGTGCTGCTAAGGGCCTGATGACGCAGATTTCATTGCTGAGTGATATTGCTTTGTAAGTAAATACCACAACTTTTTTATCCATTTTTCACTTTCTGCGATGTTGAACTTGTACTGTAAACGAGGTTCTTGTAAACAGAGCCGTTCTAAACTTTGGGGTGGCTGTGTCTTTTTGATTTTAAATTCCCTAAGCTATAGGACCATAAGTGGAAGTGCCCTAGGCTCTGTTGCTTTGTTTTTTAGATGTTTCAGGAAACACCATACACTTCTCCCGAGTGTCTGTTGGCAATTTACATCCCGCCCATCACCATAACAAGGCTCCCAGTTCTCCATGGCCTGTCCTGCCTTTCTGGATTTTACACTTTTTTCAGATGGCCCTTTTGACCGGGGGGAAGTGAGACTTCATTGTAGTGCAGATTTCCTTTGCAAGTTTGCTTGGTTGGCCAAAAAGGGCGTATGCGTTTTTTCCTGAATATATTCAGGAAAAAACGCATACGCCCTTTTTGGTCAAGTGCATCATTGTGGACGTTCTGCCTCTTTTCCTATGCTTTCAATGCAATTCCAATCTACCTCCTGAAATCGGTTTCCTGCAATTCTGCCCCGCTTTCAAGTCCTCTTGGCAGCCTTACTTCAGTCTATTTTTGGACGATAGCTGTCATTTATAACTCTGCAGGTTTGTGAATTACAGTGCCCCTGAGCTCCTTTCTTCAACTCGCTTTCTTGTGACCTGGCCGCAACACCGCAGGATGGCTTCAGGCCCTAATCTGGTTCCGGCACGGCACGCTGAGCCTTTGGTTAATTCCTCTTCCTGGTGGGAAATGAGAGTTAAATTTGCCCGTTCAGACACCTCCAGCTAGTCTCTCATTGGTTCTCGCTATTCCTGTTCATCTTCCGCAGAAATTGCAAACTGGGCCAAACAGGAGGTTAAAGGGACTGACTCTCCAAGTCGGGAGAGTGTTAGTAAAGCATCTGGAATGTTGCACCCGAGTACCAGGGGAGGAAAACTGAGACATATTTGAACACGTCTCCCGTTCACATGGTTGATCATACTCTGAGTTCCACATGCATGTTTTAGCTGAAGGAAGAATACCTTAAACCTGGAGAGTTGAGACCCGTGTAATGGGTACCATGCAATATGACTTCAAAGGGTCTTCATTTGCTCACCGAACCTCTCCAATCCTATCACTGCTGCGTTTATGCCCCTGTACACACGCTTGATTCTCTTTTGGAGACATAGCAATCCATAGGTTTTAAGATACTTACTAGTCAGGTACATTCTTAGGCGTTTAATATGCGGTGTTGAGTCCATTTCTTTGAGCAAGGAGTAGCTCTTGTCTATTCCATATTTGGCTTAAGGAACTTTATCTGTGCTCATTTCAATCTCTGGTTTTATGCAGCACGCCAACTCACCTTTACCCTTAAGCAAGCATAAGTTGGTTTTCTAAATTTGAGAACCTGTTCTGTTCTGTAATTCAGTTCCTGTGTATCCAAGTTTACAATCCGTGTATTAGTGATATCTTATGATGTTTCTTTTTCTGTGTGACTTATTTCAGTTAGAATCATCGTACCTGAATCCACTGATTATGCTGCTACAGGCCTGATGACATAGATTTCTTTGCTGAGTGATACTGCATTGTACGTAAGTACCACAAGTTCTTTATCCATTTTTCACTTTCTGTGATATTGAACTGGTACGGTAAACGAGGTTCTTGTAAACAGAGGCGTCCCAAACTTTGGGGTGGCTGTGTCTTTTTGATTTTAATTTCCCTAAGCTATAGGACCATAAGTGGAAGTGCCCTAGGCTCTGTTGCTTTGTTTTTTAGGTGTTTCAGGAAACACCATACACTTCTCCGGAGTGGTTGTTGGCAAATTACATCCCGCCCATCAGCATAACAAGGCTCCCAGTTCTCCATGGCCTGTCCTGCCTTTCTGGATTTTACACTTTTTTCAGATGGCCCTTTTGACCGGGGAGAAGTGAGACTTCATTGTAGTGCAGATTTCCTTTGCAAGTTTGCTTGGTTGGCCAAAAAGGGCGTATGCGTTTTTTCCTGAATATATTCAGGAAAAAACGCATACGCCCTTTTTGGCCAAGTGCATCATTGTGGACGTTCTGCCTCTTTTCCTATGCTTTCAATGCAATTCCAGTCTACCTCCTGAAATCGGTTTCCTGCAATTCTGCCCCGCTTTCAAGTCCTCTTGGCAGCCTTACTTCAGTCTATTTTTGGACGATAGCTGTCATTTATAACTCTGCAGGTTTGTGAATTACAGTGCCCCTGAGCTCCTTTCTTCAACTCGGTTTCTTGTGACCTGGCCGCAACACTGCAGGATGTCTTCAGGCCCTAATCTGGTTCCGGCACGGCACGCTGAGCCTTTGGTTATTTCCTCTTCCTGGTGGGAAATGAGAGTTAAATTTGCCCGTCCAGACACCTCCAGCTAGTCTCTCATTGGTTCTCCCTATTCCTGTTCATCTTCCGCAGAAATTGCAAACTGGGCCAAACAGGAGGTTAAAGGCGCTGACTCTCCAAGTGGGGACAGTGTTAGTAAAGCGTCTGGAATGTTGCACCCGAGTACCAGGGGAGGAAAACTGAGACATATTTGAACACGTCTCCCGATCACATGGCTGATCATACTCTAGGTTCCACATGCATGTTTTAGCTGAAGGAAGAATACCTAAAACCTGGGTAGTTGAAACCCGTGGAATGGGTACCATGCAATATGACTTCAAAGGGTCTTCATTTGCTCACCGAACCTCTAAAATCCTATCACTGCTGCGTTTATGCCCCTGTACACATGCTTGATTCTCCTTCGGAGACATAGCAATCCATAGGTTTTAAGATACTTACTAGTCAGGTACATTCTTAGGCGTTTAATATGCGGTGTTGAGTCCATTTCGTTGAGCAAGGAGTAGCTCTTGTCTATTCCATATTTGGTTTAAGGAACTTTATCTGTGCTCATTTCAATCTCTGGTTTTATGCAGCACCCCAACTCACCTTTCCCCTTAAGCAAGCATAAGTTGGTTTTCTAAATTTGAGACCCTGTTCTGTTCTGTAATTCAGTTCCTGTGTAGCCAAGTTTACATTCCGTGTATTACTGATATCTTATGATGTTTCTTCTTCTGTGTGACTTATTTCAGTTAGAATCATCATACCTGAATCCACTCATTGTGCTGCTAAGGGCCTGATGACACAGATTTCATTGCTGAGTGATATTGCTTTGTAAGTAAATACCACAACTTTTTTATCCATTTTTCACTTTCTGCGATGTTGAACTTGTACTGTAAACGAGGTTCTTGTAAACAGAGCTGTTCGAAAATTTGGGGTGGCTGTGTCTTTTTGATTTTAAATTCCCTAAGCTATAGGACCATAAGTGGAAGTGCCCTAGGCTCTGTTGCTTTGTTTTTTAGATGTTTCAGGAAACACCATACACTTCTCCCGAGTGTTTGTTGGCAATTTACATCCCGCCCTTCAGCATAACAAGGCTCCCAGTTCTCCATGGCCTGTCCTGCCTTTCTGGATTTTACACTTTTTTCAGATGGCCATTTTGACCGGGGGAAGTGAGACTTCATTGTAGTGCAGATTTCCTTTGCAAGCTTGCTTGGTTGGCCAAAAAGGGCGTATGCGTTTTTTCCTGAATATATTCAGGAAAAAACGCATACGCCCTTTTTGGCCAAGTGCATCATTGTGGACGTTCTGCCTCTTTTCCTATGCTTTCAATGCAATTCCAGTCTACCTCCTGAAATCGGTTTCCTGCAATTCTGCCCCGCTTTCAAGTCCTCTTGGCAGCCTTACTTCAGTCTATTTTTGGACGATAGCTGTCATTTATAACTCTGCAGGTTTGTGAATTACAGTGCCCCTGAGCTCCTTTCTTCAACTCGCTTTCTTTTGAGCTGGCCGCAACACTGCAGGATGGCTTCAGGCCCTAATCTGGTTCCGGCACGGCACACTGAGCCTTTGGTTATTTCCTCTTCCTGGTGGGAAATGAGAGATAAATTTGCCCGTCCAGACACCTCCAGCTAGCCTCTCATTGGTTCTCGCTATTCCTGTTCATCTTCCGCAGAAATTGCAAACTGCGCCAAACAGGAGGTTAAAGGCGCTGACTTTCCAAGTGGGGAGAGTGTTAGTAAAGCATCTGGAATGTTGCACCCGAGTACCAGGGGAGGAAAACTGAGACATATTTGAACACGTCTCCCATTCACATGGTTGATCATACTTGGGTTCCACATGCATGTTTTAGCTGAAGGAAGAATACCTAAAACCTGGGTAGTTGAAACCCGTGGAATGGGTACCATGCAATATGACTTCAAAGGGTCTTCATTTGCTCACCACACCTCACCAATCCTATCACTGCTGCGTTTATGCCCCTGTACACATGCTTGATTCTCTTTCGGAGACATAGCAATCCATAGGTTTTAAGATACTTACTAGTCAGGTACATTCTTAGGCGTTTAATATGGGGTGTTGAGTCCATTTCGTTGAGCAAGGAGTAGCTCTTGTCTATTCCATATTTGGCTTAAGGAACTTTATCTGTGCTCATTTCAATCTCTGGTTTTATGCAGCACCCCAACTCACCTTTACCCTTAAGCAAGCATAAGTTGGTTTTCTAAATTTGAGACCCTGTTCTGTTCTGTAATTCAGTTCCTGTGTAGCCAAGTTTACATTCCGTGTATTACTGATATCTTATGATGTTTCTTTTTCTGTGTGACTTATTTCAGTTAGAATCATCATACCTGAATCCACTCATTGTGCTGCTAAGGGCCTGATGACACAGATTTCATTGCTGAGTGATATTGCTTTGTAAGTAAATACCACAACTTCTTTATCCATTTTTCACTTTCTGCGATGTTGAACTTGTACTGTAAATGAGGTTCTTGTAAACAGAGCCGTTCCAAACTTTGGGGTGGCTGTGTCTTTTTGATTTTAATTTCCCTAAGCTATAGGACCATAAGTGGAAGTGCCCTAGGTTCTGTTGCTTTGTTTTTTAGATGTTTCCGGAAACACCATACACTTCTCCCGAGTGGTTGTTGGCAATTTCCATCCCGCCCATCAGCATAACAAGGCTCCCAGTTCTCCATGGCCTGTCCTGCCTTTCTGGATTTTATACTTTTTTCAGATGGCCCTTTTGACCGGGGGGAAGTGAGACTTCATTGTAGTGCAGATTTCCTTTGCAAGCTTGCTTGGTTGGCCAAAAAGGGCGTATGCGTTTTTTCCTGAATATATTCAGGAAAAAACGCATACGCCCTTTTTGGCCAAGTGCATCATTGTGGACGTTCTGCCTCTTTTCCTATGCTTTCAATGCAATTCCTGTCTACCTCCTGAAATCGGTTTCCTGCAATTCTGCCCCGTTTTCAAGTCCTCTTGGCAGCCTTACTTCAGTCTATTTTTGGACGATAGCTGTCATTTATAACTCTGCAGGTTTGTGAATTACAGTGCCCCTGAGCTCCTTTCTTCAACTCGCTTTCTTGTGACCTGGCCGCAACACCGCAGGATGGCTTCAGGCCCTAATCTGATTCCGGCACGGCACGCTGAGCCTTTGGTTATTTCCTCTTCCTGGTGGGAAATGAGAGTTAAATTTGCCCATCCAGACACCTCCAGCTAGTCTCTCATTGGTTCTCGCTATTCCTGTTCATCTTCCACAGAAATTGCAAACTGGGCCAAACAGGAGGTTAAAGGCGCTGACTCTCCAAGTGGGGAGAGTGTTAGTAAAGCGTCTGGAATGTTGCACCCGAGTACCAGGGGAGGAAAACTGAGACATATTTGAACACGTCTCCCATTCACATGGTTGATCATACTTGGGTTCCACATGCATGTTTTAGCTGAAGGAAGAATACCTAAAACCTGGGTAGTTGAAACCCGTGGAATGGGTACCATGCAATATGACTTCAAAGGGTCTTCATTTGCTCACCGAACCTCTCCAATCCTATCACTGCTGCGTTTATGCCCCTGTACACACGCTTGATTCTCTTTTGGAGACATAGCAATCCATAGGTTTTAAGATACTTACTAGTCAGGTACATTCTTAGGCGTTTAATATGCGGTGTTGAGTCCATTTCTTTGAGAAAGGAGTAGCTCTTGTCTATTCCATATTTGGCTTAAGGAACTTTATCTGTGCTCATTTCAATCTCTGGTTTTATGCAGCACGCCAACTCACCTTTACCCTTAAGCAAGCATAAGTTGGTTTTCTAAATTTGAGAACCTGTTCTGTTCTGTAATTCAGTTCCTGTGTATCCAAGTTTACAATCCGTGTATTAGTGATATCTTATGATGTTTCTTTTTCTGTGTGACTTATTTCAGTTAGAATCATCGTACCTGAATCCACTGATTATGCTGCTACAGGCCTGATGACATAGATTTCATTGCTGAGTGATACTGCATTGTACGTAAGTACCACAAGTTCTTTATCCATTTTTCACTTTCTGTGATATTGAACTTGTACGGTAAACGAGGTTCTTGTAAACAGAGGCGTCCCAAACTTTGGGGTGGCTGTGTCTTTTTGATTTTAATTTCCCTAAGCTATAGGACCATAAGTGGAAGTGCCCTAGGCTCTGTTGCTTTGTTTTTTAGGTGTTTCAGGAAACACCATACACTTCTCCGGAGTGGTTGTTGGCAAATTACATCCCGCCCATCAGCATAACAAGGCTCCCAGTTCTCCATGGCCTGTCCTGCCTTTCTGGATTTTACACTTTTTTCAGATGGCCCTTTTGACCGGGGAGAAGTGAGACTTCATTGTAGTGCAGATTTCCTTTGCAAGTTTGCTTGGTTGGCCAAAAAGGGCGTATGCGTTTTTTCCTGAATATATTCAGGAAAAAACGCATACGCCCTTTTTGGCCAAGTGCATCATTGTGGACGTTCTGCCTCTTTTCCTATGCTTTCAATGCAATTCCAGTCTACCTCCTGAAATCGGTTTCCTGCAATTCTGCCCCGCTTTCAAGTCCTCTTGGCAGCCTTACTTCAGTCTATTTTTGGACGATAGCTGTCATTTATAACTCTGCAGGTTTGTGAATTACAGTGCCCCTGAGCTCCTTTCTTCAACTCGGTTTCTTGTGACCTGGCCGCAACACCGCAGGATGTCTTCAGGCCCTAATCTGGTTCCGGCACGGCACGCTGAGCCTTTGGTTAATTCCTCTTCCTGGTGGGAAATGAGAGTTAAATTTGCCCGTTCAGACACCTCCAGCTAGTCTCTCATTGGTTCTCCCTATTCCTGTTCATCTTCCGCAGAAATTGCAAACTGGGCAAAACAGGAGGTTAAAGGGAATGACTCTCCAAGTGGGGAGAGTGTTAGTAAAGCGTCTGGAATGTTGCACCCGAGTACCAGGGGAGGAAAACTGAGACATATTTGAACACGTCTCCCGATCACATGGCTGATCATACTCTAGGTTCCACATGCATGTTTTAGCTGAAGGAAGAATACCTTAAACCTGGGTAGTTGAAACCCGTGGAATGGGTACCATGCAATATGACTTCAAAGGGTCTTCATTTGCTCACGAACCTCTCCAATCCTTTCACTGCTGCGTTTATGCCGCTGTACACATACATGATTCTCTTTCGGAGACATAGCAATCCATAGGTTTTAAGATACTTACTAGTCAGGTACATTCTTAGGCGTTTAATATGGGGTGTTGAGTCCATTTCGTTGAGCAAGGAGTAGCTCTTGTCTATTCCATATTTGGCTTAAGGAACTTTATCTGTGCTCATTTCAATCTCTGGTTTTATGCAGCACCCCAACTCACCTTTCCCCTTAAGCAAGCATAAGTTGGTTTTCTAAATTTGAGACCCTGTTCTGTTCTGTAATTCAGTTCCTGTGTAGCCAAGTTTCCATTCCGTGTATTAGTAATATCTTATGATGTTTCTTTTTCTGTGTGACTTATTTCAGTTAGAATCATCATACCTGAATCCACTCATTGTGCTGCTAAGGGCCTGATGACACAGATTTCATTGCTGAGTGATATTGCTTTGTAAGTAAATACCACAACTTCTTTATCCATTTTTCACTTTCTGCGATGTTGAACTTGTACTGTAAAGAGGTTCTTGTAAACAGAGCTGTTCGAAAATTTGGGGTGGCTGTGTCTTTTTGATTTTAAATTCCCTAAGCTATAGGACCATAAGTGGAAGTGCCCTAGGCTCTGTTGCTTTGTTTTTTAGATGTTTCAGGAAACACCATACACTTCTCCCGAGTGTTTGTTGGCAATTTACATCCCGCCCTTCAGCATAACAAGGCTCCCAGTTCTCCATGGCCTGTCCTGCCTTTCTGGATTTTACACTTTTTTCAGATGGCCATTTTGACCGGGGGAAGTGAGACTTCATTGTAGTGCAGATTTCCTTTGCAAGCTTGCTTGGTTGGCCAAAAAGGGCGTATGCGTTTTTTCCTGAATATATTCAGGAAAAAACGCATACGCCCTTTTTGGCCAAGTGCATCATTGTGGACGTTCTGCCTCTTTTCCTATGCTTTCAATGCAATTCCAGTCTAC
Source organism: Delphinus delphis (assembly GCF_949987515.2). Taxonomy (NCBI): domain Eukaryota; kingdom Metazoa; phylum Chordata; class Mammalia; order Artiodactyla; family Delphinidae; genus Delphinus; species Delphinus delphis. The sequence continues at coordinate 1,105,302 of NW_027192701.1, read as the reverse complement.
CTCCTGAAATCGGTTTCCTGCAATTCTGCCCCGCTTTCAAGTCCTCTTGGCAGCCTTACTTCAGTCTATTTTTGGACGATAGCTGTCATTTATAACTCTGCAGGTTTGTGAATTACAGTGCCCCTGAGCTCCTTTCTTCAACTCGCTTTCTTTTGAGCTGGCCGCAACACTGCAGGATGGCTTCAGGCCCTAATCTGGTTCTGGCACGGCACACTGAGCCTTTGGTTATTTCCTCTTCCTGGTGGGAAATGAGAGTTAAATTTGCCCATCCAGACACCTCCAGCTAGTCTCTCATTGGTTCTCGCTATTCCTGTTCATCTTCCACAGAAATTGCAAACTGGGCCAAACAGGAGGATAAAGGCGCTGACTCTCCAAGTGGGGAGAGTGTTAGTAAAGCGTCTGGAATGTTGCACCCGAGTACCAGGGGAGGAAAACTGAGACATATTTGAACACGTCTCCCATTCACATGGTTGATCATACTTGGGTTCCACATGCATGTTTTAGCTGAAGGAAGAATACCTAAAACCTGGGTAGTTGAAACCCGTGGAATGGGTACCATGCAATATGACTTCAAAGGGTCTTCATTTGCTCACCGAACCTCTCCAATCCTATCACTGCTGCGTTTATGCCCCTGTACACACGCTTGATTCTCTTTTGGAGACATAGCAATCCATAGGTTTTAAGATACTTACTAGTCAGGTACATTCTTAGGCGTTTAATATGCGGTGTTGAGTCCATTTCTTTGAGCAAGGAGTAGCTCTTGTCTATTCCACATTTGGCTTAAGGAACTTTATCTGTGCTCATTTCCATCTCTGGTTTTATGCAGCACGCCAACTCACCTTTACCCTTAAGCAAGCATAAGTTGGTTTTCTAAATTTGAGAACCTGTTCTGTTCTGTAATTCAGTTCCTGTGTATCCAAGTTTACAATCCGTGTATTAGTGATATCTTATGATGTTTCTTTTTCTGTGTGACTTATTTCAGTTAGAATCATCGTACCTGAATCCACTGATTATGCTGCTACAGGCCTGATGACATAGATTTCATTGCTGAGTGATACTGCATTGTACGTAAGTACCACAAGTTGTTTATCCATTTTTCACTTTCTGTGATATTGAACTTGTACGGTAAACGAGGTTCTTGTAAACAGAGGCGTCCCAAACTTTGGGGTGGCTGTGTCTTTTTGATTTTAATTTCCCTAAGCTATAGGACCATAAGTGGAAGTGCCCTAGGCTCTGTTGCTTTGTTTTTTAGGTGTTTCAGGAAACACCATACACTTCTCCGGAGTGGTTGTTGGCAAATTACATCCCGCCCATCAGCATAACAAGGCTCCCAGTTCTCCATGGCCTGTCCTGCCTTTCTGGATTTTACACTTTTTTCAGATGGCCCTTTTGACCGGGGAGAAGTGAGACTTCATTGTAGTGCAGATTTCCTTTGCAAGTTTGCTTGGTTGGCCAAAAAGGGCGTATGCGTTTTTTCCTGAATATATTCAGGAAAAAACGCATACGCCCTTTTTGGCCAAGTGCATCATTGTGGACGTTCTGCCTCTTTTCCTATGCTTTCAATGCAATTCCAGTCTACCTCCTGAAATCGGTTTCCTGCAATTCTGCCCCGCTTTCAAGTCCTCTTGGCAGCCTTACTTCAGTCTATTTTTGGACGATAGCTGTCATTTATAACTCTGCAGGTTTGTGAATTACAGTGCCCCTGAGCTCCTTTCTTCAACTCGGTTTCTTGTGACCTGGCCGCAACACCGCAGGATGTCTTCAGGCCCTAATCTGGTTCCGGCACGGCACGCTGAGCCTTTGGTTAATTCCTCTTCCTGGTGGGAAATGAGAGTTAAATTTGCCCGTTCAGACACCTCCAGCTAGTCTCTCATTGGTTCTCCCTATTCCTGTTCATCTTCCGCAGAAATTGCAAACTGGGCAAAACAGGAGGTTAAAGGGAATGACTCTCCAAGTTGGGAGAGTGTTAGTAAAGCGTCTGGAATGTTGCACCCGAGTACCAGGGGAGGAAAACTGAGACATATTTGAACACGTCTCCCGATCACATGGCTGATCATACTCTAGGTTCCACATGCATGTTTTAGCTGAAGGAAGAATACCTTAAACCTGGGTAGTTGAAACCCGTGGAATGGGTACCATGCAATATGACTTCAAAGGGTCTTCATTTGCTCACGAACCTCTCCAATCCTTTCACTGCTGCGTTTATGCCGCTGTACACATACTTGATTCTCTTTCGGAGACATAGCAATCCATAGGTTTTAAGATACTTACTAGTCAGGTACATTCTTAGGCGTTTAATATGGGGTGTTGAGTCCATTTCGTTGAGCAAGGAGTAGCTCTTGTCTATTCCATATTTGGCTTAAGGAACTTTATCTGTGCTCATTTCAATCTCTGGTTTTATGCAGCACCCCAACTCACCTTTCCCCTTAAGCAAGCATAAGTTGGTTTTCTAAATTTGAGACCCTGTTCTGTTCTGTAATTCAGTTCCTGTGTAGCCAAGTTTCCATTCCGTGTATTAGTAATATCTTATGATGTTTCTTTTTCTGTGTGACTTATTTCAGTTAGAATCATCATACCTGAATCCACTCATTGTGCTGCTAAGGGCCTGATGACACAGATTTCATTGCTGAGTGATATTGCTTTGTAAGTAAATACCACAACTTCTTTATCCATTTTTCACTTTCTGCGATGTTGAACTTGTACTGTAAAGAGGTTCTTGTAAACAGAGCCGTTCCAAACTTTGGGGTGGCTGTGTCTTTTTGATTTTAATTTCCCTAAGCTATAGGACCATAAGTGGAAGTGCCCTAGGCTCTGTTGCTTTGTTTTTTAGTTGTTTCAGGAAACACCATACACTTCTCCCCAGTGGTTGTTGGCAATTTACATCCCGCCCATCAGCATAACAAGGCTCCCAGTTCTCCATGGCCTGTCCTGCCTTTCTGGATTTTACACTTTTTTCAGATGTCCCTTTTGACCGGGGGGAAGTGAGACTTCATTGTAGTGCAGATTTCCTTTGCAAGCTTGCTTGGTTGGCCAAAAAGGGCGTATGCGTTTTTTCCTGAATATATTCAGGAAAAAACGCATACGCCCTTTTTGGCCAAGTGCATCATTGTGGACGTTCTGCCTCTTTTCCTATGCTTTCAATGCAATTCCAGTCTACCTCCTGAAATCGGTTTCCTGCAATTCTGCTCCGCTTTCAAGTCCTCTTGGCTGCCTTACTTCAGTATATTTTTGGACGATAGCTGTTATTTATAACTCTGCAGGTTTGTGAATTACAGTGCCCCTGAGCTCCTTTTTTCAACTTGCTTTATTTTGAGCTGGCCGCAACACCGCAGGATGGCTTCAGGCCCTAATCTGGTTCCGGTACGGCACGCTGAGCCTTTGGTTATTTCCTCTTCCTGGTGGGAAATGAGAGTTAAATTTGCCCGTCCAGACACCTCCAGCTAGCCTCTCATTGGTTCTCACTATTCCTGTTCATCTTCCGCAGAAATTGCAAACTGTGCCAAACAGGAGGTTAAAGGCGCTGACTCTCCAAGTGGGGAGAGTGTTAGTAAAGCGTCTGGAATGTTGCACCCGAGTACCAGGGGAGGAAAACTGAGACATATTTGAACACGTCTCCCGATCACATGGTTGATCATACTCTAGGTTCCACATGCATGTTTTAGCTGAAGGAAGAATACCTAAAACCTGGGTAGTTGAAACCCGTGTAATGGGTACCATGCAATATGACTTCAAAGGGTCTTCATTTGCTCACCGAACCTCTAAAATCCTATCACTGCTGCGTTTATGCCCCTGTACACATGCTTGATTCTCCTTCGGAGACATAGCAATCCATAGGTTTTAAGATACTTACTAGTCAGGTACATTCTTAGGCGTTTAATATGCGGTGTTGAGTCCATTTCGTTGAGCAAGGAGTAGCTCTTGTCTATTCCATATTTGGTTTAAGGAACTTTATCTGTGCTCATTTCAATCTCTGGTTTTATGCAGCACCCCAACTCACCTTTCCCCTTAAGCAAGCATAAGTTGGTTTTCTAAATTTGAGACCCTGTTCTGTTCTGTAATTCAGTTCCTGTGTAGCCAAGTTTACATTCCGTGTATTACTGATATCTTATGATGTTTCTTCTTCTGTGTGACTTATTTCAGTTAGAATCATCATACCTGAATCCACTCATTGTGCTGCTAAGGGCCTGATGACACAGATTTCATTGCTGAGTGATATTGCTTTGTAAGTAAATACCACAACTTTTTTATCCATTTTTCACTTTCTGCGATGTTGAACTTGTACTGTAAACGAGGTTCTTGTAAACAGAGCTGTTCGAAACTTTGGGGTGGCTGTGTCTTTTTGATTTTAAATTCCCTAAGCTATAGGACCATAAGTGGAAGTGCCCTAGGCTCTGTTGCTTTGTTTTTTAGATGTTTCAGGAAACACCATACACTTCTCCCGAGTGTTTGTTGGCAATTTACATCCCGCCCTTCAGCATAACAAGGCTCCCAGTTCTCCATGGCCTGTCCTGCCTTTCTGGATTTTACACTTTTTTCAGATGGCCATTTTGACCGGGGGAAGTGAGACTTCATTGTAGTGCAGATTTCCTTTGCAAGCTTGCTTGGTTGGCCAAAAAGGGCGTATGCGTTTTTTCCTGAATATATTCAGGAAAAAACGCATACGCCCTTTTTGGCCAAGTGCATCATTGTGGACGTTCTGCCTCTTTTCCTATGCTTTCAATGCAATTCCAGTCTACCTCCTGAAATCGGTTTCCTGCAATTCTGCCCCGCTTTCAAGTCCTCTTGGCAGCCTTACTTCAGTCTATTTTTGGACGATAGCTGTCATTTATAACTCTGCAGGTTTGTGAATTACAGTGCCCCTGAGCTCCTTTCTTCAACTCGCTTTCTTTTGAGCTGGCCGCAACACTGCAGGATGGCTTCAGGCCCTAATCTGGTTCCGGCACGGCACACTGAGCCTTTGGTTATTTCCTCTTCCTGGTGGGAAATGAGAGATAAATTTGCCCGTCCAGACACCTCCAGCTAGCCTCTCATTGGTTCTCGCTATTCCTGTTCATCTTCCGCAGAAATTGCAAACTGCGCCAAACAGGAGGTTAAAGGCGCTGACTTTCCAAGTGGGGAGAGTGTTAGTAAAGCATCTGGAATGTTGCACCCGAGTACCAGGGGAGGAAAACTGAGACATATTTGAACACGTCTCCCATTCACATGGTTGATCATACTTGGGTTCCACATGCATGTTTTAGCTGAAGGAAGAATACCTAAAACCTGGGTAGTTGAAACCCGTGGAATGGGTACCATGCAATATGACTTCAAAGGGTCTTCATTTGCTCACCACACCTCACCAATCCTATCACTGCTGCGTTTATGCCCCTGTACACATGCTTGATTCTCTTTCGGAGACATAGCAATCCATAGGTTTTAAGATACTTACTAGTCAGGTACATTCTTAGGCGTTTAATATGGGGTGTTGAGTCCATTTCGTTGAGCAAGGAGTAGCTCTTGTCTATTCCATATTTGGCTTAAGGAACTTTATCTGTGCTCATTTCAATCTCTGGTTTTATGCAGCACCCCAACTCACCTTTACCCTTAAGCAAGCATAAGTTGGTTTTCTAAATTTGAGACCCTGTTCTGTTCTGTAATTCAGTTCCTGTGTAGCCAAGTTTACATTCCGTGTATTACTGATATCTTATGATGTTTCTTTTTCTGTGTGACTTATTTCAGTTAGAATCATCATACCTGAATCCACTCATTGTGCTGCTAAGGGCCTGATGACACAGATTTCATTGCTGAGTGATATTGCTTTGTAAGTAAATACCACAACTTCTTTATCCATTTTTCACTTTCTGCGATGTTGAACTTGTACTGTAAATGAGGTTCTTGTAAACAGAGCCGTTCCAAACTTTGGGGTGGCTGTGTCTTTTTGATTTTAATTTCCCTAAGCTATAGGACCATAAGTGGAAGTGCCCTAGGTTCTGTTGCTTTGTTTTTTAGATGTTTCCGGAAACACCATACACTTCTCCCGAGTGGTTGTTGGCAATTTCCATCCCGCCCATCAGCATAACAAGGCTCCCAGTTCTCCATGGCCTGTCCTGCCTTTCTGGATTTTATACTTTTTTCAGATGGCCCTTTTGCCCGGGGGGAAGTGAGACTTCATTGTAGTGCAGATTTCCTTTGCAAGCTTGCTTGGTTGGCCAAAAAGGGCGTATGCGTTTTTTCCTGAATATATTCAGGAAAAAACGCATACGCCCTTTTTGGCCAAGTGCATCATTGTGGACGTTCTGCCTCTTTTCCTATGCTTTCAATGCAATTCCTGTCTACCTCCTGAAATCGGTTTCCTGCAATTCTGCCCCGCTTTCAAGTCCTCTTGGCAGCCTTACTTCAGTCTATTTTTGGACGATAGCTGTCATTTATAACTCTGCAGGTTTGTGAATTACAGTGCCCCTGAGCTCCTTTCTTCAACTCGCTTTCTTGTGACCTGGCCGCAACACCGCAGGATGGCTTCAGGCCCTAATCTGGTTCCGGCACGGCACGCTGAGCCTTTGGTTATTTCCTCTTCCTGGTGGGAAATGAGAGTTAAATTTGCCCATCCAGACACCTCCAGCTAGTCTCTCATTGGTTCTCGCTATTCCTGTTCATCTTCCACAGAAATTGCAAACTGGGCCAAACAGGAGGTTAAAGGCGCTGACTCTCCAAGTGGGGAGAGTGTTAGTAAAGCGTCTGGAATGTTGCACCCGAGTACCAGGGGAGGAAAACTGAGACATATTTGAACACGTCTCCCATTCACATGGTTGATCATACTTGGGTTCCACATGCATGTTTTAGCTGAAGGAAGAATACCTAAAACCTGGGTAGTTGAAACCCGTGGAATGGGTACCATGCAATATGACTTCAAAGGGTCTTCATTTGCTCACCGCACCTCTCCAATCCTATCACTGCTGCGTTTATGCCCCTGTACACATGCTTGATTCTCTTTCGGAGACATAGCAATCCATAGGTTTTAAGATACTTACTAGTCAGGTACATTCTTAGGCGTTTAATATGGGGTGTTGAGTCCATTTCGTTGAGGAAGGAGTAGCTCTTGTCTATTCCATATTTGGCTTAAGGAACTTTATCTGTGCTCATTTCAATCTCTGGTTTTATGCAGCACCCCAACTCACCTTTCCCCTTAAGCAAGCATAAGTTGGTTTTCTAAATTTGAGACCCTGTTCTGTTATGTAATTCAGTTCCTGTGTAGCCAAGTTTACATTCCGTGTATTACTGATATCTTATGATGTTTCTTTTTCTGTGTGACTTATTTCACTTAGAATCATCATACCTGAATCCACTCATTGTGCTGCTAAGGGCCTGATGACACAGATTTCATTGCTGAGTGATATTGCTTTGTAAGTAAATACCACAACTTCTTTATCCATTTTTCACTTTCTGCGATGTTGAACTTGTACTGTAAATGAGGTTCTTGTAAACAGAGCCGTTCCAAACTTTGGGGTGGCTGTGTCTTTTTGATTTTAATTTCCCTAAGCTATAGGACCATAAGTGGAAGTGCCCTAGGTTCTGTTGCTTTGTTTTTTAGATGTTTCAGGAAACACCATATACTTCTCCCGAGTGGTTGTTGGCAATTTCCATCCCGCCCATCAGCATAACAAGGCTCACAGTTCTCCATGGCCTGTCCTGCCTTTCTGGATTTTATACTTTTTTCAGATGGCCCTTTTGACCGGGGGGAAGTGAGACTTCATTGTAGTGCAGATTTCCTTTGCAAGCTTGCTTGGTTGGCCAAAAAGGGCGTATGCGTTTTTTTCTGAATATATTCAGGAAAAAACGCATACGCCCTTTTTGGCCAAGTGCATCATTGTGGACGTTCTGCCTCTTTTCCTATGCTTTCAATGCAATTCCTGTCTACCTCCTGAAATCGGTTTCCTGCAATTCTGCCCCGCTTTCAAGTCCTCTTGGCAGCCTTACTTCAGTCTATTTTTGGACGATAGCTGTCATTTATAACTCTGCAGGTTTGTGAATTACAGTGCCCCTGAGCTCCTTTCTTCAACTCGCTTTCTTGTGACCTGGCCGCAACACCGCAGGATGGCTTCAGGCCCTAATCTGGTTCCGGTACGGCACGCTGAGCCTTTGGTTATTTCCTCTTCCTGGTGGGAAATGAGAGTTAAATTTGCCCATCCAGACACCTCCAGCTAGTCTCTCATTTGTTCTCGCTATTCCTGTTCATCTTCCACAGAAATTGCAAACACGGGCCAAACAGGAGTTTAAAGGCGCTGACTCTCCAAGTGGGGAGAGTGTTAGTAAAGCGTCTGGAATGTTGCACTCGAGTACCAGGGGAGGAAAACTGAGACATATTTGAACACGTCTCCCGTTCACATGATTGATCATACTCTGGGTTCCACATGCATCTTTTAGCTGAAGGAAGAATACCTTAAACCTGGGTATTTGAAACCCGTGGAATGGGTACCATGCAATATGACTTCAAAGGGTCTTCATTTGCTCACCGAACCTCTCCAATCCTATCACTGCTGCGTTTATGCCCCTGTACACATGCTTGATTCTCTTTCGGAGACATAGCAATCCATAGGTTTTAAGATACTTACTAGTCAGGTACATTCTTAGGCGTTTAATATGCGGTGTTGAGTCCACTTCGTTGAGCAAGGAGTAGCTCTTGTCTATTCCATATTTGGCTTAAGGAACTTTATCTGTGCTCATTTCAATCTCTGGTTTTATGCAGCACCCCAACTCACCTTTCCCCTTAAGCAAGCATAAGTTGGTTTTCTAAATTTGAGACCCTGTTCTGTTCTGTAATTCAGTTCCTGTGTAGCCAAGTTTACATTCCGTGTATTACTGATATCTTATGATGTTTCTTTTTCTGTGTGACTTATTTCAGTTAGAATCATCATACCTGAATCCACTCATTGTGCTGCTAAGGGCCTGATGACACAGATTTCATTGCTGAGTGATATTGCTTTGTAAGTAAATACCACAACTTCTTTATCCATTTTTCACTTTCTGCGATGTTGAACTTGTACTGTAAACGAGGTTCTTGTAAACAGAGCCGTTCCAAACTTTGGGGTGGCTGTGTCTTTTTGATTTTAATTTCCCTAAGCTATAGGACCATAAGTGGAAGTGCCCTAGGTTCTGTTGCTTTGTTTTTTAGATGTTTCAGGAAACACCATACACTTCTCCCGAGTGTCTGTTGGCAATTTACATCCCGCCCATCAGCATAACAAGGCTCCCAGTTCTCCATGGCCTGTCCTGACTTTCTGGATTTTACACTTTTTTCAGATGGCCCTTTTGACCGGGGGGAAGTGAGACTTCATTGTAGTGCAGATTTCCTTTGCAAGCTTGCTTGGTTGGCCAAAAAGGGCGTATGCGTTTTTTCCTGAATATATTCAGGAAAAAACGCATACGCCCTTTTTGGCCAAGTGCATCATTGTGGACGTTCTGCCTCTTTTCCTATGCTTTCAATGCAATTCCAGTCTACCTCCTGAAATCGGTTTCCTGCAATTCTGCCCCGCTTTCAAGTCCTCTTGGCAGCCTTACTTCAGTCTATTTTTGGACGATAGCTGTCATTTATAACTCTGCAGGTTTGTGAATTACAGTGCCCCTGAGCTCCTTTTTTCAACTTGCTTTATTTTGAGCTGGCCGCAACACCGCAGGATGGCTTCAGGCCCTAATCTGGTTCCGGTACGGCACGCTGAGCCTTTGGTTATTTCCTCTTCCTGGTGGGAAATGAGAGTTAAATTTGCCCGTCCAGACACCTCCAGCTAGCCTCTCATTGGTTCTCACTATTCCTGTTCATCTTCCGCAGAAATTGCAAACTGTGCCAAACAGGAGGTTAAAGGCGCTGACTCTCCAAGTGGGGAGAGTGTTAGTAAAGCGTCTGGAATGTTGCACCCGAGTACCAGGGGAGGAAAACTGAGACATATTTGAACACGTCTCCCGATCACATGGTTGATCATACTCTAGGTTCCACATGCATGTTTTAGCTGAAGGAAGAATACCTAAAACCTGGGTAGTTGAAACCCGTGTAATGGGTACCATGCAATATGACTTCAAAGGGTCTTCATTTGCTCACCGAACCTCTAAAATCCTATCACTGCTGCGTTTATGCCCCTGTACACATGCTTGATTCTCCTTCGGAGACATAGCAATCCATAGGTTTTAAGATACTTACTAGTCAGGTACATTCTTAGGCGTTTAATATGCGGTGTTGAGTCCATTTCGTTGAGCAAGGAGTAGCTCTTGTCTATTCCATATTTGGTTTAAGGAACTTTATCTGTGCTCATTTCAATCTCTGGTTTTATGCAGCACCCCAACTCACCTTTCCCCTTAAGCAAGCATAAGTTGGTTTTCTAAATTTGAGACCCTGTTCTGTTCTGTAATTCAGTTCCTGTGTAGCCAAGTTTACATTCCGTGTATTACTGATATCTTATGATGTTTCTTCTTCTGTGTGACTTATTTCAGTTAGAATCATCATACCTGAATCCACTCATTGTGCTGCTAAGGGCCTGATGACACAGATTTCATTGCTGAGTGATATTGCTTTGTAAGTAAATACCACAACTTTTTTATCCATTTTTCACTTTCTGCGATGTTGAACTTGTACTGTAAACGAGGTTCTTGTAAACAGAGCTGTTCGAAACTTTGGGGTGGCTGTGTCTTTTTGATTTTAAATTCCCTAAGCTATAGGACCATAAGTGGAAGTGCCCTAGGCTCTGTTGCTTTGTTTTTTAGATGTTTCAGGAAACACCATACACTTCTCCCGAGTGTTTGTTGGCAATTTACATCCCGCCCTTCAGCATAACAAGGCTCCCAGTTCTCCATGGCCTGTCCTGCCTTTCTGGATTTTACACTTTTTTCAGATGGCCATTTTGACCGGGGGAAGTGAGACTTCATTGTAGTGCAGATTTCCTTTGCAAGCTTGCTTGGTTGGCCAAAAAGGGCGTATGCGTTTTTTCCTGAATATATTCAGGAAAAAACGCATACGCCCTTTTTGGCCAAGTGCATCATTGTGGACGTTCTGCCTCTTTTCCTATGCTTTCAATGCAATTCCAGTCTACCTCCTGAAATCGGTTTCCTGCAATTCTGCCCCGCTTTCAAGTCCTCTTGGCAGCCTTACTTCAGTCTATTTTTGGACGATAGCTGTCATTTATAACTCTGCAGGTTTGTGAATTACAGTGCCCCTGAGCTCCTTTCTTCAACTCGCTTTCTTTTGAGCTGGCCGCAACACTGCAGGATGGCTTCAGGCCCTAATCTGGTTCCGGCACGGCACACTGAGCCTTTGGTTATTTCCTCTTCCTGGTGGGAAATGAGAGATAAATTTGCCCGTCCAGACACCTCCAGCTAGCCTCTCATTGGTTCTCGCTATTCCTGTTCATCTTCCGCAGAAATTGCAAACTGCGCCAAACAGGAGGTTAAAGGCGCTGACTTTCCAAGTGGGGAGAGTGTTAGTAAAGCATCTGGAATGTTGCACCCGAGTACCAGGGGAGGAAAACTGAGACATATTTGAACACGTCTCCCATTCACATGGTTGATCATACTTGGGTTCCACATGCATGTTTTAGCTGAAGGAAGAATACCTAAAACCTGGGTAGTTGAAACCCGTGGAATGGGTACCATGCAATATGACTTCAAAGGGTCTTCATTTGCTCACCACACCTCACCAATCCTATCACTGCTGCGTTTATGCCCCTGTACACATGCTTGATTCTCTTTCGGAGACATAGCAATCCATAGGTTTTAAGATACTTACTAGTCAGGTACATTCTTAGGCGTTTAATATGGGGTGTTGAGTCCATTTCGTTGAGGAAGGAGTAGCTCTTGTCTATTCCATATTTGGCTTAAGGAACTTTATCTGTGCTCATTTCAATCTCTGGTTTTATGCAGCACCCCAACTCACCTTTACCCTTAAGCAAGCATAAGTTGGTTTTCTAAATTTGAGACCCTGTTCTGTTCTGTAATTCAGTTCCTGTGTAGCCAAGTTTACATTCCGTGTATTACTGATATCTTATGATGTTTCTTTTTCTGTGTGACTTATTTCAGTTAGAATCATCATACCTGAATCCACTCATTGTGCTGCTAAGGGCCTGATGACACAGATTTCATTGCTGAGTGATATTGCTTTGTAAGTAAATACCACAACTTCTTTATCCATTTTTCACTTTCTGCGATGTTGAACTTGTACTGTAAATGAGGTTCTTGTAAACAGAGCCGTTCCAAACTTTGGGGTGGCTGTGTCTTTTTGATTTTAATTTCCCTAAGCTATAGGACCATAAGTGGAAGTGCCCTAGGTTCTGTTGCTTTGTTTTTTAGATGTTTCAGGAAACACCATATACTTCTCCCGAGTGGTTGTTGGCAATTTCCATCCCGCCCATCAGCATAACAAGGCTCACAGTTCTCCATGGCCTGTCCTGCCTTTCTGGATTTTATACTTTTTTCAGATGGCCCTTTTGACCGGGGGGAAGTGAGACTTCATTGTAGTGCAGATTTCCTTTGCAAGCTTGCTTGGTTGGCCAAAAAGGGCGTATGCGTTTTTTCCTGAATATATTCAGGAAAAAACGCATACGCCCTTTTTGGCCAAGTGCATCATTGTGGACGTTCTGCCTCTTTTCCTATGCTTTCAATGCAATTCCTGTCTACCTCCTGAAATCGGTTTCCTGCAATTCTGCCCCGCTTTCAAGTCCTCTTGGCAGCCTTACTTCAGTCTATTTTTGGACGATAGCTGTCATTTATAACTCTGCAGGTTTGTGAATTACAGTGCCCCTGAGCTCCTTTCTTCAACTCGCTTTCTTGTGACCTGGCCGCAACACCGCAGGATGGCTTCAGGCCCTAATCTGGTTCCGGTACGGCACGCTGAGCCTTTGGTTATTTCCTCTTCCTGGTGGGAAATGAGAGTTAAATTTGCCCATCCAGACACCTCCAGCTAGTCTCTCATTTGTTCTCACTATTCCTGTTCATCTTCCACAGAAATTGCAAACACGGGCCAAACAGGAGTTTAAAGGCGCTGACTCTCCAAGTGGGGAGAGTGTTAGTAAAGCGTCTGGAATGTTGCACTCGAGTACCAGGGGAGGAAAACTGAGACATATTTGAACACGTCTCCCGTTCACATGGTTGATCATACTCTGGGTTCCACATGCATCTTTTAGCTGAAGGAAGAATACCTTAAACCTGGGTATTTGAAACCCGTGGAATGAGTACCATGCAATATGACTTCAAAGGGTCTTCATTTGCTCACCGAACCTCTCCAATCCTATCACTGCTGCGTTTATGCCCCTGTACACATGCTTGATTCTCTTTCGGAGACATAGCAATCCATAGGTTTTAAGATACTTACTAGTCAGGTACATTCTTAGGCGTTTAATATGCGGTGTTGAGTCCACTTCGTTGAGCAAGGAGTAGCTCTTGTCTATTCCATATTTGGCTTAAGGAACTTTATCTGTGCTCATTTCAATCTCTGGTTTTATGCAGCACCCCAACTCACCTTTCCCCTTAAGCAAGCATAAGTTGGTTTTCTAAATTTGAGACCCTGTTCTGTTCTGTAATTCAGTTCCTGTGTAGCCAAGTTTACATTCCGTGTATTACTGATATCTTATGATGTTTCTTTTTCTGTGTGACTTATTTCAGTTAGAATCATCATACCTGAATCCACTCATTGTGCTGCTAAGGGCCTGATGACACAGATTTCATTGCTGAGTGATATTGCTTTGTAAGTAAATACCACAACTTCTTTATCCATTTTTCACTTTCTGCGATGTTGAACTTGTACTGTAAACGAGGTTCTTGTAAACAGAGCCGTTCCAAACTTTGGGGTGGCTGTGTCTTTTTGATTTTAATTTCCCTAAGCTATAGGACCATAAGTGGAAGTGCCCTAGGTTCTGTTGCTTTGTTTTTTAGATGTTTCAGGAAACACCATACACTTCTCCCGAGTGTCTGTTGGCAATTTACATCCCGCCCATCAGCATAACAAGGCTCCCAGTTCTCCATGGCCTGTCCTGAATTTCTGGATTTTACACTTTTTTCAGATGGCCCTTTTGACCAGGGGGAAGTGAGACTTCATTGTAGTGCAGATTTCCTTTGCAAGCTTGCTTGGTTGGCCAAAAAGGGCATATGCGTTTTTTCCTGAATATATTCAGGAAAAAACGCATACGCCCTTTTTGGCCAAGTGCATCATTGTGGACGTTCTGCCTCTTTTCCTATGCTTTCAATGCAATTCCAGTCTACCTCCTGAAATCGGTTTCCTGCAATTCTGCCCCGCTTTCAAGTCCTCTTGGCAGCCTTACTTCAGTCTATTTTTGGACGATAGCTGTCATTTATAACTCTGCAGGTTTGTGAATTACAGTGCCCCTGAGCTCCTTTCTTCAACTCGCTTTCTTGTGACCTGGCCGCAACACCGCGGGATGTCTACAGGCCCTAATCTGGTTCCGGCACGGCACGCTGAGCCTTTGGTTAATTCCTCTTCCTGGTGGGAAATGAGAGTTAAATTTGCCCGTCCAGACACCTCCAGCTAGTCTCTCATTGGTTCTCGCTATTCCTGTTCATCTTCCACAGAAATTGCAAACTGGGCCAAACAAGAGGTTAAAGGGACTGACTCTCCAAGTGGGGAGAGTGTTAGTAAAGCGTCTGGAATGTTGAACCCGAGTACCAGGGTACGAAAACTGAGACATATTTGAACACGTCTCCCGATCACATGGTTGATCATAATCTAGGTTCCACATGCATGTTTTAGCTGAAGGAACAATAACTTAAACCTGGAGAGTTGAGACCCGTGGAATGGGTACCATGCAATATGACTTCAAAGGGTCTTCATAGGCTCACGAACCCATCCAATCCTATCACTGCTGCATTTATGCCCATGTACACATGCTTGATTCTCTTTCGGAGACATAGCAATCCATAGGTTTTAAGATACTTACTAGTCAGGTACATTCTTAGGCGTTTAATATGGGGTGTTGAGTCCATTTCGTTGAGCAAGGAGTAGCTCTTGTCTATTCCATATTTGGCTTAAGGAACTTTATCTGTGCTCATTTCAATCTCTGGTTTTATGCAGCACCCCAACTCACCTTTCCCCTTAAGCAAGCATAAGTTGGTTTTCTAAATTTGAGACCCTGTTCTGTTCTGTAATTCAGTTCCTGTGTAGCCAAGTTTACATTCCGTGTATTACTGATATCTTATGATGTTTCTTTTTCTGTGTGACTTATTTCAGTTAGAATCATCATACCTGAATCCACTCATTGTGATGCTAAGGACCTGATGACACAGATTTCATTGCTGAGTGATATTGCTTTGTAAGTAAATACCACAACTTCTTTATCCATTTTTCACTTTCTGCGATGTTGAACTTGTACTGTAAACGAGGTTCTTGTAAACAGAGCCGTTCCAAACTTTGGGGTGGCTGTGTCTTTTTGATTTTAATTTCCCTAAGCTATAGGACCATAAGTGGAAGTGCCCTAGGTTCTGTTGCTTTGTTTTTTAGATGTTTCAGGAAACACCATACACTTCTCCCAAGTGGTTGTTGGCAATTTACATCCCGCCCATCAGCATAATAAGGCTCCCAGTTCTCCATGGCCTGTCCTGCCTTTCTGGATTTTACACTTTTTTCAGATGGCCCTTTTGACCGGGGGGAAGTGAGACTTCATTGTAGTGCAGATTTCCTTTGCAAGCTTGCTTGGTTGGCCAAAAAGGGCGTATGCGTTTTTTCCTGAATATATTCAGGAAAAAACGCATACGCCCTTTTTGGCCAAGTGCATCATTGTGGACGTTCTGCCTCTTTTCCTATGCTTTCAATGCAATTCCAGTCTACCTCCTGAAATCGGTTTCCTGCAATTCTGCCCCGCTTTCAAGTCCTCTTGGCACCTTTACTTCAGTATATTTTTGGACGATAGCTGTCATTTATAACTCTGCAGGTTTGTGAATTACAGTGCCCCTGAGCTCCTTTCTTCAACTCGCTTTCTTGTGACCTGGCCGCAACACCGCAGGATGTCTTCAGGCCCTAATCTGGTTCTGGCACGGCACGCTGAGCCTTTGGTTAATTCCTCTTCCTGGTGGGAAATGAGAGTTATATTTGCCCATCCAGACACCTCCAGCTAGTCTTTCATTGGTTCTCGCTATTCCTGTTCATCTTCCACAGAAATTGCAAACTGGGCCAAACAGGAAGTTAAAGGGACTGACTCTCCAAGTGGGGAGAGTGTTAGTAAAGCATCTGGAATGTTGCACCCGAGTACCAGGGGAGGAAAACTGAGACATATTTGAACACGTCTCCCAATCACATGGTTGATCATACTCTAGGTTCCACATGCATGTTTTAGATGAAGGAAGAATACCTTAAACCTGGGTAGTTGAAACCCGTGGAATGGGTACCATGCAATATGACTTCAAAGGGTCTTCATTTGCTCACGAACCTCTCCAATCCTATCACTGCTGCGTTTATGCCCCTGTACACATGCTGGATTCTCTTTCAGAGACATAGCAATCCATAGGTTTTAAGATACTTACTAGTCAGGTGCATTCTTAGGCGTTTAATATGGGGTTTTGTGTCCATTTCGTTGAGCAAGGAGTAGCTCTTGTGTATTCCATATTTGGCTTAAGGAACTTTATCTGTGCTCATTTCAATCTCTGGTTTTATGCAGCACCCCAACTCACCTTTCACCTTAAGCAAGCATAAGTTGGTTTTCTAAATTAGAGACCCTGTTCTGTTTTGGAATGCAGTTCCTGTGTAGCCAAGTTTACATTCTGTGTATTAGTGATATCTTATGATGTTTCTTTTTCTGTGTGACTTATTTCAGTTAGAATCATCATACCTGAATCCACTCATTGTGCTGCTAAGGGCCTGATGACACAGATTTCATTGCTGAGTGATATTGCTTTGTAAGTGAATACCACAACTTCTTTATCCATTTTTCACTTTCTGCGATGTTGAACTTGTACTGTAAACGAGGTTCTTGTAAACAGAGCCGTTCCAAACTTTGGGGTGGCTGTGTCTTTTTGATTTTAATTTCCCTAAGCTATAGGACCATAAGTGGAAGTGCCCTAGGCTCTGTTGCTTTGTTTCTTAGATGTTTCAGGAAACACCATACACTTCTCCCAAGTGTCTGTTGGCAATTTACATCCCGCCCATCAGCATAACAAGGCTCCCAGTTCTCCATGGCCTGTCCTGCCTTTCTGGATTTTACACTTTTTTCAGATGGCCCTTTTGACCGGGGAGAAGTGAGACTTCATTGTAGTGCAGATTTCCTTTGCAAGCTTGCTTGGTTGGCCAAAAAGTGCGTATGCGTTTTTTCCTGAATATATTCAGGAAAAAACGCATACGCCCTTTTTGGCCAAGTGCATCATTGTGGACGTTCTGCCTCTTTTCCTATGCTTTCAATGCAATTCCAGTCTACCTCCTGAAATCGGTTTCCTGCAATTCTGCCCCGCTTTCAAGTCCTCTTGGCAGCCTTACTTCAGTCTATTTTTGGACGATAGCTGTCATTTATAACTCTGCAGGTTTGTGAATTACAGTGTCCCTGAGCTCGTTTCTTCAACTCGCTTTTTTGTGACCTGGCCGCAACACCGCAGGATGGCTTCAGGCCCTAATCTGGTTCTGGCACGGCACGCTGAGCCTTTGGTTAATTCCTCTTCCTGGTGGGAAATGAGAGTTAAATTTGCCCGTCCAGACATCTCCAGCTAGGCTCTCATTGGTTCTCGCTATTCCTGTTCATCTTCCGCAGATATTGCAAACTGGGCCAAACAGGAGGTTAAAGGCGCTGACTCTCCAAGTGGGGAGAGTGTTAGTAAAGCGTCTGGAATGTTGCACCCGAGTACCAGGGGAAGAAAACTGAGACATATTTGAACACGTCTCCCGTTCACATGGTTGATCATACTTGGGTTCCACATGCATGTTTTAGCTGAAGGAAGAATACCTAAAACCTGGGTAGTTGAAACCCGTGGAATGGGTACCATGCAATATGACTTCAAAGGGTCTTCATTTGCTCACCGAACCTCTCCAATCCTATCACTGCTGCGTTTATGCCCCTGTACACGTGCTTGATTCTCTTTTGGAGACATAGCAATCCATAGGTTTTAAGATACTTACTAGTCAGGTACATTCTTAGGCGTTTAATATGCGGTGTTGAGTCCATTTCGTTGAGCAAGGAGTAGCTCTTGTCTATTCCATATTTGGCTTAAGGAACTTTATCTGTGCTCATTTCAATCTCTGGTTTTATGCAGCACCGCAACTCACCTTTACCCTTAAGCAAGCATAAGTTGGTTTTCTAAATTTGAGACCCTGTTCTGTTCTGTAATTCAGTTCCTGTGTAGCCAAGTTTCCATTCCGTGTATTACTGATATCTTATGATGTTTCTTTTTCTGTGTGACTTATTTCAGTTAGAATCATCATACCTGAATCCACTCATTGTGCTGCTAAGGGCCTGATGACACAGATTTCATTGCTGAGTGATATTGCTTTTTAAGTAAATACCACAACTTCTTTATCCATTTTTCACTTTCTGCGATGTTGAACTTGTACTGTAAACGAGGTTCTTGTAAACAGAGCTGTTCCAAACTTTGGGGTGGCTGTTTCTGTTTGATTTTAAATTCCCTAAGCTATAGGACCATAAGTGGAAGTGCCCTAGGTTCTGTTGCTTTGTTTTTTAGATGTTTCAGGAAACACCATACACTTCTCCCGAGTGGTTGTTGGCAATTTACATCCCGCCCATCAGCATAACAAGGCTCCCAGTTCTCCATGGCCTGTCCTGCCTTTCTGGATTTTACACTTTTTTCAGATCGCCCTTTTGCCCAGGGGGAAGTGAGACTTCATTGTAGTGCAGATTTCCTTTGCAAGTTTGCTTGGTTGGCCAAAAAGGGCGTATGCGTTTTTTCCTGAATATATTCAGGAAAAAACGCATACGCCCTTTTTGGCCAAGTGCATCATTGTGGACGTTCTGCCTCTTTTCCTATGCTTTCAATGCAATTCCAGTCTACCTCCTGAAATCGGTTTCCTGCAATTCTGCCCCGTTTTCAAGTCCTGTTGGCAGCCTTACTTCAGTCTATTTTTGGACGATAGCTGTTATTTATAACTCTGCAGGTTTGTGAATTACAGTGCCCCTGAGCTCCTTTCTTCAACTCGCTTTCTTGTGAGCTGGCCGCAACACCACAGGATGGCTTCAGGCCCTAATCTGGTTCCGGCACGGCACGCTGAGCCTCTGGTTATTTCCTCTTCCTGGTGGGAAATGAGAGTTAAATTTGCCCGTCCAGACACCTCCAGCTAGTCTCTCATTGGCTCTCGCTATTCCTGTTCATCTTCCGCAGAAATTGCAAACTGGGCCAAACAGGAGGTTAAAGGCGCTGACTCTCCAAGTGGGGACAGTGTTAGTAAAGCGTCTGGAATGTTGCACCCGAGTACCAGGGGAGGAAAACTGAGACATATTTGAACACGTCTCCCGATCTCATGGTTGATCATACTCTGGGTTCCACATGCATGTTTTAGCTGAAGGAAGAATACCTAAAACCTGGGTAGTTGAAACCCGTGGAATGGGTACCATGCAATATGACTTCAAAGGGTCTTCATTTGCTCACCGAACCTCTCTAATCCTATCACTGCTGCGTTTATGCCCCTGTACACATGCTTGATTCTCTTTCGGAGACATAGCAATCCCTAGGTTTTAAGATACTTACTAGTCAGGTACATTCTTAGGCGTTTAATATGCGGTGTTGAGTCCATTTCGTTGAGCAAGGAGTAGCTCTTGTCTATTCCATATTTGGCTTAAGGAACTTTATCTGTGCTCATTTCAATCTCTGGTTTTATGCAGCACCCCAACTCACCTTTCCCCTTAAGCAAGCATAAGTTGGTTTTCTAAATTTGAGACCCTGTTCTGTTCTGTAATTCAGTTCCTGTGTAGCCAAGTTTACATTCCATGTATTACTGATATCTTATGATGTTTCTTTTTCTGTGTGACTTATTTCAGTTAGAATCATCGTACCTGAATGCACTCATTATGCTGCTACGGGCCTGATGACATAGGTTTCATTGCTGAGTGATACTGCATTGTACGTAAGTACCACAAGTTCTTTATCCATTTTTCACTTTCTGTGATATTGAACTTGTATGGTAAACGAGGTTCTTGTAAACAGAGGCGTCCCAAACTTTGAGGTGGCTGTGTCTTTTTGATTTTAATTTCCCTAAGCTATAGGACCATAAGTGGAAGTGCCCTAGGTTCTGTTGCTTTGTTTTTTAGATGTTTCAGGAAACACCATACACTTCTCCCGAGTGTCTGTTGGCAATTTACATCCCGCCCATCTGCATAACAAGGCTCCCAGTTCTCCATGGCCTGTCCTGCCTTTCTGGATTTTACACTTTTTTCAGATGGCCCTTTTGACCGGGGGAAGTGAGACTTCATTGTAGTGCAGATTTCCTTTGCAAGTTTGCTTGGTTGGCCAAAAAGGGCGTATGTGTTTTTTCCTGAATATATTCAGGAAAAAACGCATACGCCCTTTTTGGCCAAGTGCATCATTGTGGACGTTCTGCCTCTTTTCCTATGCTTTCAATGCAATTCCAATCTACGTCCTGAAATCGGTTTCCTGCAATTCTGCCCCGCTTTCAAGTCCTCTTGGCAGCCTTACTTCAGTCTATTTTTGGACGATAGCTGTCATTTATAACTCTGCAGGTTTGTGAATTACAGTGCCCCTGAGCTCCTTTCTTCAACTCGCTTTCTTGTGACCTGGCCACAACACCGCAGGATGGCTTCAGGCCCTAATCTGGTTCCGGCCCGGCATTCTGAGCCTTTGGTTAATTCCTCTTCCTGGTGGGAAATGAGAGTTAAATTTGCCCGTCCAGACACCTCCAGCTAGCCTCTCATTGGTTCTCGCTATTCCTGTTCATCTTCCGCAGAAATTGCAAACTGGGCCAAACAGGAGGTTAAAGGGACTGACTCTCCAAGTCGGGAGAGTCTTAGTAAAGCGTCTGGAATGTTGCACCCGAGTACCAGGGTAGGAAAACTGAGACATATTTGAACACGTCTCCCGTTCACATGGTTGATCATACTCTGGGTTCCACATGCATGTTTTAGCTGAAGGAAGAATACCTTAAACCTGGAGAGTTGAGACCCGTGTAATGGGTACCATGCAATATGACTTCAAAGGGTCTTCATTTGCTCACCGAACATCTCCAATCCTATCACTGCTGCGTTTATGCCCCTGTACACATGCTTGATTCTCTTTCGGAGACATAGCAATCCCTAGGTTTTAAGATACTTACTAGTCAGGTACATTCTTAGGCGTTTAATATGCGGTGTTGAGTCCATTTCTTTGAGCAAGGAGTAGCTCTTGTCTATTCCATATTTGGCTTAAGGAACTTTATCTGTGCTCATTTCAATCTCTGGTTTTATGCAGCACCCCAACTCACCTTTCCCCTTAAGCAAGCATAAGTTGGTTTTCTAAATTTGAGACCCTGTTCTGTTCTGTAATTCAGTTCCTGTGTAGCCAAGTTTACATTCCGTGTATTACTGATATCTTATGATGTTTCTTTTTCTGTGTGACTTATTTCAGTTAGAATCATCATACCTGAATCCACTCATTGTGCTGCTAAGGGCCTGATGACACAGATTTCATTGCTGAGTGATATTGCTTTGTAAGTAAATACCACAACTTTTTTATCCATTTTTCACTTTCTGCGATGTTGAACTTGTACTGTAAACGAGGTTCTTGTAAACAGAGCCGTTCGAAACTTTGGGGTGGCTGTGTCTTTTTGATTTTAAATTCCCTAAGCTATAGGACCATAAGTGGCAGTGCCCTAGGCTCTCTTGCTTTGTTTTTTAGATGTTTCAGGAAACACCATACACTTCTCCCGAGTGTCTGTTGGCAATTTACATCCCGCCCTTCAGCATAACAAGGCTCCCAGTTCTCCATGGCCTGTCCTGCCTTTCTGGATTTTACACTTTTTTCAGATGGCCCTTTTGACCGGGGGGAAGTGAGACTTCATTGTAGTGCAGATTGCCTTTGCAAGCTTGCTTGGTTGGCCAAAAAGGGCGTATGCGTTTTTTCCTGAATATATTCAGGAAAAAACGCATACGCCCTTTTTGGCCAAGTGCATCATTGTGGACGTTCTGCCTCTTTTCCTATGCTTTCAATGCAATTCCAGTCTACCTCCTGAAATCGGTTTCCTGCAATTCTGCCCCGCTTTCAAGTCCTCTTGGCAGCCTTACTTCAGTCTATTTTTGGACGATAGCTGTCATTTATAACTCTGCAGGTTTGTGAATTACAGTGCCCCTGAGCTCCTTTCTTCAACTCGCTTTCTTGTGACCTGGCCGCAACACCGCAGGATGGCTTCGGGCCCTAATCTGGTTCCGGCCCGGCATGCTGAGCCTTTGGTTAATTCCTCTTCCTGGTGGGAAATGAGAGTTAAATTTGCCCGTCCAGACACCTCCAGCTAGCCTCTCATTGGTTATCGCTATTCCTGTTCATCTTCCGCAGAAATTGCAAACTGGGCCAAACAGGAGGTTAAAGGCACTGACTCTCCAAGTGGGGAGAGTGTTAGTAAAGCGTCTAGAATGTTGCACCCGAGTACCAGGGGAGGAAAACTGAGACATATTTGAACACGTCTCCCGATCACATGGTTGATCATACTCTGGGTTCCACATGCATGTTTTAGCTGAAGGAAGAATACCTAAAACCTGGGTAGTTGAAACCCGTGGAATGGGTACCATGCAATATGACTTCAAAGGGTCTTCATTTGCTCACCGAACCTCTCCAATCCTATCACTGCTGCGTTTATGCCCCTGTACACATGCTTGATTCTCTTTCGGAGACATAGCAATCTATAGGTTTTAAGATACTTACTAGTCAGGTACATTCTTAGGCGTTTAATATGCGGTGTTGAGTCCATTTCATTGAGCAAGGAGTAGCTCTTGTCTATTCCATATTTGGCTTAAGGAACTTTATTTGTGCTCATTTCAATCTCTGGTTTTATGCAGCACCCCAACTCACCTTTCCCCTTAAGCAAGCATAAGTTGGTTTTCTAAATTTGAGACCCTGTTCTGTTCTGTAATTCAGTTACTGTGTAGCCAAGTTTACATTCCGTGTATTACTGATATCTTATGATGTTTCTTTTTCTGTGTGACTTATTTCAGTTAGAATCATCATACCTGAATCCACTCATTGTGCTGCGACGGGCCTGATGACATAGATTTCATTGCTGAGTGAACTGCATTGTAAGTGAATACCACAACTTCTTTATCCATTTTTCACTTTCTGTGATGTTGAACTTGTACGGTAAACGAGGTTCTTGTAAACAGAGGCGTCCCAAATTTTGGGGTGGCTGTGTCATTTTGATTTTAATTTCCCTAAGCTATAGGACCATAAGTGGAAGTGCCCTAGACTCTGTTGCTTTGTTTTTTCGATGTTTCAGGAAACACCATACACTTCTCCCGAGTGTCTGTTGGCAATTTACATCCCGCCCATCAGCATAACAAGGCTCCCAGTTCTCCATGGCCTGTCCTGCCTTTCTGGATTTTACACTTTTTTCAGATGGCCCTTTTGACCGGGGGGAAGTGAGACTTCATTGTACTGCAGATTTCCTTTGCAAGTTTGCTTGGTTGGCCAAAAAGGGCGTATGCGTTTTTTCCTGAATATATTCAGGAAAAAACGCATACGCCCTTTTTGGCCAAGTGCATCATTGTGGACGTTCTGCCTCTTTTCCTATGCTTTCAATGCAATTCCAGTCTACCTCCTGAAATCGGTTTCCTGCAATTCTGCCCCGCTTTCAAGTCCTCTTGGCAGCCTTACTTCAGTCTATTTTTGGACGATAGCTGTCATTTATAACTCTGCAGGTTTGTGAATTACAGTGCCCCTGAGCTCCTTTCTTCAACTCGCTTTCTTTTGAGCTGGCCGCAACACCGCAGGATGGCTTCAGGCCCTAATCTGGTTCCGGTACGGCACGCTGAGCCTTTGGTTATTTCCTCTTCCTGGTGGGAAATGAGAGTTAAATTTGCCCGTCCAGACACCTCCAGCTAGCCTCTCATTGGTTCTCGCTATTCCTGTTCATCTTCCGCAGAAATTGCAAACTGTGCCAAACAGGAGGTTAAAGGCGCTGACTCTCCAAGTGGGGAGAGTGTTAGTAAAGCGTCTGGAATGTTGCACCCGAGTACCAGGGTACGAAAACTGAGACATATTTGAACACGTCTCCCGATCACATGGTTGATCATACTCTGGGTTCCACATGCATGTTTTAGCTGAAGGAAGAATACCTAAAACCTGGGTAGTTGAAACCCGTGGAATGGGTACCATTCAATATGACTTCAAAGGGTCTTCATTTGCTCACTGAACATCTCCAATCCTATCACTGCTGCGTTTATGCCCCTGTACACATGCTTGATTCTCTTTCGGAGACATAGCAATCCATAGGTTTTAAGATACTTACTAGTCAGGTACATTCTTAGGCGTTTAATATGCGGTGTTGAGTACATTTCGTTGAGCAAGGAGTAGCTCTTGTCTATTCCATATTTGGCTTAAGCAACTTTATCTGTGCTCATTTCAATCTCTGGTTTTATGCAGCACCCCAACTCACCTTTACCCTTAAGCAAGCATAAGTTGGTTTTCTAAATTTGAGACCCTGTTCTGTTCTGTAATTCAGTTCCTGTGTAGCCAAGTTTACATTCCGTGTATTACTGATATCTTATGATGTTTCTTTTTCTGTGTGACTTATTTCAGTTAGAATCATCATACCTGAATCCACTCATTGTGCTGCTAAGGGCCTGATGACACAGATTTCATTGCTGAGTGATATTGCTTTGTAAGTAAATACCACAACTTTTTTATCCATTTTTCACTTTCTGCGATGTTGAACTTGTACTGTAAACGAGGTTCTTGTAAACAGAGCCGTTCGAAACTTTGGGGTGGCTGTGTCTTTTTGATTTTAAATTCCCTAAGCTATAGGACCATAAGTGGCAGTGCCCTAGGCTCTCTTGCTTTGTTTTTTAGATGTTTCAGGAAACACCATACACTTCTCCCGAGTGTCTGTTGGCAATTTACATCCCGCCCTTCAGCATAACAAGGCTCCCAGTTCTCCATGGCCTGTCCTGCCTTTCTGGATTTTACACTTTTTTCAGATGGCCCTTTTGACCGGGGGGAAGTGAGACTTCATTGTAGTGCAGATTGCCTTTGCAAGCTTGCTTGGTTGGCCAAAAAGGGCGTATGCGTTTTTTCCTGAATATATTCAGGAAAAAACGCATACGCCCTTTTTGGCCAAGTGCATCATTGTGGACGTTCTGCCTCTTTTCCTATGCTTTCAATGCAATTCCAGTCTACCTCCTGAAATCGGTTTCCTGCAATTCTGCCCCGCTTTCAAGTCCTCTTGGCAGCCTTACTTCAGTCTATTTTTGGACGATAGCTGTCATTTATAACTCTGCAGGTTTGTGAATTACAGTGCCCCTGAGCTCCTTTCTTCAACTCGCTTTCTTGTGACCTGGCCGCAACACCGCAGGATGGCTTCGGGCCCTAATCTGGTTCCGGCCCGGCATGCTGAGCCTTTGGTTAATTCCTCTTCCTGGTGGGAAATGAGAGTTAAATTTGCCCGTCCAGACACCTCCAGCTAGCCTCTCATTGGTTATCGCTATTCCTGTTCATCTTCCGCAGAAATTGCAAACTGGGCCAAACAGGAGGTTAAAGGCACTGACTCTCCAAGTGGGGAGAGTGTTAGTAAAGCGTCTAGAATGTTGCACCCGAGTACCAGGGGAGGAAAACTGAGACATATTTGAACACGTCTCCCGATCACATGGTTGATCATACTCTGGGTTCCACATGCATGTTTTAGCTGAAGGAAGAATACCTAAAACCTGGGTAGTTGAAACCCGTGGAATGGGTACCATGCAATATGACTTCAAAGGGTCTTCATTTGCTCACCGAACCTCTCCAATCCTATCACTGCTGCGTTTATGCCCCTGTACACATGCTTGATTCTCTTTCGGAGACATAGCAATCTATAGGTTTTAAGATACTTACTAGTCAGGTACATTCTTAGGCGTTTAATATGCGGTGTTGAGTCCATTTCATTGAGCAAGGAGTAGCTCTTGTCTATTCCATATTTGGCTTAAGGAACTTTATTTGTGCTCATTTCAATCTCTGGTTTTATGCAGCACCCCAACTCACCTTTCCCCTTAAGCAAGCATAAGTTGGTTTTCTAAATTTGAGACCCTGTTCTGTTCTGTAATTCAGTTACTGTGTAGCCAAGGTTACATTCCGTGTATTACTGATATCTTATGATGTTTCTTTTTCTGTGTGACTTATTTCAGTTAGAATCATCATACCTGAATCCACTCATTGTGCTGCGACGGGCCTGATGACATAGATTTCATTGCTGAGTGAACTGCATTGTAAGTGAATACCACAACTTCTTTATCCATTTTTCACTTTCTGTGATGTTGAACTTGTACGGTAAACGAGGTTCTTGTAAACAGAGGCGTCCCAAATTTTGGGGTGGCTGTGTCATTTTGATTTTAATTTCCCTAAGCTATAGGACCATAAGTGGAAGTGCCCTAGACTCTGTTGCTTTGTTTTTTCGATGTTTCAGGAAACACCATACACTTCTCCCGAGTGTCTGTTGGCAATTTACATCCCGCCCATCAGCATAACAAGGCTCCCAGTTCTCCATGGCCTGTCCTGCCTTTCTGGATTTTACACTTTTTTCAGATGGCCCTTTTGACCGGGGGGAAGTGAGACTTCATTGTACTGCAGATTTCCTTTGCAAGTTTGCTTGGTTGGCCAAAAAGGGCGTATGCGTTTTTTCCTGAATATATTCAGGAAAAAACGCATACGCCCTTTTTGGCCAAGTGCATCATTGTGGACGTTCTGCCTCTTTTCCTATGCTTTCAATGCAATTCCAGTCTACCTCCTGAAATCGGTTTCCTGCAATTCTGCCCCGCTTTCAAGTCCTCTTGGCAGCCTTACTTCAGTCTATTTTTGGACGATAGCTGTCATTTATAACTCTGCAGGTTTGTGAATTACAGTGCCCCTGAGCTCCTTTCTTCAACTCGCTTTCTTTTGAGCTGGCCGCAACACCGCAGGATGGCTTCAGGCCCTAATCTGGTTCCGGTACGGCACGCTGAGCCTTTGGTTATTTCCTCTTCCTGGTGGGAAATGAGAGTTAAATTTGCCCGTCCAGACACCTCCAGCTAGCCTCTCATTGGTTCTCGCTATTCCTGTTCATCTTCCGCAGAAATTGCAAACTGTGCCAAACAGGAGGTTAAAGGCGCTGACTCTCCAAGTGGGGAGAGTGTTAGTAAAGCGTCTGGAATGTTGCACCCGAGTACCAGGGTACGAAAACTGAGACATATTTGAACACGTCTCCCGATCACATGGTTGATCATACTCTGGGTTCCACATGCATGTTTTAGCTGAAGGAAGAATACCTAAAACCTGGGTAGTTGAAACCCGTGGAATGGGTACCATTCAATATGACTTCAAAGGGTCTTCATTTGCTCACTGAACATCTCCAATCCTATCACTGCTGCGTTTATGCCCCTGTACACATGCTTGATTCTCTTTCGGAGACATAGCAATCCATAGGTTTTAAGATACTTACTAGTCAGGTACATTCTTAGGCGTTTAATATGCGGTGTTGAGTACATTTCGTTGAGCAAGGAGTAGCTCTTGTCTATTCCATATTTGGCTTAAGCAACTTTATCTGTGCTCATTTCAATCTCTGGTTTTATGCAGCACCCCAACTCACCTTTACCCTTAAGCAAGCATAAGTTGGTTTTCTAAATTTGAGACCCTGTTCTGTTCTGTAATTCAGTTCCTGTGTAGCCAAGTTTACATTCCGTGTATTACTGATATCTTATGATGTTTCTTTTTCTGTGTGACTTATTTCAGTTAGAATCATCATACCTGAATCCACTCATGATGCTGCTACGGGCCTGATGACATAGATTTCATTGCTGAGTGATACTGCATTGTACGTAAGTACCACAAGTTCTTTATCCATTTTTCACTTTCTGTGATATTGAACTTGTACGGTAAACAAGGTTCTTGTAAACGGAGGCGTCCCAAACTTTGGGGTGGCTGTGTCTTTTTGATTTTAATTTCCCTAAGCTATAGGACCATAAGTGGAAGTGCCCTAGGCTCTGTTGCTTTGTTTTTTAGATGTTTCAGGAAACACCATACACTTCTCCCGAGTGTCTGTTGGCAATTTACATCCCGCCCATCAGCATAACAAGGCTCCCAGTTCTCCATGGCCTGTCCTGCCTTTCTGGATTTTACACTTTTTTCAGATGGTCCTTTTGACCGGGGGGAAGTGAGACTTCATTGTAGTGCAGATTTCCTTTGCAAGCTTGCTTGGTTGGCCAAAAAGGGCGTATGTGTTTTTTCCTGAATATATTCAGGAAAAAACGCATACGCCGTTTTTGGCCAAGTGCATCATTGTGGACGTTCTGCCTCTTTTCCTATGCTTTCAATGCAATTCCAGTCTACCTCCTGAAATCGGTTTCCTGCAATTCTGCCCCGCTTTCAAGTCCTCTTGGCAGCCTTACTTCAGTCTATTTTTGGACGATAGCTGTCATTTATAACTCTGCAGGTTTGTGAATTACAGTGCCCCTGAGCTCCTTTCTTCAACTCGCTTTCTTGTGACCTGGCCGCAACACCGCAGGATGGCTTCAGGCCCTAATCTGGTTCCGGCACGGCACGCTGAGCCTTTGGTTAATTTCTCTTCCTGGTGGGAAATGAGAGTTAAATTTGCCCGTCCAGACACCTCCAGCTAGCCTCTCATTGGTTCTCGCTATTCCTGTTCATCTTCCGCAGAAATTGCAAACTGGGCCAAACAGGAGGTTAAAGGGACTGACTCTCCAAGTGGGGAGAGTGTTAGTAAAGCGTCTGGAATGTTGCACCCGAGTACCAGGGTACGAAAACTGAGACATATTTGAACATGTCTCCCGATCACTTGGTTGATCATACTCTAGGTTCCACATGCATGTTTTAGCTGAAGGAAGAATACCTTAAACCTGGGTAGTTGAAACCCGTGGAATGGGTACCATGCAATATGACTTCAAAGGGTCTTCATTTGCTCACCGAACCTCTCCAATCCTATCACTGCTGCGTTTATGGCCCTGTACACACGCTTGATTCTCTTTTGGAGACATAGCAATCCATAGGTCTTAAGATACTTACTAGTCAGGTACATTCTTAGGCGTTTAATATGGGGTGTTGAGTCCATTTCGTTGAGCAAGGAGTAGCTCTTGTCTATTCCATATTTGGCTTAAGGAACTTTATCTGTGCTCATTTCAATCTCTGGTTTTATGCAGCACCCCAACTCACCTTTCCCCTTAAGCAAGCATAAGTTGGTTTTCTAAATTTGAGACCCTGTTCTCTTCTGTAATTCAGTTCCTGTGTAGCCAAGTTTACATTCCGTGTATTACTGATATCTTATGATGTTTCTTTTTCTGTGTGACTTATTTCAGTTAGAATCATCATACCTGAATCCACTCATTGTGCTGCTAAGGGCCTGATGACATAGATTTCATTGCTGAGTGATATTGCTTTGTAAGTAAATACCACAACTTCTTTATCCATTTTTCACTTTCTGTGATGTTGAACTTGTACGGTAAACGAGGTTCTTGTAAACAGAGGCGTCCCAAATTTTGGGGTGGTTGTGTCTTTTTGATTGTAATTTCCCTAAGCTATAGGACCATAAGTGGAAGTGCCCTAGACTCTGTTGGTTTGTTTTTTCGATGTTTCAGGAAACACCATACACTTCTCCCGAGTGTCTGTTGGCAATTTACATCCCGCCCATCAGCATAACAAGGCTCCCAGTTCTCCATAGCCTGTCCTGCCTTTCTGGATTTTACACTTTTTTCAGATGGCCCTTTTGACCAGGGGGAAGTGAGACTTCATTGTAGTGCAGATTTCCTTTGCAAGTTTGCTTGGTTGGCCAAAAAGGGCGTATGCGTTTTTTCCTGAATATATTCAGGAAAAAACGCATACGCCCTTTTTGGCCAAGTGCATCATTGTGGACGTTCTGCCTCTTTTCCTATGCTTTCAATGCAATTCCAGTCTACCTCCTGAAATCGGTTTCCTGCAATGCTGCCCCGCTTTCAAGTCCTCTTGGCAGCCTTACTTCAGTCTATTTTTGGACGATAGCTGTCATTTATAACTCTGCAGGTTTGTGAATTACAGTGCCCCTGAGCTCCTTTCTTCAACTCCCTTTCTTGTGACCTGGCCGCAACACCGCAGGATGGCTTCAGGCCCTAATCTGGTTCTGGCACGGCACGCTGAGCCTTTGGTTAATTCCTCTTCCTGGTGGGAAATGAGAGTTAAATTTGCCCATCCAGACACCTCCAGCTAGTCTCTCATTGGTTCTCGCTATTCCTGTTCATCTTCCACAGAAATTGCAAACTGGGCCAAACAGGAGGTTAAAGGGACTGACTCTCCAAGTCGGGAGAGTGTTAGTAAAGCGTCTGGAATGTTGCACCCGAGTACCAGGGTACGAAAACTGAGACATATTTGAACACGTCTCCCGTTCACATGGTTGATCATGCTCTGGGTTCCACATGCATGTTTTAGCTGAAGGAAGAATACCTTAAACCTGTAGAGTTGAGACCCGTGTAATGGGTACCATGCAATATGACTTCAAAGGGTCTTCATTTGCTCACCGAACCTCTCCAATCCTATCACTACTGCGTTTATGCCCGTGTACACACGCTTGATTCTCTTTTGGAGACATAGCAATCCATAGGTTTTAAGATACTTACTAGTCAGGTACATTCTTAGGCGTTTAATATGCGGTGTTGAGTCCATTTCGTTGAGCAAGGAGTAGCTCTTGTTTATTCCATATTTGGCTTAAGGAACTTTATCTGTGCTCATTTCAATCTCTGGTTTTATGCAGCACCCCAACTCACCTTTCCCCTTAAGCAAGCATAAGTTGGTTTTCTAAATTTGAGACCCTGTTCTGTTCTGTAATTCAGTTCCTGTGTAGCCAAGTTTACATTCCGTGTATTACTGATATCTTGTGATGTTTCTTTTTCTGTGTGACTTATTTCAGTTAGAATCATCGTACCTGAATCCACTCATTGTGCTGCTACGGGCCTGATGACATAGATTTCATTGCTGAGTGATACTGCATTGTACGTAAGTACCACAAGTTCTTTATCCATTTTTCACTTTCTGTGATATTGAACTTGTACGGTAAACGAGGTTCTTGTAAACGGAGGCGTCCCAAACTTTGGGGTGGCTGTGTCTTTTTGATTTTAATTTCCCTAAGCTATAGGACCATAAGTGGAAGTGCCCTAGGCTGTATTGCTTTGTTTTTTAGATGTTTCAGGAAACACCATACACTTCTCCCGAGTGTCTGTTGGCAATTTACATCCCGCCCATCAGCATAACAAGGCTCCTAGTTCTCCATGGCCTGTCCTGCCTTTCTGGATTTTACACTTTTTTCAGATGGCCCTTTTGACCGGGGGGAAGTGAGACTTCATTGTAGTGCAGATTTCCTTTGCAAGCTTGCTTGGTTGGCCAAAAAGGGCGTATGCGTTTTTTCCTGAATATATTCAGGAAAAAACGCATACGCCCTTTTTGGCCAAGTGCATCATTGTGGACGTTCTGCCTCTTTTCCTATGCTTTCAATGCAATTCCAGTCTACCTCCTGAAATCGGTTTCCTGCAATTCTGCCCCGCTTTCAAGTCCTCTTGGCAGCC
This sequence comes from Delphinus delphis, assembly GCF_949987515.2. NCBI lineage: Eukaryota > Metazoa > Chordata > Mammalia > Artiodactyla > Delphinidae > Delphinus > Delphinus delphis. The sequence goes on along the minus strand of NW_027192701.1, from coordinate 1,073,659 downwards.
TTACTTCAGTCTATTTTTGGACGATAGCTGTCATTTATAACTCTGCAGGTTTGTGAATTTCAGTGCCCCTGAGCTCCTTTCTTCAACTCGCTTTCTTGTGACCTGGCCGCAACACCGCAGGATGTCTTCAGGCCCTAATCTGGTTCTGGCACGGCACGCTGAGCCTTTGGTTAATTCCTCTTCCTGGTGGGAAATGAGAGTTAAATTTGCACATCCAGACACCTCCAGCTAGTCTCTCATTGGTTCTCGCTATTCCTGTTCATCTTCCACAGAAATTGCAAACTGGGCCAAACAGGAGGTTAAAGGGACTGACTCTCCAAGTCGGGAGAGTGTTAGTAAAGCATCTGGAATGTTGCACCCGAGTACCAGGGGAGGAAAACTGAGACATATTTGAACACGTCTCCCGTTCACATGGTTGATCATACTTGGGTTCCACATGCATGTTTTAGCTGAAGGAAGAATAACTTAAACCTGGAGAGTTAAGACCCGTGGAATGGGTACCATGCAATATGACTTCAAAGGGTCTTCATTTGCTCACCGAACCTCTCCAATCCTATCACTGCTGCGTTTCTGCCCCTGTACACATGCTTGATTCTCTTTCGGAGACATAGCAATCCATAGGTTTTAAGATACTTACTAGTCAGGTACATTCTTAGGCGTTTAATATGCGGTGTTGAGTCCATTTCGTTGAGCAAGGAGTAGCTCTTGTCTATTCCATATTTGGCTTAAGGAACTTTATCTGTGCTCATTTCAATCTCTGGTTTTATGCAGCACCCCAACTCACCTTTCCCCTTAAGCAAGCATAAGTTGGTTTTCTAAATTTGAGACCCTGTTCTGTTCTCTAATTCAGTTCCTGTGTAGCCAAGTTTCCATTCCGTGTATTACTGATATCTTATGATGTTTCTTTTTCTGTGTGACTTATTTCAGTTAGAATCATCATACCTGAATCCACTCATTGTGCTGCTAAGGGCCTGATGACATAGATTTCATTGCTGAGTGATATTGCTTTGTAAGTGAATACCAAAACTTCTTTAGCCATTTTTCACTTTCTGCGATGTTGAACTTGTACTGTAAACGAGGTTCTTGTAAACAGAGCCGTTCCAAACTTTGGGGTGGCTGTGTCTTTTTGATTTTAATTTCCCTAAGCTATAGGACCATAAGTGGAAGTGCCCTAGGCTCTGTTGCTTTGTTTTTTAGATGTTTCAGGAATCACCATACACTTCTCCCGAGTGGTTGTTGGCAATTTACATCCCGCCGATCAGCATAACAAGGCTCCCAGTTCTCCATGGCCTGTCCTGCCTTTCTGGATTTTACACTTTTTTCAGATGGCCCTTTTGACCGGGGGGAAGTGAGACTTCATTGTAGTGCAGATTTCCTTTGCAAGCTTGCTTGGTTGGCCAAAAATGGCGTATGCGTTTTTTCCTGAATATATTCAGGAAAAAACGCATACGCCCTTTTTGGCCAAGTGCATCATTGTGGACGTTCTGCCTCTTTTCCTATGCTTTCAATGCAATTCCAGTCTACCTCCTGAAATCGGTTTCCTGCAATTCTGCCCCGCTTTCAAGTCCTCTTGACAGCCTTACTTCAGTCTATTTTTGGACGATAGCTGTCATTTATAACTCTGCAGGTTTGTGAATTACAGTGCCCCTGAGCTCCTTTCTTCAACTCGCTTTCTTTTGAGCTGGCCGCAACACCGCAGGATGGCTTCAGGCCCTAATCTGGTTCCGGCACGGCACGCTGATCCTTTGGTTAATTCCTCTTCCTGGTGGGAAATGAGAGTTAAATTTGCCCATCCAGACACCTCCAGCTAGTCTCTCATTGGTTCTCGCTATTCCTGTTCATCTTCCACAGAAATTGCAAACTGGGCCAAACAGGAGGTTAAAGGGACTGACTCTCCAAGTCGGGAGAGTGTTAGTAAAGCGTCTGGAATGTTGCACCCGAGTACCAGGGTACGAAAACTGAGACATATTTGAACACGTCTCCCGTTCACATGGTTGATCATGCTCTGGGTTCCACATGCATGTTTTAGCTGAAGGAAGAATACCTTAAACCTGTAGAGTTGAGACCCGTGTAATGGGTACCATGCAATATGACTTCAAAGGGTCTTCATTTGCTCACCGAACCTCTCCAATCCTATCACTACTGCGTTTATGCCCCTGTACACACGCTTGATTCTCTTTTGGAGACATAGCAATCCATAGGTTTTAAGATACTTACTAGTCAGGTACATTCTTAGGCGTTTAATATGCGGTGTTGAGTCCATTTCGTTGAGCAAGGAGTAGCTCTTGTCTATTCCATATTTGGCTTAAGGAACTTTATCTGTGCTCATTTCAATCTCTGGTTTTATGCAGCACCCCAACTCACCTTTCCCCTTAAGCAAGCATAAGTTGGTTTTCTAAATTTGAGAACCTGTTCTGTTCTGTAATTCAGTTCCTGTGTAGCCAAGTTTACATTCCATGTATTACTGATATCTTATGATGTTTCTTTTTCTGTGTGACTTATTTCAGTTAGAATCATCGTACCTGAATCCACTCATGATGCTGCTACGGGCCTGATGACATAGATTTCATTGCTGAGTGATACTGCATTGTACGTAAGTACCACAAGTTCTTTATCCATTTTTCACTTTCTGTGATATTGAACTTGTATGGTAAACGAGGTTCTTGTAAACAGAGGCGTCCCAAACTTTGGGGTGGCTGTGTCTTTTTTATTTTAATTTCCCTAAGCTATAGGACCATAAGTGGAATTGCCCTAGGCTCTGTTGTTTTGTTTTTTAGATGTTTCAGAAAACACCATACACTTCTCCCGAGTGTCTGTTGGCAATTTACATCCCGCCCATCAGCATAACAAGGCTCCCAGTTCTCCATGGCCTGTCCTGCCTTTCTGGATTTTACACTTTTTTCAGATGGCCCTTTTGACCGGGGGGAAGTGAGACTTCATTGTAGTGCAGATTTCCTTTGCAAGCTTGCTTGGTTGGCCAAAAAGGGCGTATGCGTTTTTTCCTGAATATATTCAGGAAAAAACGCATACGCCCTTTTTGGCCAAGTGCATCATTGTGGACGTTCTGCCTCTTTTCCTATGCTTTCAATGCAATTCCAGTCTACCTCCTGAAATCGGTTTCCTGCAATTCTGCCCCGCTTTCAAGTCCTCTTGGCAGCCTTACTTCAGTATATTTTTGGACGATAGCTGTCATTTATAACTCTGCAGGTTTGTGAATTACAGTGCCCCTGAGCTCCTTTCTTCAACTCGCTTTCTTGTGACCTGGCCGCAACACCGCAGGATGTCTTCAGGCCCTAATCTGGTTCTGGCACGGCACGCTGAGCCTTTGGTTAATTCATCTTCCTGGTGGGAAATGAGAGTTAAATTTGCCCATCCAGACACCTCCAGCTAGTCTCTCATTGGTTCTCGCTATTCCTGTTCATCTTCCACAGAAATTGCAAACTGGGCCAAACAGGAGGTTAAAGGGACTGACTCTCCAAGTGGGGAGAGTGTTAGTAAAGCGTCTGGAATGTTGCACCCGAGTACCAGGGTACGAAAACTGAGACATATTTGAACACGTCTCCCGATCACATGGTTGATCATACTCTGGGTTCCACATGCATGTTTTAGCTGAAGGAAGAATACCTAAAACCTGGGTAGTTGAAACCCGTGGAATGGGTACCATGCAATATGACTTCAAAGGGTCTTCATTTGCTCACCGAACCTCTCCAATCCTATCACTGCTGCGTTTATGCCCCTGTACACATGCTTGATTCTCTTTCGGAGACATAGCAATCCATAGGTTTTAAGATACTTACTAGTCAGGTACATTCTTAGGCGTTTAATATGGGGTTTTGAGTCCATTTCGTTGAGCAAGGAGTAGCTCTTGTCTATTCCATATTTGGCTTAAGGAACTTTATCTGTGCTCATTTCAATCTCTGGTTTTATGCAGCACCCCAACTCACCTTTCCCCTTAAGCAAGCATAAGTTGGTTTTCTAAATTTGAGAACCTCTTCTGTTCTGTAATTCAGTTCCTGTGTAGCCAAGTTTACATTCCGTGTATTACTGATATCTTATGATGTTTCTTTTTCTGTGTGACTTATTTCAGTTAGAATCATCGTACCTGAATCCACTCATTATGCTGCTACGGGCCTGATGACATAGATTTCATTGCTGAGTGATACTGCATTGTACGTAAGTACCACAAGTTCTTTATCCATTTTTCACTTTCTGTGATATTGAACTTGTATGGTAAACGAGGTTCTTGTAAACAGAGGCGTCCCAAACTTTGGGGTGGCTGTGTCTTTTTGATTTTAATTTCCCTAAGCTATAGGACCATAAGTGGAAGTGCCCTAGGCTCTGTTGCTTTGCTTTTTAGATGTTTCAGGAAACACCATACACTTCTCCCGAGTGTCTGTTGGCAATTTACATCCCGCCCATCAGCATAACAAGGCTCCCAGTTCTCCATGGCCTGTCCTGCCTTTCTGGATTTTACACTTTTTTCAGATGGCCCTTTTGACCGGGGAGAAGTGAGACTTCATTGTAGTGCAGATTTCTTTGCAAGCTTGCTTGGTTGGCCAAAAAGGGCGTATGCGTTTTTTCCTGAATATATTCAGGAAAAAACGCATACGCCCTTTTTGGCCAAGTGCATCATTGTGGACGTTCTGCCTCTTTTCCTATGCTTTCAATGCAATTCCAGTCTACCTCCTGAAATCGGTTTCCTGCAATTCTGCCCCGCTTTCAAGTCCTCTTGGCAGCCTTACTTCAGTCTATTTTTGGACGATAGCTGTCATTTATAACTCTGCAGGTTTGTGAATTACAGTGCCCCTGAGCTCCTTTCTTCAACTCGCTTTCTTGTGACCTGGCCGCAACACCGCAGGATGGCTTCAGGCCCTAATCTGGTTCCGGCCCGGCATGCTGAGCCTTTGGTTAATTCCTCTTCCTGGTGGGAAATGAGAGTTAAATTTGCCCGTCCAGACACCTCCAGCTAACCTCTCATTGGTTCTCGCTATTCCTGTTCATCTTCCGCAGAAATTGCAAACTGGGCCAAACAGGAGGTTAAAGGAACTGACTCTCCAAGTCGGGAGAGTGTTAGTAAAGCGTCTGGAATGTTGCACCCGAGTACCAGGGTAGGAAAACTGAGACATATTTGAACACGTCTCCCGTTCACATGGTTGATCATACTCTGGGTTCCACATGCATGTTTTAGCTGAAGGAAGAATACCTTAAACCTGGAGAGTTGAGACCCGTGGAATGGGTACCATGCAATATGACTTCAAAGGGTCTTCATTTGCTCACCGAACCTCTCCAATCCTATCACTGCTGCGTTTATGCCCCTGTACACACGCTTGATTCTCTTTTGGAGACATAGCAATCCATAGGTTTTAAGATACTTACTAGTCAGGTACATTCTTAGGCGTTTAATATGCGGTGTTGAGTCCATTTCGTTGAGCAAGGAGTAGCTCTTGTCTATTCCATATTTGGCTTAAGGAACTTTATCTGTGCTCATTTCAATCTCTGGTTTTATGCAGCACCCCAACTCACCTTTCCCCTTAAGCAAGCATAAGTTGGTTTTCTAAATTTGAGACCCTGTTCTGTTCTGTAATTCAGTTCCTGTGTAGCCAAGTTTACATTCCGTGTATTAGTGATATCTAATGATGTTTCTTTTTCTGTGTGACTTATTTCAGTTAGAATCATCGTACCTGAATCCACTCATTATGCTGCTACGGGCCTGATGACATAGATTTCATTGCTGAGTGATACTGCATTGTACGTAAGTACCACAAGTTCTTTATCCATTTTTCACTTTCTGTGATATTGAACTTGTACGGTAAACGAGGTTCTTGTAAAAGAGGCGTCCCAAATTTTGGGGTGGCTGTGTCTTTTTGATTTTAATTTCCCTAAGCTATAGGACCATAAGTGGAAGTGCCCTAGGCTCTGTTGCTTTGTTTTTTAGATGTTTCAGGAAACACCATACACTTCTCCCAAGTGTCTGTTGGCAATTTACATCCCGCCCATCAGCATAACAAGGCTCCCAGTTCTCCATGGCCTGTCCTGCCTTTCTGGATTTTACACTTTTTTCAGATGGCCCTTTTGACCGGGGGGAAGTGAGACTTCATTGTAGTGCAGTTCTCCTTTGCAAGCTTGCTTGGTTGTCCAAAAAGGGCGTATGCGTTTTTTCCTGAATATATTCAGGAAAAAACGCATACGCCCTTTTTGGCCAAGTGCATCATTGTGGACGTTCTGCCTCTTTTCCTATGCTTTCAATGCAATTCCAGTCTACCTCCTGAAATCGGTTTCCTGCAATTCTGCCCCGCTTTCAAGTCCTCTTGGCAGCCTTACTTCAGTATATTTTTGGACGATAGCTGTCATTTATAACTCTGCAGGTTTGTGAATTACAGTGCCCCTGAGCTCCTTTCTTCAACTCGCTTTCTTGTGACCTGGCCGCAACACCGCAGGATGTCTTCAGGCCCTAATCTGGTTCCGGCCCGGCATGCTGAGCCTTTGGTTAATTCCTCTTCCTGGTGGGAAATGAGAGTTAAATTTGCCCATCCAGACACCTCCAGCTAGTCTCTCATTGGTTCTCGCTATTCCTGTTCATCTTCCACAGAAATTGCAAACTGGGCCAAACAGGAGGTTAAAGGGACTGACTTTCCAAGTTGGGAGAGTGTTAGTAAAGCGTCAGGAATGTTGCACCCGAGTACCAGGGTACGAAAACTGAGACATATTTGAACACGTCTCCCGATCACATGGTTGATCATACTCTGGGTTCCACATGCATGTTTTAGCTGAAGGAAGAATACCTTAAACCTGGAGAGTTGAGACCCGTGGAATGGGTACCATGCAATATGACTTCAAAGGGTCTTCATTTGCTCACCGAACCTCTCCAATCCTATCACTGCTGCGTTTATGCCCCTGTACACACGCTTGATTCTCTTTTGGAGACATAGCAATCCATAGGTTTTAAGATACTTACTAGTCAGGTACATTCTTAGGCGTTTAATATGCGGTGTTGAGTCCATTTCGTTGAGCAAGGAGTAGCTCTTGTCTATTCCATATTTGGCTTAAGGAACTTTATCTGTGCTCATTTCAATCTCTGGTTTTATGCAGCACCCCAACTCACCTTTCCCCTTAAGCAAGCATAAGTTGGTTTTCTAAATTTGAGACCCTGTTCTGTTCTGTAATTCAGTTCCTGTGTAGCCAAGTTTACATTCCGTGTATTAGTGATATCTTATGATGTTTCTTTTTCTGTGTGACTTATTTCAGTTAGAATCATCGTACCTGAATCCACTCATTATGCTGCTACGGGCCTGATGACATAGATTTCATTGCTGAGTGATACTGCATTGTACGTAAGTACCACAAGTTCTTTATCCATTTTTCACTTTCTGTGATATTGAACTTGTACGGTAAACAAGGTTCTTGTAAAAGAGGCGTCCCAAACTTTGGGGTGGCTGTGTCTTTTTGATTTTAATTTCCCTAAGCTATAGGACCATAAGTGGAAGTGCCCTAGGCTCTGTTGCTTTGTTTTTTAGATGTTTCAGGAAACACCATACACTTCTCCCTAGTGTCTGTTGGCAATTTACATCCCGCCCATCAGCATAACAAGGCTCCCAGTTCTCCATGGCCTGTCCTGCCTTTCTGGATTTTACACTTTTTTCAGATGGCCCTTTTGACCGGGGGGAAGTGAGACTTCATTGTAGTGCAGATTTCCTTTGCAAGCTTGCTTGGTTGGCCAAAAAGGGCGTATGCGTTTTTTCCTGAATATATTCAGGAAAAAACGCATACGCCCTTTTTGGCCAAGTGCATCATTGTGGACGTTCTGCCTCTTTTCCTATGCTTTCAATGCAATTCCAGTCTACCTCCTGAAATAGGTTTCCTGCAATTCTGCCCCGCTTTCAAGTCCTCTTGGCAGCCTTACTTCAGTATATTTTTGGACGATAGCTGTCATTTATAACTCTGCAGGTTTGTGAATTACAGTGCCCCTGAGCTCCTTTCTTCAACTCGCTTTCTTGTGACCTGGCCGCAACACTGCAGGATGTCTTCAGGCCCTAATCTGGTTCTGGCACGGCACGCTGAGCCTTTGGTTAATTCCTCTTCCTGGTGGGAAATGAGAGTTAAATTTGCCCATCCAGACACCTCCAGCTAGTCTCTCATTGGTTCTCGCTATTCCTGTTCATCTTCCACAGAAATTGCAAACTGGGCCAAACAGGAGGTTAAAGGGACTGACTCTCCAAGTTGGGAGAGTGTTAGTAAAGCGTCTGGAATGTTGCACCCGAGTACCAGGGTACGAAAACTGAGACATATTTGAACACGTCTCCCGATCACATGGTTGATCATACTCTGGGTTCCACATGCATGTTTTAGCTGAAGGAAGAATACCTAAAACCTGGGTAGTTGAAACCCGTGGAATGGGTACCATGCAATATGACTTCAAAGGGTCTTCATTTGCTCACCGAACATCTCCAATCCTATCACTGCTGCATTTATGCCCCTGTACACATGCTTGATTCTCTTTCGGAGACATAGCAATCCATAAGTTTTAAGATACTTACTAGTCAGGTACATTCTTAGGCGTTTAATATGCGGTGTTGAGTCCATTTCGTTGAGCAAGGAGTAGCTCTTGTCTATTCCATATTTGGCTTAAGGAACTTTATCTGTGCTCATTTCAATCTCTGGTTTTATGCAGCACCCCAACTCACCTTTCCCCTTAAGCAAGCATAAGTTGGTTTTCTAAATTTGAGAACCTGTTCTGTTCTGTAATTCAGTTCCTGTGTAGCCAAGTTTACATTCCGTGTATTACTGATATCTTATGATGTTTCTTTTTCTGTGTGACTTATTTCAGTTAGAATCATCGTACCTGAATCCACTCATGATGCTGCTACGGGCCTGATGACATAGATTTCATTGCTGAGTGATACTGCATTGTACGTAAGTACCACAAGTTCTTTATCCATTTTTCACTTTCTGTGATATTGAACTTGTACGGTAAACGAGGTTCTTGTAAACAGAGGCGTCCCAAACTTTGGGGTGGTTGTGTCTTTTTGATTTTAATTTCCCTAAGCTATAGGACCATAAGTGGAAGTGCCCTAGGCTCTCTTGCTTTGTTTTTTAGATGTTTCAGGAAACACCATACACTTCTCCCGAGTGTCTGTTGGAAATTTACATCCCGCCCATCAGCATAACAAGGCTCCCAGTTCTCCATGGCCTGTCCTGCATTTCTGGATTTTACACTTTTTTCAGATGGCCCTTTTGACCGGGGGGAAGTGAGACTTCATTGTAGTGCAGATTTCCTTTGCAAGTTTGCTTGGTTGGCCAACAAGGGCGTATGCGTTTTTTCCTGAATATATTCAGGAAAAAACGCATACGCCCTTTTTGGCCAAGTGCATCATTGTGGACGTTCTGCCTCTTTTCCTATGCTTTCAATGCAATTCCAGTCTACCTCCTGAAATCAGTTTCCTGCAATTCTGCCCCACTTTCAAGTCCTCTTGGCAGCCTTACTTCAGTCTATTTTTGGACGATAGCTGTCATTTATAACTCTGCAGGTTTGTGAATTACAGTGCTCCTGAGCTCATTTCTTCAACTCGCTTTCTTGTGACCTGGCTGCAACACCGCAGGATGGCTTCAGGCCCTAATCTGGTTCCGGCACGGCACGCTGAGCCTTTGGTTATTTCCTCTTCCTGGTGGGAAATGAGAGTTAAATTTGCCCGTCCAGACACCTCCAGCTAGTCTCTCATTGGTTCTCGCTATTCCTGTTCATCTTCCGCAGGAATTGCAAACTGGGCCAAACAGGAGGTTAAAGGCGCTGACTCTCCAAGTGGGGAGAGTGTTAGTAAAGCGTCTGGAATGTTGCACCCGAGTACCAGGGGAGGAAAACTGAGACATATTTGAACACGTCTCCCGTTCACATCGTTGATCATACTTGGGTTCCACATGCATGTTTTAGGTGAAGGAAGAATACCTTAAACCTGGAGAGTTAAGACCCGTGTAATGGGTACCATGCAATATGACTTCAAAGGGTCTTCATTTGCTCACCGAACCTCTCCAATCCTATCACTGCTGCGTTTATGCCCCTGTACACATGCTTGATTCTCTTTCGGAGACATAGCAATCCATAGGTTTTACGATACTTACTAGTCAGGTACATTCTTAGGCGTTTAATATGGGGTGTTGAGTCCATTTCGTTGAGCAAGGAGTAGCTCTTGTCTATTCCATATTTGGCTTAAGGAACTTTATCTGTGCTCATTTCAATCTCTGGTTTTATGCAGCACCCCAACTCACCTTTCCCCTTAAGCAAGCATAAGTTGGTTTTCTAAATTTGAGACCCTGTTCTGTTCTGTAATTCAGTTCCTGTGTAGCCAAGTTTACATTCCGTGTATTACTGATATCTTATGATGTTTCTTTTTCTGTGTGACTTATTTCAGTTAGAATCATCGTACCTGAATCCACTCTTGATGCTGCTACGGGCCTGATGACATAGATTTCATTGCTGAGTGATACTGCGTTGTACGTAAGTACCACAAGTTCTTTATCCATTTTTCACTTTCTGTGATATTGAACTTGTACGGTAAACGAGGTTCTTGTAAAAGAGGCGTCCCAAACTTTGGGGTGGCTGTGTCTTTTTTATTTTAATTTCCCTAAGCTATAGGACCATAAGTGGAAGTGCCCTAGGCTCTGTTGCTTTGTTTTTTAGATGTTTCAGGAAACACCATACACTTCTCCCGAGTGTCTGTTGGCAATTTACATCCCGCCCATCAGCATAACAAGGCTCCCAGTTCTCCATGGCCTGTCCTGCCTTTCTGGATTTTACACTTTTTTCAGATGGCCCTTTTGACCGGGGGGAAGTGAGACTTCATTGTAGTGCAGATTTCCTTTGCAACCTTGCTTGGTTGGCCAAAAAGGGCGTATGCGTTTTTTCCTGAATATATTCAGGAAAAAACGCATACGCCCTTTTTGGCCAAGTGCATCATTGTGGACGTTCTGCCTCTTTTCCTATGCTTTCAATGCAATTCCAGTCTACCTCCTGAAATAGGTTTCCTGCAATTCTGCCCCGCTTTAAGTCCTCTTGGCAGCCTTACTTCAGTGTATTTTTGGACGATAGCTGTCATTTATAACTCTGCAGGTTTGTGAATTACAGTGCCCCTGAGCTCCTTTCTTCAACTCGCTTTCTTGTGACCTGGCCGCAACACCGCAGGATGTCTTCAGGCCCTAATCTGGTTCTGGCACGGCACGCTGAGCCTTTGGTTAATTCATCTTCCTGGTGGGAAATGAGAGTTAAATTTGCCCATCCAGACACCTCCAGCTAGTCTCTCATTGGTTCTCGCTATTCCTGTTCATCTTCCACAGAAATTGCAAACTGGGCCAAACAGGAGGTTAAAGGGACTGACTCTCCAAGTGGGGAGAGTGTTAGTAAAGCGTCTGGAATGTTGCACCCGAGTACCAGGGTACGAAAACTGAGACATATTTGAACACGTCTCCCGATCACATGGTTGATCATACTCTGGGTTCCACATGCATGTTTTAGCTGAAGGAAGAATACCTAAAACCTGGGTAGTTGAAACCCGTGGAATGGGTACCATGCAATATGACTTCAAAGGGTCTTCATTTGCTCACCGAACCTCTCCAATCCTATCACTGCTGCGTTTATGCCCCTGTACACATGCTTGATTCTCTTTCGGAGACATAGCAATCCATAGGTTTTAAGATACTTACTAGTCAGGTACATTCTTAGGCGTTTAATATGGGGTTTTGAGTCCATTTCGTTGAGCAAGGAGTAGCTCTTGTCTATTCCATATTTGGCTTAAGGAACTTTATCTGTGCTCATTTCAATCTCTGGTTTTATGCAGCACCCCAACTCACCTTTCCCCTTAAGCAAGCATAAGTTGGTTTTCTAAATTTGAGAACCTCTTCTGTTTTGTAATTCAGTTCCTGTGTAGCCAAGTTTACATTCCGTGTATTACTGATATCTTATGATGTTTCTTTTTCTGTGTGACTTATTTCAGTTAGAATCATCGTACCTGAATCCACTCATTATGCTGCTACGGGCCTGATGACATAGATTTCATTGCTGAGTGATACTGCATTGTACGTAAGTACCACAAGTTCTTTATCCATTTTTCACTTTCTGTGATATTGAACTTGTATGGTAAACGAGGTTCTTGTAAACAGAGGCGTCCCAAACTTTGGGGTGGCTGTGTCTTTTTGATTTTAATTTCCCTAAGCTATAGGACCATAAGTGGAAGTGCCCTAGGCTCTGTTGCTTTGCTTTTTAGATGTTTCAGGAAACACCATACACTTCTCCCGAGTGTCTGTTGGCAATTTACATCCCGCCCATCAGCATAACAAGGCTCCCAGTTCTCCATGGCCTGTCCTGCCTTTCTGGATTTTACACTTTTTTCAGATGGCCCTTTTGACTGGGGAGAAGTGAGACTTCATTGTAGTGCAGATTTCTTTGCAAGCTTGCTTGGTTGGCCAAAAAGGGCGTATGCGTTTTTTCCTGAATATATTCAGGAAAAAACGCATACGCCCTTTTTGGCCAAGTGCATCATTGTGGACGTTCTGCCTCTTTTCCTATGCTTTCAATGCAATTCCAGTCTACCTCCTGAAATCGGTTTCCTGCAATTCTGCCCCGCTTTCAAGTCCTCTTGGCAGCCTTACTTCAGTCTATTTTTGGACGATAGCTGTCATTTATAACTCTGCAGGTTTGTGAATTACAGTGCCCCTGAGCTCCTTTCTTCAACTCGCTTTCTTGTGACCTGGCCGCAACACCGCAGGATGGCTTCAGGCCCTAATCTGGTTCCGGCCCGGCATGCTGAGCCTTTGGTTAATTCCTCTTCCTGGTGGGAAATGAGAGTTAAATTTGCCCGTCCAGACACCTCCAGCTAACCTCTCATTGGTTCTCGCTATTCCTGTTCATCTTCCGCAGAAATTGCAAACTGGGCCAAACAGGAGGTTAAAGGAACTGACTCTCCAAGTCGGGAGAGTGTTAGTAAAGCGTCTGGAATGTTGCACCCGAGTACCAGGGTAGGAAAACTGAGACATATTTGAACACGTCTCCCGTTCACATGGTTGATCATACTCTGGGTTCCACATGCATGTTTTAGCTGAAGGAAGAATACCTTAAACCTGGAGAGTTGAGACCCGTGGAATGGGTACCATGCAATATGACTTCAAAGGGTCTTCATTTGCTCACCGAACCTCTCCAATCCTATCACTGCTGCGTTTATGCCCCTGTACACACGCTTGATTCTCTTTTGGAGACATAGCAATCCATAGGTTTTAAGATACTTACTAGTCAGGTACATTCTTAGGCGTTTAATATGCGGTGTTGAGTCCATTTCGTTGAGCAAGGAGTAGCTCTTGTCTATTCCATATTTGGCTTAAGGAACTTTATCTGTGCTCATTTCAATCTCTGGTTTTATGCAGCACCCCAACTCACCTTTCCCCTTAAGCAAGCATAAGTTGGTTTTCTAAATTTGAGACCCTGTTCTGTTCTGTAATTCAGTTCCTGTGTAGCCAAGTTTACATTCCGTGTATTAGTGATATCTAATGATGTTTCTTTTTCTGTGTGACTTATTTCAGTTAGAATCATCGTACCTGAATCCACTCATTATGCTGCTACGGGCCTGATGACATAGATTTCATTGCTGAGTGATACTGCATTGTACGTAAGTACCACAAGTTCTTTATCCATTTTTCACTTTCTGTGATATTGAACTTGTACGGTAAACGAGGTTCTTGTAAAAGAGGCGTCCCAAATTTTGGGGTGGCTGTGTCTTTTTGATTTTAATTTCCCTAAGCTATAGGACCATAAGTGGAAGTGCCCTAGGCTCTGTTGCTTTGTTTTTTAGATGTTTCAGGAAACACCATACACTTCTCCCAAGTGTCTGTTGGCAATTTACATCCCGCCCATCAGCATAACAAGGCTCCCAGTTCTCCATGGCCTGTCCTGCCTTTCTGGATTTTACACTTTTTTCAGATGGCCCTTTTGACCGGGGGGAAGTGAGACTTCATTGTAGTGCAGTTCTCCTTTGCAAGCTTGCTTGGTTGTCCAAAAAGGGCGTATGCGTTTTTTCCTGAATATATTCAGGAAAAAACGCATACGCCCTTTTTGGCCAAGTGCATCATTGTGGACGTTCTGCCTCTTTTCCTATGCTTTCAATGCAATTCCAGTCTACCTCCTGAAATCGGTTTCCTGCAATTCTGCCCCGCTTTCAAGTCCTCTTGGCAGCCTTACTTCAGTATATTTTTGGACGATAGCTGTCATTTATAACTCTGCATGTTTGTGAATTACAGTGCCCCTGAGCTCCTTTCTTCAACTCGCTTTCTTGTGACCTGGCCGCAACACCGCAGGATGTCTTCAGGCCCTAATCTGGTTCCGGCCCGGCATGCTGAGCCTTTGGTTAATTCCTCTTCCTGGTGGGAAATGAGAGTTAAATTTGCCCATCCAGACACCTCCAGCTAGTCTCTCATTGGTTCTCGCTATTCCTGTTCATCTTCCACAGAAATTGCAAACTGGGCCAAACAGGAGGTTAAAGGGACTGACTTTCCAAGTTGGGAGAGTGTTAGTAAAGCGTCAGGAATGTTGCACCCGAGTACCAGGGTACGAAAACTGAGACATATTTGAACACGTCTCCCGATCACATGGTTGATCATACTCTGGGTTCCACATGCATGTTTTAGCTGAAGGAAGAATACCTTAAACCTGGAGAGTTGAGACCCGTGGAATGGGTACCATGCAATATGACTTCAAAGGGTCTTCATTTGCTCACCGAACCTCTCCAATCCTATCACTGCTGCGTTTATGCCCCTGTACACACGCTTGATTCTCTTTTGGAGACATAGCAATCCATAGGTTTTAAGATACTTACTAGTCAGGTACATTCTTAGGCGTTTAATATGCGGTGTTGAGTCCATTTCGTTGAGCAAGGAGTAGCTCTTGTCTATTCCATATTTGGCTTAAGGAACTTTATCTGTGCTCATTTCAATCTCTGGTTTTATGCAGCACCCCAACTCACCTTTCCCCTTAAGCAAGCATAAGTTGGTTTTCTAAATTTGAGACCCTGTTCTGTTCTGGAATTCAGTTCCTGTGTAGCCAAGTTTACATTCCGTGTATTAGTGATATCTTATGATGTTTCTTTTTCTGTGTGACTTATTTCAGTTAGAATCATCGTACCTGAATCCACTCATTATGCTGCTACGGGCCTGATGACATAGATTTCATTGCTGAGTGATACTGCATTGTACGTAAGTACCACAAGTTCTTTATCCATTTTTCACTTTCTGTGATATTGAACTTGTACGGTAAACAAGGTTCTTGTAAAAGAGGCGTCCCAAACTTTGGGGTGGCTGTGTCTTTTTGATTTTAATTTCCCTAAGCTATAGGACCATAAGTGGAAGTGCCCTAGGCTCTGTTGCTTTGTTTTTTAGATGTTTCAGGAAACACCATACACTTCTCCCTAGTGTCTGTTGGCAATTTACATCCCGCCCATCAGCATAACAAGGCTCCCAGTTCTCCATGGCCTGTCCTGCCTTTCTGGATTTTACACTTTTTTCAGATGGCCCTTTTGACCGGGGGGAAGTGAGACTTCATTGTAGTGCAGATTTCCTTTGCAAGCTTGCTTGGTTGGCCAAAAAGGGCGTATGCGTTTTTTCCTGAATATATTCAGGAAAAAACGCATACGCCCTTTTTGGCCAAGTGCATCATTGTGGACGTTCTGCCTCTTTTCCTATGCTTTCAATGCAATTCCAGTCTACCTCCTGAAATAGGTTTCCTGCAATTCTGCCCCGCTTTCAAGTCCTCTTGGCAGCCTTACTTCAGTCTATTTTTGGACGATAGCTGTCATTTATAACTCTGCAGGTTTGTGAATTACAGTGCCCCTGAGCTCCTTTCTTCAACTCGCTTTCTTGTGACCTGGCCGCAACACTGCAGGATGTCTTCAGGCCCTAATCTGGTTCTGGCACGGCACGCTGAGCCTTTGGTTAATTCCTCTTCCTGGTGGGAAATGAGAGTTAAATTTGCCCATCCAGACACCTCCAGCTAGTCTCTCATTGGTTCTCGCTATTCCTGTTCATCTTCCACAGAAATTGCAAACTGGGCCAAACAGGAGGTTAAAGGGACTGACTCTCCAAGTTGGGAGAGTGTTAGTAAAGCGTCTGGAATGTTGCACCCGAGTACCAGGGTACGAAAACTGAGACATATTTGAACACGTCTCCCGATCACATGGTTGATCATACTCTGGGTTCCACATGCATGTTTTAGCTGAAGGAAGAATACCTAAAACCTGGGTAGTTGAAACCCGTGGAATGGGTACCATGCAATATGACTTCAAAGGGTCTTCATTTGCTCACCGAACATCTCCAATCCTATCACTGCTGCATTTATGCCCCTGTACACATGCTTGATTCTCTTTCGGAGACATAGCAATCCATAAGTTTTAAGATACTTACTAGTCAGGTACATTCTTAGGCGTTTAATATGCGGTGTTGAGTCCATTTCGTTGAGCAAGGAGTAGCTCTTGTCTATTCCATATTTGGCTTAAGGAACTTTATCTGTGCTCATTTCAATCTCTGGTTTTATGCAGCACCCCAACTCACCTTTCCCCTTAAGCAAGCATAAGTTGGTTTTCTAAATTTGAGACCCTGTTCTGTTCTGTAATTCAGTTCCTGTGTAGCCAAGTTTACATTCCGTGTATTACTGATATCTTATGATGTTTCTTTTTCTGTGTGACTTATTTCAGTTAGAATCATCGTACCTGAATCCACTCATGATGCTGCTACGGGCCTGATGACATAGATTTCATTGCTGAGTGATACTGCATTGTACGTAAGTACCACAAGTTCTTTATCCATTTTTCACTTTCTGTGATATTGAACTTGTACGGTAAACGAGGTTCTTGTAAACAGAGGCGTCCCAAACTTTGGGGTGGTTGTGTCTTTTTGATTTTAATTTCCCTAAGCTATAGGACCATAAGTGGAAGTGCCCTAGGCTCTCTTGCTTTGTTTTTTAGATGTTTCAGGAAACACCATACACTTCTCCCGAGTGTCTGTTGGAAATTTACATCCCGCCCATCAGCATAACAAGGCTCCCAGTTCTCCATGGCCTGTCCTGCATTTCTGGATTTTACACTTTTTTCAGATGGCCCTTTTGACCGGGGGGAAGTGAGACTTCATTGTAGTGCAGATTTCCTTTGCAAGTTTGCTTGGTTGGCCAACAAGGGCGTATGCGTTTTTTCCTGAATATATTCAGGAAAAAACGCATACGCCCTTTTTGGCCAAGTGCATCATTGTGGACGTTCTGCCTCTTTTCCTATGCTTTCAATGCAATTCCAGTCTACCTCCTGAAATCGGTTTCCTGCAATTCTGCCCCACTTTCAAGTCCTCTTGGCAGCCTTACTTCAGTCTATTTTTGGACGATAGCTGTCATTTATAACTCTGCAGGTTTGTGAATTACAGTGCTCCTGAGCTCATTTCTTCAACTCACTTTCTTGTGACCTGGCTGCAACACCGCAGGATGGCTTCAGGCCCTAATCTGGTTCCGGCACGGCACGCTGAGCCTTTGGTTATTTCCTCTTCCTGGTGGGAAATGAGAGTTAAATTTGCCCGTCCAGACACCTCCAGCTAGTCTCTCATTGGTTCTCGCTATTCCTGTTCATCTTCCGCAGGAATTGCAAACTGGGCCAAACAGGAGGTTAAAGGGACTGACTCTCCAAGTGGGGAGAGTGTTAGTAAAGCGTCTGGAATGTTGCACCCGAGTACCAGGGGAGGAAAACTGAGACATATTTGAACACGTCTCCCGTTCACATCGTTGATCATACTTGGGTTCCACATGCATGTTTTAGGTGAAGGAAGAATACCTTAAACCTGGAGAGTTAAGACCCGTGTAATGGGTACCATGCAATATGACTTCAAAGGGTCTTCATTTGCTCACCGAACCTCTCCAATCCTATCACTGCTGCGTTTATGCCCCTGTACACATGCTTGATTCTCTTTCGGAGACATAGCAATCCATAGGTTTTACGATACTTACTAGTCAGGTACATTCTTAGGCGTTTAATATGGGGTGTTGAGTCCATTTCGTTGAGCAAGGAGTAGCTCTTGTCTATTCCATATTTGGCTTAAGGAACTTTATCTGTGCTCATTTCAATCTCTGGTTTTATGCAGCACCCCAACTCACCTTTCCCCTTAAGCAAGCATAAGTTGGTTTTCTAAATTTGAGACCCTGTTCTGTTCTGTAATTCAGTTCCTGTGTAGCCAAGTTTACATTCCGTGTATTACTGATATCTTATGATGTTTCTTTTTCTGTGTGACTTATTTCAGTTAGAATCATCGTACCTGAGTCCACTCTTGATGCTGCTACGGGCCTGATGACATAGATTTCATTGCTGAGTGATACTGCATTGTACGTAAGTACCACAAGTTCTTTATCCATTTTTCACTTTCTGTGATATTGAACTTGTACGGTAAACGAGGTTCTTGTAAATGAGGCGTCCCAAACTTTGGGGTGGCTGTGTCTTTTTTATTTTAATTTCCCTAAGCTATAGGACCATAAGTGGAAGTGCCCTAGGCTCTGTTGCTTTGTTTTTTAGATGTTTCAGGAAACACCATACACTTCTCCCGAGTGTCTGTTGGCAATTTACATCCCGCCCATCAGCATAACAAGGCTCCCAGTTCTCCATGGCCTGTCCTGCCTTTCTGGATTTTACACTTTTTTCAGATGGCCCTTTTGACCGGGGGGAAGTGAGACTTCATTGTAGTGCAGATTTCCTTTGCAAGCTTGCTTGGTTGGCCAAAAAGGGCGTATGCGTTTTTTCCTGAATATATTCAGGAAAAAACGCATACGCCCTTTTTGGCCAAGTGCATCATTGTGGACGTTCTGCCTCTTTTCCTATGCTTTCAATGCAATTCCAGTCTACCTCCTGAAATAGGTTTCCTGCAATTCTGCCCCGCTTTAAGTCCTCTTGGCAGCCTTACTTCAGTCTATTTTTGGACGATAGCTGTCATTTATAACTCTGCAGGTTTGTGAATTACAGTGCCCCTGAGCTCCTTTCTTCAACTCGCTTTCTTGTGACCTGGCCGCAACACTGCAGGATGTCTTCAGGCCCTAATCTGGTTCTGGCACGGCACGCTGAGCCTTTGGTTAATTCCTCTTCCTGGTGGGAAATGAGAGTTAAATTTGCCCATCCAGACACCTCCAGCTAGCCTCTCATTGGTTCTCGCTATTCTTGTTCATCTTCCACAGAAATTGCAAACTGGGCCAAACAGGAGGTTAAAGGGACTGACTCTCCAAGTTGGGAGAGTGTTAGTAAAGCGTCTGGAATGTTGCACCCGAGTACCAGGGTACGAAAACTGAGACATATTTGAACACGTCTCCCGATCACATGGTTGATCATACTCTGGGTTCCACATGCATGTTTTAGCTGAAGGAAGAATACCTAAAACCTGGGTAGTTGAAACCCGTGGAATGGGTACCATGCAATATGACTTCAAAGGGTCTTCATTTGCTCACCGAACATCTCCAATCCTATCACTGCTGCGTTTATGCCCCTGTACACATGCTTGATTCTCTTTCGGAGACATAGCAATCCATAAGTTTTAAGATACTTACTAGTCAGGTACATTCTTAGGCGTTTAATATGCGGTGTTGAGTCCATTTCGTTGAGCAAGGAGTAGCTCTTGTCTATTCCATATTTGGCTTAAGGAACTTTATCTGTGCTCATTTCAATCTCTGGTTTTATGCAGCACCCCAACTCACCTTTCCCCTTAAGCAAGCATAAGTTGGTTTTCTAAATTTGAGAACCTCTTCTGTTCTGTAATTCAGTTCCTGTGTAGCCAAGTTTACATTCCGTGTATTACTGATATCTTATGATGTTTCTTTTTCTGTGTGACTTATTTCAGTTAGAATCATCGTACCTGAATCCACTCATGATGCTGCTACGGGCCTGATGACATAGATTTCATTGCTGAGTGATACTGCATTGTACGTAAGTACCACAAGTTCTTTATCCATTTTTCACTTTCTGTGATATTGAACTTGTACGGTAAACGAGGTTCTTGTAAACAGAGGTGTCCCAAACTTTGGGGTGGTTGTGTCTTTTTTATTTTAATTTCCCTAAGCTATAGGACCATAAGTGGAAGTGCCCTAGGCTCTGTTGCTTTGTTTTTTAGATGTTTCAGGAAACACCATACACTTCTCCCGAGTGTCTGTTGGCAATTTACATCCCGCCCTTCAGCATAACAAGGCTCCCAGTTCTCCATGGCCTGTCCTGCCTTTCTGGATTTTACACTTTTTTCAGATGGCCCTTTTGACCGGGGGGAAGTGAGACTTCATTGTAGTGCAGATTTCCTTTGCAAGTTTGCTTGGTTGGACAACAAGGGCGTATGCGTTTTTTCCTGAATATATTCAGGAAAAAACGCATACGCCCTTTTTGGCCAAGTGCATCATTGTGGACGTTCTGCCTCTTTTCCTATGCTTTCAATGTAATTCCAGTCTACCTCCTGAAATCGGTTTCCTGCAATTCTGCCCCGCTTTCAAGTCCTCTTGGCAGCCTTACTTCAGTCTATTTTTGGACGATAGCTGTCATTTATAACTCTGCAGGTTTGTGAATTACAGTGCCCCTGAGCTCCTTTCTTCAACTCGCTTTCTTGTGACCTGGCCGCAACACCGCAGGATGGCTTCAGGCCCTAATCTGGTTCCGGCACGGCACGCTGAGCCTTTGGTTAGTTCCTCTTCCTGGTGGGAAATGAGAGTTAAATTTGCCCGTCCAGACACCTCCAGCTAGTCTCTCATTGGTTCTCGCTATTCCTGTTCATCTTCCGCAGGAATTGCAAACTGGGCCAAACAGGACGTTAAAGGCGCTGACTCTCCAAGTGGGGAGAGTGTTAGTAAAGCGTCTGGAATGTTGCACCCGAGTACCAGGGGAGGAAAACTGAGACATATTTGAACACGTCTCCCGTTCACATCGTTGATCATACTTGGGTTCCACATGCATGTTTTAGGTGAAGGAAGAATACCTTAAACCTGGAGAGTTAAGACCCGTGTAATGGGTACCATGCAATATGACTTCAAAGGGTCTTCATTTGCTCACCGAACCTCTCCAATCCTATCACTGCTGCGTTTATGCCCCTGTACACATGCTTGATTCTCTTTCGGAGACATAGCAATCCATAGGTTTTACGATACTTACTAGTCAGGTACATTCTTAGGCGTTTAATATGGGGTGTTGAGTCCATTTCGTTGAGCAAGGAGTAGCTCTTGTCTATTCCATATTTGGCTTAAGGAACTTTATCTGTGCTCATTTCAATCTCTGGTTTTATGCAGCACCCCAACTCACCTTTCCCCTTAAGCAAGCATAAGTTGGTTTTCTAAATTTGAGACCCTGTTCTGTTCTGTAATTCAGTTCCTGTGTAGCCAAGTTTACATTCCGTGTATTACAGATATCTTATGATGTTTCTTTTTCTGTGTGACTTATTTCAGTTAGAATCATCATACCTGAATCCACTCATTGTGCTGCTAAGGGCCTGATGACACAGATTTCATTGCTGAGTGATATTGCTTTGTAAGTAAATACCACAACTTCTTTATCCATTTTTCAATTTCTGCGATGTTGAACTTGTACTGTAAACGAGGTTCTTGTAAACAGAGCCGTTCCAAACTTTGGGGTGGCTGTGTCTTTTTGATTTTAATTTCCCTAAGCTATAGGACCATAAGTGGAAGTGCCCTAGGTTCTGTTGCTTTGTTTTTTAGATGTTTCAGGAAACACCATACACTTCTCCTGAGTGGTTGTTGGCAATTTACATCCCGCCCATCAGCATAACAAGGCTCCCAGTTCTCCATGGCCTGTCCTGCCTTTCTGGATTTTACCCTTTTTTCAGATGGCCCTTTTGACCGGGGGGAAGTTAGACTTCATTGTAGTGCAGATTTCCTTTGCAAGCTTGCTTGGTTGGCCAAAAAGGGCGTATGCGTTTTTTCCTGAATATATTCAGGAAAAAACGCATACGCCCTTTTTGGCCAAGTGCATCATTGTGGACGTTCTGCCTCTTTTCCTATGCTTTCAATGCAATTCCAGTCTACCTCCTGAAATCGGTTTCCTGCAATTCTGCCCCGCTTTCAAGTCCTCTTGGCAGCCTTACTTCAGTCTATTTTTGGACGATAGCTGTCATTTATAACTCTGCAGGTTTGTGAATTACAGTGCCCCTGAGCTCCTTTCTTCAACTCGCTTTCTTTTGAGCTGGCCGCAACACCGCAGGATGGCTTCAGGCCCTAATCTGGTTCCGGTACGGCACACTGAGCCTTTGGTTATTTCCTCTTCCTGGTGGGAAATGAGAGTTAAATTTGCCCGTCCAGACACCTCCAGCTAGCCTCTCATTGGTTCTCGCTATTCCTGTTCATCTTCCACAGAAATTGATAACTGGGCCAAACAGGAGGTTAAAGGCGCTGACTCTCCAAGTGGGGAGAGTGTTAGTAAAGCGTCTGGAATGTTGCACCCGAGTACCAGGGTACGAAAACTGAGACATATTTGAACACGTCTCCCGATCACATGGTTGATCATACTCTGGGTTCCACATGCATGTTTTACCTGAAGGAAGAATACCTAAAACCTGGGTAGTTGAAACCCGTGGAATGGGTACCATGCAATATGACTTCAAAGGGTCTTCATTTGCTCACGAACCTCTCCAATCCTATCACTGCTGCGTTTATGCCCCTGTACACATGCTTGATTCTCTTTCGGAGACATAGCAATCCATAGGTTTTAAGATACTTACTAGTCAGGTACATTCTTAGGCGTTTTATATGCGGTGTTGAGTCCATTTCGTTGAGCAAGGAGTAGCTCTTGTCTATTCCATATTTGGCTTAAGGAACTTTATCTGTGCTCATTTCAATCTCTGGTTTTATGCAGCACCCCAACTCACCTTTCCCCTTAAGCAAGCATAAGTTGGTTTTCTAAATTTGAGAACCTGTTCTGTTCTGTAATTCAGTTCCTGTGTAGCCAAGTTTCCATTCCGTGTATTACTGATATCTTATGATGTTTCTTTTTCTGTGTGACTTATTTCAGTTAGAATCATCGTACCTGAATCTACTCATTATGCTGCTACGGGTCTGATGACATAGATTTCATTGCTGAGTGATACTGCATTGTACGTAAATACCACAACTTCTTTATCCATTTTTCACTTTCTGTGATATTGAACTTGTACGGTAAACGAGGTTCTTGTAAACAGAGGCGTCCCAAACTTTGGGGTGGCTGTGTCTTTTTGATTTTAATTTCCCTAAGCTATAGGACCATAAGTGGCAGTGCCCTAGGCTCTGTTGCTTTGTTTTTTAGATGCTTCAGGAAACACCATACACTTCTCCCGAGTGTCTGTTGGCAATTTACATCCCGCCCATCAGCATAACAAGGCTCCCAGTTCTCCATGGCCTGTCCTGCCTTTCTGGATTTTACACTTTTTTCAGATGGCCCTTTTGACCGGGGGGAAGTGAGACTTCATTGTAGTGCAGATTTCCTTTGCAAGTTTGCTTGGTTGGCCAAAAAGGGCGTATGCGTTTTTTCCTGAATATATTCAGGAAAAAACGCATACGCCCTTTTTGGCCAAGTGCATCATTGTGGACGTTCTGCCTCTTTTCCTATGCTTTCAATGCAATTCCAGTCTACCTCCTGAAATCGGTTTCCTGCAATTCTGCCCCGCTTTCAAGTCCTCTTGGCAGCCTTACTTCAGTCTATTTTTGGACGATAGCTGTCATTTATAACTCTGCAGGTTTGTGAATTACAGTGCCCCTGAGCTCCTTTCTTCAACTCGCTTTCTTGTGACCTGGCCGCAACACCGCAGGATGTCTTCAGGCCCTAATCTGGTTCTGGCATGGCACGCTGAGCCTTTGGTTAATTCCTCTTCCTGGTGGGAAATGAGAGTTAAATTTGCCCATCCAGACACCTCCAGCTAGCCTCTCATTGGTTCTCGCTATTCCTGTTCATCTTCCACAGAAATTGCAAACTGGGCCAAACAGGAGGTTAAAGGTGCTGACTCTCCAAGTGGGGAGAGTGTTAGTAAAGCGTCTGGAATGTTGCACCCGAGTACCAGGGTACGAAAACTGAGACATATTTGAACACGTCTCCCGATCACATGGTTGATCATACTGTAGGTTCAATATGCATGTTTTACCTGAAGGAAGAATACCTTAAACCTGGGTAGTGGAAACCCGTGGAATGGGTACCATGCAATATGACTTCAAAGGGTCTTCATTTGCTCACGAACCTCTCCAATCCTATCACTGCTGCGTTTATGCCCCTGTACACATGCTTGATTCTCTTTCGGAGACATAGCAATCCATAGGTTTTAAGATACTTACTAGTCAGGTACATTCTTAGGCGTTTTATATGCGGTGTTGAGTCCATTTCGTTGAGCAAGGAGTAGCTCTTGTCTATTCCATATTTGGCTTAAGGAACTTTATCTGTGCTCATTTCAATCTCTGGTTTTATGCAGCACCCCAACTCACCTTTCCCCTTAAGCAAGCATAAGTTGGTTTTCTAAATTTGAGAC
The DNA here is from genome assembly GCF_949987515.2 of Delphinus delphis. NCBI lineage: Eukaryota > Metazoa > Chordata > Mammalia > Artiodactyla > Delphinidae > Delphinus > Delphinus delphis. The sequence continues at coordinate 1,049,146 of NW_027192701.1, read as the reverse complement.
CCTGTTCTGTTCTGTAATTCAGTTCCTGTGTAGCCAAGTTTACATTCCGTGTATTACTGATATCTTAAGATGTTTCTTTTTCTGTGTGACTTATTTCAGTTAGAATCATCATACCTGAATCCACTCATTGTGCTGCTAAAGGCCTGATGACATAGATTTCATTGCTGAGTGATATTGCTTTGTAAGTAAATACCACAACTTCTTTATCCATTTTTCACTTTCTGCGATGTTGAACTTGTACTGTAAACGAGGTTCTTGTAAACAGAGGCGTCCCAAACTTTGGGGTGGCTGTGTCTTTTTGATTTTAATTTCCCTAAGCTATAGGACCATAAGTGACAGTGCCCTAGGCTCTGTTGCTTTGTTTTTTAGATGTTTCAGGAAGCACCATACACTTCTCCTGAGTGTCTGTTGGTAATTTACATCCCCCCCATCAGCATAACAAGGCTCCCAGTTCTCCATGGCCTGTCCTGCCTTTCTGGATTTTACACTTTTTTCAGATGGCCCTTTTGACCGGGGGGAAGTGAGACTTCATTGTAGTGCAGATTTCCTTTGCAAGCTTGCTTGGTTGGCCAAAAAGGGCGTATGCGTTTTTTCCTGAATATATTCAGGAAAAAACGCATACGCCCTTTTTGGCCAAGTGCATCATTGTGGACGTTCTGCCTCTTTTCCTATGCTTTCAATGCAATTCCAGTCTACCTCCTGAAATCGGTTTCCTGCAATTCTGCCCCGCTTTCAAGTCCTCTTGGCAGCCTTACTTCAGTCTATTTTTGGACGATAGCTGTCATTTATAACTCTGCAGGTTTGTGAATTACAGTGCCCCTGAGCTCCATTCTTCAACTCGCTTTCTTGTGACCTGGCCGCAACACCGCAGGATGGCTTCAGGCCCTAATCTGGTTCCGGCACGGCACGCTGAGCCTCTGGTTATTTCCTCTTCCTGGTGGGAAATGAGAGTTAAATTTGCCCGTCCAGACACCTCCAGCTAGTCTCTCATTGGTTCTCGCTATTCCTGTTCATCTTCCGCAGAAATTGCAAACTGGGCCAAACAGGACGTTAAAGGCGCTGACTCTCCAAGTGGGGAGAGTGTTAGTAAAGCGTCTGGAATGTTGCACCCGAGTACCAGGGGAGGAAAACTGAGACATATTTGAACACGTCTCCCGATCACATGGTTGATCATACTCTGGGTTCCACATGCATGTTTTAGCTGAAGGAAGAATACCTAAAACCTGGGTAGTTGAAACCCGTGGAATGGGTACCATGCAATATGACTTCAAAGGGTCTTCATTTGCTCACCGAACCTCTCCAATCCTATCACTGCTGCGTTTATGCCCCTGTACACATGCTTGATTCTCTTTCGGAGACATAGCAATCCCTAGGTTTTAAGATACTTACTAGTCAGGTACATTCTTAGGCGTTTAATATGCGGTGTTGAGTCCATTTCTTTGAGCAAGGAGTAGCTCTTGTCTATTCCATATTTGGCTTAAGGAACTTTATCTGTGCTCATTTCAATCTCTGGTTTTATGCAGCACCCCAACTCACCTTTCCCCTTAAGCAAGTATAAGTTGGTTTTCTAAATTTGAGACCCTGTTCTGTTCTGTAATTCAGTTCCTGTGTAGCCAAGTTTACATTCCGTGTATTACTGATATCTTATGATGTTTCTTTTTCTGTGTGACTTATTTCAGTTAGAATCATCATACCTGAATCCACTCATTGTGCTGCTAAAGGCCTGATGACATAGATTTCATTGCTGAGTGATATTGCTGTGTAAGTAAATACCACAACTTCTTTATCCATTTTTCACTTTCTGTGATGTTGAACTTGTACTGTAAACGAGGTTCTTGTAAACAGAGGCGTCCCAAACTTTGGGGTGGCTGTGTCTTTTTGATTTTAATTTCCCTAAGCTATAGGACCATAAGTGGCAGTGCCCTAGGCTCTATTGCTTTGTTTTTCAGATGTTTCAGGAAGCACCATACACTTCTCCCGAGTGTCTGTTGGTAATTTACATCCCCCCCATCAGCATAACAAGGCTCCCAGTTCTCCATGGCCTGTCCTGCCTTTCTGGATTTTACACTTTTTTCAGATGGCCCTTTTGACCGGGGGGAAGTGAGACTTCATTGTAGTGCAGATTTCCTTTGCAAGTTTGCTTGGTTGGCCAAAAAGGGCGTATGCGTTTTTTCCTGAATATATTCAGGAAAAAACGCATACGCCCTTTTTGGCCAAGTGCATTATTGTGGACGTTCTGCCTCTTTTCCTATGCTTTCAATGCAATTCCAGTCTACCTCCTGAAATGGGTTTCCTGCAATTCTGCCCCGCTTTCAAGTCCTCTTGGCAGCCTTACTTCAGTCTATTTTTGGACGATAGCTGTCATTTATAACTCTGCAGGTTTGTGAATTACAGTGCCCCTGAGCTCCTTTCTTCAACTCGCTTTCTTGTGACCTGGCCGCAACACCGCAGGATGTCTTCAGGCCCTAATCTGGTTCTGGCACGGCACGCTGAGCCTTTGGTTAATTCCTCTTCCTGGTGGGAAATGAGAGTTAAATTTGCCCATCCAGACACCTCCAGCTAGTCTCTCATTGGTTCTCGCTATTCCTGTTCATCTTCCGCAGAAATTGCAAACTGGGCCAAACAGGAGGTTAAAGGGACTGACTCTCCAAGTGGGGAGAGTGTTAGTAAAGCGTCTGGAATGTTGCACCCGAGTACCAGGGTATGAAAACTGAGACATATTTGAACACGTCTCCATATCACATGGTTGATCATACTCTAGGTTCCACATGCATGTTTTAGCTGAAGGAAGAATACCTTAAACCTGGGTAGTTGAAACCAGTGGAATGGGTACCATGCAATATGTCTTCAAAGGGTCTTCATTTGCTCACGAACCTCTCCAATCCTATCACTGCTGCGTTTATGCCCCTGTTCACATGCTTGATTCTCTTTTGGAGACATAGCAATCCATAGGTTTTAAGATACTTACTAGTCAGGTACATTCTTAGGCGTTTAATATGCGGTGTTGAGTCCATTTCGTTGAGCAAGGAGTAGCTCTTGTCTATTCCATATTTGGCTTAAGGAACTTTATCTGTGCTCATTTCAATCTCTGGTTTTATGCAGCACCCCAACTCACCTTTCCCCTTAAGCAAGCATAAGTTGGTTTTCTAAATTTGAGACCCTGTTCTGTTCTGTAATTCAGTTCCTGTGTAGCCAAGTTTACATTCCGTGTATTACTGATATCTTATGATGTTTCTTTTTCTGTGTGACTTATTTCAGTTAGAATCATCATACCTGAATCCACTCATTGTGCTGCTAAGGGCCTGATGACATAGATTTCATTGCTGAGTGATATTGCTTTGTAAGTAAATACCACAACTTCTTTATCCATTTTTCACTTTCTGCGATGTTGAACTTGTACTGTAAACGAGGTTCTTGTAAACAGAGGCGTCCCAAACTTTGGGGTGGCTGTGTCTTTTTGATTTTAATTTCCCTAAGCTATAGGACCATAAGTGGCAGTGCCCTAGGCTCTGTTGCTTTGTTTTTTAGATGTTTCAGGAAACACCATACACTTCTCCTGAGTGTTTGTTGGTAATTTACATCCCACCCAGCAGCATAACAAGGCTCCCAGTTCTCCATGGCCTCTCCTGCCTTTCTGGATTTTACACTTTTTTCAGATGGCCCTTTTGACCGGGGGGAAGTGAGACTTCATTGTAGTGCAGATTTCCTTTGCAAGCTTGCTTGGTTGGCCAAAAAGGGCTTATGCGTTTTTTCCTGAATATATTCAGGAAAAAACGCATAAGCCCTTTTTGGCCAAGTGCATCATTGTGGACGTTCTGCCTCTTTTCCTATGCTTTCAATGCAATTCCAGTCTACCTCCTGAAATCGGTTTCCTGCAATTCTGCCCCGCTTTCAAGTCCTCTTGGCAGCCTTACTTCAGTCTATTTTTGGACGATAGCTGTCATTTATAACTCTGCAGGTTTGTGAATTACAGTGCCCCTGAGCTCCTTTCTTCAACTCGCTTTCTTTTGAGCTGGCCGCAACACCGCAGGATGTCTTCAGGCCCTAATCTGGTTCCGGCACGGCACGCTGAGCCTTTGGTGAATTCCTCTTCCTGGTGGAAAATGAGAGTTAAATTTGCCCGTCCAGACACCTCCAGCTAGCCTCTCATTGGTTCTCGCTATTCCTGTTCATCTTCCGCAGAAATTGCAAACTGGGCCAAACAGGAGGTTAAAGGGACTGACTCTCCAAGTCGGGAGAGTGTTAGTAAAGCGTCTGGAATGTTGCACCTGAGTACCAGGGTACGAAAACTGAGACATATTTGAACACGTCTCCCGATCACATGGTTGATCATACTCTAGGTTCCACATGCATGTTTTAGCTGAAGGAAGAATACCTAAAACCTGGGTGGTTGAAACCCGTGGAATGGGTACCATGCAATATGACTTCAAAGGGTCTTCATTTGCTCACGAACCTCTCCAATCCTATCACTGCTGCATTTATGCCCCTGTACACATGCTTGATTCTCTTTCGGAGACATAGCAATCCATAGGTTTTAAGATACTTACTAGTCAGGTACATTCTTAGGCGTTTAATATGCGGTGTTGAGTCCATTTCGTTGAGCAAGGAGTAGCTCTTGTCTATTCCATATTTGGCTTAAGGAACTTTATCTGTGCTCATTTCAATCTCTGGTTTTATGCAGCACCCCAACTCACCTTTACCCTTAAGCAAGCATAAGTTGGTTTTCTAAATTTGAGACCCTGTTCTCTTCTGTAATTCAGTTCCTGTGTAGCCAAGTTTACATTCCGTGTATTACTGATATCTTATGATGTTTCTTTTTCTGTGTGACTTATTTCAGTTAGAATCATCATACCTGAATCCACTCATTGTGCTGCTAAGGGCCTGATGACACAGATTTCATTGCTGAGTGATATTGCTTTGTAAGTAAATACCACAACTTCTTTACCCATTTTTCACTTTCTGCGATGTTGAACTTGTACTGTAAACGAGGTTCTTGTAAACAGAGCCGTTCCAAACTTTGGGGTGGCTGTGTCTTTTTGATTTTAATTTCCCTAAGCTATAGGACCATAAGTGGAAGTGCCCTAGGTTCTGTTGCTTTGTTTTTTAGATGTTTCAGGAAACACCATACACTTCTCCCGAGTGGTTGTTGGCAATTTACATCCCGCCCATCAGCATAACAAGGCTCCCAGTTCTCCATGGCCTGTCCTGCCTTTCCGGATTTTACACTTTTTTCAGATGGCCCTTTTGACCGGGGGGAAGTGAGACTTCATTGTAGTGCAGATTTCCTTTGCAAGCTTGCTTGGTTGGCCAAAAAGGGCGTATGCGTTTTTTCCTGAATATATTCAGGAAAAAACGCATACGCCCTTTTTGGCCAAGTGCATCATTGTGGACGTTCTGCCTCTTTTCCTATGCTTTCAATGCAATTCCAGTCTACCTCCTGAAATCGGTTTCCTGCAATTCTGCCCCGCTTTCAAGTCCTCTTAGCAGCCTTACTTCAGTCAATTTTTGGACGATAGCTGTCATTTATAACTCTGCAGGTTTGTGGATTACAGTGCCCCTGAGCTCCTTTCTTCAACTTGCTTTCTTGTGACCTGGCCGCAACACTGCAGCATGGCTTCAGGCCCTAATCTGGTTCTGGCACGGCACGCTGAGCCTTTGGTTATTTCCTCTTCCTGGTGGGAAATGAGAGTTAAATTTGCCCGTCCAGACACCTCCAGCTAGCCTCTCATTGGTTCTCGCTATTCCTGTTCATCTTCCGCAGAAATTGCAAACTGTGCCAAACAGGAGGTTAAAGGCGCTGACTCTCCAAGTGGGGAGAGTGTTAGTAAAGCGTCTGGAATGTTGCACCCGAGTACCAGGGGAGGAAAACTGAGACATATTTGAACACATCTCCCGATCACATGGTTGATCATACTCTGGGTTCCACATGGATGTTTTAGCTGAAGGAAGAATACCTAAAACCTGGTTAGTTGAAACCCGTGGAATGGGTACCATGCAATATGACTTCAAAGGGTCTTCATTTGCTCACCGAACCTCTCCAATCCTATCACTGCTGCGTTTATGCCCCTGTACACATGCTTGATTCTCTTTCGGAGACACAGCAATCCATAGGTTTTAAGATACTTACTAGTCAGGTACATTCTTAGGCGTTTAATATGCGGTGTTGAGTCCATTTCGTTGAGCAAGGAGTAGCTCTTGTCTATTCCATATTTGGCTTAAGGAACTTTATCTGTGCTCATTGCAATCTCTGGTTTTATGCAGCAACCCAACTCACCTTTCCCCTTAAGCAAGCATAAGTTGGTTTTCTAAATTTGAGAATCTGTTCTGTTTTGGAATTCAGTTCCTGTGTAGCCAAGTTTACACTCCGTGTATTAGTGATATCTTATGATGTTTCTTTTTCTGTGTGACTTATTTCAGTTAGAATCATCGTACCTGAATCTACTCATTATGCTGCTACGGGCCTGATGACATAGATTTCATTGCTGAGTGATACTGCATTGTACGTAAGTACCACAAGTTCTTTATCCATTTTTCACTTTCTGTGATATTGAACTTGTACGGTAAACGAGGTTCTTGTAAACAGAGGCGTCCCAAACTTTGGGGTGGCTGTGTCTTTTTGATTTTAATTTCCCTAAGCTATAGGACCATAAGTGGAAGTGCCCTAGGCTCTGTTGCTTTGTTTTTTAGATGTTTCAGGAAACACCATACACTTCTCCCGAGTGTCTGTTGGCAATTTACATCCCGCCCATCAGCATAACAAGGCTCCCAGTTCTCCATGGCCTGTCCTGCCTTTCTGGATTTTACACTTTTTTCAGATGGCCCTTTTGACCGGGGGGAAGTGAGACTTCATTGTAGTGCAGATTTCCTTTGCAAGTTTGCTTGGTTGGCCAAAAAGGGCGTATGCGTTTTTTCCTGAATATATTCAGGAAAAAACGCATACGCCCTTTTTGGCCAAGTGCATCATTGTGGACGTTCTGCCTCTTTTCCTATGCTTTCAATGCAATTCCAGTCTACCTCCTGAAATCGGTTTCCTGCAATTCTGCCCCGCTTTCAAGTCCTCTTGGCAGCCTTACTTCAGTCTATTTTTGGACGATAGCTGTCATTTATAACTCTGCAGGTTTGTGAATTACAGTGCCCCTGAGCTCCTTTCTTCAACTCGCTTTCTTGTGACCTGGCCGCAACACCGCAGGATGTCTTCAGGCCCTAATCTGGTTCCGGCACGGCACGCTGAGCCTTTGGTTAATTCCTCTTCCTGGTGGGAAATGAGAGTTAAATTTGCCCATCCAGACACCTCCAGCTAGTCTCTCATTGGTTCTCGCTATTCCTGTTCATCTTCCACAGAAACTGCAAACTGGGGCAAACAGGAGGTTAAAGGGACTGACTCTTCAAGTGGGGAGAGTGTTAGTAAAGCGTCTGGAATGTTGCACCCGAGTACCAGGGTACGAAAACTGAGACATATTTGAACACGTCTCCCGATCACATGGTTGATCATACTCTAGGTTCCACATGCATGTTTTAGCTGAAGGAAGAATACCTTAAACCTGGGTAGTTGAAACCCGTGGAATGGGTACCATGCAATATGACTTCAAAGGGTCTTCATTTGCTCACGAACCTCTCCAATCCTATCACTGCTGCGTTTATGCCCCTGTACACATGCTTGATTCTCTTTCGGAGACATAGCAATCCATAGGTTTTAAGATACTTACTAGTCAGGTACATTCTTAGGCGTTTAATATGCGGTGTTGAGTCCATTTCGTTGAGCAAGGAGTAGCTCTTGTCTATTCCATATTTGGCTTAAGGAACTTTATCTGTGCTCATTTCAATCTCTGGTTTTATGCAGCACCCCAACTCACCTTTCCCCTTAAGTAAGCATAAGTTGGTTTTCTAAATTTGAGACCCTGTTCTGTTCTGTAATTCAGTTCCTGTGTAGCCAAGTTTACATTCCGTGTATTACTGATATCTTATGATGTTTCTTTTTCTGTGTGACTTATTTCAGTTAGAATCATCATACCTGAATCCACTCATTGTGCTGCTAAGGGCCTGATGACATAGATTTCATTGCTGAGTGATATTGCTTTGTAAGTAAATACCACAACTTCTTTATCCATTTTTCACTTTCTGCGATGTTGAACTTGTACTGTAAACGAGGTTCTTGTAAACAGAGGCGTCCCAAACTTTGGGGTGGCTGTGTCTTTTTGATTTTAATTTCCCTAAGCTATAGGACCATAAGTGGCAGTGCCCTAGGCTCTGTTGCTTTCTTTTTTAGATGTTTCAGGAAACACCATACACTTCTCCTGAGTGTCTGTTGGTAATTTACATCCCGCCCATCAGCATAACAAGGCTCCCAGTTCTCCATGGCCTGTCCTGCCTTTCTGGATTTTACACTTTTTTCAGATGGCCCTTTTGACCGGGGGGAAGTGAGACTTCATTGTAGTGCAGATTTCCTTTGCAAGTTTGCTTGGTTGGACAACAAGGGCGTATGCGTTTTTTCCTGAATATATTCAGGAAAAAACGCATACGCCCTTTTTGGCCAAGTGCATCATTGTGGACGTTCTGCCTCTTTTCCTTTGCTTTCAATGCAATTCCAGTCTACCTCCTGAAATCGGTTTCCTGCAATTCTGCCCCGCTTTCAAGTCCTCTTGGCAGCCTTACTTCAGTCTATTTTTGGACGATAGCTGTCATTTATAACTCTGCAGGTTTGTGAATTACAGTGCCCCTGAGCTCCTTTCTTCAACTCGCTTTCTTGTGACCTGGCCGCAACACCGCAGGATGGCTTCAGGCCCTAATCTTGTTCTGGCACGGCACGCTGAGCCTTTGGTTATTTCCTCTTCCTGGTGGGAAATGAGAGTTAAATTTGCCCGTCCAGACACCTCCAGCTAGCCTCTCATTGGTTCTCGCTATTCCTGTTCATCTTCCACAGAAATTGCAAACTGGGCCAAACAGGAGGTTAAAGGGACTGACTCTCCAAGTTGGGAGAGTGTTAGTAAAGCGTCTGGAATGTTGCACCCGAGTACCAGGGTACGAAAACTGAGACATATTTAAACACGTCTCCCGATCACATGGTTGATCATACTCTAGGTACCACATGCATGTTTTAGCTGAAGGAAGAATACCTTAAACCTGGATAGTTGAAACCCGTGGAATGGGTACCATGCAATATGACTTCAAAGGGTCTTCATTTGCTCACGAACCTCTCCAATCCTATCACTGCTGCGTTTATGCCCCTGTACACATGCTTGATTCTCTTTCGGAGACATAGCAATCCATAGGTTTTAAGATACTTACTAGTCAGGTACATTCTTATGCGTTTAATATGCGGTTTTGAGTCCATTTCGGTGAGTAGGAGTAGCTCTTGTCTATTCCATATTTGGCTTAAGGAACTTTATCTGTGCCTCATTTCAATCTCTGGTTTTATGCAGCACCCCAACTCACCTTTCCCCTTAAGCAAGCATAAGTTGGTTTTCTAAATTTGAGACCCTGTTCTGTTCTGTAATTCAGTTCCTGTGTAGCCAAGTTTACATTCCGTGTATTACTGATATCTTATGATGTTTCTTTTTCTGTGTGACTTATTTCAGTTAGAATCATCATACCTGAATCCACTCATTGTGCTGCTAAGGGCCTAATGACATAGATTTCATTGCTGAGTGATATTGCTTTGTAAGTAAATACCACAACTTCTTTATCCATTTTTCACTTTCTGCGATGTTGAACTTGTACTGTAAACGAGGTTCTTGTAAACAGAGGCGTCCCAAACTTTGGGGTGGCTGTGTTTTTGATTTTAATTTCCCTAAGCTATAGGACCATAAGTGGCAGTGCCCTAGGCTCTGTTGCTTTGTTTTTTAGATGTTTCAGGAAACACCATACACTTCTCCTGAGTTTCTGTTGGTAATTTACATCCCGCCCATCAGCATAACAAGGCTCCCAGTTGTCCATGGCCTGTCCTGCCTTTCTGGATTTTACACTTTTTTCAGATGGCCCTTTTGACCGGGGGGAAGTGAGACTTCATTGTAGTGCAGATTTCCTTTGCAAGCTTGCTTGGTTGGCCAAAAAGGGCGTATGCGTTTTTTCCTGAATATATTCAGGAAAAAACGCATACGCCCTTTTTGGCCAAGTGCATCATTGTGGACGTTCTGCCTCTTTTCCTATGCTTTCAATGCAATTCCAGTCTACCTCCTGAAATCGGTTTCCTGCAATTCTGCCCCGCTTTCAAGTCCTCTTGGCAGCCTTACTTCAGTCTATTTTTGGACGATAGCTGTCATTTATAACTCTGCAGGTTTGTGAATTACAGTGCCCCTGAGCTCCTTTCTTCAACTCGCTTTCTTGTGACCTGGCCGCAACACCGCAGGATGGCTTCAGGCCCTAATCTGGTTCCGGCATGGCACGCTGAGCCTCTGGTTATTTCCTCTTCCTGGTGGGAAATGAGAGTTATATTTGCCCGTCCAGACACCTCCAGCTAGTCTCTCATTGGTTCTCGCTATTCCTGTTCATCTTCCGCAGAAATTGCAAACTGGGCCAAACAGGAGGTTAAAGGCGCTGACTCTCCAAGTGGGGAGAGTGTTAGTAAAGCGTCTGGAATGTTGCACCCGAGTACCAGGGGAGGAAAACTGAGACATATTTGAACACGTCTCCCGATCACATGGTTGATCATACTCTGGGTTCCACATGCATGTTTTAGCTGAAGGAAGAATACCTAAAACCTGGGTAGTTGAAACCCGTGGAATGGGTACCATGCAATATGACTTCAAAGGGTCTTCATTTGCTCACCGAACCTCTCCAATCCTATCACTGCTGCGTTTATGCCCCTGTACACACGCTTGATTCTCTTTCGGAGACATAGCAATCCATAGGTTTTAAGATACTTACTAGTCAGGTACATTCTTAGGCATTTAATATGCGGTGTTGAGTCCATTTCTTTGAGCAAGGAGTAGCTCTTGTCTATTCCATATTTGGCTTAAGGATCTTTATCTGTGCTCATTTCAATCTCTGGTTTTATGCAGCACCCCAACTCACCTTTACCCTTAAGCAAGCATAAGTTGGTTTTCTAAATTTGAGACCCTGTTCTGTTCTGTAATTCAGTTCCTGTGTAGCCAAGTTTACATTCCGTGTATTACTGATATCTTATGATGTTTCTTTTTCTGTGTGACTTATTTCAGTTAGAATCATCATACCTGAATCCACTCATTGTGCTACTAAGGGCCTGATGACACAGATTTCATTCCTGAGTGATATTGCTTTGTAAGTAAATACCACAACTTTTTTATCCATTTTTCACTTTCTGCGATGTTGAACTTGTACTGTAAACGAGCTTCTTGTAAACAGAGCCGTTGCAAACTTTGGGGTGGCTGTGTCTTTTTGATTTTAAATTCCCTAAGCTATAGGACCATAAGTGGAAGTGCCCTAGGCTCTGTTGCTTTGTTTTTTAGATGTTTCAGGAAACACCATACACTTCTCCCGAGTGGTTGTTGGCAATTTACATCCCGCCCTTCAGCATAACAAGGCTCCCAGTTCTCCATGGCCTGTCCTGCCTTTCTGGATTTTACACTTTTTTCAGATGGCCCTTTTGACCGGGGGGAAGTGAGACTTCATTGTAGTGCAGATTTCCTTTGCAAGCTTGCTTGGTTGGCCAAAAAGGGCGTATGCGTTTTTTCCTGAATATATTCAGGAAAAAACGCATACGCCCTTTTTGGCCAAGTGCATCATTGTGGACGTTCTGCCTCTTTTCCTATGCTTTCAATGCAATTCCAGTCTACCTCCTGAAATCGGTTTCCTGCAATTCTGCCCCGCTTTCAAGGCCTCTTGGCAGCCTTACTTCAGTCTATTTTTGGACGATAGCTGTCATTTATAACTCTGCAGGTTTGTGAATTACAGTGCCCCTGAGCTCCTTTCTTCACCTCGCTTTCTTTTGAGCTGGCCGCAACACCGCAGGATGGCTCCAGGCCCTAATCTGGTTCCGGCACGGCACGCTGAGCCTTTGGTTATTTCCTCTTCCTGGTGGGAAATGAGAGTTAAATTTGCCCGTCCAGACACCTCCAGCTAGCCTCTCATTGGTTCTCGCTATTCCTGTTCATCTTCCGCAGAAATTGCAAACTGGGCCAAACAGGAGGTTAAAGGGACTGACTCTCCAAGTCGGGAGAGTGTTAGTAAAGCGTCTGGAATGTTGCACCCGAGTACCAGGGTACGAAAACTGAGACATATTTGAACACGTCTCCCGATCACATGGTTGATCATACTCTAGGTTCCACATGCATGTTTTAGCTGAAGGAAGAATACCTTAAACCTGGGTAGTTGAAACCCGTGGAATGGGTACCATGCAATATGACTTCAAAGGGTCTTCATTTGCTCACGAACCTCTCCAATCCTATCACTGCTGCGTTTATGCCCCTGTACACATGCTTGATTCTCTTTCGGAGACATAGCAATCCATAGGTTTTAAGATACTTACTAGTCAGGTACATTCTTAGGCGTTTAATATGCGGTGTTGAGTCCATTTCGTTGAGCAAGGAGTAGCTCTTGTCTATTCCATATTTGGCTTAAGGAACTTTATCTGTGCTCATTTCAATCTCTGGTTTTATGCAGCACCCCAACTCACCTTTCCCCTTAAGTAAGCATAAGTTGGTTTTCTAAATTTGAGACCCTGTTCTGTTCTGTAATTCAGTTCCTGTGTAGCCAAGTTTACATTCCGTGTATTACTGATATCTTATGATGTTTCTTTTTCTGTGTGACTTATTTCAGTTAGAATCATCATACCTGAATCCACTCATTGTGCTGCTAAGGGCCTGATGACATAGATTTCATTGCTGAGTGATATTGCTTTGTAAGTAAATACCACAACTTCTTTATCCATTTTTCACTTTCTGCGATGTTGAACTTGTACTGTAAACGAGGTTCTTGTAAACAGAGGCGTCCCAAACTTTGGGGTGGCTGTGTCTTTTTGATTTTAATTTCCCTAAGCTATAGGACCATAAGTGGCAGTGCCCTAGGCTCTGTTGCTTTCTTTTTTAGATGTTTCAGGAAACACCATACACTTCTCCTGAGTGTCTGTTGGTAATTTACATCCCGCCCATCAGCATAACAAGGCTCCCAGTTCTCCATGGCCTGTCCTGCCTTTCTGGATTTTACACTTTTTTCAGATGGCCCTTTTGACCGGGGGGAAGTGAGACTTCATTGTAGTGCAGATTTCCTTTGCAAGTTTGCTTGGATGGCCAAAAAGAGCGTATGCGTTTTTTCCTGAATATATTCAGGAAAAAACGCATACGCCCTTTTTGGCCAAGTGCATCATTGTGGACGTTCTGCCTCTTTTCCTTTGCTTTCAATGCAATTCCAGTCTACCTCCTGAAATCGGTTTCCTGCAATTCTGCCCCGCTTTCAAGTCCTCTTGGCAGCCTTACTTCAGTCTATTTTTGGACGATAGCTGTCATTTATAACTCTGCAGGTTTGTGAATTACAGTGCCCCTGAGCTCCTTTCTTCAACTCGCTTTCTTGTGACCTGGCCGCAACACCGCAGGATGGCTTCAGGCCCTAATCTTGTTCTGGCACGGCACGCTGAGCCTTTGGTTATTTCCTCTTCCTGGTGGGAAATGAGAGTTAAATTTGCCCGTCCAGACACCTCCAGCTAGCCTCTCATTGGTTCTCGCTATTCCTGTTCATCTTCCACAGAAATTGCAAACTGGGCCAAACAGGAGGTTAAAGGGACTGACTCTCCAACTGGGGAGAGTGTTAGTAAAGCGTCTGGAATGTTGCACCCGAGTACCAGGGTACGAAAACTGAGACATATTTAAACACGTCTCCCGATCACATGGTTGATCATACTCTAGGTACCACATGCATGTTTTAGCTGAAGGAAGAATACCTTAAACCTGGATAGTTGAAACCCGTGGAATGGGTACCATGCAATATGACTTCAAAGGGTCTTCATTTGCTCACGAACCTCTCCAATCCTATCACTGCTGCGTTTATGCCCCTGTACACATGCTTGATTCTCTTTCGGAGACATAGCAATCCATAGGTTTTAAGATACTTACTAGTCAGGTACATTCTTATGCGTTTAATATGCGGTTTTGAGTCCATTTCGGTGAGTAGGAGTAGCTCTTGTCTATTCCATATTTGGCTTAAGGAACTTTATCTGTGCCTCATTTCAATCTCTGGTTTTATGCAGCACCCCAACTCACCTTTCCCCTTAAGCAAGCATAAGTTGGTTTTCTAAATTTGAGACCCTGTTCTGTTCTGTAATTCAGTTCCTGTGTAGCCAAGTTTACATTCCGTGTATTACTGATATCTTATGATGTTTCTTTTTCTGTGTGACTTATTTCAGTTAGAATCATCATACCTGAATCCACTCATTGTGCTGCTAAGGGCCTAATGACATAGATTTCATTGCTGAGTGATATTGCTTTGTAAGTAAATACCACAACTTCTTTATCCATTTTTCACTTTCTGCGATGTTGAACTTGTACTGTAAACGAGGTTCTTGTAAACAGAGGCGTCCCAAACTTTGGGGTGGCTGTGTTTTTGATTTTAATTTCCCTAAGCTATAGGACCATAAGTGGCAGTGCCCTAGGCTCTGTTGCTTTGTTTTTTAGATGTTTCAGGAAACACCATACACTTCTCCTGAGTTTCTGTTGGTAATTTACATCCCGCCCATCAGCATAACAAGGCTCCCAGTTGTCCATGGCCTGTCCTGCCTTTCTGGATTTTACACTTTTTTCAGATGGCCCTTTTGACCGGGGGGAAGTGAGACTTCATTGTAGTGCAGATTTCCTTTGCAAGCTTGCTTGGTTGGCCAAAAAGGGCGTATGCGTTTTTTCCTGAATATATTCAGGAAAAAACGCATACGCCCTTTTTGGCCAAGTGCATCATTGTGGACGTTCTGCCTCTTTTCCTATGCTTTCAATGCAATTCCAGTCTACCTCCTGAAATCGGTTTCCTGCAATTCTGCCCCGCTTTCAAGTCCTCTTGGCAGCCTTACTTCAGTCTATTTTTGGACGATAGCTGTCATTTATAACTCTGCAGGTTTGTGAATTACAGTGCCCCTGAGCTCCTTTCTTCAACTCGCTTTCTTGTGACCTGGCCGCAACACCGCAGGATGGCTTCAGGCCCTAATCTGGTTCCGGCATGGCACGCTGAGCCTCTGGTTATTTCCTCTTCCTGGTGGGAAATGAGAGTTATATTTGCCCGTCCAGACACCTCCAGCTAGTCTCTCATTGGTTCTCGCTATTCCTGTTCATCTTCCGCAGAAATTGCAAACTGGGCCAAACAGGAGGTTAAAGGCGCTGACTCTCCAAGTGGGGAGAGTGTTAGTAAAGCGTCTGGAATGTTGCACCCGAGTACCAGGGGAGGAAAACTGAGGCATATTTGAACACGTCTCCCGATCACATGGTTGATCATACTCTGGGTTCCACATGCATGTTTTAGCTGAAGGAAGAATACCTAAAACCTGGGTAGTTGAAACCCGTGGAATGGGTACCATGCAATATGACTTCAAAGGGTCTTCATTTGCTCACCGAACCTCTCCAATCCTATCACTGCTGCGTTTATGCCCCTGTACACACGCTTGATTCTCTTTCGGAGACATAGCAATCCATAGGTTTTAAGATACTTACTAGTCAGGTACATTCTTAGGCATTTAATATGCGGTGTTGAGTCCATTTCTTTGAGCAAGGAGTAGCTCTTGTCTATTCCATATTTGGCTTAAGGATCTTTATCTGTGCTCATTTCAATCTCTGGTTTTATGCAGCACCCCAACTCACCTTTACCCTTAAGCAAGCATAAGTTGGTTTTCTAAATTTGAGACCCTGTTGTGTTCTGTAATTCAGTTCCTGTGTAGCCAAGTTTACATTCCGTGTATTACTGATATCTTATGATGTTTCTTTTTCTGTGTGACTTATTTCAGTTAGAATCATCATACCTGAATCCACTCATTGTGCTACTAAGGGCCTGATGACACAGATTTCATTCCTGAGTGATATTGCTTTGTAAGTAAATACCACAACTTTTTTATCCATTTTTCACTTTCTGCGATGTTGAACTTGTACTGTAAACGAGCTTCTTGTAAACAGAGCCGTTGCAAACTTTGGGGTGGCTGTGTCTTTTTGATTTTAAATTCCCTAAGCTATAGGACCATAAGTGGAAGTGCCCTAGGCTCTGTTGCTTTGTTTTTTAGATGTTTCAGGAAACACCATACACTTCTCCCGAGTGGTTGTTGGCAATTTACATCCCGCCCTTCAGCATAACAAGGCTCCCAGTTCTCCATGGCCTGTCCTGCCTTTCTGGATTTTACACTTTTTTCAGATGGCCCTTTTGACCGGGGAGAAGTGAGACTTCATTGTAGTGCAGATTTCCTTTGCAAGCTTGCTTGGTTGGCCAAAAAGGGCGTATGCGTTTTTTCCTGAATATATTCAGGAAAAAACGCATACGCCCTTTTTGGCCAAGTGCATCATTGTGGACGTTCTGCCTCTTTTCCTATGCTTTCAATGCAATTCCAGTCTACCTCCTGAAATCGGTTTCCTGCAATTCTGCCCCGCTTTCAAGTCCTCTTGGCAGCCTTACTTCAGTCTATTTTTGGACGATAGCTGTCATTTATAACTCTGCAGGTTTGTGAATTACAGTGCCCCTGAGCTCCTTTCTTCACCTCGCTTTCTTTTGAGCTGGCCGCAACACCGCAGGATGGCTCCAGGCCCTAATCTGGTTCCGGCACGGCACGCTGAGCCTTTGGTTATTTCCTCTTCCTGGTGGGAAATGAGAGTTAAATTTGCCCGTCCAGACACCTCCAGCTAGCCTCTCATTGGTTCTCGCTATTCCTGTTCATCTTCCGCAGAAATTGCAAACTGGGCCAAACAGGAGGTTAAAGGGACTGACTCTCCAAGTCGGGAGAGTGTTAGTAAAGCGTCTGGAATGTTGCACCCGAGTACCAGCGTAGGAAAACTGAGACATATTTGAACACGTCTCCCGATCACATGGTTGATCATACTCTAGGTTCCACATGCATGTTTTAGCTGAAGGAAGAATACCTTAAACCTGGGTAGTTGAAACCCGTGGAATGGGTACCATGCAATATGACTTCAAAGGGTCTTCATTTGCTCACCGAACCTCTCCAATCCTATCACTGCTGCGTTTTAGCCCCTGTACACATGCTTGATTCTCTTTCGGAGACATAGCAATCCATAGGTTTTAAGATACTTACTAGTCAGGTACATTCTTAGGCGTTTAATATGCGGTGTTGAGTCCATTTCGTTGAGCAAGGAGTAGCTCTTGTCTATTCCATATTTGGCTTAAGGAACTTTATCTGTGCTCATTTCAATCTGGTTTTATGCAGCACCCCAACTCACCTTTACCCTTAAGCAAGCATAAGTTGTTTTTCTAAATTTGAGACCCTGTTCTGTTCTGTAATTCAGTTCCTGTGTAGCCAAGGTCCCATTCCGTGTATTACTGATATCTTATGATGTTTCTTTTTCTGTGTGACTTATTTCAGTTAGAATCATCGTACCTGAATCCACTCATTGTGCTGCTAAGGTCCTGATGACACAGATTTCATTGCTGAGTGATATTGCTTTGTAAGTAAATACCACAACTTCTTTATCCATTTTTCACTTTCTGCGATGTTGAACTTGTACTGTAAACGAGGTTCTTGTAAACAGAGCCGTTCCAAACTTTGGGGTGGCTGTGTCTTTTTGATTTTAAATTCCCTAAGCTATAGGACCATAAGTGAAAGTGCCCTATGTTCTGTTGCTTTGTTTTTTAGATGTTTCAGGAAACACCATACACTTCTCCCGAGTGGTTGTTGGCAATTTACATCCCGCCCATCAGCATAACAAGGCTCCCAGTTCTCCATGGCCTGTCCAGCCTTTCTGGATTTTACACTTTTTTCAGATGGCCCTTTTGACCGGGGGGAAGTGAGACTTCATTGTAGTGCAGATTTCCTTTGCAAGCTTGCTTGGTTGGCCAAAAAGGGCGTATGCGTTTTTCCCTGAATATATTCAGGAAAAAACGCATACGCCCTTTTTGGCCAAGTGCATCATTGTGGACGTTCTGCCTCTTTTCCTATGCTTTCAATGCAATTCCAGTCTACCTCCTGAAATCGGTTTCCTGCAATTCTGCCCCGCTTTCAAGTCCTCTTGGCAGCCTTACTTCAGTCTATTTTTGGACGATAGCTGTCATTTATAACTCTGCAGGTTTGTGAATTACAGTGCCCCTGAGCTCCTTTCTTCAACTCGCTTTCTTGTGACCTGGCCGCAACACCGCAGGATGGCTTCAGGCCCTAATCTGGTTCCAGCATGGCACACTGAGCCTTTGGTTATTTCCTCTTCCTGGTGGGAAATGAGAGTTAAATTTGCCCGTCCAGACACCTCCAGCTAGCTTCTCATTGGTTCTCGCTATTCCTGTTCATCTTCCGCAGAAATTGCAAACTGGGCCAAACAGGAGGTTAAAGGGACTGACTCTCCAAGTGGGGAGAGTGTTAGTAAAGCGTCTGGAATGTTGCACCCGAGTACCAGGGGAGGAAAACTGAGACATATTTGAACACGTCTCCCGTTCACACGGTTGATCATACTTGGGTTCCACATGCATGTTTTAGCTGAAGGAAGAATACCTAAAACCTGGGTAGTTGAAACCCGTGGAATGGGTACCATGCAATATGACTTCAAAGGGTCTTCATTTGCTCACCGAACCTCTCCAATCCTATCACTGCTGCGTTTATGACCCTGTACACATGCTTGATTCTCTTTCAGAGACATAGCAATCCATAGGTTTTAAGATACTTACTAGTCAGGTACATTCTTAGGCGTTTAATATGCGGTGTTGAGTCCATTTCGTTGAGCAAGGAGTAGCTCTTGTCTATTCCATATTTGGCTTAAGGAACTTTATCTGTGCTCATTTCAATCTCTGGTTTTATGCAGCACCCCAACTCACCTTTCCCCTTAAGCAAGCATAAGTTGGTTTTCTAAATTTGAGACCCTGTTCTGTTCTGTAATTCAGTTCCTGTGTAGCCAAGTTTACATTCCGTGTATTACTGATATCTTATGATGTTTCTTTTTCTGTGTGACTTATTTCAGTTAGAATCATCATACCTGAATCCACTCATTGTGCTGCTAAGGGCCTGATGACACAGATTTCATTGCTGAGTGATATTGCTTTGTACGTAAATACCAAAACTTCTTTATCCATTTTTCACTTTCTGCGATGTTGAACTTGTACTGTAAACGAGGTTCTTGTAAACAGAGCCGTTCCAAACTTTGGGGTGGCTGTGTCTTTTTGATTTTAATTTCCCTAAGCTATAGGACCATAAGTGGAAGTGCCCTAGGTTCTGTTGCTTTGTTTTTTAGATGTTTCAGGAAACACCATACACTTCTCCCGAGTGGTTGTTGGCAATTTACATCCCGCCCATCAGCATAACAAGGCTCCCAGTTCTCCATGGCCTGTCCTGCCTTTCTGGATTTTACACTTTTTTCAGATGGCCCTTTTGACCGGGGGGAAGTGAGACTTCATTGTAGTGCAGATTTCCTTTGCAAGCTTGCTTGGTTGGCCAAAAAGGGCGTATGCGTTTTTTCCTGAATATATTCAGGAAAAAACGCATACGCCCTTTTTGGCCAAGTGCATCATTGTGGACGTTCTGCCTCTTTTCCTATGCTTTCAATGCAATTCCAGTCTACCTCCTGAAATCGGTTTCCTGCAATTCTGCCCCGCTTTCAAGTCCTCTTGGCAGCCTTACTTCAGTCTATTTTTGGACGATAGCTGTCATTTATAACTCTGCAGGTTTGTGAATTACAGTGCCCCTGAGCTCCTTTCTTCAACTCGCTTTCTTGTGAGCTGGCCGCAACACCGCAGGATGGCTTCAGGCCCTAATCTGGTTCCGGCACGGCACACTGAGCCTTTGGTTATTTCCTCTTCCTGGTGGGAAATGAGAGTTAAATTTGCCCGTCCAGACACCTCCAGCTAGCCTCTCATTGGTTCTCGCTATTCCTGTTCATCTTCCGCAGAAATTGCAAACTGGGCCAAACAGGAGGTTAAAGGGACTGACTCTCCAAGTCGGGAGAGTGTTAGTAAAGCGTCTGGAATGTTGCACCCGAGTACCAGGGGAGGAAAACTGAGACATATTTGAACACGTCTCCCGATCACATGGTTGATCATACTTGGGTTCCATATGCATGTTTTAGCTGAAGGAAGAATACCTAAAACCTGGGTAGTTGAAACCCGTGGAATGGGTACCATGCAATATGACTTCAAAGGGTCTTCATTTGCTCACCGAACCTCTCCAATCCTATCACTGCTGCGTTTATGCCCCTGTACACATGCTTGATTCTCTTTCGGAGACATAGCAATCCATAGGTTTTAAGATACTTACTAGTCAGGTACATTCTTAGGCGTTTAATATGCGGTGTTGAGTCCATTTCGTTGAGCAAGGAGTAGCTCTTGTCTATTCCATATTTGACTTAAGGAACTTTATCTGTGCTCATTTCAATCTCTGGTTTTATGCAGCACCCCAACTCACCTTTACCCTTAAGCAAGCATAAGTTGGTTTTCTAAATTTGAGACCCTGTTCTGTTCTGTAATTCAGTTCCTGTGTAGCCAAGTTTCCATTCCGTGTATTACTGATATCTTATGATGTTTCTTTTTCTGTGTGACTTACTTCAGTTAGAATCATCATACCTGAATCCACTCATTGTGTTGCTAAGGGCCTGATGACACAGATTTCATTGCTGAGTGATATTGCTTTGTACGTAAATACCACAACTTCTTTATCCATTTTTCACTTTCTGCGATGTTGAACTTGTACTGTAAACGAGGTTCTTGTAAACAGAGCCGTTCCAAACTTTGGGGTGGCTGTGTCTTTTTGATTTTAATTTCCCTAAGCTATAGGACCATAAGTGGAAGTGCCCTAGGTTCTGTTGCTTTGTTTTTTAGATGTTTCAGGAAACACCATACACTTCTCCCGAGTGGTTGTTGGCAATTTACATCCCGCCCATCAGCATAACAAGGCTCCCAGTTCTCCATGGCCTGTCCTGCCTTTCTGGATTTTACACTTTTTTCAGATGGCCCTTTTGACCGGGGGGAAGTGAGACTTCATTGTAGTGCAGATTTCCTTTGCAAGCTTGCTTGGTTGGCCAAAAAGTGCGTATGCGTTTTTTCCTGAATATATTCAGGAAAAAACGCATATGCCCTTTTTTGCCAAGTGCATCATTGTGGACGTTCTGCCTCTTTTCCTATGCTTTCAATGCAATTCCAGTCTACCTCCTGAAATCGGTTTCCTGCAATTCTGCCCCGCTTTCAAGTCCTCTTGGCAGCCTTACTTCAGTCTATTTTTGGACGATAGCTGTCATTTATAACTCTGCAGGTTTGTGAATTACAGTGCCCCTGAGCTCCTTTCTTCAACTCGCTTTCTTGTGAGCTGGCCGCAACACCGCAGGATGGCTTCAGGCCCTAATCTGGTTCCGGCACGGCACACTGAGCCTTTGGTTATTTCCTCTTCCTGGTGGGAAATGAGAGTTAAATTTGCCCGTCCAGACACCTCCAGCTAGCCTCTCATTGGTTCTCGCTATTCCTGTTCATCTTCCGCAGAAATTGCAAACTGGGCCAAACAGGAGGTTAAAGGCGCTGACTCTCCAAGTGGGGAGAGTGTTAGTAAAGCGTCTGGAATGTTGCACCCGAGTACCAGGGGAGGAAAACTGAGACATATTTGAACACGTCTCCCGTTCACATGGTTGATCATACTTGGGTTCCATATGCATGTTTTAGCTGAAGGAAGAATACCTAAAACCTGGGTAGTTGAAACCCGTGTAATGGGTACCATGCAGTATGACTTCAAAGGGTCTTCATTTGCTCACCGAACCTCTCCAATCCTATCACTGCTGCGTTTATGCCCCTGTACACATGCTTGATTCTCTTTCGGAGACATAGCAATCCATAGGTTTTAAGATACTTACTAGTCAGGTACATTCTTAGGCGTTTAATATGCGGTGTTGAGTCCATTTCGTTGAGCAAGGAGTAGCTCTTGTCTATTCCATATTTGGCTTAAGGAACTTTATCTGTGCTCATTTCAATCTCTGGTTTTACGCAGCACCCCAACTCACCTTTACCCTTAAGCAAGCATAAGTTGGTTTTCTAAATTTGAGACCCTGTTCTGTTCTGTAATTCAGTTCCTGTGTAGCCAAGTTTACATTCCGCGTATTACTGATATCTTATGATGTTTCTTTTTCTGTGTGACTTACTTCAGTTAGAATCATCATACCTGAATCCACTCATTGTGCTGCTAAGGGCCTGATGACACAGATTTCATTGCTGAGTGATATTGCTTTGTAAGTAAATACCACAACTTCTTTATCCATTTTTCACTTTCTGCGATGTTGAACTTGTACTGTAAACGAGGTTCTTGTAAACAGAGCCGTTCCAAACTTTGGGGTGGCTGTGTCTTTTTGATTTTAATTTCCCTAAGCTATAGGACCATAAGTGGAAGTGCCCTAGGTTCTGTTGCTTTGTTTTTTAGATGTTTCAGGAAACACCATACACTTCTCCCGAGTGGTTGTTGGCAATTTACATCCCGCCCATCAGCATAACAAGGCTCCCAGTTCTCCATGGCCTGTCCTGCCTTTCTGGATTTTACACTTTTTTCAGATGGCCCTTTTGACCGGGGGGAAGTGAGACTTCATTGTAGTGCAGATTTCCTTTGCAAGCTTGCTTGGTTGGCCAAAAAGGCCGTATGCGTTTTTTCCTGAATATATTCAGGAAAAAACGCATACGCCCTTTTTGGCCAAGTGCATCATTGTGGACGTTCTGCCTCTTTTCCTATGCTTTCAATGCAATTCCAGTCTACCTCCTGAAATCGGTTTCCTGCAATTCTGCCCCGCTTTCAAGTCCTCTTGGCAGCCTTACTTCAGTCTATTTTTGGACGATAGCTGTCATTTATAACTCTGCAGGTTTGTGAATTACAGTGCCCCTGAGCTCCTTTCTTCAACTCGCTTTCTTGTGAGCTGGCCGCAACACCGCAGGATGGCTTCAGGCCCTAATCTGGTTCCGGCACGGCACACTGAGCCTTTGGTTATTTCCTCTTCCTGGTGGGAAATGAGAGTTAAATTTGCCCGTCCAGACACCTCCAGCTAGCCTCTCATTGGTTCTCGCTATTCCTGTTCATCTTCCGCAGAAATTGCAAACTGGGCCAAACAGGAGGTTAAAAGGACTGACTCTCCAAGTGGGGAGAGTGTTAGTAAAGCGTCTGGAATGTTGCACCCGAGTACCAGGGGAGGAAAACTGAGACATATTTGAACACGTCTCCCGTTCACATGGTTGATCATACTTGGGTTCCATATGCATGTTTTAGCTGAAGGAAGAATACCTAAAACCTGGGTAGTTGAAACCCGTGGAATGGGTACCATGCAGTATGACTTCAAAGGGTCTTCATTTGCTCACCGAACCTCTCCAATCCTATCACTGCTGCGTTTATGCCCCTGTACACATGCTTGATTCTCTTTCGGAGACATAGCAATCCATAGGTTTTAAGATACTTACTAGTCAGGTACATTCTTAGGCGTTTAATATGCGGTGTTGAGTCCATTTCGTTGAGCAAGGAGTAGCTCTTGTCTATTCCATATTTGGCTTAAGGAACTTTATCTGTGCTCATTTCAATCTCTGGTTTTATGCAGCACCCCAACTCACCTTTCCCCTTAAGCAAGCATAAGTTGGTTTTCTAAATTTGAGACCCTGTTCTGTTCTGTAATTCAGTTCCTGTGTAGCCAAGTTTACATTCCGTGTATTACTGATATCTTATGATGTTTCTTTTTCTGTGTGACTTATTTCAGTTAGAATCATCATACCTGAATCCACTCATTGTGCTGCTAAGGGCCTGATGACACAGATTTCATTGCTGAGTGATATTGCTTTGTAAGTAAATACCACAACTTCTTTATCCATTTTTCACTTTCTGCGATGTTGAACTTGTACTGTAAACGAGGTTCTTGTAAACAGAGCCATTCCAAACTTTGGGGTGGCTGTGTCTTTTTGATTTTGAATTCCCTAAGCTATAGGACCATAAGTGGAAGTGCCCTAGGCTCTGTTGCTTTGTTTTTTAGATGTTTCAGGAAACACCATACACTTCTCCTGAGTGTCTGTTGGTAATTTACATCCCGCCCATCAGCATAACAAGGCTCCCAGTTCTCCATGGCCTGTCCTGCCTTTCTGGATTTTACACTTTTTTCAGATGGCCCTTTTGACCGGGGGAAATGAGACTTCATTGTAGTGCAGATTTCCTTTGCAAGCTTGCTTGGTTGGCCAAAAAGGGCGTATGCGTTTTTTCCTGAATATATTCAGGAAAAAACGTATACGCCCTTTTTGGCCAAGTGCATCATTGTGGACGTTCTGCCTCTTTTCCTATGCTTTCAATGCAATTCCAGTCTACCTCCTGAAATCGGTTTCCTGCAATTCTGCCCCGCTTTCAAGTCCTCTTGGCAGCCTTACTTCAGTCTATTTTTGGACGATAGCTGTCATTTATAACTCTGCAGGTTTGTGAATTACAGTGCCCCTGAGCTCCTTTCTTCAACTCGCTTTCTTGTGACCTGGCCGCAACACCGCAGGATGGCTTCAGGTCCTAATCTGGTTCCGGCCCGGCATGCTGAGCCTTTGGTTAATTCCTCTTCCTGGTGGGAAATGAGAGTTAAATTTGCCCGTCCAGACACCTCCAGCTAGCCTCTCATTGGTTCTCGCTATTCCTGTTCATCTTCCGCAGAAATTGCAAACTGGGCCAAACAGGAGGTTTAAGGGACTGACTCTCCAAGTGGGGAGAGTGTTAGTAAAGCGTCTGGAATGTTGCACCCGAGTACCAGGGGAGGAAAACTGAGACATATTTGAACACGTCTCCCGATCACATGGTTGATCATACTCTAGGATCCACATGCATGTTTTAGCTGAAGGAAGAATACCTTAAACCTGGGTAGTTGAAACCCGTGGAATGGGTACCATGCAATATGACTTCAAAGGGTCTTCATTTGCTCACCGAACCTCTCCAATCCT
This sequence comes from Delphinus delphis, assembly GCF_949987515.2. Taxonomy (NCBI): domain Eukaryota; kingdom Metazoa; phylum Chordata; class Mammalia; order Artiodactyla; family Delphinidae; genus Delphinus; species Delphinus delphis. The sequence continues at coordinate 1,024,156 of NW_027192701.1, read as the reverse complement.
ATCACTGCTGCGTTTATGCCCCTGTACACATGCTTGATTCTCTTTCGGAGACATAGCAATCCATAGGTTTTAAGATACTTACTAGTCAGGTACATTCTTAGACGTTTAATATGGGGTGTTGAGTCCATTTCGTTGAGCAAGGAGTAGCTCTTGTCTATTCCATATTTGGCTTAAGGAACTTTATCTGTGCTCATTTCAATCTCTGGTTTTATGCAGCACCCCAACTCACCTTTCCCCTTAAGCAAGCATAAGTTGGTTTTCTAAATTTGAGACCCTGTTCTGTTCTGTAATTCAGTTCCTGTGTAGCCAAGTTTACATTCCGTGTATTACTGATATCTTATGATGTTTCTTTTTCTGTGTGACTTATTTCAGTTAGAATCATCATACCTGAATCCACTCATTGTGCTGCTAAGGGCCTGATGACACAGATTTCATTGCTGAGTGATATTGCTTTGTAAGTAAATACCACAACTTCTTTATCCATTTTTCACTTTCTGCGATGTTGAACTTGTACTGTAAACGAGGTTCTTGTAAACAGAGCCGTTCCAAACTTTGGGGTGGCTGTGTCTTTTTGATTTTAATTTCCCTAAGCTATAGGACCATAAGTGGAAGTGCCCTAGGTTCTGTTGCTTTGTTTTTTAGATGTTTCAGGAAACACCATACACTTCTCCCGAGTGGTTGTTGGCAATTTACATCCCGCCCATCAGCATAACAAGGCTCCCAGTTCTCCATGGCCTGTCCTGCCTTTCTGGATTTTACACTTTTTTCAGATGGCCCTTTTGACCGGGGGGAAGTGAGACTTCATTGTAGTGCAGATTTCCTTTGCAAGCTTGCTTGGTTGGCCAAAAAGGGCGTATGCGTTTTTTCCTGAATATATTCAGGAAAAAAAGCATACGCCCTTTTTGGCCAAGTGCATCATTGTGGACGTTCTGCCTCTTTTCCTATGCTTTCAATGCAATTCCAGTCTACCTCCTGAAATCGGTTTCCTGCAATTCTGCCCTGCTTTCAAGTCCTCTTGGCAGCCTTACTTCAGTCTATTTTTGGACGATAGCTGTCATTTATAACTCTGCAGGTTTGTGAATTACAGTGCCCCTGAGCTCCTTTCTTCAACTCGCTTTCTTTTGAGCTGGCCGCAACACCGCAGGATGGCTTCAGGCCCTAATCTGGCTCCCGTATGGCACGTTGAGCCTTTGGTTATTTCCTCTTCCTGGTGGGAAATGAGAGTTAAATTTGCCCGTCCAGACACCTCCAGCTAGCCTCTCATTGGTTCTCGCTATTCCTGTTCATCTTCCGCAGAAATTGCAAACTGGGCCAAACAGGAGGTTAAAGGCGCTGACTCTCCAAGTGGGGAGAGTGTTAGTAAAGCGTCTGGAATGTTGCACCCGAGTACCAGGGGAGGAAAACTGAGACATATTTGAACACGTCTCCCGTTCACATGGTTGATCATACTCTGGGTTCCACATGCATGTTTTAGCTGAAAGAAGAATACCTTAAACCTGGAGAGTTGAGACCCGTGTAATGGGTACCATGCAATATGATTTCAAAGGGTCTTCATTTGCTCTCCGAACCTCTCCAATCCTATCACTGCTGCGTTTATGCCCCTGTACACATTCTTGATTCTCTTTTGGAGACATAGCAATCCATAGGTTTTACGATACTTACAAGTCAGGTACATTCTTAGGCGTTTAATATGCGGTGTTGAGTCCATTTCGTTGAGCAAGGAGTAGCTCTTGTCTATTCCATATTTGACTTAAGGAACTTTATCTGTGCTCATTTCAATCTCTGGTTTTATGCAGCACCCCAGCCCACCTTTACCCTTAAGCAAGCATAAGTTGGTTTTCTAAATTTGAGACCCTGTTCTGTTCTGGAATTCAGTTCCTGTGTAGCCAAGTTTACATTCCATGTATTACTGATATCTTATGATGTTTCTTTTTCTGTGTGACTTATTTCAGTTAGAATCATCATACCTGAATCCACTCATTGTGCTGCTAAGGGCCTGATGACACAGATTTCATTGCTGAGTGATATTGCTTTGTAAGTAAATACCACAACTTCTTTATCCATTTTTCACTTTCTGCGATGTTGAACTTGTACTGTAAACGAGGTTCTTGTAAACAGAGCCATTCCAAACTTTAGGGTGGCTGTGTGTTTTTGATTTTAATTTCCCTAAGCTATAGGACCATAAGTGGAAGTGCCCTAGGCTCTGTTGCTTTGTTTTTTAGATGTTTCAGGAAACACCATACACTTCTCCCGAGTGTCTGTTGGCAATTTACATCCCGCCCATCAGCATAACAAGGCTCCCAGTTCTCCATGGCCTGTCCTGCCTTTCTGGATTTTACACTTTTTTCAGATGGCCCTTTTGACCGGGGGGAAGTGAGACTTCATTGTAGTGCAGATTTCCTTTGCAAGCTTGCTTGGTTGGCCAAAAAGGGCGTATGCGTTTTTTCCTGAATATATTCAGGAAAAAACGCATACGCCCTTTTTGGCCAAGTGCATCATTGTGGACGTTCTGCCTCTTTTCCTATGCTTTCAATGCAATTCCAGTCTACCTCCTGAAATCGGTTTCCTACAATTCTGCCTTGCTTTCAATGCCTCTTCATAGCCTTACCTCAATATATTTTTTAAAAATAGTTGGCCTTTATAACTCTGCAGGTTTTTGAATTGCAGTGGCCCTTAGCTCCATTTTTTAGCTCTTATTTTTGTGGTATTGCCCCATAACCACAGGATTCCTTGAAGCCCTATTTTTCTTCTGGGGCACCTGCTGTGCCTTTGGTTAATTCTTCTTACTGATGTGATATTAGAGTGACATGTGCCCATTGAAACCGCTACAGCTAGTTTCTCACTGGTTCCCCCTATTCCCATTCATCCTCTGCACTAACTGCAGACTGTGCGATACCAGAACTTAAAGGCATTGACTCCATGTGGGGATGTTGTTAGTAAAGCGGCTGGAATGTCGATCCGGAGCCCCAGGAGAGGAAAAATGAGGTGCGTTTTAGAAACCTTTCCCGATCATATGGTATACCAGTTGCTGGGTTTCCCAAGCATGGTTTAGCTGTAGGAAGATTCCCTTCAACCTGGAGTGTTGGGACCCTTGGACTGAGTAGCATGAAGTATTGCATTAAACTTTCGGCAGTTGCTCACCAAAGCTCACCAATCCTGTCAGCCCCAAGTGTCCAGCCTTATGTCTTATCCAGCTGTGGGTTTATATGTGGTCAATCCAGGTTGCATCACAGCCCCTGAGCGAATTTTGTAAGAATTTTTCTCTCTTTCATTGTTTCAGCGTTTTGTTTTTAAAATTTATTTCTATAATGGGGTTTAGCTCCTTTTCACTGCTGTGTTTGTGCCGCTCTGCACACACTTGATTCCCTTATGGAGATATATCAATACATGGGTTTTAAGATTCTTATTCCTCAGATATATTTCTCTGCGGTGTATAGGGTGTGTTGAGGCCTGTTCATTGAGCAAGGTGTAGATCTTGTCTAATACCTATTTGGTTTATTGAACGGTATCTGTGCTAATTTCAAACTCTGGTTTTATGCATCACCCCACCTCTCCTTTCCCCTTAAGCTGACATAAGTGTGTTTTCTAAATGTGAGACACTGTTCTGTTCTGTAATTCATTTCTTGTGCAGCCATATTTACCCTCCCTCTATAAGTGATATCTTATGATATGTTTCTTTTTCTGTTTGACTTATTTCAAGTAGTATTATCGGACCTAAATCCACTCTTTATCCTTCTACTAGCCTTATTACATTGATTTCATGGTGAAGAGATATTCCATTGTACATAAGTACCACATCTTCTTTATCCATTGTTCTCTTTCCTGGGATATTTAAGGTGTACTGAAGTTGAGGTTCTTGTAAACAGAGTAGCCCTAAACTGTGGTGTGCTTGTGTCTTGTTGATTTTTAGACTTCCCTAGATATACTCCCATGATTGGAAGTGTCCTATGCTCTGTAGCTCTGTTTTTTAGATGATTTAGGAACCACCATACACTTCTCCAGAGTGGCTCTCGGCAGTTCACACACTGCCCATCAGCGTATAAAGGCTCCCTGTTCTCCATGGCCTGTCCTGCATTTCTGGTTTTTACAATTTTTTAGGATGGCCCTTTTGACCGGTGGGAAGTGAGACTTCTTTGTTGTGCACATTTGCATTGCTTGCTTGCTTCGTTGCCCATAAAGTGTGTATGCGTTTTTTCCTGGATATAATCAGGAAAAAACGCATACGCCCTTTTGGGCCAACTGCATCATTGTCGAAATTCTGCCGCTTTTCATGTGCGTTAAAGACGAGTCCAATCTATCTCTTGAAATCTGTTTCTTGCAATTCTGTCTTGCATTCAGATCCTCTTCTTTGCCTTACCTCAACATATTTTTGGACGTTAGTTTTCATTTATAACTCTGCAGGTTTGTGAATTGCAGTGACCCTGAGCTCCATTTTTTAAGTTGCTCTTTTGTGAGCTGGCCTCAAACCCGCAGGATTGCTTCAGGCCCTATTTTGGCTCCGGCGAGGCAGGCTGAGCCTTTCTTTAATTCTTATTCTTAATGGGAAATTAGAGTGATATGTGCCCGTCCAAACCCCTACAACTCTTCTCTCATTGGTTCCCCCTCTTCCCGTTCATCCTCCTCACAATTTGCAAAATGTGTGAAACAGAAGTTTAAATGTGCTGATTCTCCAAGTGGGGAGATTCTAAGTAGTGTGGCTGGAATGGTGAACAGGAGCACCAGGAGAGGATAAATGAGGTGCATTTTAGACACATCTCCCGATCACATGGTGTACAGTCCTCTGGGTTTTCCATGCATGTTTTAGCTGTAGGAAGATCCCTTGAACCTGCAGATTTGGGACCCATTGAATGGGTACCAGGTAGTATTACTTTAAAGGGTGTGCATTTCCTCACCCAACCTCACATTTCTCTTAGCGCAAACAGTTTCCAGCCTTATGTCTCATCCTGCTGTGGGTCTAGATGTGTTCAATCCATGTTGCATCACCGTCCCTGAGGAAAAGTTGTAAGAGGTTTTCTCTGTCTCTCTGTCGTTTATTTTTTTCAATTTATTACTATATTGGTTACAGCTGATTTTCAAAGCTCTGTTTCTTGCTGCTGTACATCCACTTGATTCGCGTACAGAGAGACATCAATAAATTCTTTTTCAGATTCTTACCAGTCGTATATATTCTTTTCCGGTGACTTGAGTGTGCTGAGTGCAGTTCTTTTAGCTACCGTGTAGGCCTTGTTGATTATCAGTTTGGTATTTGGAATGGTATCTTTGCTAATTTCAACCTCCTGGATGATGCCTCACCCCTCCCCACCTTTCCCGTTTAGCAGCCTTATGCGTGTTTTCTACATATTTGACTATGTTTTTGTTTTGTAATTTATTTCATGTGTAGCCATTTTGGATTCCACCTTTAAGTGATATCTTATGATATGTGTCTTTTTCTTTTTGAATTCTGTCACTTAGAATGATCATACGTAACTCCTCTGGAGTCGTTACAACTGGCCATATTTCATTGATTTCCAGGCTGAATAATATTCCACTCTACCTAAGTACCACATCTCTATCCATTTTTTCCCTCCAGAGACATTTAAGTTATATCCTAGTCGAGGATCTTTTAAACAGAGAGGGGGTAAACATTGGGGTGCCTGTGTCCTCTCGATTTTTGTTTTTCCCAAGATATACGCCCATGAGTGCAAGTGCCCTATGCTCTGTAGCTCATTTTTTAGATGCTTTAGTAAACACAATACACTTCTCCAGAATGGCCGTTGGCAATATACATTTCCACTATAAGTCTCACAGGGCTCCCTCTTCTCGTTGCCCTGTCCTGCATTTCTGTTGTTTACGCTTTATGAGGATGGCTCTTCTGACTGATGCGAAGTGATATCTTTTGTAGTATTGACTTCCAGTGCCCACCTGTTTGGTTGGCTAAAAAAGTGTATGCCCTTTTCTTGAATATATACAGAAAAGAACGCATACACCCTTTTTGGCCAACTGCAATGTTGGCAATGTTCAGCTCCTTTTCTTGTGCTTAATGGCGAGTCCTTTCTACCTCCTCAAATCCCTTTCCTGCCATTCTCCCTTGCTTACAAGTCCTTTTCTCTGACTTTCCTCAAGACATTTTTCAGTGATGGATATTTTCAACTCTGCAGTTTTGTGAATTTTACTGCCCCTGAGTTCCATTGTTCAACTCGTGTTTATGGGAACTGGCCACAAAGCAGCGGGATTTCCTCAAGCCCTATACTGTTTCCATGGGCAACCCTAGCCTTTGGTCAATTCGTCTTCCTGATTGGAAATTAGAGTGACATGTGCCTGTCTGAACACCTAGGACTTGTCTCTCATTGTTCCTCATCCTTCCGCTTCATCCTCTGGACAAATTCCAAACTGTACGCAACAGGATGTTGACAGTGCTGACATCTCCAAGTGGGGAGACTGTTAGTAAAGACGCTGGAGGGGTGAACCCGAGCACCAGGAGATGAGGAGATGAGATGCCTTTTCCAAACTCTTCCCGATCAGACGGTATACCATCCTCTGGGTGTGACAGACATGTTTTAGCAGTAGGAAGAGTCCCATTCATGTAAGGAGAACACCAGGGCTTTTTCAAAATCAGTGTCTCCCCGAAACCCAAACTGGGGAAGTTTTTAAGCTACAGCTACACATATGTTCATTAAGGGCCTTGGGAAGTAGGCAGAGTCCAAACTTTAGATGATTGAAGTCTTCAGGGTCAGAAGCACTCACCACCAGCTTCCCTTAGGCTACACTTTAACTGTCATTGATAGATGATGTCAATAAAAATATCTATTCTTTTTCAGATTATTTCCCCTTATAGGTTATTGCAAAATGTTGAGTGTAGTTCCCTGTGCTATACAGTAGTTCCTTGTTGATGATCTATTTTATACATAGCAGTGTGTATGTGTTCATTCCAAACTGTTAATTTATCCCTCCTCCCACCTTTCCCCTTTGGTAATAATAAATTATAAGATTTTATACTTCTCAGAAATGGGGGAGCTGAAAGAGAGGTATCATTTTCAATGGAAAAGCATTTAAAACAAGATTGAAGGTTTAACCAAGATTATTAGCTGTACATCCTTGGAAAGAAATCACTTCGTTTCTCTAATATTGACCTGACAAATAAGACAAACCTTTTCACTGAACTTGCTTATAAAAAGTGATGGAAATATCAAATGGAAGTGTTAAAAACATCTTATTTTACCCGAGCCTTATACACTGTTCTATGTTAACTACAGTTTGGCTCACACATCTGTTCATTGAGGTTACAATAGTCTCAATTTCTGTTACTGATCCTCCAGAGTGGACCCCAACAAGTGTCCCCCTGCCCAGTGTCATTGGGGCCAACAGATCGAGACTGAGTTTGGTTCACAAGCAAAGGAAACTTTATATTTTGATCAGAGAATGGAAAGGTGAGAGCATGCACTACCCCATGGGCTGTGGGCTGGGCTGCTGTGTAGAGATCCTGTCAGAGTCAGTGGGAGGGAGGGAGGCGGCGGAGCTCTCGAGGGCTGGGTTGGCTGTAGCTCAGGCTCTATATCGTGGAGTCTGCACTGGGCCCCAGGAGCTGAGGTGTCGACCCAGCCATTCTGCACTAGGAAATCTGGTCTGAAGTGCCGGGTGTGGAACCTCTGCATGCGGGACCCTAGGAGCACGTGAAATTAGACAAAGCACAAAGGATAAAAAAGGTTAGACTTGACTTTATTGCCCAGATTCTATTTTTATCTCCCAGGGATTTTTAATGGGCTTTGCTGGGGACAAACCCCTCCTCTGCCTTTTGTCCCGTTCCTCATTCTTGGAGTGCTGAGGGTGCAGACCCTTCTTCTGTAACTGCTGAGTGCTGAGTTGGGAGTCCTCATACCCTGGGGCGAGGGTCAGAGCTTCTCCCCAGCAGCCTCCCGGTGACGTTGATTGTCCCCAGGACCCCTGCCTCCCTGCTCGTCCACCTGAGCACCAGCATTGGAAGTGTTATAGATTCTAATGACCTTTAAGGGTCCAGGAAAGAGATGTGCAGAGACGCTGTGGGGGCCGGTTTCACCCCGCCCCACATTTGTTCAGCCACCTTAGGCTGACCGTCTCTGCCAGCCTAGATGCTCTGACCAGTAGTCTGCGCTTTCTTCAGTTAGGCCCCTGAATTAACGTACAAACAGCACCAGGTGTCAGAGCCCTGTCCGCTCAACTCCCAGACAGTCCAGGGTCAGTGGTGATCAAGGACCATGATGGCTACTGAGTCAACAGCCTTTTGAAGTAAACAGGAGTCCAGCCGGTCTTATTGGCCACCATCATCACGGTGTCTGTCGGCTTTTCTATGGTGACAGTGTGGTATACTGTTCCCCCGCCAAGATTATTAGCTCCCCTCTGGGTGCAGTAAGTCCTGCAAGCAGTAGTCTACTCTTTTGGGACACACTCTTGTTGTTTTATGAGAGAAACTCCAGGTCAAGTGATGTTCACACGAGTCGTCATGGTGCCCTGTTGCCCCCGGTTATCTCTCTGGATGTTGGAGTTGGAGGGCCTCCTCACTCGAGGTCGGTGTGCCCACGGAGCGAACCTTGCAACTTCAGGGCATGGTTGGTGGTTAGGATCACCACGTGGGGTCCTTTTCCCTTAGGAGGGAGGTGGCCTTTTGGGCTGCTGATTTCCAGGTTTTTAGATACCGCCAGTATCTTGGCCAGATGTGGCAGTGGGCCAAGCCCCTTAGTGACCGTAGTTTATCCTACCTGGATGGCATTCTTGCATTGTTCCATTTCAAGTGGTCCCAGTTTTTGCACTAATTCTCCAATGGCGATTCACCTTTCACCGGGAATGTAAAGGTCAAAGGGTTTAGCTAAATTAGGGAGTTCCAGGGCAAGGGTCTGAATTGACTGCTCTTTCCATTCTTGAAAGGCCACTTCTGGATTCTATTCAAAAGGATCATCATCTTTTCCTTTCAGTGTTTCATATAGAGGCCCAGCTAGTAGACTGTAGCTAGGGATCCAGAAGCAGCAAACCCTGGCCTCCCCAGGAACCCCTAAGCTGTCTTCTAGTTTTAGAAAGGGGTAAGGCTGAAAATGGTTTCTTCCCTTTCCTGGGATGGGCTTCTCTGACCTTCTGTGAGAATGAAGCCCAGGCAGGTCACCGCAGTCTGTGATATTTGAGCTTTTTCTTGGACAACTTCTATCCTTTATTGGCTTGGTAGTTCAGAGGCCTCCTTAGTAGGGCTGGTGATCAGAATGTCGTCTGCATATTGAAGGAGGGTTTCCTTTTCCAGAGGTAGAACTTTTAGGTCTTTAGCTAAGTTTTCCCCAAAGATGGTGTGGGAATTTTTGCACCCTTGGGGCCAGACGGCCCGGAAGTATTGTTTTAGTTGTATGTTGAGTCCTGCCACTCACAAGCCAAAATTTCTTGTGACTCTGGGACTAATGGAATACAAAAGAAGGCATCATTGAAGACTAATACAGAATACCATGTCCTGGTGGTTGGTAGAATGACCAGCAGGGTGTAGGAATTAGGAGCAACTGGAGGTATATCCTCGGTGGCTTCACTGACTGTCCTGACATCCTTTACCAGGTCCCCAGCAGCCCATGGGGCTCTCGTGGTCAGACCAATCCCAGAATATGGAGCTCACCTGGGCAGGTACCCCACCCCCACCCCAGCCCACGGGGCTCTCGTGGTCAGGCCCCTCCCAGGATACAGAGCTACCCTTGCAGGTACCGTGGCAGGGCTGGGCACACAGGAACCGTGCACATAGCCCTCATTGCAGAGCACCCCCAGCTCACCTGTCGCTCAGAGCTGACACAGAGCACCTCAGAGCAGGACTTGAACTAACAAACAGCAGCTGCGACAGGTCTGTGACCCTGGGCATCACTCCGTGAGGCCTCCCTCCACCTGGTCTTCCAGAGACTTCCACTGCACCCGGGGCACCAGGCCTCTGTCTCCAACCACCACCCACCCCTCCTCTCCCTGACTCCTGGGTTCCTCTCATTAGGAGAGGGTTTTCTTGAAGTTGTCTCCCACTCATGGGCCAGATAAAATGATTAGAAAACAAGCCAAAGCTGCAGCCCCTTGTCTATCCTGACTCTCAGGAGCCCACACCTGTTCCTTGGACCTGGCCGGTTCAGCAAGTTCCATTTTCTGCAACTGTGAGCCCCTGAGGGGTGATGATTGGCTGACCTGGGCAGCCTTACCGTGCCGGCCAGCCCTCCCCAGGTGTGCCTGGGTTGAGATCAATATAAATACCACTCCAGGCAGCAAGAGCCCCTGCAGCCGTGCCTGACGCCATTTTCTCTGCCCTGTCAGCAGTCTCGGGGCTGGGCTGTTGGGAGGGAGTGAGAGGCCACGGCTTTGTGGGTGGCCCAGTGTGAGTGGGGCTCTGCTGGACTTTCTGCAGCAGTTGCCAGGCTGCCACCTGCTAAAGAAGAGGATGTGTCACCCATACCTGCTGCTGGAATTTCTCCCTGGGCAGAGGTGAGGAAGGAAAAAAGCAGTGGGGGCAGGGACAGGACGGGTATCTCAGGCAGGGAAATGGAAATCTTCCAGAAGAGCACCCAGGGCCAGGACCATCCTGGCTGGCCTGCAGGCACCAAGTCGGCCGGCATGCTGTCACTCGTGTGGCTCTATGGCCCTTCCTCTAGGCTTTCAAGTCCTTGTATATATTCAGGTGTTTTACCTGGGACGGGAGGGAATAGTTCAGCAGCAACTGGCCTGGGGCTCAGCTCACGTTTACTCACAGATGCCTCGGCACGGTGCCCCAGCTTTGCAATGAGGACGCTTGTTGCGTGGGGGCTGCTGGCTGAATGGGAGACGATTCCCCACCACTGACCAACTTCAGAATTGTTTACAACTGGAGCAAGTGCCCTGATACGGTTTTCCTCTGTGTAACTGGTGGGTTCTGTGTTTTTTTTCTCTTTTTCGTTTTTGGTTCAAGGTAGATTTTATTCCTCTTTTTTGTATTTACAGATATAAGCATGGAAATAATTTATTCATATAAATACATGTATGTGCAGGGAATAATTGTTTTTTCTGTTTTATTTTTTAAATTTTACTTCTTTTTAATTTTGAATTTTATTTTATATTTTTATACAGCAGGTTCTTATTGGTTATCTATTTTATACATATAAATGTATACATGCCAATCCCAGTCTCTCAACTCCTCCCACCACCACCCCCCCAACAGCTTTCCCCCCTTGTTGTCCATACGTTTGTTGTCTACATCTGTTGCTCTATTTATGCCTTGCAAAATGGTTAATCTGTACAGTTTTTCTAGGTTCCACATATATGCATGAATATACAAGATTTGTTTTTCTCTTTCTGACTTACTTCACTCTGTATGACAGTCTCTAGATCCATCGACGTCTCTACAAATGACCCAATTTCATTCCTTTTCATGGCTGAGTAATATTCCATTTTATATATGTACCACAGCTTTATGCATTCGTCTGTCTGTGGGCATTTAGGTTGCTTCCATTACCTCGATATTGTAAATAGTGATGCAATGAACATTGCGGTGAATGACTCTTTTTGATTTATGGTTTTGTCTGGGTATATGTCCAGTACTGGGATTGCTGTATCATATGGTAATTCTATTGTTAGTTTCTTAAGAAATTCCATATTGTTCTCCATAATGACTGTATCAATTTATATTCCCAACAATAGTGGAAGAGGGTTCCTTTTCTCCACACCCTTTCCAGCATTTTTTGTTTGTAGATTTTCAATGATGCCTATTCTACCAGGTGTGAGGTGATACCTCATTGTTGAATCCATTTCGTTGAGCAAGGGGTAGCTCTTGTCTATTACATATTTGGCTTATGGAATGGTATCTGTGCTAATTTCAAACTCTGCTTTTATGCAGCACCCCAACTCACCTTCCCCCTTAAGCAGGCATAAGTTCGTTTTCTAAACTTGAGACCCTGTTCTGTTTTGTAATTCAGTTCATGTGTAGCCAAGTTCACATTCTGTGTATTAGTGATACCTTATGATGTTTCTTTTTCTGTGTGACTTATTTCACTTAGAATCATCGTGCCTCAATGCACTCATTATGCTGGTATGGGCCTGGTGACATAGATTTCATTGCTGAGTGGTATTCTGTTGTACAGAAGTACCGCAACTTCTTTATCCATTATTTGCTCTCTGGGATATTTAACTTGTGCCGTAGAAGAGATTCCTGTAAAAAGAGCCGTCCCAAATTTTGGGGTTGCTGTGTCTTTTTGATATTAATTTCCCTAAGCTATAGGACCATAAGTGGAAGTGCCCTAGGCTCTGTTGCTTTGTTTTTTAGATGTTTCAGGAAACACCATACACATCTCCCGAGTGTCTGTTGGCAATTTACATCCCGCCCATCAGCATAACAAGGCTCCCAGTTCTCCATGGCCTGTCCTGCCTTTCTGGGTTTTACACTTTTTTCAGATGGCCCTTTTGACCGGGGGGAAGTGAGACTTCATTGTAGTGCAGATTTCCTTTGCAAGCTTGCTTGGTTGGCCAAAAAGGGCGTATGCGTTTTTTCCTGAATATATTCAGGAAAAAACGCATACGCCCTTTTGGCACAGTGCATCATTGTGGACGTTCTGCCTCTTTTCCTATGCTTTCAATGCAATTCCAGTCTACCTCCTGAAATCGGTATCCTGCAATTCTGCCCCGCTTTCAAGTCCTCTTGGCAGCCTTACTTCAGTCTATTTTTGGACGATAGCTGTCATTTATAACTATGCAGGTTTGTGAATTACAGAGACCCTGAGCTCCTTTCTTCAACTCGCTTTCTTTTGAGCTGGCCGCAACACCGCAGGATGGCTTCAGGCCCTAATCTGGTTCCGGTACGGCACGCTGAGCCTTTGGTTATTTCCTCTTCCTGGTGGGAAATGAGAGTTAAATTTGCCCGTCCAGACACCTCCAGCTAGTCTCTCATTGGTTCTCCCTATTCCTGTTCATCTTCCGCAGAAATTGCAAACTGGGCCAAACAGGAGGTTAAAGGCGCTGACTCTCCAAGTCGGGAGAGTGTTAGTAAAGGGTCTGGAATGTTGCACCCGAGTACCAGGGGAGGAAAACTGAGACATATTTGAACACGTCTCCCGTTCACACGGTTGATCATACGCGGGGTTCCACATGCATGTTTTAGCTGAAGGAAGAATACCTTAAACCTGGAGAGTTGAGACCCGTGTAATGGGTACCATGCAATATGACTTCAAAGGGTCTTCATTTGCTCACCGAACCTCTCCAATCCTATCACTGCTGCGTTCATGCCCCTGTACACATGCTTGATTCTCTTTCGGAGACATAGCAATCCATAGGTTTTAAGATACTTACTAGTCAGGTACATTCTTAGGCATTTAATATGCGGTGTTGAGTCCATTTCGTTGAGCAAGGAGTAGCTCATGTCTATTCCATATTTGGCTTAAGGAACTTTATCTGTGCTCATTTCAATCTCTGGTTTTATGCAGCACCCCAACTCACCTTTACCCTTAAGCAAGCATAAGTTGGTTTTCTAAATTTGAGACCCTGTTCTGTTCTGTAATTCACTTCCTGTGTAGCCAAGTTTACATTCCGTGTATTACTGATATCTTATGATGTTTCTTTTTCTGTGTGACTTATTTCAGTTAGAATCATCATACCTGAATCCACTCATTGTGCTGCTAAGGGCCTGATGACACAGATTTCATTGCTGAGTGATATTGCTTTGTAAGTAAATACCACAACTTCTTTATCCATTTTTCACTTTCTGCGATGTTGAACTTGTACTGTAAACGAGGTTCTTGTAAACAGAGGCGTCCCAAACTTTGGGGTGGCTGTGTCTTTTTGATTTTAATTTCCCTAAGCTATAGGACCATAAGTGGCAGTGCTCTAGGCTCTGTTGCTTTGTTTTTTAGATGTTTCAGGAAACACCATACACTTCTCCCGAGTGTCTGTTGGCAATTTACATCCCGCCCATCAGCATAACAAGGCTCCCAGTTCTCCATGGCCTGTCCTGCCTTTCTGGATTTTATACTTTTTTCAGATGGCCCTTTTGACCGGGGGGAAGTGAGACTTCTTTGTAGTGCAGATTTCTTTGCAAGCTTGCTTGGTTGGCCAAAAAGGGCGTATGCGTTTTTTCCTGAATATATTCAGGAAAAAACGCATACGCCCTTTTTGGCCAAGTGCATCATTGTGGACGTTCTGCCTCTTTTCCTATGCTTTCAATGCAATTCCAGTCTACCTCCTAAAATCGGTTTCCTGCAATTCTGCCCCGCTTTCAAGTCCTCTTGGCAGCCTTACTTCAGTCTATTTTTGGACGATAGCTGTCATTTATAACTCTGCAGGTTTGTGAATTACAGTGCCCCTGAGCTCCTTTCTTCAACTTGCTTTCTTGTGACCTGGACGCAACACCGCAGGATGGCTTCAGGCCCTAATCTGGTTCCGGCACGGCATGCTGAGCCTTTGGTTAATTCCTCTTCCTGGTGGGAAATGAGAGTTAAATTTGCCCGTCCAGACACCTCCAGCTAGCCTCTCATTGGTTCTCGCTATTCCTGTTCATCTTCCGCAGAAATTGCAAACGGGACCAAAGAGGAGGTTAAAGGGACTGACTCTCCACGTGGGGAGAGTGTTAGTAAAGCGTCTGGAATGTTGCACCCGAGTACCAGGGTACGAAAACTGAGACATATTTGAACACGTCTCCCGATCACGTGGTTGATCATACTCTAGGTTCCACATGCATGTTTTAGCTGAAGGAAGAATACCTTAAACCTGGGTAGTTGAAACCCGTGGAATGGGTACCATGCAATATGACTTCAAAGGGTCTTCATTTGCTCACCGAACCTCTCCAATCCTATCACTGCTGCGTTTATGCCCCTGTACACATGCTTGATTCTCTTTCGGAGACATAGCAATCCATAGGTTTTAAGATACTTACTAGTCAGGTACATTCTTAGGCGTTTAATATGGGGTGTTGAGTCCATTTCATTGAGCAAGGAGTAGCTCTTGTCTATTCCATATTTGGCTTAAGGAACTTTATCTGTGCTCATTTCAATCTCTGGTTTTATGCAACACCCCAACTCACCTTTACCCTTAAGCAAGAGTAAGTTGGTTTTCTAAATTTGAGACCCTGTTCTGTTCTGTAATTCAGTTCCTGTGTAGCCAAGTTTACATTCCGTGTATTACTGATATCTTATGATGTTTCTTTTTCTGTGTGACTTATTTCAGTTAGAATCATCATACCTGAATCCACTCATTGTGCTGCTAAGGGCCTGATGACACAGATTTCATTGCTGAGTGATATTGCTTTGTAAGTAAATACCACAACTTCTTTATCCATTTTTCACTTTCTGCGATGTTAAACTTGTACTGTAAACGAGGTTCTTGTAAACAGAGCCGTTCCAAACTTTGGGGTGGCTGTGTCTTTTTGATTTTAATTTCCCTAAGCTATAGGACCATAAGTGGAAGTGCCCTAGGTTCTGTTGCTTTGTTTTTTAGATGTTTCAGGAAACACCATACACTTCTCCCGAGTGGTTGTTGGCAATTTACATCCCGCCCATCAGCATAACAAGGCTCCCAGTTCTCCATGGCCAGTCCTGCCTTTCTGGATTTTACACTTTTTACAGATGGCCCATTTGACTGAGGGGAAGTGAGACTTCATTGTAGTGCAGATTTCCTTTGCAAGCTTGCTTGGTTGGCCAAAAAGGGCGTATGCGTTTTTTCCTGAATATATTCAGGAAAAAACGCATACGCCCTTTTTGGCCAAGTGCATCATTGTGGACGTTCTGCCTCTTTTCCTATGCTTTCAATGCAATTCCAGTCTACCTCCTGAAATCAGTTTCCTGCAATTCTGCCCCGCTTTCAAGTCCTCTTGGCAGCCTTACTTCAGTCTATTTTTGGACGATAGCTGTCATTTATAACTCTGCAGGTTTGTGAATTATAGTGCCCCTGAGCTCCTTTCTTCAACTCGCTTTCTTTTGAGCTGGCCGCAACACCGCAGGATGGCTTCAGGCCCTAATCTGGTTCCGGTACGGCACGCTGAGCCTTTGGTTATTTCCTCTTCCTGTTGGGAAATGAGAGTTAAATTTGCCCGTCCAGACACCTCCAGCTAGCCTCTCATTGGTTCTCGCTATTCCTGTTCATCTTCCGCAGAAATTGCAAACTGGGCCAAACAGGAGGTTAAAGGGACTGACTCTCCAAGTGGGGAGAGTGTTAGTAAAGCGTCTGGAATGTTGCACCCGAGTACCAGGGGAGGAAAACTGAGACATATTTGAACACGTCTCCCGATCACATGGTTGATCATACTCTGGGTTCCACATGCATATTTTAGCTGAAGGAAGAATACCTAAAACCTCGGTAGTTGAAACCCGTGGAATGGGTACCATGCAATATGACTTCAAAGGGTCTTCATTTGCTCACCGAACCTCTCCAATCCTATCACTGCTGCGTTTATGCCCCTGTACACATGCTTGATTCTCTTTCGGAGACATAGCAATCCATAGGTTTTAAGATACTTACTAGTCAGGTACATTCTTAGGCGTTTAATATGCGGTGTTGAGTCCATTTCGTTGAGCAAGGAGTAGCTCTTGTCTATTCCATATTTGGCTTAAGGAACTTTATCTGTGCTCATTTCAATCTCTGGTTTTATGCAGCACCCCAACTCACCTTTCCCCTTAAGCAAGCATAAGTTGGTTTTCTAAATTTGAGACCCTGTTCTGTTTTGGAATGCAGTTCCTGTGTAGCCAAGTTTACATTCCGTGTATTAGTGATATCTTATGATGTTTCTTTTTCTGTGTGACTTATTTCAGTTAGAATCATCGTACCTGAATCCACTCATTATGCTGCTATGTGCCTGATGACATAGATTTCATTGCTGAGTGATACTGCATTGTACGTAAGTACCACAAGTTCTTTATCCATTTTTCACTTTCTGTGATATTGAACTTGTACGGTAAACGAGGTTCTTGTAAACGGAGGCGTCCCAAACTTTGGGGTGGCTGTGTCTTTTTGATTTTAATTTCCCTAAGCTATAGGACCATAAGTGGAAGTGCCCTACGTTCTGTTGCTTTGTTTTTTCAATGTTTCAGGAAACACCATACACTTCTCCCGAGTGGTTGTTGGCAATTTACATCCCGCCCATCAGCATAACAAGGCTCCCAGTTCTCCATGGCCTGTCCTGCCTTTCTGGATTTTACCCTTTTTTCAGATGGCCCTTTTGACCGGGGGGAAGTGAGACTTCATTGTAGTGCAGATTTCCTTTGCAAGCTTGCTTGGTTGGCCAAAAAGGGCGTATGCGTTTTTTCCTGAATATATTCAGGAAAAAACGCATACGCCCTTTTTGGCCAAGTGCATCATTGTGGACGTTCTGCCTCTTTTCCTATGCTTTCAATGCAATTCCAGTCTACCTCCTGAAATCGGTTTCCTGCAATTCTGCCCCGCATTCAAGTCCTCTTGGCAGCCTTACTTCAGTCTATTTTTGGACGATAGCTGTCATTTATAACTCTGCAGGTTTTTGAATTACAGTGCCCCTGAGCTCCTTTCTTCAACTCGCTTTCTTTTGAGCTGGCCGCAACACCGCAGGATGGCTTCAGGCCCTAATCTGGTTCCGGAACGGCACGCTGAGCCTTTGGTTATTTCCTCTTCCTGGTTGGAAATGAGTGTTAAATTTGCCCGTCCAGACACCTCCAGCTAGCCTCTCATTGGTTCTCGCTATTCCTGTTCATCTTCCGCAGAAATTGCAAACTGGGCCAAACAGGAGGTTAAAGGCGCTGACTCTCCAAGTGGGGAGAGTGTTAGTAAAGCGTCTGGAATGTTGCACCCGAGTACCAGGGGAGGAAAACTGAGACATATTTGAACACGTCTCCCGTTCACATGGTTGATCATACTTGGGTTCCACATGCATGTTTTAGCTGAAGGAAGAATACCTTAAACCTGGAGAGTTGAGACCCGTGGAATGGGTACCATGCAATATGACTTCAAAGGGTCTTCATTTGCTCACCGAACCTCTCCAATCCTATCACTGCTGCGTTTATGCCCCTGTACACATGCTTGATTGTCTTTTGGAGACATAGCAATCCATAGGTTTTACGATACTTACTAGTCAGGTACATTCTTAGGCGTTTAATATGCGGTGTTGAGTCCATTTCGTTGAGCAAGGAGTAGCTCTTGTCTATTCCATATTTGACTTAAGGAACTTTATCTGTGCTCATTTCAATCTCTGGTTTTATGCAGCACCCCAACTCACCTTTACCCTTAAGCAAGCATAAGTTGGTTTTCTAAATTTGAGACCCTGTTCTGTTCTGTAATTCAGTTCCTGTGTAGCCAAGTTTACATTCCGTGTATTAGTGATATCTTATGATGTTTCTTTTTCTGTGTGACCTATTTCAGTTGGAATCATCATACCTGAATCCACTCATTGTGCTGCTAAGGGCCTGATGACACAGATTTCATTGCTGAGTGATATTGCTTTGTAAGTAAATACCACAACTTCTTTATCAATTTTTCACTTTCTGCGATGTTGAACTTGTACTGTAAACGAGGTTCTTGTAAACAGAGCCGTTCCAAACTTTGGGGTGGCTGTGTCTTTTTGATTTTAATTTCCCTAAGCTATAGGACCATAAGTGGAAGTGCCCTAGGTTCTGTTGCTTTGTTTTTTAGATGTTTCAGGAAACACCATACACTTCTCCCGAGTGGTTGTTGGCAATTTACATCCCGCCCATCAGCATAACAAGGCTCCCAGTTCTCCATGGCCTGTCCTGCCTTTCTGGATTTTACCCTTTTTTCAGATGGCCCTTTTGACCGGGGGGAAGTGAGACTTCATTGTAGTGCAGATTTCCTTTGCAAGCTTGCTTGGTTGGCCAAAAAGGGCGTATGCGTTTTTTCCTGAATATATTCAGGAAAAAACGCATACGCCCTTTTTGGCCAAGTGCATCATTGTGGACGTTCTGCCTCTTTTCCTATGCTTTCAATGCAATTCCAGTCTACCTCCTGAAATCGGTTTCCTACAATTCTGCCCCGCTTTCAAGTCCTCTTGGCAGCCTTACTTCAGTATATTTCTGGACGATAGCTGTCATTTATAACTCTGCAGGTTTGTGAATTACAGTGCCCCTGAGCTCCTTTCTTCAACTCGCTTTCTTTTGAGCTGGCCGCAACACCGCAGGATGGCTTCAGGCCTTAATCTGGTTCCGGTACGGCACGCTGAGCCTTTGGTTATTTCCTCTTCCTGTTGGGAAATGAGAGTTAAATTTGCCCGTCCAGACACCTCCAGCTAGTCTCTCATTGGTTCTCGCTATTCCTGTTCATCTTCCGCAGAAATTGCAAACTGTGCCAAACAGGAGGTTAAAGGCGCTGACTCTCCAAGTGGGGAGAGTGTTAGTAAAGCGTCTGGAATGTTGCACCCGAGTACCAGGGGAGGAAAACTGAGACATATTTGAACACGTCTCCCGATCACATGGTTGATCATACTCTGGGTTCCACATGCATGTTTTAGCTGAAGGAAGAATACCTAAAACCTGGGTAGTTGAAACCCGTGGAATGGGTACCATGCAATATGACTTCAAAGGGTCTTCATTTGCTCACCGAACCTCTCCAATCCTATCACTGCTGCGTTTATGCCCCTGTACACATGCTTGATTCTCTTTCGGAGACATAGCAATCCATAGGTTTTAAGATACTTACTAGTCAGGTACATTCTTAGGCGTTTAATATGCGGTGTTGAGTCCATTTCGTTGAGCAACGAGTAGCTCTTGTCTATTCCATATTTGGCATAAGGAACTTTATCTGTGCTCATTTCAATCTCTGGTTTTATGCAGCACCCCAACTCACCTTTACCCTTAAGCAAGCATAAGTTGGTTTTCTAAATTTGAGACCCTCTTCTGTTTTGGAATGCAGTTCCTGTGTAGCTAAGTTTAATTCCGTGTATTAGTGATATCTTATGGTGTTTCTTTTTCTGTGTGACTTATTTCAGTTAGAATCATCGTACCTGAATCCACTCATTGTGATGCTAAGGGCCTGATGACATAGATTTCATTGCTGAGTGATATTGCTTTGTAAGTAAATACCACAACTTCTTTATCCATTTCTCACTTTCTGCGATGTTGAACTTGTACTGTAAACGAGGTTGTTGTAAACAGAGGCGTCCCAAACTTTGGGGTGGCTGTGTCTTTTTGATTTTAATTTCCCTAAGCTATAGGACCATAAGTGGCAGTGCCCTAGGCTCTGTTGCTTTGTTTTTTAGATGTTTCAGGAAACACCATACACTTCTCTCGAGTGGTTGTTGGCAATTTACATCCCGCCCATCAGCATAACAAGGCTCCCAGTTCTCCATGGCCTGTCCTGCCTTTCTGGATTTTACACTTTTTTCAGATGGCCCTTTTGACCGGGGGGAAGTGAGACTTCATTGTAGTGCAGATTTCCTTTGCAAGCTTGCTTGGTTGGCCAAAAAGGGCGTATGCGGTTTTTCCTGAATATATTCAGGAAAAAATGCATACGCCCTTTTTGGCCAAGTGCATCATTGTGGACGTTCTGCCTCTTTTCCTATGCTTTCAATGCAATTCCAGTCTACCTCCTGAAATCGGTTTCCTGCAATTCTGCCCCGCTTTCAAGTCCTCTTGGCAGCCTTACTTCAGTATATTTTTGGACGATAGCTGTCATTTATAACTCTGCAGGTTTGTGAATTACATGCCCCTGAGCTCCTTTCTTCAACTCGCTTTCTTTTGAGTTGGCCGCAACACCGCAGGATGGCTTCAGGTCCTAATCTGGTTCCGGTACGGCACGCTGAGCCTTTGGTTATTTCCTCTTCCTGGTGGGAAATGAGAGTTAAATTTGCCCGTCCAGACACCTCCAGCTAGCCTCTCATTGGTTCTCGCTACTCCTGTTCATCTTCCGCAGAAATTGCAAACTGGGCCAAACAGGAGGTTAAAGGCGCTGACTCTCCAAGGGGGAGACTGTTAGTAAAGCGTCTGGAATGTTGAACCCGAGTACCAGGGGAGGAAAACTGAGACATATTTGAACACGTCTCCCGATCACATGGTTGATCATACTCTGGGTTCCACATGAATGTTTTAGCTGAAGGAAGAATACCTAAAACCTGGGTAGTTGAAACCCGTGGAATGGGTACCATGCAATATGACTTCAAAGGGTCTTCATTTGCTCACCGAACCTCTCCAATCCTATCACTGCTGCGTTTATGCCCCTGTACACATGCTTGATTCTCTTTCGGAGACATAGCAATCCATAGGTTTTAAGATACTTACTAGTCAGGTACATTCTTAGGCGTTTAATATGCGGTGTTGAGTCCATTTCGTTGAGCAACGAGTAGCTCTTGTCTATTCCATATTTGGCATAAGGAACTTTATCTGTGCTCATTTCAATCTCTGGTTTTATGCAGCACCCCAACTCACCTTTACCCTTAAGCAAGCATAAGTTGGTTTTCTAAATTTGAGACCCTGTTCTGTTTTGGAATGCAGTTCCTGTGTAGCCAAGTTTAATTCCGTGTATTAGTGATATCTTATGGTGTTTCTTTTTCTGTGTGACTTATTTCAGTTAGAATCATCGTACCTGAATCCACTCATTGTGATGCTAAGGGCCTGATGACATAGATTTCATTGCTGAGTGATATTGCTTTGTAAGTAAATACCACAACTTCTTTATCCATTTCTCACTTTCTGCGATGTTGAACTTGTACTGTAAACGAGGTTCTTGTAAACAGAGGCGTCCCAAACTTTGGGGTGGCTGTGTCTTTTTGATTTTAATTTCCCTAAGCTATAGGACCATAAGTGGCAGTGTCCTAGGCTCTGTTGCTTTGTTTTTTAGATGTTTCAGGAAACACCATACACTTCTCCCGAGTGTCTGTTGGCAATTTACATCCCGCCCATCAGCATAACAAGGCTCCCAGTTCTCCATGGCCTGTCCTGCCTTTCTGGATTTTACACTTTTTTCAGATGGCCCTTTTGACCGGGGGGAAGTGAGACTTCATTGTAGTGCAGATTTCCTTTGCAAGCTTGCTTGGTTGGCCAAAAAGGGCGTATGCGGTTTTTTCCTGAATATATTCAGGAAAAAATGCATACGCCCTTTTTGGCCAAGTGCATCATTGTGGACGTTCTGCCTCTTTTCCTATGCTTTCAATGCAATTCCAGTCTACCTCCTGAAATCGGTTTCCTGCAATTCTGCCCCGCTTTCAAGTCCTCTTGGCAGCCTTACTTCAGTATATTTTTGGACGATAGCTGTCATTTATAACTCTGCAGGTTTGTGAATTACAGTGCCCCTGAGCTCCTTTCTTCAACTCGCTTTCTTTTGAGTTGGCCGCAACACCGCAGGATGGCTTCAGGTCCTAATCTGGTTCCGGTACGGCACGCTGAGCCTTTGGTTATTTCCTCTTCCTGGTGGGAAATGAGAGTTAAATTTGCCCGTCCAGACACCTCCAGCTAGCCTCTCATTGGTTCTCGCTATTCCTGTTCATCTTCCGCAGAAATTGCAAACTGGGCCAAACAGGAGGTTAAAGGCGCTGATTCTCCAAGTGGGGAGACTGTTAGTAAAGCGTCTGGAATGTTGCACCCGAGTACCAGGGGAGGAAAACTGAGACATATTTGAACACGTCTCCCGTTCACATGGTTGATCATACTTGGGTCCCACATGCATGTTTTAGCTGAAGGAAGAATACCTTAAAGCTGGAGAGTTGAGACCCGTGTAATGGGTACCATGCAATATGACTTCAAAGGGTCTTCATTTGCTCACCGAACCTCTCCAATCCTATCACTGCTGCGTTTATGCCCCTGTACACATTCTTGATTCTCTTTTGGAGACATAGCAATCCATAGGTTTTACGATACTTACTAGTCAGGTACATTCTTAGGCGTTTAATATGCGGTGTTGAGTCCATTTCGTTGAGCAAGGAGTAGCTCTTGTCTATTCCATATTTGACTTAAGGAACTTTATCTGTGCTCATTTCAATCTCTGGTTTTATGCAGCACCCCACCTCACCTTTACCCTTAAGCAAGCATAAGTTGGTTTTCTAAATTTGAGACCCTGTTCTGTTCTGTAATTCAGTTCCTGTGTAGCCAAGTTTACATTCCGTGTATTACTGATATCTTATGATGTTTCTTTTTCTGTGTGACTTATTTCAGTTAGAATCATCATACCTGAATCCACTCATTGTTCTGCTAAGGGCCTGATGACATAGATTTCATTGCTGAGTGATATTGCTTTGTAAGTAAATACCACAACTTCTTTATCCATTTTTCACTTTCTGCGATGTTGAACTTGTACTGTAAATGAGGTTCTTGTAAACAGAGGCGTCCTAAACTTTGGGGTGGCTGTGTCTTTTTGATTTTAATTTCCCTAAGCTATAGGACCATGAGTTGCAGTGCCCTAGGCTCTGTTGCTTTGTGTTTTAGATGTTTCAGGAAACACCATACACTTCTCCCAAGTGGTTGTTGGCAATTTACATCCCGCCCATCAGCATAACAAGGCTCCCAGTTCTCCATGGCCTGTCCTGCCTTTCTGGATTTTACACTTTTTTCAGATGGCCCTTTTGACCGGGGGAAAGTGAGACTTCATTGTAGTGCAGATTTCCTTTGCAAGCTTGCTTGGTTGGCCAAAAAGGGCGTATGCGTTTTTTCCTGAATATATTCAGGAAAAAACGCATACGCCCTTTTTGGCCAAGTGCATCATTGTGGACGTTCTGCCTCTTTTCCTATGCTTTCAATGCAATTCCAGTCTACCTCCTGAAATCGGTTTCCTGCAATTCTGCCCCGCTTTCAAGTCCTCTTGGCAGCCTTACTTCAGTCTATTTTTGGACGATAGCTGTCATTTATAACTCTGCAGGTTTGTGAATTACAGTGCCCCTGAGCTCCTTTCTTCAACTCGCTTTCTTGTGAGCTGGCCGCAACACCGCAGGATGGCTTCAGGCCCTAATCTGGTTCCGGTACGGCACGCAGAGCCTTTGGTTATTTCCTCTTCCTGTTGGGAAATGAGAGTTAAATTTGCCCGTCCAGACACCTCCAGCTAGCCTCTCATTGGTTCTCGCTATTCCTGTTCATCTTCCGCAGAAATTGCAAACTGGGCCAAACAGGAGGTTAAAGGCGCTGACTCTCCAAGTGGGGAGAGTGTTAGTAAAGCGTCTGGAATGTTGCACCCGAGTACCAGGGGAGGAAAACTGAGACATATTTGAACACGTCTTCTGATCACATGGTTGATCATACTCTGGGTTCCACATGCATGTTTTAGCTGAAGGAAGAATACCTAAAACCTGGGTAGTTGAAACCCGTGGAATGGGTACCATGCAATATGACTTCAAAGGGTCTTCATTTGCTCACCGAACCTCTCCAATCCTATCACTGCTGCGTTTATGCCCCTGTACACATCCTTGATTCTCTTTCGGAGAGATAGCAATCCATAGGTTTTAAGATACTTACTAGTCAGGTACATTCTTAGGCGTTTAATATGCGGTGTTGAGTCCATTTCGTTGAGCAAGGAGTAGCTCTTGTCTATTCCATATTTGGCTTAAGGAAATTTATCTGTGCTCATTTCAATCTCTGGTTTTATGCAGCACCCCAACTCACCTTTCCCCTTAAGCAAGCATAAGTTGGTTTTCTAAATTTGAGAACCTGTTCTGTTTTGGAATTCAGTTCCTGTGTAGCCAAGTTTACATTCCGTGTATTAGTGATATCTTATGATGTTTCTTTTTCTGTGTGACTTATTTCAGTTAGAACCATCGTACCTGAATCTACTCATTATGCTGCTACGGGCCTGATGACATAGATTTCATTGCTGAGTTATACTGCATTGTACGTAAGTACCACAAGTTCTTTATCCATTTTTCACTTTCTGCGATGTTGAACTTGTACTGTAAACGAGGTTCTTGTAAACAGAGCCGTTCCAAACTTTGGGGTGGCTGTGTCTTTTTGATTTTAATTTCCCTAAGCTATAGGACCATAAGTGGAAGTGCCCTAGGCTCTGTTGTTTTGTTTTTTAGATGTTTCAGGAAACACCATACACTTCTCCCGAGTGTCTGTTGGCAATTTACATCCCGCCCATCAGCATAACAAGGCTCCCAGTTCTCCATGGCCTGTCCTGCCTTTCTGGATTTTACACTTTCTTCAGATGGCCCTTTTGACCGGGGAGAAGTGAGACTTCATTGTAGTGCAGATTTCCTTTGCAATCTTGCTGGGTTGGCCAAAAAGGGCGTATGCGTTTTTTCCTGAATATATTCAGGAAAAAACGCATACGCCCTTTTTGGCCAAGTGCATCATTGTGGACGTTCTGCCTCTTTTCCTATGCTTTCAATGCAATTCCAGTCTACCTCCTGAAATCGGTTTCCTGCAATTCTGCCCCGCTTTCAAGTCCTCTTGGCAGCCTTACTTCAGTCTATTTTTGGACGATAGCTGTCATTTATAACTCTGCAGGTTTGTGAATTACAGTGCCCCTGAGCTCCTTTCTTCAACTCGCTTTCTTTTCAGCTGGCCGCAACACCGCAGGATGGCTTCAGGCCCTAATCTGGTTCTGGCCCGGCACGCTGAGCCTTTGGTTAATTCCTCTTCCTGGTGGGAAACGAGAGTTAAATTTGCCTGTCCAGACACCTCCAGCTAGCCTCTCATTGGTTCTCGCTATTCCTGTTCATCTTCCGCAGAAATTGCAAACTGGGCCAAACAGGAGGTTAAAGGCGCTGACTCTCCAAGTGGGGAGAGTGTTATTAAAGCATCTGGAATGTTGCACCCGAGTACCAGGGGAGGAAAACTGAGACATATTTGAACACGTCTCCCGTTCACATGGTTGATCATACTTGGGTTCCACATGCATGTTTTAGCTGAAGGAAGAATACCTTAAACCTGGAGAGTTAAGACCCGTGTAATGGGTACCATGCAATATGACTTCAAAGTGTCTTCAATTGCTCACCGAACCTCTCCAATCCTATCACTGCTGCTTTTATGCCCCTGTACACATGCTTGATTCTCTTTCGGAGACATAGCAATCCATAGGTTTTAAGATACTTACTAGTCAGGTACATTCTTAGGCGTTTAATATGCGGTGTTGAGTCCATTTCATTGAGCAAGGAGTAGCTCTTGTCTATTCCATATTTGACTTAAGGAACTTTATCTGTGCTCATTTCAATCTCTGGTTTTATGCAGCACCCCAACTCACCTTTACCCTTAAGCAAGCATAAGTTGGTTTCCTAAATTTGAGACCCTGTTCTGTTCTGTAATTCAGTTCCTGTGTAGCCAAGTTTACATTCCGTGTATTACTGATATCTTATGATGTTTCTTTTTCTGTGTGACTTATTTCAGTTAGAATCATCATACCTGAATCCACTCATTGTGCTGCTAAGGGCCTGATGACACAGATTTCATTGTTGAGTGATATTGCTTTGTAAGTAAATACCACAACTTCTTTATCCATTTTTCACTTTCTGCGATGTTGAACTTGTATTGTAAACGAGGTTCTTGTAAACAGAGGCGTCCCAAACTTTGGGGTGGCTGTGTCTTTTTGATTTTAATTTCCCTAAGCTATAGGACCATAAGTGGAAGTGCCCTAGGCTCTGTTGCTTTGTTTTTTAGATGTTTCAGGAAACACCATACACTTCTCCAGAGTGGCTGTTGGCAATTTACATCCCGCCCATCAGCATAAGAAGGCTCCCAGTTCTCCATGGCCTGTCCTGCCTTTCTGGATTTTACACTTTTTTCAGAATGCCCTTTTGACCGGGGGGAAGTGAGACTTCATTGTAGTGCAGATTTCCTTTGCAAGCTTGCTTGGTTGGCCAAAAAGGGCGTATGCGTTTTTTTCTGAATATATTCAGGAAAAAACGCATACGCCCTTTTTGGCCAAGTGCATCATTGTGGACGTTCTGCCTCTTTTCCTATGCTTTCAATGCAATTTCAGTCTACCTCCTGAAATCGGTTTCCTGCAATTCTGCCCCGCTTTCAAGTCCTCTTGGCAGCCTTACTTCAGTCTATTTTTGGACGATAGCTGTCATTTATAACTCTGCAGGGTTGTGAATTACAGTGACCCTGAGCTCCTTTCTACAACTCGATTTCTTGTGAGCTGGCCGCAACACCACAGGATGGCTTCAGGCCCTAATCTTGTTCCGGCACGGCACGCTGAGCCTTTGGTTAATTCCTCTTCCTGGTGGGAAATGAGAGTTAAATTTGCCCGTCCAGACACCTCCAGCTAGTCTCTCATTGGTTCTCGCTATTCCTGTTCATCTTCCACAGAAATTGCAAACTGGGCCAAACAGGAGGTTAAAGGGACTGACTCTCCAAGTCGGGAGAGTGTTAGTAAAGCGTCTGGAATGTTGCACCCGAGTACCAGGGTACGAAAACTGAGACATATTTGAACACGTCTCCCGATCACATGGTTGATCATACTCTGGGTTCCACATGCATGTTTTAGCTGAAGGAAGAATACCTAAAACCTGGGTAGTTGAAACCCGTGGAATGGGTACCATGCAATATGACTTCAAAGGGTCTTCATTTGCTCACGAACCTCTCCAATCCTATCACTGCTGCGTTTATGCCCCTGTACACATGCTTGATTCTCTTTCGGAGACATAGCAATCCATAGGTTTTAAGATACTTACTAGACAGGTACATTCTTAGGCGTTTAATATGCGGTGTTGAGTCCATTTCGTTGAGCAAGGAGTAGCTCTTGTCTATTCCATATTTGGCTTAAGGAACTTTATCTGTGCTCATTTCAATCTCTGGTTTTATGCAGAACCCCAACTCACCTTTACTCTTAAGCAAGAATAAGTTGGTTTTCTAAATTTGAGACCCTGTTCTGTTCTGTAATTCAGTTCCTGTGTAGCCAAGTTTACATTCCGTGTATTACTGATATCTTATGATGTTTCTTTTTCTGTGTGACTTATTTCAGTTAGAATCATCATACCTGAATCCACTCATTGTGCTGCTAAGGGCCTGATGACACAGATTTCATTGCTGAGTGATATTGCTTTGTAAGTAAATACCACAAGTTCTTTATCCATTTTTCACTTTCTGCGATGTTGAACTTGTACTGTAAACGAGGTTCCTGTAAACAGAGCTGTTCCAAACTTTGGGGTGGCTGTGTCTTTTTGATTTTAATTTCCCTAAGGTATAGAACCATAAGTGGAAGTGCCCTAGGTTCTGTTGCTTTGTTTTTTAGATGTTTCAGGAAACACCATACACTTCTCCCGAGTGTCTGTTGGCAATTTACATCCCGCCCATCTGCATAACAAGGCTCCCAGTTCTCCATGGCCTGTCCTGCCTTTCTGGATTTTACACTTTTTTCAGATGGCCCTTTTGACCGGGGGGAAGTGAGACTTCATTGTAGTGCAGATTTCCTTTGCAAGCTTGCTTGGTTGGCCAAAAAGGGCGTATGCAGTTTTTTCCTGAATATATTCAGGAAAAAATGCATACGCCCTTTTTGGCCAAGTGCATCATTGTGGACGTTCTGCCTCTTTTCCTATGCTTTCAATGCAATTCCAGTCTACCTCCTGAAATCGGTTTCCTGCAATTCTGCCCCGCTTTCAAGTCCTCTTGGCAGCCTTACTTCAGTATATTTTTGGACGATAGCTGTCATTTATAACTCTGCAGGTTTGTGAATTACAGTGCCCCTGAGCTCCTTTCTTCAACTCGCTTTCTTTTGAGTTGGCCGCAACACCGCAGGATGGCTTCAGGTCCTAATCTGGTTCTGGTACGGCACGCTGAGCCTTTGGTTATTTCCTCTTCCTGGTGGGAAATGAGAGTTAAATTTGCCCGTCCAGACACCTCCAGCTAGCCTCTCATTGGTTCTCGCTATTCCTGTTCATCTTCCGCAGAAATTGCAAACTGGGCCAAACAGGAGGTTAAAGGCGCTGATTCTCCAAGTGGGGAGACTGTTAGTAAAGCGTCTGGAATGTTGCACCCGAGTACCAGGGGAGGAAAACTGAGACATATTTGAACACGTCTCCCGTTCACATGGTTGATCATACTTGGGTCCCACATGCATGTTTTAGCTGAAGGAAGAATACCTTAAAGCTGGAGAGTTGAGACCCGTGTAATGGGTACCATGCAATATGACTTCAAAGGGTCTTCATTTGCTCACCGAACCTCTCCAATCCTATCACTGCTGCGTTTATGCCCCTGTACACATTCTTGATTCTCTTTTGGAGACATAGCAATCCATAGGTTTTACGATACTTACTAGTCAGGTACATTCTTAGGCGTTTAATATGCGGTGTTGAGTCCATTTCGTTGAGCAAGGAGTAGCTCTTGTCTATTCCATATTTGACTTAAGGAACTTTATCTGTGCTCATTTCAATCTCTGGTTTTATGCAGCACCCCACCTCACCTTTACCCTTAAGCAAGCATAAGTTGGTTTTCTAAATTTGAGACCCTGTTCTGTTCTGTAATTCAGTTCCTGTGTAGCCAAGTTTACATTCCGTGTATTACTGATATCTTATGATGTTTCTTTTTCTGTGTGACTTATTTCAGTTAGAATCATCATACCTGAATCCACTCATTGTTCTGCTAAGGGCCTGATGACATAGATTTCATTGCTGAGTGATATTGCTTTGTAAGTAAATACCACAACTTCTTTATCCATTTTTCACTTTCTGCGATGTTGAACTTGTACTGTAAATGAGGTTCTTGTAAACAGAGGCGTCCCAAACTTTGGGGTGGCTGTGTCTTTTTGATTTTAATTTCCCTAAGCTATAGGACCATGAGTTGCAGTGCCCTAGGCTCTGTTGCTTTGTGTTTTAGATGTTTCAGGAAACACCATACACTTCTCCCAAGTGGTTGTTGGCAATTTACATCCCGCCCATCAGCATAACAAGGCTCCCAGTTCTCCATGGCCTGTCCTGCCTTTCTGGATTTTACACTTTTTTCAGATGGCCCTTTTGACCGGGGGGAAGTGAGACTTCATTGTAGTGCAGATTTCCTTTGCAAGCTTGCTTGGTTGGCCAAAAAGGGCGTATGCGTTTTTTCCTGAATATATTCAGGAAAAAACGCATACGCCCTTTTTGGCCAAGTGCATCATTGTGGACGTTCTGCCTCTTTTCCTATGCTTTCAATGCAATTCCAGTCTACCTCCTGAAATCGGTTTCCTGCAATTCTGCCCCGCTTTCAAGTCCTCTTGGCAGCCTTACTTCAGTCTATTTTTGGACGATAGCTGTCATTTATAACTCTGCAGGTTTGTGAATTACAGTGCCCCTGAGCTCCTTTCTTCAACTCGCTTTCTTGTGAGCTGGCCGCAACACCGCAGGATGGCTTCAGGCCCTAATCTGGTTCCGGTACGGCACGCAGAGCCTTTGGTTATTTCCTCTTCCTGTTGGGAAATGAGAGTTAAATTTGCCCGTCCAGACACCTCCAGCTAGCCTCTCATTGGTTCTCGCTATTCCTGTTCATCTTCCGCAGAAATTGCAAACTGGGCCAAACAGGAGGTTAAAGGCGCTGACTCTCCAAGTGGGGAGAGTGTTAGTAAAGCGTCTGGAATGTTGCACCCGAGTACCAGGGGAGGAAAACTGAGACATATTTGAACACGTCTTCTGATCACATGGTTGATCATACTCTGGGTTCCACATGCATGTTTTAGCTGAAGGAAGAATACCTAAAACCTGGGTAGTTGAAACCCGTGGAATGGGTACCATGCAATATGACTTCAAAGGGTCTTCATTTGCTCACCGAACCTCTCCAATCCTATCACTGCTGCGTTTATGCCCCTGTACACATCCTTGATTCTCTTTCGGAGAGATAGCAATCCATAGGTTTTACGATACTTACTAGTCAGGTACATTCTTAGGCGTTTAATATGCGGTGTTGAGTCCATTTCGTTGAGCAAGGAGTAGCTCTTGTCTATTCCATATTTGGCTTAAGGAAATTTATCTGTGCTCATTTCAATCTCTGGTTTTATGCAGCACCCCAACTCACCTTTCCCCTTAAGCAAGCATAAGTTGGTTTTCTAAATTTGAGAACCTGTTCTGTTTTGGAATTCAGTTCCTGTGTAGCCAAGTTTACATTCCGTGTATTAGTGATATCTTATGATGTTTCTTTTTCTGTGTGACTTATTTCAGTTAGAACCATCGTACCTGAATCTACTCATTATGCTGCTACGGGCCTGATGACATAGATTTCATTGCTGAGTTATACTGCATTGTACGTAAGTACCACAAGTTCTTTATCCATTTTTCACTTTCTGCGATGTTGAACTTGTACTGTAAACGAGGTTCTTGTAAACAGAGCCGTTCCAAACTTTGGGGTGGCTGTGTCTTTTTGATTTTAATTTCCCTAAGCTATAGGACCATAAGTGGAAGTGCCCTAGGCTCTGTTGTTTTGTTTTTTAGATGTTTCAGGAAACACCATACACTTCTCCCGAGTGTCTGTTGGCAATTTACATCCCGCCCATCAGCATAACAAGGCTCCCAGTTCTCCATGGCCTGTCCTGCCTTTCTGGATTTTACACTTTCTTCAGATGGCCCTTTTGACCGGGGAGAAGTGAGACTTCATTGTAGTGCAGATTTCCTTTGCAATCTTGCTGGGTTGGCCAAAAAGGGCGTATGCGTTTTTTCCTGAATATATTCAGGAAAAAACGCATACGCCCTTTTTGGCCAAGTGCATCATTGTGGACGTTCTGCCTCTTTTCCTATGCTTTCAATGCAATTCCAGTCTACCTCCTGAAATCGGTTTCCTGCAATTCTGCCCCGCTTTCAAGTCCTCTTGGCAGCCTTACTTCAGTCTATTTTTGGACGATAGCTGTCATTTATAACTCTGCAGGTTTGTGAATTACAGTGCCCCTGAGCTCCTTTCTTCAACTCGCTTTCTTTTCAGCTGGCCGCAACACCGCAGGATGGCTTCAGGCCCTAATCTGGTTCTGGCCCGGCACGCTGAGCCTTTGGTTAATTCCTCTTCCTGGTGGGAAACGAGAGTTAAATTTGCCTGTCCAGACACCTCCAGCTAGCCTCTCATTGGTTCTCGCTATTCCTGTTCATCTTCCGCAGAAATTGCAAACTGGGCCAAACAGGAGGTTAAAGGCGCTGACTCTCCAAGTGGGGAGAGTGTTATTAAAGCATCTGGAATGTTGCACCCGAGTACCAGGGGAGGAAAACTGAGACATATTTGAACACGTCTCCCGTTCACATGGTTGATCATACTTGGGTTCCACATGCATGTTTTAGCTGAAGGAAGAATACCTTAAACCTGGAGAGTTAAGACCCGTGTAATGGGTACCATGCAATATGACTTCAAAGTGTCTTCAATTGCTCACCGAACCTCTCCAATCCTATCACTGCTGCTTTTATGCCCCTGTACACATGCTTGATTCTCTTTCGGAGACATAGCAATCCATAGGTTTTAAGATACTTACTAGTCAGGTACATTCTTAGGCGTTTAATATGCGGTGTTGAGTCCATTTCATTGAGCAAGGAGTAGCTCTTGTCTATTCCATATTTGACTTAAGGAACTTTATCTGTGCTCATTTCAATCTCTGGTTTTATGCAGCACCCCAACTCACCTTTACCCTTAAGCAAGCATAAGTTGGTTTCCTAAATTTGAGACCCTGTTCTGTTCTGTAATTCAGTTCCTGTGTAGCCAAGTTTACATTCCGTGTATTACTGATATCTTATGATGTTTCTTTTTCTGTGTGACTTATTTCAGTTAGAATCATCATACCTGAATCCACTCATTGTGCTGCTAAGGGCCTGATGACACAGATTTCATTGTTGAGTGATATTGCTTTGTAAGTAAATACCACAACTTCTTTATCCATTTTTCACTTTCTGCGATGTTGAACTTGTATTGTAAACGAGGTTCTTGTAAACAGAGGCGTCCCAAACTTTGGGGTGGCTGTGTCTTTTTGATTTTAATTTCCCTAAGCTATAGGACCATAAGTGGAAGTGCCCTAGGCTCTGTTGCTTTGTTTTTTAGATGTTTCAGGAAACACCATACACTTCTCCAGAGTGGCTGTTGGCAATTTACATCCCGCCCATCAGCATAAGAAGGCTCCCAGTTCTCCATGGCCTGTCCTGCCTTTCTGGATTTTACACTTTTTTCAGAATGCCCTTTTGACCGGGGGGAAGTGAGACTTCATTGTAGTGCAGATTTCCTTTGCAAGCTTGCTTGGTTGGCCAAAAAGGGCGTATGCGTTTTTTTCTGAATATATTCAGGAAAAAACGCATACGCCCTTTTTGGCCAAGTGCATCATTGTGGACGTTCTGCCTCTTTTCCTATGCTTTCAATGCAATTTCAGTCTACCTCCTGAAATCGGTTTCCTGCAATTCTGCCCCGCTTTCAAGTCCTCTTGGCAGCCTTACTTCAGTCTATTTTTGGACGATAGCTGTCATTTATAACTCTGCAGGGTTGTGAATTACAGTGACCCTGAGCTCCTTTCTACAACTCGATTTCTTGTGAGCTGGCCGCAACACCGCAGGATGGCTTCAGGCCCTAATCTTGTTCCGGCACGGCACGCTGAGCCTTTGGTTAATTCCTCTTCCTGGTGGGAAATGAGAGTTAAATTTGCCCGTCCAGACACCTCCAGCTAGTCTCTCATTGGTTCTCGCTATTCCTGTTCATCTTCCACAGAAATTGCAAACTGGGCCAAACAGGAGGTTAAAGGGACTGACTCTCCAAGTCGGGAGAGTGTTAGTAAAGCGTCTGGAATGTTGCACCCGAGTACCAGGGTACGAAAACTGAGACATATTTGAACACGTCTCCCGATCACATGGTTGATCATACTCTGGGTTCCACATGCATGTTTTAGCTGAAGGAAGAATACCTAAAACCTGGGTAGTTGAAACCCGTGGAATGGGTACCATGCAATATGACTTCAAAGGGTCTTCATTTGCTCACGAACCTCTCCAATCCTATCACTGCTGCGTTTATGCCCCTGTACACATGCTTGATTCTCTTTCGGAGACATAGCAATCCATAGGTTTTAAGATACTTACTAGACAGGTACATTCTTAGGCGTTTAATATGCGGTGTTGAGTCCATTTCGTTGAGCAAGGAGTAGCTCTTGTCTATTCCATATTTGGCTTAAGGAACTTTATCTGTGCTCATTTCAATCTCTGGTTTTATGCAGAACCCCAACTCACCTTTACTCTTAAGCAAGAATAAGTTGGTTTTCTAAATTTGAGACCCTGTTCTGTTCTGTAAT
This sequence comes from Delphinus delphis, assembly GCF_949987515.2. Taxonomy (NCBI): domain Eukaryota; kingdom Metazoa; phylum Chordata; class Mammalia; order Artiodactyla; family Delphinidae; genus Delphinus; species Delphinus delphis. Next base: position 990,151 of record NW_027192701.1, on the reverse strand, counting down.
TCAGTTCCTGTGTAGCCAAGTTTACATTCCGTGTATTACTGATATCTTATGATGTTTCTTTTTCTGTGTGACTTATTTCAGTTAGAATCATCATACCTGAATCCACTCATTGTGCTGCTAAGGGCCTGATGACACAGATTTCATTGCTGAGTGATATTGCTTTGTAAGTAAATACCACAAGTTCTTTATCCATTTTTCACTTTCTGCGATGTTGAACTTGTACTGTAAACGAGGTTCCTGTAAACAGAGCTGTTCCAAACTTTGGGGTGGCTGTGTCTTTTTGATTTTAATTTCCCTAAGGTATAGAACCATAAGTGGAAGTGCCCTAGGTTCTGTTGCTTTGTTTTTTAGATGTTTCAGGAAACACCATACACTTCTCCCGAGTGTCTGTTGGCAATTTACATCCCGCCCATCTGCATAACAAGGCTCCCAGTTCTCCATGGCCTGTCCTGCCTTTCTGGATTTTACACTTTTTTCAGATGGCCCTTTTGACCGGGGGGAAGTGAGACTTCATTGTAGTGCAGATTTCCTTTGCAAGCTTGCTTGATTGGCCAAAAAGGGCGTATGCGTTTTTTCCTGAATATATTCAGGAAAAAACGCATACGCCCTTTTTGGCCAAGTGCATCATTGTGGACGTTCTGCCTCTTTTCCTATGCTTTCAATGCAATTCCAGTCTACCTCCTGAAATCGGTTTCCTGCAATTCTGCCCCGCTTTCAAGTCCTCTTGGCAGCCTTACTTCAGTCTATTTTTGGACGATAGCTGTCATTTATAACTCTGCAGGTTTGTGAATTACAGTGCCCCTGAGCTCCTTTCTTCAACTCGCTTTCTTGTGACCTGGCCGCAACACCGCAGGATGGCTTCAGGCCCTAATCTGGTTCTGGCACGGCACGCTGAACCTTTGGTTATTTCCTCTTCCTTGTGGGAAATGAGAGTTAAATTTGCCCATCCAGACACCTCCAGCTAGCCTCTCATTGGTTCTCACTATTCCTGTTCATCTTCCGCAGAAATTGCAAACTGGGCCAAACAGGAGGTTAAAGGCGCTGACTCTCCAAGTGGGGAGAGTGTTATTAAAGCATCTGGAATGTTGCACCCGAGTACCAGGGGAGGAAAACTGAGACATATTTGAACACGTCTCCCGTTCACATGGTTGATCATACTTGGGTTCCACATGCATGTTTTAGCTGAAGGAAGAATACCTTAAACCTGGAGAGTTAAGACCCGTGTAATGGGTACCATGCAATATGACTTCAAAGTGTCTTCAATTGCTCACCGAACCTCTCCAATCCTATCACTGCTGCTTTTATGCCCCTGTACACATGCTTGATTCTCTTTCGGAGACATAGCAATCCATAGGTTTTAAGATACTTACTAGTCAGGTACATTCTTAGGCGTTTAATATGCGGTGTTGAGTCCATTTCGTTGAGCAAGGAGTAGCTCTTGTCTATTCCATATTTGACTTAAGGAACTTTATCTGTGCTCATTTCAATCTCTGGTTTTATGCAGCACCCCAACTCACCTTTACCCTTAAGCAAGCATAAGTTGGTTTTCTAAATTTGAGACCCTGTTCTGTTCTGTAATTCAGTTCCTGTGTAGCCAAGTTTACATTCCGTGTATTACTGATATCTTATGATGTTTCTTTTTCTGTGTGACTTATTTCAGTTAGAATAATCATACCTGAATCCACTCATTGTGCTGCTAAGGGCCTGATGACACAGATTTCATTGCTGAGTGATATTGCTTTGTAAGTAAATACCACAACTTCTTTATCCATTTTTCACTTTCTGCGATGTTGAACTTGTATTGTAAACGAGGTTCTTGTAAACAGAGGCGTCCCAAACTTTGGGGTGGCTGTGTCTTTTTGATTTTAATTTCCCTAAGCTATAGGACCATAAGTGGAAGTGCCCTAGGCTCTGTTGCTTTGTTTTTTAGATGTTTCAGGAAACACCATACACTTCTCCAGAGTGGCTGTTGGCAATTTACATCCCGCCCATCAGCATAAGAAGGCTCCCAGTTCTCCATGGCCTGTCGTGCCTTTATGGATTTTACACTTTTTTCAGAATGCCCTTTTGACCGGGGGGAAGTGAGACTTCATTGTAGTGCAGATTTCCTTTGCAAGCTTGCTTGGTTGGCCAAAAAGGGCGTATGCGTTTTTTTCTAAATATATTCAGGAAAAAACGCATACGCCCTTTTTGGCCAAGTGCATCATTGTGGACGTTCTGCCTCTTTTCCTATGCTTTCAATGCAATTTCAGTCTACCTCCTGAAATCGGTTTCCTGCAATTCTGCCCCGCTTTCAAGTCCTCTTGGCAGCCTTACTTCAGTCTATTTTTGGACGATAGCTGTCATTTATAACTCTGCAGGGTTGTGAATTACAGTGACCCTGAGCTCCTTTCTACAACTCGATTTCTTGTGAGCTGGCCGCAACACCGCAGGATGGCTTCAGGCCCTAATCTGGTCCCGGCACGGCACGCTGAGCCTTTGGTTAATTCCTCTTCCTGGTGGGAAATGAGAGTTAAATTTGCCCGTCCAGACACCTCCAGCTAGTCTCTCATTGGTTCTCGCTATTCCTGTTCATCTTCCACAGAAATTGCAAACTGGGCCAAACAGGAGGTTAAAGGGACTGACTCTCCAAGTCGGGAGAGTGTTAGTAAAGCGTCTGGAATGTTGCACCCGAGTACCAGGGTACGAAAACTGAGACATATTTGAACACGTCTCCCGATCACATGGTTGATCATACTCTGGGTTCCACATGCATGTTTTAGCTGAAGGAAGAATACCTAAAACCTGGGTAGTTGAAACCCGTGGAATGGGTACCATGCAATATGACTTCAAAGGGTCTTCATTTGCTCACGAACCTCTCCAATCCTATCACTGCTGCGTTTATGCCCCTGTACACATGCTTGATTCTCTTTCGGAGACATAGCAATCCATAGGTTTTAAGATACTTACTAGACAGGTACATTCTTAGGCGTTTAATATGCGGTGTTGAGTCCATTTCTTTGAGCAAGGAGTAGCTCTTGTCTATTCCATATTTGGCTTAAGGAACTTTATCTGTGCTCATTTCAATCTCTGGTTTTATGCAGAACCCCAACTCACCTTTACTCTTAAGCAAGAATAAGTTGGTTTTCTAAATTTGAGACCCTGTTCTGTTCTGTAATTCAGTTCCTGTGTAGCCAAGTTTACATTCCGTGTATTACTGATATCTTATGATGTTTCTTTTTCTGTGTGACTTATTTCAGTTAGAATCATCATACCTGAATCCACTCATTGTGCTGCTAAGGGCCTGATGACACAGATTTCATTGCTGAGTGATATTGCTTTGTAAGTAAATACCACAAGTTCTTTATCCATTTTTCACTTTCTGCGATGTTGAACTTGTACTGTAAACGAGGTTCCTGTAAACAGAGCTGTTCCAAACTTTGGGGTGGCTGTGTCTTTTTGATTTTAATTTCCCTAAGCTATAGAACCATAAGTTGAAGTGCCCTAGGTTCTGTTGCTTTGTTTTTTAGATGTTTCAGGAAACACCATACACTTCTCCCGAGTGTCTGTTGGCAATTTACATCCCGCCCATCTGCATAACAAGGCTCCCAGTTCTCCATGGCCTGTCCTGCCTTTCTGGATTTTACACTTTTTTCAGATGGCCCTTTTGACCGGGGGGAAGTGAGACTTCATTGTAGTGCAGATTTCCTTTGCGAGTTTGCTTGGTTGGCCAAAATGGGCGTATGCGTTTTTTTCTGAATATATTCAGGAAAAAACGCATACGCCCTTTTTGGCCAAGTGCATCATTGTGGACGTTCTGCCTCTTTTCCTATGCTTTCAATGCAATTCCAGTCTACCTCCTGAAATCGGTTTCCTGCAATTCTGCCCCGCTTTCAAATCCTCTTGGCAGCCTTACTTCAGTATATTTTTGGACGATAGCTGTCATTTATAACTCTGCAGGTTTGTGAATTACAGTGCCCCTGAGCTCCTTTCTTCAACTCGCTTTCTTGTGAGCTGGCCGCAACACCGCAGGATGGCTTCAGGCCCTAATCTGGTCCCGGCACGGCACGCTGAGCCTTTGGTTATTTCCTCTTCCTGGTGGGAAATGAGAGTTAAATTTGCCCGTCCAGACACCTCCAGCTAGTCTCTCATTGGTTCTCGCTATTCCTGTTCATCTTCCGCAGAAATTGCAAACTGGGCCAAACAGGAGGTTAAAGGCGCTGACTCTCCAAGTCGGGAGAGTGTTAGTAAAGCGTCTGGAATGTTGCACCCGAGTACCAGGGTACGAAAACTGAGACATATTTGAACACGTCTCCCGTTCACACGGATGATCATACTCTTGGTTCCACATGCATGTTTTAGCTGAAGGAAGAATACCTTAAACCTGGGTAGTTGAAACCCGTGGAATGGGTACCATGCAATATGACTTCAAAGGGTCTTCATTTGCTCACCGAACCTCTCCAATCCTTTCACTGCTGCGTTTATGCCCCTGTACACATGCTTGATTCTCTTTCGGAGACATAGCAATCCATAGGTTTTAAGATACTTACTAGTCAGGTACATTCTTAGGCGTTTAATATGCGGTGTTGAGTCCATTTCGTTGAGCAAGGAGTAGCTCTTGTCTATTCCATATTTGGCTTAAGGAACTTTATCTGTGCTCATTTCAATCTCTGGTTTTATGCAGCACCCCAACTCACCTTTCCCCTTAAGCAAGCATAAGTTGGTTTTCTAAATTTGAGACCATGTTCTGTTCTGTAATTCAGTTCCTGTGTAGCCAAGTTTACATTCCGTGTATTACTGATATCTTATGATGTTTCTTTTTCTGTGTGACTTATTTCAGTTAGAATCATCATACCTGAATCCACTCATTGTGCTGCTAAGTGCCTGATGACACAGATTTCATTGCTGAGTGATATTGCTTTGTACGTAAATACCACAACTTTTTTATCCATTTTTCACTTTCTGCGATGTTGAACTTGTACTGTAAATGAGTTTCTTGTAAACAGAGGCGTCCCAAACTTTGGGGTGGCTGTGTCTTTTTGATTTTAATTTCCCTAAGCTATAGGACCATAAGTGGAAGTGCCCTAGGTTCTGTTGCTTTGTTTTTTAGATGTTTCAGGAAACACCATACACTTCTCCGGAGTGGTTGTTGGCAATTTACATCCCGCCCATCAGCATAAGAAGGCTCCCAGTTCTCCATGGCCTGTCCTGTCTTTCTGGATTTTACACTTTTTTCAGATGGCCCTTTTGACCGGGGGGAAGTGAGACTTCATTGTAGTGCAGATTTCCTTTGCAAGCTTGCTTGGTTGGCCAAAAAGGGCGTATGCGTTTTTTCCTGAATATATTCAGGAAAAAACGCATACGCCCTTTTTGGCCAAGTGCATCATTGTGGACGTTCTGCCTCTTTTCCTATGCTTTCAATGCAATTCCAGTCTACCTCCTGAAATCGGTTTCCTGCAATTCTGCCCCGCTTTCAAGTCCTCTTGGCAGCCTTACTTCAGTCTATTTTTGGACGATAGCTGTCATTTATAACTCTGCAGGTTTGTGAATTACAGTGCCCCTGAGCTCCTTTCTTCAACTCGCTTTCTTTTGAGCTGGCCGCAACACCGCAGGATGGCTTCAGGCCCTAATCTGGTTCCGGCACGGCACGCTGAGCCTTTGGTTAATTCCTCTTCCTGGTGGGAAATGAGAGTTAAATTTGCCCGTCCAGACACCTCCAGCTAGTCTCTCATTGGTTCTCACTATTCCTGTTCATCTTCCGCAGAAATTGCAAACTGGGCCAAACAGGAGGTTAAAGGGATTGACTCTCCAAGTCGGGAGAGTGTTAGTAAAGCGTCTGGAATGTTGCACCCGAGTACCAGGGTACGAAAACTGAGACATATTTGAACACGTCTCCCGATAACATGGTTGATCATACTCTGGGTTCCACATGCATGTTTTAGCTGAAGGAAGAATACCTAAAACCTGGGTAGTTGAAACCCGTGGAATGGGTACCATGCAATATTACTTCAAAGGGTCTTCATTTGCTCACCGAACCTCTCCAATCCTATCACTGCTGCGTTTATGCCCCTGTACACATGCTTGATTCTCTTTCGGAGACATAGCAATCCATAGGTTTTAAGATACTTACTAGTCAGGTACATTCTTAGGCGTTTAATATGCGGTGTTGAGTCCATTTCGTTGAGCAAGGAGTAGCTCTTGTCTATTCCATATTTGGCTTAAGGAACTTTATCTGTGCTCATTTCAATCTCTGGTTTTATGCAGCACCCCAACTCACCTTTACCCTTAAGCAAGCATAAGTTGGTTTTCTAAATTTGAGACCCTGTTCTGTTCTGTAATTCAGTTCCTGTGTAGCGAAGTTTACATTCCGTGTATTACTGATATCTTATGATGTTTCATTTTCTGTGTGACTTATTTCAGTTAGAATCATCATACCTGAATCCACTCATTGTGCTGCTAAGGGCCTGATGATACAGATTTCATTGCTGAGTGATATTGCTTTGTAAGTAAATACCACAACTTCTTTATCCATTTTTCACTTTCTGCGATGTTGAACTTGTACTGTAAACGAGGTTCTTGTAAACAGAGCCGTTCCAAATTTTGGGGTGGCTGTGTCTTTTTGATTTTAAATTCCCTAAGCTATAGGACCATAAGTGGAAGCGCCCTAGGCTCTGTTGCTTTGTTTTTTAGATGTTTCAGGAAACACCATACACTTCTCCGGAGTGGTTGTTGGCAATTTACATCCCGCCCATCAGCATAACAAGGCTCCCAGTTCTCCATGGCCTGTCCTGTCTTTCTGGATTTTACACTTTTTTCAGATGGCCCTTTTGACCGGGGGGAAGTGAGACTTCATTGTAGTGCAGATTTCCTTTGCAAGCTTGCTTGGTTGGCCAAAAAGTGCGTATGCGTTTTTTCCTGAATATATTCAGGAAAAAACGCATACGCCCTTTTTGGCCAAGTGCATCATTGTGGACGTTCTGCCTCTTTTCCTATGTTTTCAATGCAATTCCAGTCTACCTCCTGAAATCGGTTTCCTGCAATGCTGCCCCGCTTTCAAGTCCTCTTGGCAGCCTTACTTCAGTCTATTTTTGGACGATAGCTGTCATTTATAACTCTGCAGGTTTGTGAAATACAGTGCCCCTGAGCTCCTTTCTTCAACTCGCTTTCTTGTGACCTGGCCGCAACACCGCAGCATGGCTTCAGGCCCTAATCTGGTTCTGGCACGGCACGCTGAGCCTTTGGTTAATTCCTCTTCCTGGTGGGAAATGAGAGTTAAATTTGCCCGTCCAGACACCTCCAGCTAGTCTCTCATTGGTTCTCGCTATTCCTGTTCATCTTCCGCAGAAATTGCAAACTGGGCCAAACAGGAGGTTAAAGGCGCTGACTCTCCAAGTGGGGAGAGTGTTAGTAAAGCGTCTGGAATGTTGCACCCGAGTACCAGGGGAGGAAAACTGAGACATATTTGAACATGTCTCCCGTTCACACGGTTGATCATACTCTGGGTTCCACATGCATGTTTTAGCTGAAGGAAGAATACCTTAAACCTGGAGAGTTGAGACCCGTGTAATGGGTACCATGCAATATGACTTCAAAGGGTCTTCATTTGCTCACCGAACCTCTCCAATCCTATCACTGCTGCGTTTATGCCCCTGTACACATGCTTGATTCTCTTTTGGAGACATAGCAATCCATAGGTTTTAAGATACTTACTAGTCAGGTACATTCTTAGGCGTTTAATATGGGGTATTGAGTCCATTTCGTTGAGCAAGGAGTAGCTCTTGTCTATTCCATATTTGGCTTAAGGAACTTTATCTGTGCTCATTTCAATCTCTGGTTTTATGCAGCACCCCAACTCACCTTTACCCTTAAGCAAGCATAAGTTGGTTTTCTAAACTTGAGACACTGTTCTGTTTTGTAATTCAGTTCATGTGTAGCCAAGTTCACATTCTGTGTATTAGTGATACCTTATGATGTTTATTTTCTGTGTGACTTATTTCAGTTCGAATCATCATACCTGAATCCACTCATTATGCTGCTACGGGCCTGATGACATAGATTTCATTGCTGAGTGATACTGCATTGTACGTAAGTACCACAAGTCCTTTATCCATTTTTCACTTTCTGCGATATTGAACTTGTACTGTAAACGAGGTTCTTGTAAACAGAGCCGTCCCAAACTTTGGGGTGGCTGTGTCTTTTTGATTTTAATTTCCCTAAGCTATAGGACCATAAGTGGAAGTGCCCTAGGTTCTGTTGCTTTGTTTTTTAGATGTTTCAGGAAACACCATACACTTCTCCAGAGTGGCTGTTGGCAATTTACATCCCGCCCATCAGCATAAGAAGGCTCCCAGTTCTCCATGGCCTGTCGTGCCTTTATGGATTTTACACTTTTTTCAGATGGCCCTTTTGACCGGGGGGAAGTGAGACTTCATTGTAGTGCACATTTCCTTTGCAAGCTTGCTTGGTTGGCCAAAAAGGGCGTATGCGTTTTTTCCTGAATATATTCAGGAAAAAACGCATACGCCCTTTTTGGCCAAGTGCATCATTGTCGAGTTTCTGACTCTCTTCATATGCTTTCAATGCAATTCCAGTCTACCTCCTGAAATCGGTTTCCTGCAATTCTGCCTTGCTTTCAATGCCTCTTCATAGCCTTACCTCAATATATTTTTTAAAAATAGTTGGCCTTTATAACTCTGCAGGTTTTTGAATTGCAGTGGCCCTTAGCTCCATTTTTTAGCTCTTATTTTTGTGGTATTGCCCCATAACCACAGGATTCCTTGAAGCCCTATTTTTCTTCTGGGGCACCTGCTGTGCCTTTGGTTAATTCTTCTTACTGATGTGATATTAGAGTGACATGTGCCCATTGAAACCGCTACAGCTAGTTTCTCACTGGTTCCCCCTATTCCCATTCATCCTCTGCACTAACTGCAGACTGTGCGATACCAGAACTTAAAGGCATTGACTCCATGTGGGGATGTTGTTAGTAAAGCGGCTGGAATGTCGATCCGGAGCCCCAGGAGAGGAAAAATGAGGTGCGTTTTAGAAACCTTTCCCGATCATATGGTATACCAGTCGCTGGGTTTCCCAAGCATGGTTTAGCTGTAGGAAGATTCCCTTCAACCTGGAGTGTTGGGACCCTTGGACTGAGTAGCATGAAGTATTGCATTAAACTTTCGGCAGTTGCTCACCAAAGCTCACCAATCCTGTCAGCCCCAAGTGTCCAGCCTTATGTCTTATCCAGCTGTGGGTTTATATGTGGTCAATCCAGGTTGCATCACAGCCCCTGAGCGAATTTTGTAAGAATTTTTCTCTCTTTCATTGTTTCAGCGTTTTGTTTTTAAAATTTATTTCTATAATGGGGTTTAGCTCCTTTTCACTGCTGTGTTTGTGCCGCTCTGCACACACTTGATTCCCTTATGGAGATATATCAATACATGGGTTTTAAGATTCTTATTCCTCAGATATATTTCTCTGCGGTGTATAGGGTGTGTTGAGGCCTGTTCATTGAGCAAGGTGTAGATCTTGTCTAATACCTATTTGGTTTATTGAACGGTATCTGTGCTAATTTCAAACTCTGGTTTTATGCATCACCCCACCTCTCCTTTCCCCTTAAGCTGACATAAGTGTGTTTTCTAAATGTGAGACACTGTTCTGTTCTGTAATTCATTTCTTGTGCAGCCATATTTACCCTCCCTCTATAAGTGATATCTTATGATATGTTTCTTTTTCTGTTTGACTTATTTCAAGTAGTATTATCGGACCTAAATCCACTCTTTATCCTTCTACTAGCCTTATTACATTGATTTCATGGTGAAGAGATATTCCATTGTACATAAGTACCACATCTTCTTTATCCATTGTTCTCTTTCCTGGGATATTTAAGGTGTACTGAAGTTGAGGTTCTTGTAAACAGAGTAGCCCTAAACTGTGGTGTGCTTGTGTCTTGTTGATTTTTAGACTTCCCTAGATATACTCCCATGATTGGAAGTGTCCTATGCTCTGTAGCTCTGTTTTTTAGATGATTTAGGAACCACCATACACTTCTCCAGAGTGGCTCTCGGCAGTTCACACACTGCCCATCAGCGTATAAAGGCTCCCTGTTCTCCATGGCCTGTCCTGCATTTCTGGTTTTTACAATTTTTTAGGATGGCCCTTTTGACCGGTGGGAAGTGAGACTTCTTTGTTGTGCACATTTGCATTGCTTGCTTGCTTCGTTGCCCATAAAGTGCGTATGCGTTTTTTCCTGGATATAATCAGGAAAAAACGCATACGCCCTTTTGGGCCAACTGCATCATTGTCGAAATTCTGCCGCTTTTCATGTGCGTTAAAGACGAGTCCAATCTATCTCTTGAAATCTGTTTCTTGCAATTCTGTCTTGCATTCAGATCCTCTTCTTTGCCTTACCTCAACATATTTTTGGACGTTAGTTTTCATTTATAACTCTGCAGGTTTGTGAATTGCAGTGACCCTGAGCTCCATTTTTTAAGTTGCTCTTTTGTGAGCTGGCCTCAAACCCGCAGGATTGCTTCAGGCCCTATTTTGGCTCCGGCGAGGCAGGCTGAGCCTTTCTTTAATTCTTATTCTTAATGGGAAATTAGAGTGATATGTGCCCGTCCAAACCCCTACAACTCTTCTCTCATTGGTTCCCCCTCTTCCCGTTCATCCTCCTCACAATTTGCAAAATGTGTGAAACAGAAGTTTAAATGTGCTGATTCTCCAAGTGGGGAGATTCTAAGTAGTGTGGCTGGAATGGTGAACAGGAGCACCAGGAGAGGATAAATGAGGTGCATTTTAGACACATCTCCCGATCACATGGTGTACAGTCCTCTGGGTTTTCCATGCATGTTTTAGCTGTAGGAAGATCCCTTGAACCTGCAGATTTGAGACCCATTGAATGGGTACCAGGTAGTATTACTTTAAAGGGTGTGCATTTCCTCACCCAACCTCACATTTCTCTTAGCGCAAACAGTTTCCAGCCTTATGTCTCATCCTGCTGTGGGTCTAGATGTGTTCAATCCATGTTGCATCACCGTCCCTGAGGAAAAGTTGTAAGAGGTTTTCTCTGTCTCTCTGTCGTTTATTTTTTTCAATTTATTACTATATTGGTTACAGCTGATTTTCAAAGCTCTGTTTCTTGCTGCTGTACATCCACTTGATTCGCGTACAGAGAGACATCAATAAATTCTTTTTCAGATTCTTACCAGTCGTATATATTCTTTTCCGGTGACTTGAGTGTGCTGAGTGCAGTTCTTTTAGCTACCGTGTAGGCCTTGTTGATTATCAGTTTGGTATTTGGAATGGTATCTTTGCTAATTTCAACCTCCTGGATGATGCCTCACCCCTCCCCACCTTTCCCGTTTAGCAGCCTTATGCGTGTTTTCTACATATTTGACTATGTTTTTGTTTTGTAATTTATTTCATGTGTAGCCATTTTGGATTCCACCTTTAAGTGATATCTTATGATATGTGTCTTTTTCTTTTTGAATTCTGTCACTTAGAATGATCATACGTAACTCCTCTGGAGTCGTTACAACTGGCCATATTTCATTGATTTCCAGGCTGAATAATATTCCACTCTACCTAAGTACCACATCTCTATCCATTTTTTCCCTCCAGAGACATTTAAGTTATATCCTAGTCGAGGATCTTTTAAACAGAGAGGGGGTAAACATTGGGGTGCCTGTGTCCTCTCGATTTTTGTTTTTCCCAAGATATACGCCCATGAGTGCAAGTGCCCTATGCTCTGTAGCTCATTTTTTAGATGCTTTAGTAAACACAATACACTTCTCCAGAATGGCCGTTGGCAATATACATTTCCACTATAAGTCTCACAGGGCTCCCTCTTCTCGTTGCCCTGTCCTGCATTTCTGTTGTTTACGCTTTATGAGGATGGCTCTTCTGACTGATGCGAAGTGATATCTTTTGTAGTATTGACTTCCAGTGCCCACCTGTTTGGTTGGCTAAAAAAGTGTATGCCCTTTTCTTGAATATATACAGAAAAGAACGCATACACCCTTTTTGGCCAACTGCAATGTTGGCAATGTTCAGCTCCTTTTCTTGTGCTTAATGGCGAGTCCTTTCTACCTCCTCAAATCCCTTTCCTGCCATTCTCCCTTGCTTACAAGTCCTTTTCTCTGACTTTCCTCAAGACATTTTTCAGTGATGGATATTTTCAACTCTGCAGTTTTGTGAATTTTACTGCCCCTGAGTTCCATTGTTCAACTCGTGTTTATGGGAACTGGCCACAAAGCAGCGGGATTTCCTCAAGCCCTATACTGTTTCCATGGGCAACCCTAGCCTTTGGTCAATTCGTCTTCCTGATTGGAAATTAGAGTGACATGTGCCTGTCTGAACACCTAGGACTTGTCTCTCATTGTTCCTCATCCTTCCGCTTCATCCTCTGGACAAATTCCAAACTGTACGCAACAGGATGTTGACAGTGCTGACATCTCCAAGTGGGGAGACTGTTAGTAAAGACGCTGGAGGGGTGAACCCGAGCACCAGGAGATGAGGAGATGAGATGCCTTTTCCAAACTCTTCCCGATCAGACGGTATACCATCCTCTGGGTGTGACAGACATGTTTTAGCAGTAGGAAGAGTCCCATTCATGTAAGGAGAACACCAGGGCTTTTTCAAAATCAGTGTCTCCCCGAAACCCAAACTGGGGAAGTTTTTAAGCTACGGCTACACATATGTTCATTAAGGGCCTTGGGAAGTAGGCAGAGTCCAAACTTTAGATGATTGAAGTCTTCAGGGTCAGAAGCACTCACCACCAGCTTCCCTTAGGCTACACTTTAACTGTCATTGATAGATGATGTCAATAAAAATATCTATTCTTTTTCAGATTATTTCCCCTTATAGGTTATTGCAAAATGTTGAGTGTAGTTCCCTGTGCTATACAGTAGTTCCTTGTTGATGATCTATTTTATACATAGCAGTGTGTATGTGTTCATTCCAAACTGTTAATTTATCCCTCCTCCCACCTTTCCCCTTTGGTAATAATAAATTATAAGATTTTATACTTCTCAGAAATGGGGGAGCTGAAAGAGAGGTATCATTTTCAATGGAAAAGCATTTGAAACAAGATTGAAGGTTTAACCAAGATTATTAGCTGTACATCCTTGGAAAGAAATCACTTCGTTTCTCTAATATTGACCTGACAAATAAGACAAACCTTTTCACTGAACTTGCTTATAAAAAGTGATGGAAATATCAAATGGAAGTGTTAAAAACATCTTATTTTACCCGAGCCTTATACACTGTTCTATGTTAACTACAGTTTGGCTCACACATCTGTTCATTGAGTTTACAATAGTCTCAATTTCTGTTACTGATCCTCCAGAGTGGACCCCAACAAGTGTCCCCCTGCCCAGTGTCATTGGGGCCAACAGATCGAGACTGAGTTTGGTTCACAAGCAAAGGAAACTTTATATTTTGATCAGAGAATGGAAAGGTGAGAGCATGCACTACCCCGTGGGCTGTGGGCTGGGCTGCTGTGTAGAGATCCTGTCAGAGTCAGTGGGAGGGAGGGAGGCGGCGGAGCTCTCGAGGGCCGGGTTGGCTGTAGCTCAGGCTCTATATCGTGGAGTCTGCACTGGGCCCCAGGAGCTGAGGTGTCGACCCAGCCATTCTGCACTAGGAAATCTGGTCTGAAGTGCCGGGTGTGGAACCTCTGCATGCGGGACCCTAGGAGTACGTGAAATTAGACAAAGCACAAAGGATAAAAAAGGTTAGACTTGACTTTATTGCCCAGATTCTATTTTTATCTCCCAGGGATTTTTAATGGGCTTTGCTGGGGACAAACCCCTCCTCTGCCTTTTGTCCCGTTCCTCATTCTTGGAGTGCTGAGGGTGCAGACCCTTCTTCTGTAACTGCTGAGTGCTGAGTTGGGAGCCCTCATACCCTGGGGCGAGGGTCAGAGCTTCTCCCCAGCAGCCTCCCGGTGACGTTGATTGTCCCCAGGACCCCTGCCTCCCTGCTCGTCCACCTGAGCACCAGCATTGGAAGTGTTATAGATTCTAATGACCTTTAAGGGTCCAGGAAAGAGATGTGCAGAGACGCTGTGGGGGCCGGTTTCACCCCGCCCCACATTTGTTCAGCCACCTTAGGCTGACCGTCTCTGCCAGCCTAGATGTTCTGACCAGTAGTCTGCGCTTTCTTCAGTTAGGCCCCTGAATTAACGTACAAACAGCACCAGGTGTCAGAGCCCTGCCCGCTCAACTCCCAGACAGTCCAGGGTCAGTGGTGATCAAGGACCATGATGGCTACTGAGTCAACAGCCTTTTGAAGTAAACAGGAGTCCAGCCGGTCTTATTGGCCACCATCATCACGGTGTCTGTCGGCTTTTCTATGGTGACAGTGTGGTATACTGTTCCCCCGCCAAGATTATTAGCTCCCCTCTGGGTGCAGTAAGTCCTGCAAGCAGTAGTCTACTCTTTTGGGACACACTCTTGTTGTTTTATGAGAGAAACTCCAGGTCAAGTGATGTTCACACGAGTCGTCATGGTGCCCTGTTGCCCCCGGTTATCTCTCTGGATGTTGGAGTTGGAGGGCCTCCTCACTCGAGGTCGGTGTGCCCACGGAGCGAACCCTGCAACTTCAGGGCATGGTTGGTGGATAGGATCACCACGTGGGGTCCTTTTCCCTTAGGAGGGAGGTGGCCTTTTGGGCTGCTGATTTCCAGGTTTTTAGATACCGCCAGTATCTTGGCCAGATGTGGCAGTGGGCCAAGCCCCTTAGTGACCGTAGTTTATCCTACCTGGATGGCATTCTTGCATTGTTCCATTTCAAGTGGTCCCAGTTTTTGCACTAATTCTCCAATGGCGATTCACCTTTCACCGGGAATGTAAAGGTCAAAGGGTTTAGCTAAATTAGGGAGTTCCAGGGCAAGGGTCTGAATTGACTGCTCTTTCCATTCTTGAAAGGCCACTTCTGGATTCTATTCAAAAGGATCATCATCTTTTCCTTTCAGTGTTTCATATAGAGGCCCAGCTAGTAGACTGTAGCTAGGGATCCAGAAGCAGCAAACCCTGGCCTCCCCAGGAACCCCTAAGCTGTCTTCTAGTTTTAGAAAGGGGTAAGGCTGAAAATGGTTTCTTCCCTTTCCTGGGATGGGCTTCTCTGACCTTCTGTGAGAATGAAGCCCAGGCAGGTCACCGCAGTCTGTGATATTTGAGCTTTTTCTTGGACAACTTCTATCCTTTATTGGCTTGGTAGTTCAGAGGCCTCCTTAGTAGGGCTGGTGATCAGAATGTCGTCTGCATATTGAAGGAGGGTTTCCTTTTCCAGAGGTAGAACTTTTAGGTCTTTAGCTAAGCTTTCCCCAAAGATGGTGTGGGAATTTTTGCACCCTTGGGGCCAGACGGCCCGGAAGTATTGTTTTAGTTGTATGTTGAGTCCTGCCACTCACAAGCCAAAATTTCTTGTGACTCTGGGACTAATGGAATACAAAAGAAGGCATCATTGAAGACTAATACAGAATACCATGTCCTGGTGGTTGGTAGAATGACCAGCAGGGTGTAGGAATTAGGAGCAACTGGAGGTATATCCTCGGTGGCTTCACTGACTGTCCTGACATCCTTTACCAGGTCCCCAGCAGCCCATGGGGCTCTCGTGGTCAGACCAATCCCAGAATATGGAGCTCACCTGGGCAGGTACCCCACCCCCACCCCAGCCCACGGGGCTCTCGTGGTCAGGCCCCTCCCAGGATACAGAGCTACCCTTGCAGGTACCGTGGCAGGGCTGGGCACACAGGAACCGTGCACATAGCCCTCATTGCAGAGCACCCCCAGCTCACCTGTCGCTCAGAGCTGACACAGAGCACCTCAGAGCAGGACTTGAACTAACAAACAGCAGCTGCGACAGGTCTGTGACCCTGGGCATCACTCCGTGAGGCCTCCCTCCACCTGGTCTTCCAGAGACTTCCACTGCACCCGGGGCACCAGGCCTCTGTCTCCAACCACCACCCACCCCTCCTCTCCCTGACTCCTGGGTTCCTCTCATTAGGAGAGGGTTTTCTTGAAGTTGTCTCCCACTCATGGGCCAGATAAAATGATTAGAAAACAAGCCAAAGCTGCAGCCCCTTGTCTATCCTGACTCTCAGGAGCCCACACCTGTTCCTTGGACCTGGCCGGTTCAGCAAGTTCCATTTTCTGCAACTGTGAGCCCCTGAGGGGTGATGATTGGCTGACCTGGGCAGCCTTACCGTGCCGGCCAGCCCTCCCCAGGTGTGCCTGGGTTGAGATCAATATAAATACCACTCCAGGCAGCAAGAGCCCCTGCAGCCGTGCCTGACGCCATTTTCTCTGCCCTGTCAGCAGTCTCGGGGCTGGGCTGGTGGGAGGGAGTGAGAGGCCACGGCTTTGTGGGTGGCCCAGTGTGAGTGGGGCTCTGCTGGACTTTCTGCAGCAGTTGCCAGGCTGCCACCTGCTAAAGAAGAGGATGTGTCACCCATACCTGCTGCTGGAATTTCTCCCTGGGCAGAGGTGAGGAAGGAAAAAAGCAGTGGGGGCAGGGACAGGACGGGTATCTCAGGCAGGGAAATGGAAATCTTCCAGAAGAGCACCCAGGGCCAGGACCATCCTGGCTGGCCTGCAGGCACCAAGTCGGCTGGCATGCTGTCACTCGTGTGGCTCTATGGCCCTTCCTCTAGGCTTTCAAGTCCTTGTATATATTCAGGTGTTTTACCTGGGACGGGTGGGAATAGTTCAGCAGCAACTGGCCTGGGGCTCAGCTCACGTTTACTCACAGATGCCTCGGCACGGTGCCCCAGCTTTGCAATGAGGACGCTTGTTGCGTGGGGGCTGCTGGCTGAATGGGAGACGATTCCCCACCACTGACCAACTTCAGAATTGTTTACAACTGGAGCAAGTGCCCTGATACGGTTTTCCTCTGTGTAACTGGTGGGTTCTGTGTTTTTTTTCTCTTTTTCGTTTTTGGTTCAAGGTAGATTTTATTCCTCTTTTTTGTATTTACAGATATAAGCATGGAAATAATTTATTCATATAAATACATGTATGTGCAGGGAATAATTGTTTTTTCTGTTTTATTTTTTAAATTTTACTTCTTTTTAATTTTGAATTTTATTTTATATTTTTATACAGCAGGTTCTTATTGGTTATCTATTTTATACATATAAATGTATACATGCCAATCCCAGTCTCTCAACTCCTCCCACCACCACCCCCCCAACAGCTTTCCCCCCTTGTTGTCCATACGTTTGTTGTCTACATCTGTTGCTCTATTTATGCCTTGCAAAATGGTTAATCTGTACAGTTTTTCTAGGTTCCACATATATGCATGAATATACAAGATTTGTTTTTCTCTTTCTGACTTACTTCACTCTGTATGACAGTCTCTAGATCCATCGACGTCTCTACAAATGACCCAATTTCATTCCTTTTCATGGCTGAGTAATATTCCATTTTATATATGTACCACAGCTTTATGCATTCGTCTGTCTGTGGGCATTTAGGTTGCTTCCATTACCTCGATATTGTAAATAGTGATGCAATGAACATTGCGGTGAATGACTCTTTTTGATTTATGGTTTTGTCTGGGTATATGTCCAGTACTGGGATTGCTGTATCATATGGTAATTCTATTGTTAGTTTCTTAAGAAATTCCATATTGTTCTCCATAATGACTGTATCAATTTATATTCCCAACAATAGTGGAAGAGGGTTCCTTTTCTCCACACCCTTTCCAGCATTTTTTGTTTGTAGATTTTCAATGATGCCTATTCTACCAGGTGTGAGGTGATACCTCATTGTTGAATCCATATCGTTGAGCAAGGGGTAGCTCTTGTCTATTACATATTTGGCTTATGGAACGGTATCTGTGCTAATTTCAAACTCTGCTTTTATGCAGCACCCCAACTCACCTTCCCCCTTAAGCAGGCATAAGTTGGTTTTCTAAACTTGAGACCCTGTTCTGTTTTGTAATTCAGTTCATGTGTAGCCAAGTTCACATTCTGTGTATTAGTGATACCTTATGATGTTTCTTTTTCTGTGTGACTTATTTCACTTAGAATCATCGTGCCTCAATGCACTCATTATGCTGGTACGGGCCTGGTGACATAGATATCATTGCTGAGTGGTATTCTGTTGTACATAAGTACCGCAACTTCTTTATTCATTATTTGCTCTCTGGGATATTTAACTTGTGCCATAGAAGAGATTTCTGTAAAAAGAGCCATCCCAAATTTTGGGGTTGCTGTGTCTTTTTGATATTAATTTCCCTAAGCTATAGGACCATAAGTGGAAGTGCCCTAGGCTCTGTTGCTTTGTTTTTTAGATGTTTCAGGAAACACCATACACATCTCCCGAGTGTCTGTTGGCAATTTACATCCCGCCCATCAGCATAACAAGGCTCCCAGTTCTCCATGGCCTGTCCTGCCTTTCTGGGTTTTACACTTTTTTCAGATGGCCCTTTTGACCGGGGGGAAGTGAGACTTCATTGTAGTGCAGATTTCCTTTGCAAGCTTGCTTGGTTGGCCAAAAAGGGCGTATGCGTTTTTTCCTGAATATATTCAGGAAAAAACGCATACGCCCTTTTTGGCCAAGTGCATCATTGTGGACGTTCTGCCTCTTTTCCTATGCTTTCAATGCAATTCCAGTCTACCTCCTGAAATCGGTATCCTGCAATTCTGCCCCGCTTTCAAGTCCTCTTGGCAGCCTTACTTCAGTATATTTTTGGACGATAGCTGTCATTTATAACTATGCAGGTTTGTGAATTACAGAGACCCTGAGCTCCTTTCTTCAACTCGCTTTCTTTTGAGCTGCCCGCAACACCGCAGGATGGCTTCAGGCCCTAATCTGGTTCCGGCACGGCACGCTGAGCCTTTGGTTATTTCCTCTTCCTGGTGGGAAATGAGAGTTAAATTTGCCCGTCCAGACACCTCCAGCTAGTCTCTCATTGGTTCTCCCTATTCCTGTTCATCTTCTGCAGAAATTGCAAACTGGGCCAAACAGGAGGTTAAAGGCGCTGACTCTCCAAGTCGGGAGAGTGTTAGTAAACGGTCTGGAATGTTGCACACGAGTACCAGGGGAGGAAAACTGAGACATATTTGAACACGTCTCCCGTTCACACGGTTGATCATACTTGGGTTCCACATGCATGTTTTAGCTGAAGGAAGAATACCTTAAACCTGGAGAGTTGAGACCCGTGGAATGGGTACCATGCAATATGACTTCAAAGCGTCTTCATTTGCTCACCGAACCTCTCCAATCCTATCACTGCTGCGTTTATGCCCCTGTACACATGCTTGATTCTCTTTCGGAGACATAGCAATCCATAGGTTTTAAGATACTTACTAGTCAGGTACATTCTTAGGCGTTTAATATGCGGTGTTGAGTCCATTTCGTTGAGCAAGGAGTAGCTCTTGTCTATTCCATATTTGGCTTAAGGAACTTTATCTGTGCTCATTTCAATCTCTGGTTTTATGCAGCACCCCAACTCACCTTTCCCCTTAAGCAAGCATAAGTTGGTTTACTAAATTTGAGACCCTGTTCTGTTTTGGAATGCAGTTCCTGTGTAGCCAAGTTTACATTCCGTGTATTAGTGATATCTTATGATGTTTCTTTTTCTGTGTGACTTATTTCAGTTAGAATCATCATACCTGAATCCACTCATTGTGCTGCTAAGGGCCTGATGACACAGATTTCATTGCTGAGTGATATTGCTTTGTAAGTAAATACCACAACTTCTTTATCCATTTTTCACTTTCTGCGATGTTGAACTTGTACTGTAAACGAGGTTCTTGTAAACAGAGCCGTTCCAAACTTTGGGGTGGCTGTGTCTTTTTCATTTTAATTTCCCTAAGCTATAGGACCATAAGTGGAAGTGCCCTAGGTTCTGTTGCTTTGTTTTTTAGTTGTTTCAGGAAACACCATACACTTCTCCCAAGTGGTTCTTGGCAATTTACATCCCGCCCATCAGCATAACAAGGCTCCCAGTTCTCCATGGCCTGTCCTGCCTTTCTGGATTTTACACTTTTTTCAGATGGCCCTTTTGACCGGGGGGAAGTGAGACTTCATTGTAGTGCAGATTTCCTTTGCAAGCTTGCTTGGTTGGCCAAAAAGGACGTATGCGTTTTTTCCTGAATATATTCAGGAAAAAACGCATACGCCCTTTTTGGCCAAGTGCATCATTGTGGACGTTCTGCCTCTTTTCCTATGCTTTCAATGCAATTCCAGTCTACCTCCTGAAATCGGTTTCCTGCAATTCTGCCCCGCTTTCAAGTCCTCTTGGCAGCCTAACTTCAGCCTATTTTTGGACGATAGCTGTCATTTATAACTCTGCAGGTTTGTGAATTACAGTGCCCCTGAGCTCCTTTCTTCAAGTCGCTTTCTTTTGAGCTGGCCGCAACACCGCAGGATGGCTTCAGGCCCTAATCTGGTTCCGGTACGGCACACTGAGCCTTTGGTTATTTCCTCTTCCTGGTGGGAAATGAGAGTTAAATTTGCCCGTCCAGACACCTCCAGCTAGCCTCTCATTGGTTCTCGCTATTCCTGTTCATCTTCCGCAGAAATTGCAAACTGTGCCAAACAGGAGGTTAAAGGCGCTGACTCTCCAAGTGGGGAGAGTGTTAGTAAAGCGTCTGGAATGTTGCACCCGAGTACCAGGGTAGGAAAACTGAGACATATTTGAACACGTCTCCCGATCACATGGTTGATCATACTCTGGGTTCCACATGCATGTTTTAGCTGAAGGAAGAATACCTAAAACCTGGGTAGTTGAAACCCGTGGAATGGGTACCATGCAATATGACTTCAAAGGGTCTTCATTTGCTCACCGAACCTCTCCAATCCTATCACTGCTGCGTTTTTGCCCCTGTACACATGCTTGATTCTCTTTCGGAGACATAGCAATCCCTAGATTTTAAGATACTTACTAGTCAGGTACATTCTTAGGCGTTTAATATGCGGTGTTGAGTCCATTTCTTTGAGCAAGGAGTAACTCTTGTCTATTCCATATTTGGCTTAAGGAACTTTATCTGTGCTCATTTCAATCTCTGGTTTTATGCAGCACCCCAACTCACCTTTACCCTTAAGCAAGCATAAGTTGGTTTTCTAAATTTGAGACCCTGTTCTGTTCTGTAATTCAGTTCCTGTGTAGCCAAGTTTACATTCCGTGTATTACTGATATCTTATGATGTTTCTTTTTCTGTGTGACTTATTTCAGTTAGAATCATCATACCTGAATCCACTCATTGTGCTACTAAGGGCCTGATGACACAGATTTCATTGCTGAGTGATATTGCTTTGTAAGTAAATACCACAACTTTTTTATCCATTTTTCACTTTCTGCGATGTTGAACTTGTACTGTAAACGAGGTTCTTGTAAACAGAGCCGTTCCAAACTTTGGGGTGGCTGTGTCTTTTTGATTTTAAATTCCCTAAGCTATAGGACCATAAGTGGAAGTGCCCTAGGCTCTGTTGCTTTGTTTTTTAGATGTTTCAGGAAACACCATACAGTTCTCCCGATTGGTTGTTGGCAATTTACATCCCACCCTTCAGCATAACAAGGCTCCCAGTTCTCCATGGCCTGTCCTGCCTTTCTGGATTTTACACTTTTTTCAGATGGCCCTTTTGACCGGGTGGAAGTGAGACTTCATTGTAGTGCAGATTTCCTTTGCAAGCTTGCTTGGTTGGCCAAAAAGGGCGTATGCGTTTTTTCCTGAATATATTCAGGAAAAAACGCATACGCCCTTTTTGGCCAAGTGCATCATTGTGGACGTTCTGCCTCTTTTCCTATGCTTTCAATGCAATTCCAGTCTACCTCCTGAAATCGGTTTCCTGCAATTCTGCCCCGCTTTCAAGTCCTCTTGGCAGCCTTACTTCAGTCTATTTTTGGACGATAGCTCTCATTTATAACTCTGCAGGTTTGTGAATTACAGTGCCCCTGAGCTCCTTTCTTCAACTCGCTTTCTTTTGAGCTGGCCGCAACACCGCAGGATGGCTTCAGGCCCTAATCTGGTTCCGGCACGGCACGCTGAGCCTCTGGTTATTTCCTCTTCCTGGTGGGAAATGAGAGTTAAATTTGCCCGTCCAGACACCTCCAGCTAGCCTCTCATTGGTTCTCGCTATTCCTGTTCATCTTCCGCAGAAATTGCAAACTGTGCCAAACAGGAGGTTAAAGGCGCTGACTCTCCAAGTGGGGAGAGTGTTAGTAAAGCATCTGGAATGTTGCACCCGAGTACCAGGGGAGGAAAACTGAGACATATTTGAACACGTCTCTCGTTCACATGGTTGATCATACTTGGGTTCCACATGCATGTTTTAGCTGAAGGAAGAATACCTTAAACCTTGAGAGTTGAGACCCGTGAAATGGGTACCATGCAATATGACTTCAAAGGGTCTTCATTTGCTCACCGAACCTCTCCAATCCTATCACTGCTGCGTTTATGCCCCTGTACACATGCTTGATTCTCTTTCAGAGACATAGCAATCCATAGGTTTTAAGATACTTACTAGTCAGGTACATTCTTAGGCGTTTAATATGCGGTGTTGAGTCCATTTCATTGAGCAAGGAGTAGCTCTTGTCTATTCCATATTTGGCTTAAGGAACTTTATCTGTGCTCATTTCAATCTCTGGTTTTATGCAGTACCCCAACTCACCTTTACCCTTAAGCAAGCATAAGTTGGTTTTCTAAATTTGAGACCCTGTTCTGTTCTGTAATTCAGTTCCTGTGTAGCCAAGTTTACATTCCGTGTATTACTGATATCTTATGATGTTTCTTTTTCTGTGTGACTTATTTCAGTTAGAATCATCATACCTGAATCCACTCATTGTGCTGCTAAGGGCCTGATGACATAGATTTCATTGCTGAGTGATACTGCATTGTACGTAAGTACCACAAGTTCTTTATCCATTTTTCACTTTCTGTGATATTGAACTTGTACGGTAAACGAGGTTCTTGTAAACAGAGGCGTCCCAAACTTTGGGGTGGCTGTGTCTTTTTGATTTTAATTTCCCTAAGCTATAGGACCATAAGTGGAAGTGCCCTAGGCTCTGTTGCTTTGTTTCTTAGATGTTTCAGGAAACACCATACACTTCTCCAGAGTGTCTGTTGGCAATTTACATCCCACCCATCAGCATAACAAGGCTCCCAGTTCTCCATGGCCTGTCCTGCCTTTCTGGATTTTACACTTTTTTCAGATGGCCCTTTTGACCGGGGGGACGTGAGACTTCATTGTAGTGCAGATTTCCTTTGCAAGCTTGCTTGGTTGGCCAAAAAGGGCGTATGCGTTTTTTCCTGAATATATTCAGGAAAAAACGCATACGCCCTTTTTGGCCAAGTGCATCATTGTGGACGTTCTGCCTCTTTTCCTATGCTTTCAATGCAATTCCAGTCTACCTCCTGAAATCGGTTTCCTGCAATTCTGCCCCGCTTTCAAGTCCTCTTGGCAGCCTTACTTCAGTGTATTTTTGGACGATAGCTGTCATTTATAACTCTGCAGGTTTGTGAATTACAGTGCCCCTGAGCTCCTTTCTTCTACTTGCTTTCTTGTGACCTGGCCGCAACACCGCAGGATGGCTTCAGGCCCTAATCTGGTTCCGGCACGGCACGCTGAGCCTCTGGTTAATTCCTCTTCCTGGTGGGAAATGAGAGTTAAATTTGCCCGTCCAGACACCTCCAGCTAGTCTCTCATTGGTTCTCGCTATTCCTGTTCATCTTCCGCAGAAATTGCAAACTGGGCCAAACAGGAGGTTAAAGGCGCTGACTCTCCAAGTGGGGAGAGTGTTAGTAAAGCGTCTGGAATGTTGCACCCGAGTACCAGGGTACGAGAACTGAGACATATTTGAACACGTCTCCCGATAACATGGTTGATCATACTCTAGGTTCCACATGCATGTTTTAGCTGAAGGAAGAATACCTTAAACCTGGGTAGTTGAAACCCGTGGAATGGGTACCATGCAATATGACTTCAAAGGGTCTTCATTTGCTCACGAACCTCTCCAATCCTATCACTGCTGCGTTTATGCCCCTGTACCCATGCTTGATTCTCTTTCGGAGACATAGCAATCCATAGGTTTTAAGATACTTACTAGTCAGGTACATTCTTAGGCGTTTAATATGCGGTGTTGAGTCCATTTCATTGAGCAAGGAGTAGCTCTTGTCTATTCCATATTTGGCTTAAGGAACTTTATCTGTGCTCATTTCAATCTCTGGTTTTATGCAGCACCCCAACTCACCTTTCCCCTTAAGCAAGCATAAGTTGGTTTTCTAAATTTGAGACCCTGTTCTGTTCTGTAATTCAGTTCCTGTGTAGCCAAGTTTACATTCCGTGTATTACTGATATCTTATGATGTTTCTTTTTCTGTGTGACTTATTTCAGTTAGAATCATCATACCTGAATCCACTCATTGTGCTGCTAAGGGCCTGATGACACAGATTTCATTGTTGAGTGATATTGCTTTGTAAGTAAATACCACAACTTCTTTATCCATTTTTCACTTTCTGCGATGTTGAACTTGTACTGTAAACGAGGTTCTTGTAAACAGAGCCGTCCCAAATTTTGGGGTGGCTGTGTCTTTTTGATTTTAATTTCCCTAAGCTATAGGACCATAAGTGGAAGTGCCCTAGGCTCTGTTGCTTTGTTTTTTAGATGTTTCAGGAAACACCATACACTTCTCCAGAGTGGCTGTTGGCAATTTACATCCCGCCCATCAGCATAAGAAGGCTCCCAGTTCTCCATGGCCTGTCGTGCCTTTATGGATTTTACACTTTTTTCAGATGGCCCTTTTGACCGGGGGGAAGTGAGACTTCATTGTAGTGCACATTTCCTTTGCAAGCTTGCTTGGTTGGCCAAAAAGGGCGTATGCGTTTTTTCCTGAATATATTCAGGAAAAAACGCATACGCCCTTTTTGGCCAAGTGCATCATTGTCGAGTTTCTGACTCTCTTCATATGCTTTCAATGCAATTCCAGTCTACCTCCTGAAATCGGTTTCCTGCAATTCTGCCTTGCTTTCAATGCCTCTTCATAGCCTTACCTCAATATATTTTTTAAAAATAGTTGGCCTTTATAACTCTGCAGGTTTTCAAATTGCAGTGGCCCTTAGCTCCATTTTTTAGCTCTTATTTTTGTGGTCTTGCCCCATAACCACAGGATTCCTTGAAGCCCTATTTTTCTTCTGGGGCACCTTGCTGTGCCTTTGGTTAATTCTTCTTACTGATGTGATATTAGAGTGACATGTGCCCATTGAAACCGCTACAGCTAGTTTCTCACTGGTTCCCCCTATTCCCATTCATCCTCTGCACTAACTGCAGACTGTGCGATACCAGAACTTAAAGGCATTGACTCCATGTGGGGATGTTGTTAGTAAAGCGGCTGGAATGTCGATCCGGAGCCCCAGGAGAGGAAAAATGAGGTGCGTTTTAGAAACCTTTCCCGATCATATGGTATACCAGTCGCTGGGTTTCCCAAGCATGGTTTAGCTGTAGGAAGATTCCCTTCAACCTGGAGTGTTGGGACCCTTGGACTGAGTAGCATGAAGTATTGCATTAAACTTTCGGCAGTTGCTCACCAAAGCTCACCAATCCTGTCAGCCCCAAGTGTCCAGCCTTATGTCTTATCCAGCTGTGGGTTTATATGTGGTCAATCCAGGTTGCATCACAGCCCCTGAGCGAATTTTGTAAGAATTTTTCTCTCTTTCATTGTTTCAGCGTTTTGTTTTTAAAATTTATTTCTATAATGGGGTTTAGCTCCTTTTCACTGCTGTGTTTGTGCCGCTCTGCACACACTTGATTCCCTTATGGAGATATATCAATACATGGGTTTTAAGATTCTTATTCCTCAGATATATTTCTCTGCGGTGTATAGGGTGTGTTGAGGCCTGTTCATTGAGCAAGGTGTAGATCTTGTCTAATACCTATTTGGTTTATTGAACGGTATCTGTGCTAATTTCAAACTCTGGTTTTATGCATCACCCCACCTCTCCTTTCCCCTTAAGCTGACATAAGTGTGTTTTCTAA
Organism: Delphinus delphis; assembly: GCF_949987515.2. Lineage (NCBI taxonomy): Eukaryota > Metazoa > Chordata > Mammalia > Artiodactyla > Delphinidae > Delphinus > Delphinus delphis. The sequence continues at coordinate 964,193 of NW_027192701.1, read as the reverse complement.
ATGTGAGACACTGTTCTGTTCTGTAATTCATTTCTTGTGCAGCCATATTTACCCTCCCTCTATAAGTGATATCTTATGATATGTTTCTTTTTCTGTTTGACTTATTTCAAGTAGTATTATCGGACCTAAATCCACTCTTTATCCTTCTACTAGCCTTATTACATTGATTTCATGGTGAAGAGATATTCCATTGTACATAAGTACCACATCTTCTTTATCCATTGTTCTCTTTCCTGGGATATTTAAGGTGTACTGAAGTTGAGGTTCTTGTAAACAGAGTAGCCCTAAACTGTGGTGTGCTTGTGTCTTGTTGATTTTTAGACTTCCCTAGATATACTCCCATGATTGGAAGTGTCCTATGCTCTGTAGCTCTGTTTTTTAGATGATTTAGGAACCACCATACACTTCTCCAGAGTGGCTCTTGGCAGTTCACACACTGCCCATCAGCGTATAAAGGCTCCCTGTTCTCCATGGCCTGTCCTGCATTTCTGGTTTTTACAATTTTTTAGGATGGCCCTTTTGACCGGTGGGAAGTGAGACTTCTTTGTTGTGCACATTTGCATTGCTTGCTTGCTTCGTTGCCCATAAAGTGCGTATGCGTTTTTTCCTGGATATAATCAGGAAAAAACGCATACGCCCTTTTGGGCCAACTGCATCATTGTCGAAATTCTGCCGCTTTTCATGTGCGTTAAAGACGAGTCCAATCTATCTCTTGAAATCTGTTTCTTGCAATTCTGTCTTGCATTCAGATCCTCTTCTTTGCCTTACCTCAACATATTTTTGGACGTTAGTTTTCATTTATAACTCTGCAGGTTTGTGAATTGCAGTGACCCTGAGCTCCATTTTTTAAGTTGCTCTTTTGTGAGCTGGCCTCAAACCTGCAGGATTGCTTCAGGCCCTATTTTGGCTCCGGCGAGGCAGGCTGAGCCTTTCTTTAATTCTTATTCTTAATGGGAAATTAGAGTGATATGTGCCCGTCCAAACCCCTACAACTCTTCTCTCATTGGTTCCCCCTCTTCCCGTTCATCCTCCTCACAATTTGCAAAATGTGTGAAACAGAAGTTTAAATGTGCTGATTCTCCAAGTGGGGAGATTCTAAGTAGCGTGGCTGGAATGGTGAACAGGAGCACCAGGAGAGGATAAATGAGGTGCATTTTAGACACATCTCCCGATCACATGGTGTACAGTCCTCTGGGTTTTCCATGCATGTTTTAGCTGTAGGAAGATCCCTTGAACCTGCAGATTTGGGACCCATTGAATGGGTACCAGGTAGTATTACTTTAAAGGGTGTGCATTTCCTCACCCAACCTCACATTTCTCTTAGCGCAAACAGTTTCCAGCCTTATGTCTCATCCTGCTGTGGGTCTAGATGTGTTCAATCCATGTTGCATCACCGTCCCTGAGGAAAAGTTGTAAGAGGTTTTCTCTGTCTCTCTGTCGTTTATTTTTTTCAATTTATTACTATATTGGTTACAGCTGATTTTCAAAGCTCTGTTTCTTGCTGCTGTACATCCACTTGATTCACGTACAGAGAGACATCAATAAATTCTTTTTCAGATTCTTACCAGTCGTATATATTCTTTTCCGGTGACTTGAGTGTGCTGAGTGCAGTTCTTTTAGCTACCGTGTAGGCCTTGTTGATTATCAGTTTGGTATTTGGAATGGTATCTTTGCTAATTTCAACCTCCTGGATGATGCCTCACCCCTCCCCACCTTTCCCGTTTAGCAGCCTTATGCGTGTTTTCTACATATTTGACTATGTTTTTGTTTTGTAATTTATTTCATGTGTAGCCATTTTGGATTCCACCTTTAAGTGATATCTTATGATATGTGTCTTTTTCTTTTTGAATTCTGTCACTTAGAATGATCATACGTAACTCCTCTGGAGTCGTTACAACTGGCCATATTTCATTGATTTCCAGGCTGAATAATATTCCACTCTACCTAAGTACCACATCTCTATCCATTTTTCCCCTCCAGAGACATTTAAGTTATATCCTAGTCGAGGATCTTTTAAACAGAGAGGGGGTAAACATTGGGGTGCCTGTGTCCTCTCGATTTTTGTTTTTCCCAAGATATACGCCCATGAGTGCAAGTGCCCTATGCTCTGTAGCTCATTTTTTAGATGCTTTAGTAAACACAATACACTTCTCCAGAATGGCCGTTGGCAATATACATTTCCACTATAAGTCTCACAGGGCTCCCTCTTCTCGTTGCCCTGTCCTGCATTTCTGTTGTTTACGCTTTATGAGGATGGCTCTTCTGACTGATGCGAAGTGATATCTTTTGTAGTATTGACTTCCAGTGCCCACCTGTTTGGTTGGCTAAAAAAGTGTATGCCCTTTTCTTGAATATATACAGAAAAGAACGCATACACCCTTTTTGGCCAACTGCAATGTTGGCAATGTTCAGCTCCTTTTCTTGTGCTTAATGGCGAGTCCTTTCTACCTCCTCAAATCCCTTTCCTGCCATTCTCCCTTGCTTACAAGTCCTTTTCTCTGACTTTCCTCAAGACATTTTTCAGTGATGGATATTTTCAACTCTGCAGTTTTGTGAATTTTACTGCCCCTGAGTTCCATTGTTCAACTCGTGTTTATGGGAACTGGCCACAAAGCAGCGGGATTTCCTCAAGCCCTATACTGTTTCCATGGGCAACCCTAGCCTTTGGTCAATTCGTCTTCCTGATTGGAAATTAGAGTGACATGTGCCTGTCTGAACACCTAGGACTTGTCTCTCATTGTTCCTCATCCTTCCGCTTCATCCTCTGGACAAATTCCAAACTGTACACAACAGGATGTTGACAGTGCTGACATCTCCAAGTGGGGAGACTGTTAGTAAAGACGCTGGAGGGGTGAACCCGAGCACCAGGAGATGAGGAGATGAGATGCCTTTTCCAAACTCTTCCCGATCAGACGGTATACCATCCTCTGGGTGTGACAGACATGTTTTAGCAGTAGGAAGAGTCCCATTCATGTAAGGAGAACACCAGGGCTTTTTCAAAATCAGTGTCTCCCCGAAACCCAAACTGGGGAAGTTTTTAAGCTACGGCTACACATATGTTCATTAAGGGCCCTGGGAAGTAGGCAGAGTCCAAACTTTAGATGATTGAAGTCTTCAGGGTCAGAAGCACTCACCACCAGCTTCCCTTAGGCTACACTTTAACTGTCATTGATAGATGATGTCAATAAAAATATCTATTCTTTTTCAGATTATTTCCCCTTATAGGTTATTGCAAAATGTTGAGTGTAGTTCCCTGTGCTATACAGTAGTTCCTTGTTGATGATCTATTTTATACATAGCAGTGTGTATGTGTTCATTCCAAACTGTTAATTTATCCCTCCTCCCACCTTTCCCCTTTGGTAATAATAAATTATAAGATTTTATACTTCTCAGAAATGGGGGAGCTGAAAGAGAGGTATCATTTTCAATGGAAAAGCATTTAAAACAAGATTGAAGGTTTAACCAAGATTATTAGCTGTACATCCTTGGAAAGAAATCACTTCGTTTCTCTAATATTGACCTGACAAATAAGACAAACCTTTTCACTGAACTTGCTTATAAAAAGTGATGGAAATATCAAATGGAAGTGTTAAAAACATCTTATTTTACCCGAGCCTTATACACTGTTCTATGTTAACTACAGTTTGGCTCACACATCTGTTCATTGAGGTTACAATAGTCTCAATTTCTGTTACTGATCCTCCAGAGTGGACCCCAACAAGTGTCCCCCTGCCCAGTGTCATTGGGGCCAACAGATCGAGACTGAGTTTGGTTCACAAGCAAAGGAAACTTTATATTTTGATCAGAGAATGGAAAGGTGAGAACATGCACTACCCCGTGGGCTGTGGGCTGGGCTGCTGTGTAGAGATCCTGTCAGAGTCAGTGGGAGGGAGGGAGGCGGCGGAGCTCTCGAGGGCCGGGTTGGCTGTAGCTCAGGCTCTATATCGTGGAGTCTGCACTGGGCCCCAGGAGCTGAGGTGTCGACCCAGCCATTCTGCACTAGGAAATCTGGTCTGAAGTGCCGGGTGTGGAACCTCTGCATGCGGGACCCTAGGAGCACGTGAAATTAGACAAAGCACAAAGGATAAAAAAGGTTAGACTTGACTTTATTGCCCAGATTCTATTTTTATCTCCCAGGGATTTTTAATGGGCTTTGCTGGGGACAAACCCCTCCTCTGCCTTTTGTCCCGTTCCTCATTCTTGGAGTGCTGAGGGTGCAGACCCTTCTTCTGTAACTGCTGAGTGCTGAGTTGGGAGTCCTCATACCCTGGGGCGAGGGTCAGAGCTTCTCCCCAGCAGCCTCCCGGTGACGTTGATTGTCCCCAGGACCCCTGCCTCCCTGCTCGTCCACCTGAGCACCAGCATTGGAAGTGTTATAGATTCTAATGACCTTTAAGGGTCCAGGAAAGAGATGTGCAGAGACGCTGTGGGGGCCGGTTTCACCCCGCCCCACATTTGTTCAGCCACCTTAGGCTGACCGTCTCTGCCAGCCTAGATGCTCTGACCAGTAGTCTGCGCTTTCTTCAGTTAAGCCCCTGAATTAACGTACAAACAGCACCAGGTGTCAGAGCCCTGCCCGCTCAACTCCCAGACAGTCCAGGGTCAGTGGTGATCAAGGACCATGATGGCTACTGAGTCAACAGCCTTTTGAAGTAAACAGGAGTCCAGCCGGTCTTATTGGCCACCATCATCACGGTGTCTGTCGGCTTTTCTATGGTGACAGTGTGGTATACTGTTCCCCCGCCAAGATTATTAGCTCCCCTCTGGGTGCAGTAAGTCCTGCAAGCAGTAGTCTACTCTTTTGGGACACACTCTTGTTGTTTTATGAGAGAAACTCCAGGTCAAGTGATGTTCACACGAGTCGTCATGGTGCCCTGTTGCCCCCGGTTATCTCTCTGGATGTTGGAGTTGGAGGGCCTCCTCACTCGAGGTCGGTGTGCCCACGGAGCGAACCCTGCAACTTCAGGGCATGGTTGGTGGTTAGGATCACCACGTGGGGTCCTTTTCCCTTAGGAGGGAGGTGGCCTTTTGGGCTGCTGATTTCCAGGTTTTTAGATACCGCCAGTATCTTGGCCAGATGTGGCAGTGGGCCAAGCCCCTTAGTGACCGTAGTTTATCCTACCTGGATGGCATTCTTGCATTGTTCCATTTCAAGTGGTCCCAGTTTTTGCACTAATTCTCCAATGGCGATTCACCTTTCACCGGGAATGTAAAGGTCAAAGGGTTTAGCTAAATTAGGGAGTTCCAGGGCAAGGGTCTGAATTGACTGCTCTTTCCATTCTTGAAAGGCCACTTCTGGATTCTATTCAAAAGGATCATCATCTTTTCCTTTCAGTGTTTCATATAGAGGCCCAGCTAGTAGACTGTAGCTAGGGATCCAGAAGCAGCAAACCCTGGCCTCCCCAGGAACCCCTAAGCTGTCTTCTAGTTTTAGAAAGGGGTAAGGCTGAAAATGGTTTCTTCCCTTTCCTGGGATGGGCTTCTCTGACCTTCTGTGAGAATGAAGCCCAGGCAGGTCACCGCAGTCTGTGATATTTGAGCTTTTTCTTGGACAACTTCTATCCTTTATTGGCTTGGTAGTTCAGAGGCCTCCTTAGTAGGGCTGGTGATCAGAATGTCGTCTGCATATTGAAGGAGGGTTTCCTTTTCCAGAGGTAGAACTTTTAGGTCTTTAGCTAAGCTTTCCCCAAAGATGGTGTGGGAATTTTTGCACCCTTGGGGCCAGACGGCCCGGAAGTATTGTTTTAGTTGTATGTTGAGTCCTGCCACTCACAAGCCAAAATTTCTTGTGACTCTGGGACTAATGGAATACAAAAGAAGGCATCATTGAAGACTAATACAGAATACCATGTCCTGGTGGTTGGTAGAATGACCAGCAGGGTGTAGGAATTAGGAGCAACTGGAGGTATATCCTCGGTGGCTTCACTGACTGTCCTGACATCCTTTACCAGGTCCCCAGCAGCCCATGGGGCTCTCGTGGTCAGACCAATCCCAGAATATGGAGCTCACCTGGGCAGGTACCCCACCCCCACCCCAGCCCACGGGGCTCTCGTGGTCAGGCCCCTCCCAGGATACAGAGCTACCCTTGCAGGTACCGTGGCAGGGCTGGGCACACAGGAACCGTGCACATAGCCCTCATTGCAGAGCACCCCCAGCTCACCTGTCGCTCAGAGCTGACACAGAGCACCTCAGAGCAGGACTTGAACTAACAAACAGCAGCTGCGACAGGTCTGTGACCCTGGGCATCACTCCGTGAGGCCTCCCTCCACCTGGTCTTCCAGAGACTTCCACTGCACCCGGGGCACCAGGCCTCTGTCTCCAACCACCACCCACCCCTCCTCTCCCTGACTCCTGGGTTCCTCTCATTAGGAGAGGGTTTTCTTGAAGTTGTCTCCCACTCATGGGCCAGATAAAATGATTAGAAAACAAGCCAAAGCTGCAGCCCCTTGTCTATCCTGACTCTCAGGAGCCCACACCTGTTCCTTGGACCTGGCCGGTTCAGCAAGTTCCATTTTCTGCAACTGTGAGCCCCTGAGGGGTGATGATTGGCTGACCTGGGCAGCCTTACCGTGCCGGCCAGCCCTCCCCAGGTGTGCCTGGGTTGAGATCAATATAAATACCACTCCAGGCAGCAAGAGCCCCTGCAGCCGTGCCTGACGCCATTTTCTCTGCCCTGTCAGCAGTCTCGGGGCTGGGCTGGTGGGAGGGAGTGAGAGGCCACGGCTTTGTGGGTGGCCCAGTGTGAGTGGGGCTCTGCTGGACTTTCTGCAGCAGTTGCCAGGCTGCCACCTGCTAAAGAAGAGGATGTGTCACCCATACCTGCTGCTGGAATTTCTCCCTGGGCAGAGGTGAGGAAGGAAAAAAGCAGTGGGGGCAGGGACAGGACGGGTATCTCAGGCAGGGAAATGGAAATCTTCCAGAAGAGCACCCAGGGCCAGGACCATCCTGGCTGGCCTGCAGGCACCAAGTCGGCCGGCATGCTGTCACTCGTGTGGCTCTATGGCCCTTCCTCTAGGCTTTCAAGTCCTTGTATATATTCAGGTGTTTTACCTGGGACGGGTGGGAATAGTTCAGCAGCAACTGGCCTGGGGCTCAGCTCACGTTTACTCACAGATGCCTCGGCACGGTGCCCCAGCTTTGCAATGAGGACGCTTGTTGCGTGGGGGCTGCTGGCTGAATGGGAGACGATTCCCCACCACTGACCAACTTCAGAATTGTTTACAACTGGAGCAAGTGCCCTGATACGGTTTTCCTCTGTGTAACTGGTGGGTTCTGTGTTTTTTTTCTCTTTTTCGTTTTTGGTTCAAGGTAGATTTTATTCCTCTTTTTTGTATTTACAGATATAAGCATGGAAATAATTTATTCATATAAATACATGTATGTGCAGGGAATAATTGTTTTTTCTGTTTTATTTTTTAAATTTTACTTCTTTTTAATTTTGAATTTTATTTTATATTTTTATACAGCAGGTTCTTATTGGTTATCTATTTTATACATATAAATGTATACATGCCAATCCCAGTCTCTCAACTCCTCCCACCACCACCCCCCCAACAGCTTTCCCCCCTTGTTGTCCATACGTTTGTTGTCTACATCTGTTGCTCTGTTTATGCCTTGCAAAATGGTTAATCTGTACAGTTTTTCTAGGTTCCACATATATGCATGAATATACAAGATTTGTTTTTCTCTTTCTGACTTACTTCACTCTGTATGACAGTCTCTAGATCCATCGACGTCTCTACAAATGACCCAATTTCATTCCTTTTCATGGCTTAGTAATATTCCATTTTATATATGTACCACAGCTTTATGCATTCGTCTGTCTGTGGGCATTTAGGTTGCTTCCATTACCTCGATATTGTAAATAGTGATGCAATGAACATTGCGGTGAATGACTCTTTTTGATTTATGGTTTTGTCTGGGTATATGTCCAGTACTGGGATTGCTGTATCATATGGTAATTCTATTGTTAGTTTCTTAAGAAATTCCATATTGTTCTCCATAATGACTGTATCAATTTATATTCCCAACAATAGTGGAAGAGGGTTCCTTTTCTCCACATCCTTTCCAGCATTTTTTGTTTGTAGATTTTCAATGATGCCTATTCTACCAGGTGTGAGGTGATACCTCATTGTTGAATCCATTTCGTTGAGCAAGGGGTAGCTCTTGTCTATTACATATTTGGCTTATGGAACGGTATCTGTGCTAATTTCAAACTCTGCTTTTATGCAGCACCCCAACTCACCTTCCCCCTTAAGCAGGCATAAGTTGGTTTTCTAAACTTGAGACCCTGTTCTGTTTTGTAATTCAGTTCATGTGTAGCCAAGTTCACATTCTGTGTATTAGTGATACCTTATGATGTTTCTTTTTCTGTGTGACTTATTTCACTTAGAATCATCGTGCCTCAATGCACTCATTATGCTGGTACGGGCCTGGTGACATAGATATCATTGCTGAGTGGTATTCTGTTGTACATAAGTACCGCAACTTCTTTATCCATTATTTGCTCTCTGGGATATTTAACTTGTGCCATAGAAGAGATTTCTGTAAAAAGAGCCATCCCAAATTTTGGGGTTGCTGTGTCTTTTTGATATTAATTTCCCTAAGCTATAGGACCATAAGTGGAAGTGCCCTAGGCTCTGTTGCTTTGTTTTTTAGATGTTTCAGGAAACACCATACACATCTCCCGAGTGTCTGTTGGCAATTTACATCCCGCCCATCAGCATAACAAGGCTCCCAGTTCTCCATGGCCTGTCCTGCCTTTCTGGGTTTTACACTTTTTTCAGATGGCCCTTTTGACCGGGGGGAAGTGAGACTTCATTGTAGTGCAGATTTCCTTTGCAAGCTTGCTTGGTTGGCCAAAAAGGGCGTATGCGTTTTTTCCTGAATATATTCAGGAAAAAACGCATACGCCCTTTTGGCACAGTGCATCATTGTGGACGTTCTGCCTCTTTTCCTATGCTTTCAATGCAATTCCAGTCTACCTCCTGAAATCGGTATCCTGCAATTCTGCCCCGCTTTCAAGTCCTCTTGGCAGCCTTACTTCAGTATATTTTTGGACGATAGCTGTCATTTATAACTATGCAGGTTTGTGAATTACAGTGCCCCTGAGCTCCTTTCTTCAACTCGCTTTCTTTTGAGCTGGCCGCAACACCGCAGGATGGCTTCAGGCCCTAATCTGGTTCCGGTACGGCACGCTGAGCCTTTGGTTATTTCCTCTTCCTGGTTGGAAATGAGTGTTAAATTTGCCCGTCCAGACACCTCCAGCTAGCCTCTCATTGGTTCTCGCTATTCCTGTTCATCTTCCGCAGAAATTGCAAACTGGGCCAAACAGGAGGTTAAAGGCGCTGACTCTCCAAGTGGGGAGAGTGTTAGTAAAGCGTCTGGAATGTTGCACCCGAGTACCAGGGGAGGAAAACTGAGACATATTTGAACACGTCTCCCGATCACATGGTTGATCATACACTAGGTTCCACATGCATGTTTTAGCTGAAGGAAGAATACCTTAAACCTGGGTAGTTGAAACCCTTGGAATGGGTACCATGCAATATGACTTCAAAGGGTCTTCATTTGCTCACCGAACCTCTCCAATCCTATCACTGCTGCGTTTATGCCCCTGTACACATGCTTGATTCTCTTTCGGAGACATAGCAATCCATAGGTTTTACGATACTTACTAGTCAGGTACATTCTTAGGCGTTTAATATGCGGTGTTGAGTCCATTTCGTTGAGCAAGGAGTAGCTCTTGTCTATTCCATATTTGACTTAAGGAACTTCATCTGTGCTCATTTCAATCTCTGGTTTTATGCAGCACCCCAACTCACCTTTACCCTTAAGCAAGCATAAGTTCGTTTTCTAAATTTGAGACCCTGTTCTGTTCTGTAATTCAGTTCCTGTGTAGCCAAGTTTACATTCCGTGTATTACTGATATCTTATGATGTTTCTTTTTCTGTGTGACTTATTTCAGTTAGAATCATCATACCTGAATCCACTCATTGTGCTGCTAAGGGCCTGATGACACAGATTTCATTGCTGAGTGATATTGCTTTGTAAGTAAATACCACAACTTCTTTATCCATTTTTCACTTTCTGCGATGTTGAACTTGTACTGTAAACGAGGTTCTTGTAAACAGAGCCGTTCCAAACTTTGGGGTGGCTGTGTCTTTTTGATTTTAATTTCCCTAAGCTATAGGACCATAAGTGGAAGTGCCCTAGGTTCTGTTGCTTTGTTTTTTAGATGTTTCAGGAAACACCATACACTTCTCCCGAGTGGTTGTTGGCAATTTACATCCCGCCCATCAGCATAACAAGGCTCCCAGTTCTCCATGGCCAGTCCTGCCTTTCTGGATTTTACACTTTTTACAGATGGCCCTTTTGACCGAGGGGAAGTGAGACTTCATTGTAGTGCAGATTTCCTTTGCAAGCTTGCTTGGTTGGCCAAAAAGGGCGTATGCGTTTTTTCCTGAATATATTCAGGAAAAAACGCATACGCCCTTTTTGGCCAAGTGCATCATTGTGGACGTTCTGCCTCTTTTCCTATGCTTTCAATGCAATTCCAGTCTACCTCCTGAAATCGGTTTCCTGCAATTCTGCCCCGCTTTCAAGTCCTCTTGGCAGCCTTACTTCAGTCTATTTTTGGACGATAGCTGTCATTTATAACTCTGCAGGTTTGTGAATTATAGTGCCCCTGAGCTCCTTTCTTCAACTCGCTTTCTTTTGAGCTGGCCGCAACACCGCAGGATGGCTTCAGGCCCTAATCTGGTTCCGGTACGGCACGCTGAGCCTTTGGTTATTTCCTCTTCCTGGTGGGAAATGAGAGTTAAATTTGCCCGTCCAGACACCTCCAGCTAGCCTCTCATTGGTTCTCGCTATTCCTGTTCATCTTCCGCAGAAATTGCAAACTGGGCCAAACAGGAGGTTAAAGGGACTGACTCTCCAACTGGGGAGAGTGTTAGTAAAGCGTCTGGAATGTTGCACCCGAGTACCATGGGAGGAAAACTGAGACATATTTGAACACGTCTTCCGATCACATGGTTGATCATACTCTGGGTTCCACATGCATATTTTAGCTGAAGGAAGAATACCTAAAACCTCGGTAGTTGAAACCCGTGGAATGGGTACCATGCAATATGACTTCAAAGGGTCTTCATTTGCTCACCGAACCTCTCCAATCCTATCACTGCTGCGTTTATGCCCCTGTACACATGCTTGATTCTCTTTCGGAGACATAGCAATCCATAGGTTTTAAGATACTTACTAGTCAGGTACATTCTTAGGCGTTTAATATGCGGTGTTGAGTCCATTTCGTTGAGCAAGGAGTAGCTCTTGTCTATTCCATATTTGGCTTAAGGAACTTTATCTGTGCTCATTTCAATATCTGGTTTTATGCAGCACCCCAACTCACCTTTACCCTTAAGCAAGCATAAGTTGGTTTTCTAAATTTGAGACCCTGTTCTTTTCTGTAATTCAGTTCCTGTGTAGCCAAGTTTACATTCCGTGTATTAGTGATATCTTATGATGTTTCTTTTTCTGTGTGACTTATTTCAGTTAGAATCATCGTACCTGAATCCACTCATTATGCTGCTACGTGCCTGATGACATAGATTTCATTGCTGAGTGATACTGCATTGTACGTAAGTACCACAAGTTCTTTATCCATTTTTCACTTTCTGTGATATTGAACTTGTACGGTAAACGAGGTTCTTGTAAACGGAGGCGTCCCAAACTTTGGGGTGGCTGTGTCTTTTTGATTTTAATTTCCCTAAGCTATAGGACCATAAGTGGAAGTGCCCTACGTTCTGTTGCTTTGTTTTTTAGATGTTTCAGGAAACACCATACACTTCTCCCGAGTGGTTGTTGGCAATTTACATCCCGCCCATCAGCATAACAAGGCTCCCAGTTCTCCATGGCCTGTCCTGCCTTTCTGGATTTTACACTTTTTTCAGATGGCCCTTTTGACCGGGGGGAAGTGAGACTTCATTGTAGTGCAGATTTCCTTTGCAAGCTTGCTTGGTTGGCCAAAAAGGGCGTATGCGTTTTTTCCTGAATATATTCAGGAAAAAACGCATACGCCCTTTTTGGCCAAGTGCATCATTGTGGACGTTCTGCCTCTTTTCCTATGCTTTCAATGCAATTCCAGTCTACCTCCTGAAATCGGTTTCCTGCAATTCTGCCCTGCATTCAAGTCCTCTTGGCAGCCTTACTTCAGTCTATTTTTGGACGATAGCTGTCATTTATAACTCTGCAGGTTTGTGAATTACAGTGCCCCTGAGCTCCTTTCTTCAACTCGCTTTCTTTTGAGCTGGCCGCAACACCGCAGGTTGGCTTCAGGCCCTAATCTGGTTCCGGTACGGCACGCTGAGCCTTCGGTTATTTCCTCTTCCTGGTGGGAAATGAGAGTTAAATTTGCCCGTCCAGACACCTCCAGCTAGCCTCTCATTGGTTCTCGCTATTCCTGTTCATCTTCCGCAGAAATTGCAAACTGGGCCAAACAGGAGGTTAAAGGCGCTGACTCTCCAAGTGGGGAGAGTGTTAGTAAAGCGTCTGGAATGTTGCACCCGAGTACCAGGGGAGGAAAACTGAGACATATTTGAACACGTCTCCCGATCACATGGTTGATCATACACTAGGTTCCACATGCATGTTTTAGCTGAAGGAAGAATACCTTAAACCTGGGTAGTTGAAACCCTTGGAATGGGTACCATGCAATATGACTTCAAAGGGTCTTCATTTGCTCACCGAACCTCTCCAATCCTATCACTGCTGCGTTTATGCCCCTGTACACATGCTTGATTCTCTTTCGGAGACATAGCAATCCATAGGTTTTACGATACTTACTAGTCAGGTACATTCTTAGGCGTTTAATATGCGGTGTTGAGTCCATTTCGTTGAGCAAGGAGTAGCTCTTGTCTATTCCATATTTGACTTAAGGAACTTCATCTGTGCTCATTTCAATCTCTGGTTTTATGCAGCACCCCAACTCACCTTTACCCTTAAGCAAGCATAAGTTCGTTTTCTAAATTTGAGACCCTGTTCTGTTCTGTAATTCAGTTCCTGTGTAGCCAAGTTTACATTCCGTGTATTACTGATATCTTATGATGTTTCTTTTTCTGTGTGACTTATTTCAGTTAGAATCATCATACCTGAATCCACTCATTGTGATGCTAAGGGCCTGATGACATAGATTTCATTGCTGAGTGATATTGCTTTGTAAGTAAATACCACAACTTCTTTATCCATTTTTCACTTTCTGCGATGTTGAACTTGTACTGTAAACGAGGTTCTTGTAGACAGAGGCGTCCCAAACATTGGGGTGGCTGTGTCTTTTTGATTTTAATTTCCCTAAGCTATAGGACCATAAGTGGCAGTGCCCTAGACTCTGTTGCTTTGTTTTTTAGATGTTTCAGGAAACACCATACACTTCTCCCGAGTGTCTGTTGGCAATTTACATCCCGCCCATCAGCATAACAAGGCTCCCAGTTCTCCATGGCCTGTCCTGCCTTTCTGGATTTTACACTTTTTTCAGATGGCCCTTTTGACCGGGGGTAAGTGAGACTTCATTGTAGTGCAGATTTCCTTTGCAAGCTTGCTTGGTTGGCCAAAAAGGGCGTATGCGTTTTTTCCTGAATATATTCAGGAAAAAACGCATACGCCCTTTTTGGCCAAGTGCATCATTGTGGACGTTCTGCCTCTTTTCCTATGCTTTCAATGCAATTCCAGTCTACCTCCTGAAATCGGTTTCCTGCAATTCTGCCCCGCTTTCAAGTCCTCTTGGCAGCCTTACTTCAGTCTATTTTTGGACGATAGCTGTCATTTATAACTCTGCAGGTTTGTGAATTACAGTGCCCCTGAGCTCCTTTCTTCAACTCGCTTTCTTTTGAGCTGGCCGCAACACCGCAGGATGGCTTCAGGCCCTAATCTGGTTCCGGTACGGCACGCTGAGCCTTTGGTTATTTCCTCTTCCTGGTTGGAAATGAGTGTTAAATTTGCCCGTCCAGACACCTCCAGCTAGCCTCTCATTGGTTCTCGCTATTCCTGTTCATCTTCCGCAGAAATTGCAAACTGGGCCAAACAGGAGGTTAAAGGCGCTGACTCTCCAAGTGGGGAGAGTGTTAGTAAAGCGTCTGGAATGTTGCACCCGAGTACCAGGGGAGGAAAACTGAGACATATTTGAACACGTCTCCCGATCACATGGTTGATCATACACTAGGTTCCACATGCATGTTTTAGCTGAAGGAAGAATACCTTAAACCTGGGTAGTTGAAACCCTTGGAATGGGTACCATGCAATATGACTTCAAAGGGTCTTCATTTGCTCACCGAACCTCTCCAATCCTATCACTGCTGCGTTTATGCCCCTGTACACATGCTTGATTCTCTTTCGGAGACATAGCAATCCATAGGTTTTACGATACTTACTAGTCAGGTACATTCTTAGGCGTTTAATATGCGGTGTTGAGTCCATTTCGTTGAGCAAGGAGTAGCTCTTGTCTATTCCATATTTGACTTAAGGAACTTCATCTGTGCTCATTTCAATCTCTGGTTTTATGCAGCACCCCAACTCACCTTTACCCTTAAGCAAGCATAAGTTCGTTTTCTAAATTTGAGACCCTGTTCTGTTCTGTAATTCAGTTCCTGTGTAGCCAAGTTTACATTCCGTGTATTACTGATATCTTATGATGTTTCTTTTTCTGTGTGACTTATTTCAGTTAGAATCATCATACCTGAATCCACTCATTGTGATGCTAAGGGCCTGATGACATAGATTTCATTGCTGAGTGATATTGCTTTGTAAGTAAATACCACAACTTCTTTATCCATTTTTCACTTTCTGCGATGTTGAACTTGTACTGTAAACGAGGTTCTTGTAGACAGAGGCGTCCCAAACATTGGGGTGGCTGTGTCTTTTTGATTTTAATTTCCCTAAGCTATAGGACCATAAGTGGCAGTGCCCTAGACTCTGTTGCTTTGTTTTTTAGATGTTTCAGGAAACACCATACACTTCTCCCGAGTGTCTGTTGGCAATTTACATCCCGCCCATCAGCATAACAAGGCTCCCAGTTCTCCATGGCCTGTCCTGCCTTTCTGGATTTTACACTTTTTTCAGATGGCCCTTTTGACCGGGGGTAAGTGAGACTTCATTGTAGTGCAGATTTCCTTTGCAAGCTTGCTTGGTTGGCCAAAAAGGGCGTATGCGTTTTTTCCTGAATATATTCAGGAAAAAACGCATACGCCCTTTTTGGCCAAGTGCATCATTGTGGACGTTCTGCCTCTTTTCCTATGCTTTCAATGCAATTCCAGTCTACCTCCTGAAATCGGTTTCCTGCAATTCTGCCCCGCTTTCAAGTCCTCTTGGCAGCCTTACTTCAGTCTATTTTTGGACGATAGCTGTCATTTATAACTCTGCAGGTTTGTGAATTACAGTGCCCCTGAGCTCCTTTCTTCAACTCGCTTTCTTTTGAGCTGGCCGCAACACCGCAGGATGGCTTCAGGCCCTAATCTGGTTCCGGTACGGCACGCTGAGCCTTTGGTTATTTCCTCTTCCTGGTTGGAAATGAGTGTTAAATTTGCCCGTCCAGACACCTCCAGCTAGCCTCTCATTGGTTCTCGCTATTCCTGTTCATCTTCCGCAGAAATTGCAAACTGGGCCAAACAGGAGGTTAAAGGCGCTGACTCTCCAAGTGGGGAGAGTGTTAGTAAAGCGTCTGGAATGTTGCACCCGAGTACCAGGGGAGGAAAACTGAGACATATTTGAACACGTCTCCCGATCACATGGTTGATCATACACTAGGTTCCACATGCATGTTTTAGCTGAAGGAAGAATACCTTAAACCTGGGTAGTTGAAACCCTTGGAATGGGTACCATGCAATATGACTTCAAAGGGTCTTCATTTGCTCACCGAACCTCTCCAATCCTATCACTGCTGCGTTTATGCCCCTGTACACATGCTTGATTCTCTTTCGGAGACATAGCAATCCATAGGTTTTACGATACTTACTAGTCAGGTACATTCTTAGGCGTTTAATATGCGGTGTTGAGTCCATTTCGTTGAGCAAGGAGTAGCTCTTGTCTATTCCATATTTGACTTAAGGAACTTCATCTGTGCTCATTTCAATCTCTGGTTTTATGCAGCACCCCAACTCACCTTTACCCTTAAGCAAGCATAAGTTCGTTTTCTAAATTTGAGACCCTGTTCTGTTCTGTAATTCAGTTCCTGTGTAGCCAAGTTTACATTCCGTGTATTACTGATATCTTATGATGTTTCTTTTTCTGTGTGACTTATTTCAGTTAGAATCATCATACCTGAATCCACTCATTGTGATGCTAAGGGCCTGATGACATAGATTTCATTGCTGAGTGATATTGCTTTGTAAGTAAATACCACAACTTCTTTATCCATTTTTCACTTTCTGCGATGTTGAACTTGTACTGTAGACGAGGTTCTTGTAAACAGAGGCGTCCCAAACTTTGGGGTGGCTGTGTCTTTTTGATTTTAATTTCCCTAAGCTATAGGACCATAAGTGGCAGTGCCCTAGACTCTGTTGCTTTGTTTTTTAGATGTTTCAGGAAACACCATACACTTCTCCCGAGTGTCTGTTGGCAATTTACATCCCGCCCATCAGCATAACAAGGCTCCCAGTTCTCCATGGCCTGTCCTGCCTTTCTGGATTTTACACGTTTTTCAGATGGCCCTTTTGACCGGGGGTAAGTGAGACTTCATTGTAGTGCAGATTTCCTTTGCAAGCTTGCTTGGTTGGCCAAAAAGGGCGTATGCGTTTTTTCCTGAATATATTCAGGAAAAAACGCATACGCCCTTTTTGGCCAAGTGCATCATTGTGGACGTTCTGCCTCTTTTCCTATGCTTTCAATGCAATTCCAGTCTACCTCCTGAAATCGGTTTCCTGCAATTCTGCCCCGCTTTCAAGTCCTCTTGGCAGCCTTACTTCAGTCTATTTTTGGACGATAGCTGTCATTTATAACTCTGCAGGTTTGTGAATTACAGTGCCCCTGAGCTCCTTTCTTCAACTCGCTTTCTTTTGAGCTGGCCGCAACACCGCAGGATGGCTTCAGGCCCTAATCTGGTTCCGGTACGGCATGCTGAGCCTTTGGTTATTTCCTCTTCCTGGTGGGAAATGAGAGTTAAATTTGCCCGTCCAGACACCTCCAGCTAGCCTCTCATTGGTTCTCGCTGTTCCTGTTCATCTTCCGCAGAAATTGCAAACTGGGCCAAACAGGAGTTTAAAGGCGCTGACTCTCCAAGTCGGGAGAGTGTTAGTAAAGCGTCTGGAATGTTGCACCCAAGTACCAGGGTACGAAAACTGAGACATATTTGAACACGTCTCCCGATCACATGGTTGATCATACTCTGGGTTCCACATGCATGTTTTAGCTGAAGGAAGAATACCTAAAACCTGGGTAGTTGAAACCCGTGGAATGGGTACCATGCAATATGACTTCAAAGGGTCTTCATTTGCTCACCGAACCTCTCCAATCCTATCACTGCTGCGTTTATGCCCCTGTACACATGCTTGATTCTCTTTCGGAGACATAGCAATCTATAGGTTTTACGATACTTACTAGTCAGGTACATTCTTAGGCGTTTAATATGCGGTGTTGAGTCCATTTCGTTGAGCAAGGAGTAGCTCTTGTCTATTCCATATTTGACTTAAGGACTTTATCTGTGCTCATTTCAATCTCTGGTTTTATGCAGCACCCCAACTCACCTTTACCCTTAAGCAAGCATAAGTTGGTTTTCTAAATTTGAGACCCTGTTCTGTTCTGTAATTCAGTTCCTGTGTAGCCAAGTTTACATTCCGTGTATTACTGATATCTTATGATGTTTCTTTTTCTGTGTGACTTATTTCAGTTAGAATCATCATACCTGAATCCACTCATTGTGCTGCTAAGGGCCTGATGACATAGATTTCATTGCTGAGTGATATTGCTTTGTAAGTAAATACCACAACTTCTTTATCCATTTTTCACTTTCTGTGATGTTGAACTTGTACTGTAAACGAGGTTCTTGTAAACAGAGGCGTCCCAAACTTTAGGGTGGCTGTGTCTTTTTGATTTTAATTTCCCTAAGCTATAGGACCATAAGTGGCAGTGCCCTAGGCTCTGTTGCTTTGTTTTTTAGATGTTTCAGGAAACACCATACATTTCTCCCGAGTGTCTGTTGGCAATTTACGTCCCGCCCATCAGCATAACAAGGCTCCCAGTTCTCCATGGCCTGTCCTGCCTTTCTGGATTTTACACTTTTTTCAGTTGGCCCTTTTGACCGGGGGGAAGTGAGATTTCATTGCAGTGCAGATTTCCTTTGCAAGCTTGCTTGGTTGGCCAAAAGGCGTATGCGTTTTTTCCTGAATATATTCAGGAAAAAACGCATACGCCCTTTTTGGCCAAGTGCATCATTGTGGACGTTCTGCCTCTTTTCCTATGCTTTCAATGCAATTCCAGTCTACCTCCTGAAATCGGTTTCCTGCAATTCTGCCCCGCTTTCAAGTCCTCTTGGCAGCCTTACTTCAGTCTATTTTTGGACGATAGCTGTCATTTATAACTCTGCAGGTTTGTGAATTACAGTGCCCCTGAGCTCCTTTCTTCAACTCGCTTTCTTGTGACCTGGCCGCAACACCGCAGGATGGCTTCAGGCCCTAATCTGGTTCTGGCACGGCACCCTGAGCCTTTGGTTATTTCCTCCTCCTGGTGGGAAATGAGAGTTAAATTTGCCCGTCCAGACACCTCCAGCTAGCCTCTCATTGGTTCTCGCTATTCCTGTTCATCTTCCGCAGAAATTGCAAACTGGGCCAAACAGGAGGTTAAAGGGACTGACTCTCCAAGTGGGGAGAGTGTTAGTAAAGCGTCTGGAATGTTGCACCCGAGTACCAGGGGAGGAAAACTGAGACATATTTGAACACGTCTCCCGTTCACATGGTTGATCATACTTGGGTTCCACCTGCATGTTTTAGCTGAAGGAAGAATACCTTAAACCTGGAGAGTTAAGACCCGTGTAATGGGTACCATGCAATATGACTTCAAAGGGTCTTCATTTGCTCACCGAACCTCTCCAATCCTATCACTGCTGCGTTTATTCCCCTGTACACACGCTTGATTCTCTTTTGGAGACATAGCAATCCATAGGTTTTAAGATACTTACTAGTCAGGTACATTCTTAGGGGTTTAATATGGGGTTTTGAGTCCATTTCGTTGAGCAAGGAGTAGCTCTTGTCTATTCCATATTTGGCTTAAGGAACTTTATCTGTGCTCATTTCAATCTCTGGTTTTATGCAGCACCCCAACTCACCTTTCCCCTTAAGCAAGCATAAGTTGGTTTTCTAAATTTGAGACCCTGTTCTGTTTTGGAATGCAGTTCCTGTGTAGCCAAGTTTACATTCCGTGTATTAGTGATATCTTATGATGTTTCTTTTTCTGTGTGACTTATTTCAGTTAGAATCATCGTACCTGAATCCACTAATTATGCTGCTACGGGCCTGATGACATAGATTTCATTGCTGAGTGATACTGCATTGTACGTAGGTACCACAAGTTCTTTATCCATTTTTCACTTTCTGCGATGTTGAACTTGTACTGTAAACGAGGTTCTTGTAAACAGAGGCGTCCCAAACTTTGGGGTGGCTGTGTCTTTTTGATTTTAATTTCCCTAAGCTATAGGACCATAAGTGGCAGTGCCCTAGGCTCTGTTGCTTTGTTTTTTCGATGTTTCAGGAAACACCATACACTTCTCCCGAGTGGTTGTTGGCAATTTACATCCCGCCCATCAGCATAACAAGGCTCCCAGTTCTCCATGGCCTGTCCTGCCTTTCTGGATTTTACACTTTTTTCAGATGGCCCTTTTGACCTGGGGGAAGTGAGACTTCATTGTAGTGCAGATTTCCTTTGCAAGCTTGCTTGGTTGGCCAAAAAGGGCGTATGCGTTTTTTCCTGAATATATTCAGGAAAAAACGCATACGCCCTTTTTGGCCAAGTGCATCATTGTGGACGTTCTGCCTCTTTTCCTATGCTTTCAATGCAATTCCAGTCTACCTCCTGAAATCGGTTTCCTGCAATTCTGCCCCGCTTTCAAGTCCTCTTGGCAGCCTTACTTCAGTCTATTTTTGGACGATAGCTGTCATTTATAACTCTGCAGGTTTGTGAATTACAGTGCCCCTGAGCTCCTTTCTTCAACTCGCTTTCTTGTGACCTGGCCGCAACACCGCTGGATGGCTTCAGGCCCTAATCTGGTTCCGGGACGGCACGCTGAGCCTTTGGTTATTTCCTCTTCCTGGTGGGAAATGAGAGTTAAATTTGCCCGTCCAGACACCTCCAGCTAGTCTCTCATTGGTTCTCGCTATTTCTGTTCATCTTCCGCAGAAATTGCAAACTGGGCCAAACAGGAGGTTAAAGGCGCTGACTCTCCAAGTGGGGAGAGTGTTAGTAAAGCGTCTGGAATGTTGCACCCGAGTACCAGGGGAGGAAAACTGAGACATATTTGAACACGTCTCCCGTTCACATGGTTGATCATACTTGGGTTCCACATGCATGTTTTAGCTGAAGGAAGAATACCTTAAACCTGGGTAGGTGAAACCCGTGGAATGGGTACCATGCAATATGACTTCAAAGGGTCTTCATTTGCTCACCGAACCTCTCCAATCCTATCACTGCTGCGTTTATGCCCCTGTACACATGCTTGATTCTCTTTCGGAGACATAGCAATCCATAGGTTTTAAGATACTTACTAGTCGGGTACATTCTTAGGCGTTTAATATGCGGTGTTGAGTCCATTTCGTTGAGCAAGGAGTAGCTCTTGTCTATTCCATATTTGGCTTAAGGAACTATATCTGTGCTCATTTCAATCTCTGGTTTTATGCAGCACCCCTACTCACCTTTCCCCTTAAGCAAGCATAAGTTGGTTTTCTAAATTTGAGACCCTGTTCTGTTCTGTAATTCAGTTCCTGTGTAGCCAAGTTTCCATTCCGTGTATTACTGATATCTTATGATGTTTCTTTTTCTGTGTGACTTATTTCAGTTAGAATCATCATACCTGAATCCACTCATTGTGCTGCTAAGGCCCTGATGACATAGATTTCATTGCTGAGTGATATTGCTTTGTAAGTAAATACCACAACTTCTTTATCCATTTTTCACTTTCTGCGATGTTGAACTTGTACTGTAAACGAGGTTCTTGTAAACAGAGGTGTCCCAAACTTTGGGGTGGCTGTGTCTTTTTGATTTTAATTTCCCTAAGCTATAGGACCATAAGTGGCAGTGCCATAGGCTCTGTTGCTTTGTTTTTTAGATGTTTAAGGAAACACCATACACTTCTCCTGAGTGTCTGTTGGCAATTTACATCCCGCCCATCAGCATAACAAGGCTCCAAGTTCTCCATGGCTTGTCCTGCCTTTCTGGATTTTACCCTTTTTTCAGATGGCCCTTTTGACCGGGGGGAAGTGAGACTTCATTGTAGTGCAGATTTCCTTTGCAAGTTTGCTTGGTTGGCCAAAAAGGGCGTATGCGTTTTTTCCTGAATATATTCAGGAAAAAACACATACGCCATTTTTGTCCAAGTGCATCATTGTGGACGTTCTGCCTCTTTTCCTATGCTTTCAATGCAATTCCAGTCTACCTCCTGAAATCGGTTTCCTGCAATTCTGCCCCGCTTTCAAGTCCTCTTGGCAGCCTTACTTCAGTGTATTTTTGGACGATAGCTGTCATTTATAACTCTGCAGGTTTGTGAATTACAGTGCCCCTGAGCTCCTTTCTTCAACTCGCTTTCTTGTGACCTGGCCGCAACACCGCAGGATGTCTTCAGGCCCTAATCTGGTTCCGGCACGGCACGCTGAACCTTTGGTTAATTCCTCTTCCTGGTGGGAAATGAGAGTTAAATTTGCCCATCCAGACACCTCCAGCTAGTCTCTCATTGGTTCTCGCTATTCCTGTTCATCTTCCACAGAAATTGCAAACTGGGCCAAACAGGAGGTTAAAGGGACTGACTCTCCAAGTCGGGAGAGTGTTAGTAAAGCGTCTGGAATGTTGCACCCGAGTACCAGGGTACGAAAACTGAGACATATTTGAACACGTCTCCCGTTCACATGGTTGATCATACTCTGGGTTCCACATGCATGTTTTAGCTGAAGGAAGAATACCTTAAACCTGGAGAGTTGAGACCCGTGTAATGGGTACCATACAATATGACTTCAAAGGGTCTTCATTTGCTCACCGAACCTCTCCAATCCTATCACTGCTGCGTTTATGCCCCTGTACACATGCTTGATTCTCTTTTGGAGACATAGCAATCCATAGGTTTTAAGATACTTACTAGTCAGGTACATTCTTAGGCGTTTAATATGGGGTTTTGAGTCCATTTCGTTGAGCAAGGAGTAGCTCTTGTCTATTCCATATTTGGCTTCAGGAACTTTATCTGTGCTCATTTCAATCTCTGGTTTTATGCAGCACCCCAACTCACCTTTCCCCTTAAGCAAGCATAAGTTGGTTTTCTAAATTTGAGACCCTGTTCTGTTTTGGAATGCAGTTCCTGTGTAGCCAAGTTTACATTCCGTGTATTAGTGATATCTTATGATGTTTCTTTTTCTGTGTGACTTATTTCAGTTAGAATCATCATACCTGAATCCACTCATTGTGCTGCTAAGGGCCTGATGACACAGATTTTATTGCTGAGTGATATTGCTTTGTAAGTAAATACCACAACTTCTTTCTCCATTTTTCACTTTCTGCGATGTTGAACTTGTACTGTAAACGAGGTTCTTGTAAACAGAGCCGTCCCAAACTTTGGGGTGGCTGTGTCTTTTTCATTTTAATTTCCCTAAGCTATAGGACCATAAGTGGAAGTGCCCTAGGTTCTGTTGCTTTGTTTTTTAGATGTTTCAGGAAACACCATACACTTCTCCCGAGTGGTTGTTGGCAATTTACATCCCGCCCATCAGCATAACAAGGCTCCCAGTTCTCCATGGCCTGTCCTGCCTTTCTGGATTTTACACTTTTTTCAGATGGCCCTTTTGACCGGGGGGAAGTGAGACTTCATTGTAGTGCAGATTTCCTTTGCAAGCTTGCTTGGTTGGCCAAAAAGGGCGTATGCGTTTTTTCCTGAATATATTCAGGAAAAAACGCATACGCCCTTTTTGGCCAAGTGCATCATTGTGGACGTTCTGCCTCTTTTCCTATGCTTTCAATGCAATTCCAGTCTACCTCCTGAAATCGGTTTCCTGCAATTCTGCCCCGCTTTCAAGTCCTCTTGGCAGCCTAACTTCAGCCTATTTTTGGACGATAGCTGTCATTTATAACTCTGCAGGTTTGTGAATTACAGTGCCCCTGAGCTCCTTTCTTCAAGTCGCTTTCTTTTGAGCTGGCCGCAACACCGCAGGATGGCTTCAGGCCCTAATCTGGTTCCGGTACGGCACACTGAGCCTTTGGTTATTTCCTCTTCCTGGTGGGAAATGAGAGTTAAATTTGCCCGTCCAGACACCTCCAGCTAGTCTCTCATTGGTTCTCGCTATTCCTGTTCATCTTCCGCAGAAATTGCAAACTGTGCCAAACAGGAGGTTAAAGGCTCTGACTCTCCAAGTGGGGAGAGTGTTAGTAAAGCGTCTGGAATGTTGCACCCGAGTACCAGGGTAGGAAAACTGAGACATATTTGAACACGTCTCCCGATCACATGGTTGATCATACTCTGGGTTCCACATGCATGTTTTAGCTGAAGGAAGAATACCTAAAACCTGGGTAGTTGAAACCCGTGGAATGGGTACCATGCAATATGACTTCAAAGGGTCTTCATTTGCTCACCGAACCTCTCCAATCCTATCACTGCTGCGTTTATGCCCCTGTACACATGCTTGATTCTCTTTCGGAGACATAGCAATCCATAGGTTTTAAGATACTTACTAGTCAGGTACATTCTTAGGCGTTTAATATGCGGTGTTGAGTCCATTTCGTTGAGCAAGGAGTAGCTCTTGTCTATTCCATATTTGGCTTAAGGAACTTTATCTGTGCTCATTTCAATCTCTGGTTTTATGCAGCACCCCAACTCACCTTTACCCTTAAGCAAGCATAAGTTGGTTTTCTAAATTTGAGACCCTGTTCTGTTCTGTAATTCAGTTCCTGTGTAGCCAAGTTTACATTCCGTGTATTAGTGATATCTTATGATGTTTCCTTTTCTGTGTGACTTATTTCAGTTAGAATCATCATACCTGAATCCACTCATTATGCTGCTACGGGCCTGATGACATAGATTTCATTGCTGAGTGATACTGCATTGTACGTAAGTACCACAAGTTCTTTATCCATTTTTCACTTTCTGTGATATTGAACTTGTATGGTAAACGAGGTTCTTGTAAACAGAGGCGTCCCAAACTTTGGGGTGGCTGTGTCTTTTTGATTTTAATTTCCCTAAGCTATAGGACCATAAGTGGCAGTGCCCTAGGCTCTGTTGCTTTGTTTTTTAGATGTTTCAGGAAACACCATACACTTCTCCCGAGTGGTTGTTGGCAATTTACATCCCGCCCATCAGCATAACAAGGCTCCCAGTTCTCCATGGCCTGTCCTGCCTTTCTGGATTTTACACTTTTTTCAGATGGCCCTTTTGACCGGGGGGAAGTGAGACTTCATTGTAGTGCAGATTTCCTTTGCAAGCTTGCTTGGTTGGCCAAAAAGGGCGTATGCGTTTTTTCCTGAATATATTCAGGAAAAAACGCATACGCCCTTTTTGGCCAAGTGCATCATTGTGGACGTTCTGCCTCTTTTCCTATGCTTTCAATGCAATTCCAGTCTACCTCCTGAAATCGGTTTCCTGCAATTCTGCCCCGCTTTCAAGTCCTCTTGGCAGCCTTACTTCAGTCTATTTTTGGACGATAGCTGTCATTTATAACTCTGCAGGTTTGTGAATTACAGTGCCCCTGAGCTCCTTTCTTCAACTCGCTTTCTTTTGAGCTGGCCGCAACACCGCAGGATGGCTTCAGGCCCTAATCTGGTTCCGGCCCGGCACGCTGAGCCTCTGGTTATTTCCTCTTCCTGGTGGGAAATGAGAGTTAAATTTGCCCGTCCAGACACCTCCAGCTAGTCTCTCATTGGTTCTCGCTATTCCTGTTCATCTTCCGCAGAAATTGCAAACTGGGCCAAACAGGAGGTTAAAGGGACTGACTCTCCAAGTCGGGAGAGTGTTAGTAAAGCATCTGGAATGTTGCACCCGAGTACCAGGGTAGGAAAACTGAGACATATTTGAACACGTCTCCCGTTCACATGGTTGATCATACTCTGGGTTCCACATGCATGTTTTAGCTGAAGGAAGAATACCTTAAACCTGGAGAGTTGAGACCCGTGGAATGGGTACCATGCAATATGACTTCAAAGGGTCTTCATTTGCTCACCGAACATCTCCAATCCTATCACTGCTGCATTTATGCCCCTGTACACACGCTTGATTCTCTTTTGGAGACATAGCAATCCATAGGTTTTAAGATACTTACTAGTCAGGTACATTCTTAGGCGTTTAATATGGGGTTTTGAGTCCATTTCGTTGAGCAAGGAGTAGCTCTTGTCTATTCCATATTTGGCTTAAGGAACTTTATCTGTGCTCATTTCAATCTCTGGTTTTATGCAGCACCCCAACTCACCTTTACCCTTAAGCAAGCATAAGTTGGTTTTCTGAATTTGAGACCCTGTTCTGTTTTGGAATGCAGTTCCTGTGTAGCCAAGTTTACATTCCGTGTATTAGTGATATCTTATGATGTTTCTTTTTCTGTGTGACTTATTTCAGTTAGAATCATCGTACCTGAATCCACTCATTATGCTGCTACGGGCCTGATGACATAGATTTCATTGCTGAGTGATACTGCATTGTACGTAAGTACCACAAGTTCTTTATCCATTTTTCACTTTCTGTGATATAGAACTTGTACGGTAAACGAGGTTCTTGTAAACAGAGGCGTCCCAAACTTTGGGGTGGCTGTGTCTTTTTGATTTTAATTTCCCTAAGCTATAGGACCATAAGTGGAAGTGCCCTAGGCTCTGTTGCTTTGTTTCTTAGATGTTTCAGGAAACACCATACACTTCTCCCGAGTGTCTGTTGGCAATTTACATCCCGCCCATCAGCATAACAAGGCTCCCAGTTCTCCATGGCCTGTCCTGCCTTTCTGGATTTTACACTTTTTTCAGATGGCCCTTTTGACCGGGGGGAAGTGAGACTTCATTGTAGTGCAGATTTCCTTTGCAAGCTTGCTTGGTTGGCCAAAAAGGGCGTATGCGTTTTTTCCTGAATATATTCAGGAAAAAACTCATACGCCCTTTTTGGCCAAGTGCATCATTGTGGACGTTCTGCCTCTTTTCCTATGCTTTCAATGCAATTCCAGTCTACCTCCTGAAATCGGTTTCCTGCAATTCTGCCCCGCTTTCAAGTCCTCTTGGCAGCCTAACTTCAGCCTATTTTTGGACGATAGCTGTCATTTATAACTCTGCAGGTTTGTGAATTACAGTGCCCCTGAGCTCCTTTCTTCAAGTCGCTTTCTTTTGAGCTGGCCGCAACACCGCAGGATGGCTTCAGGCCCTAATCTGGTTCCGGTATGGCACACTGAGCCTTTGGTTATTTCCTCTTCCTGGTGGGAAATGAGAGTTAAATTTGCCCGTCCAGACACCTCCAGCTAGCCTCTCATTGGTTCTCGCTATTCCTGTTCATCTTCCGCAGAAATTGCAAACTGTGCCAAACAAGAGGTTAAAGGCTCTGACTCTCCAAGTGGGGAGAGTGTTAGTAAAGCGTCTGGAATGTTGCACCCGAGTACCAGGGTAGGAAAACTGAGACATATTTGAACACGTCTCCCGATCACATGGTTGATCATACTCTGGGTTCCACATGCATGTTTTAGCTGAAGGAAGAATACCTAAAACCTCGGTAGTTGAAACCCGTGGAATGGGTACCATGCAATATGACTTCAAAGGGTCTTCATTTGCTCACCGAACCTCTCCAATCCTATCACTGCTGCGTTTATGCCCCTGTACACATGCTTGATTCTCTTTCGGAGACATAGCAATCCATAGGTTTTAAGATACTTACTAGTCAGGTACATTCTTAGGCGTTTAATATGCGGTGTTGAGTCCATTTCGTTGAGCAAGGAGTAGCTCTTGTCTATTCCATATTTGGCTTAAGGAACTTTATCTGTGCTCATTTCAATCTCTGGTTTTATGCAGCACCCCAACTCACCTTTACCCTTAAGCAAGCATAAGTTGGTTTTCTAAATTTGAGACCCTGTTCTGTTCTGTAATTCAGTTCCTGTGTAGCCAAGTTTACATTCCGTGTATTAGTGATATCTTATGATGTTTCCTTTTCTGTGTGACTTATTTCAGTTAGAATCATCATACCTGAATCCACTCATTATGCTGCTACGGGCCTGATGACATAGATTTCATTGCTGAGTGATACTGCATTGTACGTAAGTACCACAAGTTCTTTATCCATTTTTCACTTTCTGTGATATTGAACTTGTACGGTAAACGAGGTTCTTGTAAACAGAGGCGTCCCAAACTTTGGGGTGGCTGTGTCTTTTTGATTTTAATTTCCCTAAGCTATAGGACCATAAGTGGCAGTGCCCTAGGCTCTGTTGCTTTGTTTTTTAGATGTTTCAGGAAACACCATACACTTCTCCCGAGTGTCTGTTGGCAATTTACATCCCGCCCATCAGCATAACAAGGCTCCCAGTTCTCCATGGCCTGTCCTGCCTTTCTGGATTTTACACTTTTTTCAGATGGCCCTTTTGACCGGGGGGAAGTCAGACTTCATTGTAGTGCAGATTTCCTTTGCAAGCTTGCTTGGTTGGCCAAAAAGGGCGTATGCGTTTTTTCCTGAATATATTCAGGAAAAAACGCATACGCCCTTTTTGGCCAAGTGCATCATTGTGGACGTTCTGCCTCTTTTCCTATGCTTTCAATGCAATTCCAGTCTACCTCCTGAAATCGGTTTCCTGCAATTCTGCCCCGCTTTCAAGTCCTCTTGGCAGCCTTACTTCAGTCTATTTTTGGACGATAGCTGTCATTTATAACTCTGCAGGTTTGTGAATTACAGTGCCCCTGAGCTCCTTTCTTCAACTCGCTTTCTTGTGACCTGGCCGCAACACCGCAGGATGGCTTCAGGCCCTAATCTGGTTCCGGCCCGGCACGCTGAGCCTCTGGTTATTTCCTCTTCCTGGTGGGAAATGAGAGTTAAATTTGCCCGTCCAGACACCTCCAGCTAGTCTCTCATTGGTTCTCGCTATTCCTGTTCATCTTCCGCAGAAATTGCAAACTGGGCCAAACAGGAGGTTAAAGGGACTGACTCTCCAAGTCGGGAGAGTGTTAGTAAAGCATCTGGAATGTTGCACCCGAGTACCAGGGTAGGAAAACTGAGACATATTTGAACACGTCTCCCGTTCACATGGTTGATCATACTCTGGGTTCCACATGCATGTTTTAGCTGAAGGAAGAATACCTTAAACCTGGAGAGTTGAGACCCGTGGAATGGGTACCATGCAATATGACTTCAAAGGGTCTTCATTTGCTCACCGAACATCTCCAATCCTATCACTGCTGCATTTATGCCCCTGTACACACGCTTGATTCTCTTTTGGAGACATAGCAATCCATAGGTTTTAAGATACTTACTAGTCAGGTACATTCTTAGGCGTTTAATATGGGGTTTTGAGTCCATTTCGTTGAGCAAGGAGTAGCTCTAGTCTATTCCATATTTGGCTTAAGGAACTTTATCTGTGCTCATTTCAATCTCTGGTTTTATGCAGCACCCCAACTCACCTTTCCCCTTAAGCAAGCATAAGTTGGTTTTCTAAATTTGAGACCCTGTTCTGTTTTGGAATGCAGTTCCTGTGTAGCCAAGTTTACATTCCGTGTATTAGTGATATCTTATGATGTTTCTTTTTCTGTGTGACTTATTTCAGTTAGAATCATCGTACCTGAATCCACTCATTGTGCTGCTAAGGGCCTGATGACATAGATTTCATTGCTGAGTGATACTGCATTGTACGTAAGTACCACAAGTTCTTTATCCATTTTTCACTTTCTGTGATATAGAACTTGTACGGTAAACGAGGTTCTTGTAAACAGAGGCGTCCCAAACTTTGGGGTGGCTGTGTCTTTTTGATTTTAATTTCCCTAAGCTATAGGACCATAAGTGGAAGTGCCCTAGGCTCTGTTGCTTTGTTTCTTAGATGTTTCAGGAAACACCATACACTTCTCCCGAGTGTCTGTTGGCAATTTACATCCCGCCCATCAGCATAACAAGGCTCCCAGTTCTCCATGGCCTGTCCTGCCTTTCTGGATTTTACACTTTTTTCAGATGGCCCTTTTGACCGGGGGGAAGTGAGACTTCATTGTAGTGCAGATTTCCTTTGCAAGTTTGCTTGGTTGGCCAAAAAGGGCGTATGCGTTTTTTCCTGAATATATTCAGGAAAAAACGCATACGCCCTTTTTGGCCAAGTGCATCATTGTGGACGTTCTGCCTCTTTTCCTATGCTTTCAATGCAATTCCAGTCTACCTCCTGAAATCGGTTTCCTGCAATTCTGCCCCGCTTTCAAGTCCTCTTGGCAGCCTTACTTCAGTCTATTTTTGGACGATAGCTGTCATTTATAACTCTGCTGGTTTGTCAATTGCAGTGCCCCTGAGCTCCTTTCTTCAACTCGCTTTCTTGTGACCTGGCCGCAACACCGCAGGATGGCTTCAGGCCCTAATCTGGTTCCGGCCCGGCACGCTGAGCCTTTGGTTAATTCCTCTTCCTGGTGGGAAATGAGAGTTAAATTTGCCCGTCCAGACACCTCCAGCTAGCCTCTCATTGGTTCTCGCTATTCCTGTTCATCTTCCGCAGAAATTGCAAACTGGGCCAAACAGGAGGTTAAAGGGACTGACTCTCCAAGTGGGGAGAGTGTTAGTAAAGCATCTGGAATGTTGCACCCGAGTACCAGGGTACGAGAACTGAGACATATTTGAACACGTCTCCCGATAACATGGTTGATCATACTCTAGGTTCCACATGCATGTTTTAGCTGAAGGAAGAATACCTTAAACCTGGGTAGTTGAAACCCGTGGAATGGGTACCATGCAATATGACTTCAAAGGGTCTTCATTTGCTCACGAACCTCTCCAATCCTATCACTGCTGCGTTTATGCCCCTGTACCCATGCTTGATTCACTTTCGGAGACGTAGCAATCCATAGGTTTTAAGATACTTACTAGTCAGGTACATTCTTAGGCGTTTAATATGCGGTGTTGAGTCCATTTCGTTGAGCAAGGAGTAGCTCTTGTCTATTCCATATTTGGCTTAAGGAACTTTATCTGTGCTCATTTCAATCTCTGGTTTTATGCAGCACCCCAACTCACCTTTCCCCTTAAGCAAGCATAAGTTGGTTTTCTAAATTTGAGACCCTGTTCTGTTCTGTAATTCAGTTCCTGTGTAGCCAAGTTTCCATTCCGTGTATTACTGATATCTTATGATGTTTCTTTTTCTGTGTGACTTATTTCAGTTAGAATCATCATACCTGAATCCACTCATTGTGCTGCTAAGGGCCTGATGACGTAGATTTCATTGCTGAGTGATATTGCTTTGTAAGTAAATACCACAACTTCTTTATCCATTTTTCACTTTCTGCGATGTTGAACTTGTACTGTAAACGAGGTTCTTGTAAACAGAGGCGTCCCAAACTTTGGGGTGGCTGTGTCTTTTTGATTTTAATTTCCCTAAGCTATAGGACCATAAGTGGAAGTGCCCTAGGTTCTGTTGCTTTGTTTTTTAGATGTTTCAGGAAACACCATACACTTCTCCCGAGTGGTTCTTGGCAATTTACATCCCGCCCATCAGCATAACAAGGCTCCCAGTTCTCCATGGCCTGTCCTGCCTTTCTGGATTTTACACTTTTTTCAGATTGCACTTTTGACCAGGGGGAAGTGAGACTTCATTGTAGTGCAGATTTCCTTTGCAAGTTTGCTTGGTTGGCCAAAAAGGGCATATGCGTTTTTTCCTGAATATATTCAGGAAAAAACGCATACGCCCTTTTTGGCCAAGTGCATCATTGTGGACGTTCTGCCTCTTTTCCTATGCTTTCAATGCAATTCCAGTCTACCTCCTGAAATCGGTTTCCTGCAATTCTGCCCCGCTTTCAAGTCTTCTTGGCAGCCTTACTTCAGTCTATTTTTGGACGATAGCTGTCATTTATAACTCTGCTGGTTTGTCAATTGCAGTGCCCCTGAGCTCCTTTCTTCAACTCGCTTTCTTGTGACCTGGCCGCAACACCGCAGGATGGCTTCAGGCCCTAATCTGGTTCCGGCCCGGCATGCTGAGCCTTTGGTTAATTCCTCTTCCTGGTGGGAAATGAGAGTTAAATTTGCCCGTCCAGACACCTCCAGCTAGCCGCTCATTGGTTCTCGCTATTCCTGTTCATCTTCCGCAGAAATTGCAAACTGGGCCAAACAGGAGGTTAAAGGCGCTGACTCTCCAAGTTGGGAGAGTGTTAGTAAAGCGTCTGGAATGTTGCACCCGAGTACCAGGGGAAGAAAACTGAGACATATTTGAACACGTCTCCCGTTCACACGGATGATCATACTCTGGGTTCCACATGCATGTTTTAGCTGAAGGAAGAATACCTTAAACCTGGAGAGTTGAGACCCGTGTAATGGGTACCATGAAATATGACTTCAAAGGGTCTTCATTTGCTCACCGAACCTCTCCAATCCTATCACTGCTGCGTTTATGCCCCTGTACACATGCTTTATTCTCTTTTAGAGGCATAGCAATCCATAGGTTTTAAGATACTTACTAGTCAGGTACATTCTTAGGCATTTAATATGGGGTTTTGAGTCCATTTCGTTGAGCAAGGAGTAGCTCTTGTCTATTCCATATTTGGCTTAAGGAACTTTATCTGTGCTCATTTCAATCTCTGGTTTTATGCAGCACCCCAACTCACCTTTCCCCTTAAGCAAGCATAAGTTGGTTTTCTAAATTTGAGACCCTGTTCTGTTCTGTAATTCAGTTCCTGTGTAGCCAAGTTTCCATTCCGTGTATTACTGATATCTTATGATGTTTCTTTTTCTGTGTGACTTATTTCAGTTAGAATCATCATACCTGAATCCACTCATTGTGCTGCTAAGGGCCTGATGAGATAGATTTCATTGCTGAGTGATACTGCATTGTACGTAAGTACCACAAGTTCTTTATCAATTTTTCAATTTCTGCGATGTTGAACTTGTACTGTAAACGAGGTTCTTGTAAACAGAGCCGTTCCAAACTTTGGGGTGGCTGTGTCTTTTTGATTTTAATTTCCCTAAGCTATAGGACCATAAGTGGAAGTGCCCTAGGCTCTGTTGCTTTGTTTTTTAGATGTTTCAGGAAACACCATACACTTCTCCAGAGTGGCTGTTGGCAATTTACATCCCGCCCATCAGCATAAGAAGGCTCCCAGTTCTCCATGGCCTGTCGTGCCTTTATGGATTTTACACTTTTTTCAGATGGCCCTTTTGACCGGGTGGTAGTGAGACTTCATTGTAGTGCAGATTTCCTTTGCAAGCTTGCTTGGTTGGCCAAAAAGGGCGTATGCGTTTTTTCCTGAATATATTCAGGAAAAAACGCATACGCCCTTTTTGGCCAAGTGCATCATTGTCGAGTTTCTGACTCTCTTCATATGCTTTCAATGCAATTCCAGTCTACCTCCTGAAATCGGTTTCCTGCAATTCTGCCTTGCTTTCAATGCCTCTTCATAGCCTTACCTCAATATATTTTTAAAAATAGTTGGCCTTTATAACTCTGCAGGTTTTTGAATTGCAGTGGCCCTTAGCTCCATTTTTTAGCTCTTATTTTTGTGGTCTTGCCCCGTAACCACAGGATTCCTTGAAGCCCTCTTTTTCTTCTGGGGCACCTTGCTGTGCCTTTGGTTAATTCTTCTTACTGATGTGATATTAGAGTGACATGTGCCCATTGAAACCGCTACAGCTAGTTTCTCACTGGTTCCCCCTATTCCCATTCATCCTCTGCACTAACTGCAGACTGTGCGATACCAGAACTTAAAGGCATTGACTCCATGTGGGGATGTTGTTAGTAAAGCGGCTGGAATGTCGATCCGGAGCCCCAGGAGAGGAAAAATGAGGTGCGTTTTAGAAACCTTTCCCGATCATATGGTATACCAGTCGCTGGGTTTCCCAAGCATGGTTTAGCTGTAGGAAGATTCCCTTCAACCTGGAGTGTTGGGACCCTTGGACTGAGTAGCATGAAGTATTGCATTAAACTTTCGGCAGTTGCTCACCAAAGCTCACCAATCCTGTCAGCCCCAAGTGTCCAGCCTTATGTCTTATCCAGCTGTGGGTTTATATGTGGTCAATCCAGGTTGCATCACAGCCCCTGAGCGAATTTTGTAAGAATTTTTCTCTCTTTCATTGTTTCAGCGTTTTGTTTTTAAAATTTATTTCTATAATGGGGTTTAGCTCCTTTTCACTGCTGTGTTTGTGCCGCTCTGCACACACTTGATTCCCTTATGGAGATATATCAATACATGGGTTTTAAGATTCTTATTCCTCAGATATATTTCTCTGCGGTGTATAGGGTGTGTTGAGGCCAGTTCATTGAGCAAGGTGTAGATCTTGTCTAATACCTATTTGGTTTATTGAACGGTATCTGTGCTAATTTCAAACTCTGGTTTTATGCATCACCCCACCTCTCCTTTCCCCTTAAGCTGACATAAGTGTGTTTTCTAAATGTGAGACACTGTTCTGTTCTGTAATTCATTTCTTGTGCAGCCATATTTACCCTCCCTCTATAAGTGATATCTTATGATATGTTTCTTTTTCTGTTTGACTTATTTCAAGTAGTATTATCGGACCTAAATCCACTCTTTATCCTTCTACTAGCCTTATTACATTGATTTCATGGTGAAGAGATATTCCATTGTACATAAGTACCACATCTTCTTTATCCATTGTTCTCTTTCCTGGGATATTTAAGGTGTACTGAAGTTGAGGTTCTTGTAAACAGAGTAGCCCTAAACTGTGGTGTGCTTGTGTCTTGTTGATTTTTAGACTTCCCTAGATATACTCCCATGATTGGAAGTGTCCTATGCTCTGTAGCTCTGTTTTTTAGATGATTTAGGAACCACCATACACTTCTCCAGAGTGGCTCTTGGCAGTTCACACACTGCCCATCAGCGTATAAAGGCTCCCTGTTCTCCATGGCCTGTCCTGCATTTCTGGTTTTTACAATTTTTTAGGATGGCCCTTTTGACCGGTGGGAAGTGAGACTTCTTTGTTGTGCACATTTGCATTGCTTGCTTGCTTCGTTGCCCATAAAGTGCGTATGCGTTTTTTCCTGGATATAATCAGGAAAAAACGCATACGCCCTTTTGGGCCAACTGCATCATTGTCGAAATTCTGCCGCTTTTCATGTGCGTTAAAGACGAGTCCAATCTATCTCTTGAAATCTGTTTCTTGCAATTCTGTCTTGCATTCAGATCCTCTTCTTTGCCTTACCTCAACATATTTTTGGACGTTAGTTTTCATTTATAACTCTGCAGGTTTGTGAATTGCAGTGACCCTGAGCTCCATTTTTTAAGTTGCTCTTTTGTGAGCTGGCCTCAAACCTGCAGGATTGCTTCAGGCCCTATTTTGGCTCCGGCGAGGCAGGCTGAGCCTTTCTTTAATTCTTATTCTTAATGGGAAATTAGAGTGATATGTGCCCGTCCAAACCCCTACAACTCTTCTCTCATTGGTTCCCCCTCTTCCCGTTCATCCTCCTCACAATTTGCAAAATGTGTGAAACAGAAGTTTAAATGTGCTGATTCTCCAAGTGGGGAGATTCTAAGTAGCATGGCTGGAATGGTGAACAGGAGCACCAGGAGAGGATAAATGAGGTGCATTTTAGACACATCTCCCGATCACATGGTGTACAGTCCTCTGGGTTTTCCATGCATGTTTTAGCTGTAGGAAGATCCCTTGAACCTGCAGATTTGGGACCCATTGAATGGGTACCAGGTAGTATTACTTTAAAGGGTGTGCATTTCCTCACCCAACCTCACATTTCTCTTAGCGCAAACAGTTTCCAGCCTTATGTCTCATCCTGCTGTGGGTCTAGATGTGTTCAATCCATGTTGCATCACCGTCCCTGAGGAAAAGTTGTAAGAGGTTTTCTCTGTCTCTCTGTCGTTTATTTTTTTCAATTTATTACTATATTGGTTACAGCTGATTTTCAAAGCTCTGTTTCTTGCTGCTGTACATCCACTTGATTCGCGTACAGAGAGACATCAATAAATTCTTTTTCAGATTCTTACCAGTCGTATATATTCTTTTCCGGTGACTTGAGTGTGCTGAGTGCAGTTCTTTTAGCTACCGTGTAGGCCTTGTTGATTATCAGTTTGGTATTTGGAATGGTATCTTTGCTAATTTCAACCTCCTGGATGATGCCTCACCCCTCCCCACCTTTCCCGTTTAGCAGCCTTATGCGTGTTTTCTACATATTTGACTATGTTTTTGTTTTGTAATTTATTTCATGTGTAGCCATTTTGGATTCCACCTTTAAGTGATATCTTATGATATGTGTCTTTTTCTTTTTGAATTCTGTCACTTAGAATGATCATACGTAACTCCTCCGGAATTGTTACAACTGGCCATATTTCATTGATTTCCAGGCTGAATAATATTCCACTCTACCTAAGTACCACATCTCTATCCATTTTTCCCCTCCAGAGACATTTAAGTTATATCCTAGTCGAGGATCTTTTAAACAGAGAGGGGGTAAACATTGGGGTGCCTGTGTCCTCTCGATTTTTGTTTTTCCCAAGATATACGCCCATGAGTGCAAGTGCCCTATGCTCTGTAGCTCATTTTTTAGATGCTTTAGTAAACACAATACACTTCTCCAGAATGGCCGTTGGCAATATACATTTCCACTATAAGTCTCACAGGGCTCCCTCTTCTCGTTGCCCTGTCCTGCATTTCTGTTGTTTACGCTTTATGAGGATGGCTCTTCTGACTGATGCGAAGTGATATCTTTTGTAGTATTGACTTCCAGTGCCCACCTGTTTGGTTGGCTAAAAAAGTGTATGCCCTTTTCTTGAATATATACAGAAAAGAACGCATACACCCTTTTTGGCCAACTGCAATGTTGGCAATGTTGGCAATGTTCAGCTCCTTTTCTTGTGCTTAATGGCGAGTCTTTTCTACCTCCTCAAATCCCTTTCCTGCCATTCTCCCTTGCTTACAAGTCCTTTTCTCTGACTTTCCTCAAGACATTTTTCAGTGATGGATATTTTCAACTCTGCAGTTTTGTGAATTTTACTGCCCCTGAGTTCCATTGTTCAACTCGTGTTTATGGGAACTGGCCACAAAGCAGCGGGATTTCCTCAAGCCCTATACTGTTTCCATGGGCAACCCTAGCCTTTGGTCAATTCGTCTTCCTGATTGGAAATTAGAGTGACATGTGCCTGTCTGAACACCTAGGACTTGTCTCTCATTGTTCCTCATCCTTCCGCTTCATCCTCTGGACAAATTCCAAACTGTACGCAACAGGATGTTGACAGTGCTGACATCTCCAAGTGGGGAGACTGTTAGTAAAGACGCTGGAGGGGTGAACCCGAGCACCAGGAGATGAGGAGATGAGATGCCTTTTCCAAACTCTTCCCGATCAGACGGTATACCATCCTCTGGGTGTGACAGACATGTTTTAGCAGTAGGAAGAGTCCCATTCATGTAAGGAGAACACCAGGGCTTTTTCAAAATCAGTGTCTCCCCGAAACCCAAACTGGGGAAGTTTTTAAGCTACGGCTACACATATGTTCATTAAGGGCCTTGGGAAGTAGGCAGAGTCCAAACTTTAGATGATTGAAGTCTTCAGGGTCAGAAGCACTCACCACCAGCTTCCCTTAGGCTACACTTTAACTGTCATTGATAGATGATGTCAATAAAAATATCTATTCTTTTTCAGATTATTTCCCCTTATAGGTTATTGCAAAATGTTGAGTGTAGTTCCCTGTGCTATACAGTAGTTCCTTGTTGATGATCTATTTTATACATAGCAGTGTGTATGTGTTCATTCCAAACTGTTAATTTATCCCTCCTCCCACCTTTCCCCTTTGGTAATAATAAATTATAAGATTTTATACTTCTCAGAAATGGGGGAGCCGAAAGAGAGGTATCATTTTCAATGGAAAAGCATTTAAAACAAGATTGAAGGTTTAACCAAGATTATTAGCTGTACATCCTTGGAAAGAAATCACTTCGTTTCTCTAATATTGACCTGACAAATAAGACAAACCTTTTCACTGAACTTGCTTATAAAAAGTGATGGAAATATCAAATGGAAGTGTTAAAAACATCTTATTTTACCCGAGCCTTATACACTGTTCTATGTTAACTACAGTTTGGCTCACACATCTGTTCATTGAGTTTACAATAGTCTCAATTTCTGTTACTGATCCTCCAGAGTGGACCCCAACAAGTGTCCCCCTGCCCAGTGTCATTGGGGCCAACAGATCGAGACTGAGTTTGGTTCACAAGCAAAGGAAACTTTATATTTTGATCAGAGAATGGAGAGGTGAGAGCATGCACTACCCCGTGGGCTGTGGGCTGGGCTGCTGTGTAGAGATCCTGTCAGAGTCAGTGGGAGGGAGGGAGGCGGCGGAGCTCTCGAGGGCCGGGTTGGCTGTAGCTCAGGCTCTATATCGTGGAGTCTGCACTGGGCCCCAGGAGCTGAGGTGTCGACCCAGCCATTCTGCACTAGGAAATCTGGTCTGAAGTGCCGGGTGTGGAACCTCTGCATGCGGGACCCTAGGAGCACGTGAAATTAGACAAAGCACAAAGGATAAAAAAGGTTAGACTTGACTTTATTGCCCAGATTCTATTTTTATCTCCCAGGGATTTTTAATGGGCTTTGCTGGGGACAAACCCCTCCTCTGCCTTTTGTCCCGTTCCTCATTCTTGGAGTGCTGAGGGTGCAGACCCTTCTTCTGTAACTGCTGAGTGCTGAGTTGGGAGCCCTCATACCCTGGGGCGAGGGTCAGAGCTTCTCCCCAGCAGCCTCCCGGTGACGTTGATTGTCCCCAGGACCCCTGCCTCCCTGCTCGTCCACCTGAGCACCAGCATTGGAAGTGTTATAGATTCTAATGACCTTTAAGGGTCCAGGAAAGAGATGTGCAGAGACGCTGTGGGGGCCGGTTTCACCCCGCCCCACATTTGTTCGGCCACCTTAGGCTGACCGTCTCTGCCAGCCTAGATGCTCTGACCAGTAGTCTGCGCTTTCTTCAGTTAGGCCCCTGAATTAACGTACAAACAGCACCAGGTGTCAGAGCCCTGCCCGCTCAACTCCCAGACAGTCCAGGGTCAGTGGTGACCAAGGACCATGATGGCTACTGAGTCAACAGCCTTTTGAAGTAAACAGGAGTCCAGCCGGTCTTATTGGCCACCATCATCACGGTGTCTGTAGGCTTTTCTATGGTGACAGTGTGGTATACTGTTCCCCCGCCAAGATTATTAGCTCCCCTCTGGGTGCAGTAAGTCCTGCAAGCAGTAGTCTACTCTTTTGGGACACACTCTTGTTGTTTTATGAGAGAAACTCCAGGTCAAGTGATGTTCACACGAGTCGTCATGGTGCCCTGTTGCCCCCGGTTATCTCTCTGGATGTTGGAGTTGGAGGGTCTCCTCACTCGAGGTCGGTGTGCCCACGGAGCGAACCCTGCAACTTCAGGGCATGGTTGGTGGTTAGGATCACCACGTGGGGTCCTTTTCCCTTAGGAGGGAGGTGGCCTTTTGGGCTGCTGATTTCCAGGTTTTTAGATACCGCCAGTATCTTGGCCAGATGTGGCAGTGGGCCAAGCCCCTTAGTGACCGTAGTTTATCCTACCTGGATGGCATTCTTGCATTGTTCCATTTCAAGTGGTCCCAGTTTTTGCACTAATTCTCCAATGGCGATTCACCTTTCACCGGGAATGTAAAGGTCAAAGGGTTTAGCTAAATTAGGGAGTTCCAGGGCAAGGGTCTGAATTGACTGCTCTTTCCATTCTTGAAAGGCCACTTCTGGATTCTATTCAAAAGGATCATCATCTTTTCCTTTCAGTGTTTCATATAGAGGCCCAGCTAGTAGACTGTAGCTAGGGATCCAGAAGCAGCAAACCCTGGCCTCCCCAGGAACCCCTAAGCTGTCTTCTAGTTTTAGAAAGGGGTAAGGCTGAAAATGGTTTCTTCCCTTTCCTGGGATGGGCTTCTCTGACCTTCTGTGAGAATGAAGCCCAGGCAGGTCACCGCAGTCTGTGATATTTGAGCTTTTTCTTGGACAACTTCTATCCTTTATTGGCTTGGTAGTTCAGAGGCCTCCTTAGTAGGGCTGGTGATCAGAATGTCGTCTGCATATTGAAGGAGGGTTTCCTTTTCCAGAGGTAGAACTTTTAGGTCTTTAGCTAAGCTTTCCCCAAAGATGGTGTGGGAATTTTTGCACCCTTGGGGCCAGACGGCCCGGAAGTATTGTTTTAGTTGTATGTGGAGTCCTGCCACTCACAAGCCAAAATTTCTTGTGACTCTGGGACTAATGGAATACAAAAGAAGGCATCATTGAAGACTAATACAGAATACCATGTCCTGGTGGTTGGTAGAATGACCAGCAGGGTGTAGGAATTAGGAGCAACTGGAGGTATATCCTCGGTGGCTTCACTGACTGTCCTGACATCCTTTACCAGGTCCCCAGCAGCCCATGGGGCTCTCGTGGTCAGACCAATCCCAGAATATGGAGCTCACCTGGGCAGGTACCCCACCCCCACCCCAGCCCACGGGGCTCTCGTGGTCAGGCCCCTCCCAGGATACAGAGCTACCCTTGCAGGTACCGTGGCAGGGCTGGGCACACAGGAACCGTGCACATAGCCCTCATTGCAGAGCACCCCCAGCTCACCTGTCGCTCAGAGCTGACACAGAGCACCTCAGAGCAGGACTTGAACTAACAAACAGCAGCTGCGACAGGTCTGTGACCCTGGGCATCACTCCGTGAGGCCTCCCTCCACCTGGTCTTCCAGAGACTTCCACTGCACCCGGGGCACCAGGCCTCTGTCTCCAACCACCACCCACCCCTCCTCTCCCTGACTCCTGGGTTCCTCTCATTAGGAGAGGGTTTTCTTGAAGTTGTCTCCCACTCATGGGCCAGATAAAATGATTAGAAAACAAGCCAAAGCTGCAGCCCCTTGTCTATCCTGACTCTCAGGAGCCCACACCTGTTCCTTGGACCTGGCCGGTTCAGCAAGTTCCATTTTCTGCAACTGTGAGCCCCTGAGGGGTGATGATTGGCTGACCTGGGCAGCCTTACCGTGCCGGCCAGCCCTCCCCAGGTGTGCCTGGGTTGAGATCAATATAAATACCACTCCAGGCAGCAAGAGCCCCTGCAGCCGTGCCTGACGCCATTTTCTCTGCCCTGTCAGCAGTCTCGGGGCTGGGCTGGTGGGAGGGAGTGAGAGGCCACGGCTTTGTGGGTGGCCCAGTGTGAGTGGGGCTCTGCTGGACTTTCTGCAGCAGTTGCCAGGCTGCCACCTGCTAAAGAAGAGGATGTGTCACCCATACCTGCTGCTGGAATTTCTCCCTGGGCAGAGGTGAGGAAGGAAAAAAGCAGTG
This sequence comes from Delphinus delphis, assembly GCF_949987515.2. Classification (NCBI taxonomy): domain Eukaryota; kingdom Metazoa; phylum Chordata; class Mammalia; order Artiodactyla; family Delphinidae; genus Delphinus; species Delphinus delphis. The sequence continues at coordinate 923,596 of NW_027192701.1, read as the reverse complement.
GGGGCAGGGACAGGACGGGTATCTCAGGCAGGGAAATGGAAATCTTCCAGAAGAGCACCCAGGGCCAGGACCATCCTGGCTGGCCTGCAGGCACCAAGTCGGCCGGCATGCTGTCACTCGTGTGGCTCTATGGCCCTTCCTCTAGGCTTTCAAGTCCTTGTATATATTCAGGTGTTTTACCTGGGACGGGTGGGAATAGTTCAGCAGCAACTGGCCTGGGGCTCAGCTCACGTTTACTCACAGATGCCTCGGCACGGTGCCCCAGCTTTGCAATGAGGACGCTTGTTGCGTGGGGGCTGCTGGCTGAATGGGAGACGATTCCCCACCACTGACCAACTTCAGAATTGTTTACAACTGGAGCAAGTGCCCTGATACGGTTTTCCTCTGTGTAACTGGTGGGTTCTGTGTTTTTTTTCTCTTTTTCGTTTTTGGTTCAAGGTAGATTTTATTCCTCTTTTTTGTATTTACAGATATAAGCATGGAAATAATTTATTCATATAAATACATGTATGTGCAGGGAATAATTGTTTTTTCTGTTTTATTTTTTAAATTTTACTTCTTTTTAATTTTGAATTTTATTTTATATTTTTATACAGCAGGTTCTTATTGGTTATCTATTTTATACATATAAATGTATACATGCCAATCCCAGTCTCTCAACTCCTCCCACCACCACCCCCCCAACAGCTTTCCCCCCTTGTTGTCCATACGTTTGTTGTCTACATCTGTTGCTCTGTTTATGCCTTGCAAAATGGTTAATCTGTACAGTTTTTCTAGGTTCCACATATATGCATGAATATACAAGATTTGTTTTTCTCTTTCTGACTTACTTCACTCTGTATGACAGTCTCTAGATCCATCGACGTCTCTACAAATGACCCAATTTCATTCCTTTTCATGGCTTAGTAATATTCCATTTTATATATGTACCACAGCTTTATGCATTCGTCTGTCTGTGGGCATTTAGGTTGCTTCCATTACCTCGATATTGTAAATAGTGATGCAATGAACATTGCGGTGAATGACTCTTTTTGATTTATGGTTTTGTCTGGGTATATGTCCAGTACTGGGATTGCTGTATCATATGGTAATTCTATTGTTAGTTTCTTAAGAAATTCCATATTGTTCTCCATAATGACTGTATCAATTTATATTCCCAACAATAGTGGAAGAGGGTTCCTTTTCTCCACATCCTTTCCAGCATTTTTTGTTTGTAGATTTTCAATGATGCCTATTCTACCAGGTGTGAGGTGATACCTCATTGTTGAATCCATTTCGTTGAGCAAGGGGTAGCTCTTGTCTATTACATATTTGGCTTATGGAACGGTATCTGTGCTAATTTCAAACTCTGCTTTTATGCAGCACCCCAACTCACCTTCCCCCTTAAGCAGGCATAAGTTGGTTTTCTAAACTTGAGACCCTGTTCTGTTTTGTAATTCAGTTCATGTGTAGCCAAGTTCACATTCCGTGTATTAGTGATACCTTATGATGTTTCTTTTTCTGTGTGACTTATTTCAGTTAAAATCATCGTGCCTCAATCCACTCATTATGCTGGTACGGGCCTGGTGACATAGATTTCATTGCTGAGTGGTATTCTGTTGTACAGAAGTACCGCAACTTCTTTATCCATTATTTGCTCTCTGGGATATTTAACATGTGCCGTAGAAGAGATTCCTGTAAAAAGAGCCGTCCCAAATTTTGGGGTTGCTGTGTCTTTTTGATTTTAATTTCCCTAAGCTATAGGACCATAGGTGGCAGTGCCCTAGGCTCTGTTGCTTTGTTTTTTAGATGTTTCAGGAAACACCATACACTTCTCCCGAGTGTCTGTTGGCAATTTACATCCCGCCCATCAGCATAACAAGGCTCCCAGTTCTCCATGGCCTGTCCTGCCTTTCTGGATTTTACACTTTTTTCAGATGGCCCTTTTGACCGGGGGGAAGTGAGACTTCATTGTAGTGCAGATTTCCTTTACAAGCTTGCTTGGTTGGCCAAAAAGGGCGTATGCGTTTTTTCCTGAATATATTCAGGAAAAAACGCATACGCCCTTTTTGGCCAAGTGCATCCTTGTGGACGTTCTGCCTCTTTTCCTATGCTTTCAATGCAATTCCAGTCTACCTCCTGAAATCGGTTTCCTGCAATTCTGCCCCGCTTTCAAGTCCTCTTGGCAGCCTTACTTCAGTCTATTTTTGGACGATAGCTGTCATTTATAACTCTGCAGGTTTGTGAATTATAGTGCCCCTGAGCTCCTTTCTTCAACTCGCTTTCTTTTGAGCTGGCCGCAACACCGCAGGATGGCTTCAGGCCCTAATCTGGTTCCGGTACGGCACGCTGAGCCTTTGGTTATTTCCTCTTCCTGGTGGGAAATGAAAGTTAAATTTGCCCGTCCAGACACCTCCAGCTAGCCTCTCATTGGTTCTCGCTATTCCTGTTCATCTTCCGCAGAAATTGCAAACTGGGCCAAACAGGAGGTTAAAGGGACTGACTCTCCAAGTCGGGAGAGTGTTAGTAAAGCGTCTGGAATGTTGCACCCGAGTACCAGGGTACGAAAACTGACATATTTGAACACGTCTCCCGATCACATGGTTGATCATACTCTAGGTTCCACATGCATGTTTTAGCTGAAGGAAGAATACCTTAACCCTGGGTAGTTGAAACCCGTGGAATGGGTACCATGCAATATGACTTCAAAGGGTCTTCATTTGCTCACCGAACCTCTCCAATCCTATCACTGCTGCGTTTATGCCCCTGTACACATGCTTGATTCTCTTTCGGAGACATAGCAATCCATAGGTTTTAAGATACTTACTAGTCAGGTACATTCTTAGGCGTTTAATATGCGGTGTTGAGTCCATTTCGTTGAGCAAGGAGTAGCTCTTGTCTATTCCATATTTGACTTAAGGAACTTTATCTGTGCTCATTTCAATCTCTGGTTTTATGCAGCACCCCAACTCACCTTTACCCTTAAGCAAGCATAAGTTGGTTTTCTAAATTTGAGAACCTGTTCTGGTTTGGAATGCAGTTCCTGTGTAGCCAAGTTTCCATTCCGTGTATTACTGATATCTTATGATGTTTCTTTTTCTGTGTGACTTACTTCAGTTAGAATCATCATACCTGAATCCACTCATTGTGCTGCTAAGGGCCTGATGACACAGATTTCATTGCTGAGTGATATTGCTTTGTAAGTAAATACCACAACTTCTTTATCCATTTTTCACTTTCTGCGATGTTGAACTTGTACTGTAAACGAGGTTCTTGTAAACAGAGCCGTTCCAAACTTTGGGGTGGCTGTGTCTTTTTGATTTTAATTTCCCTAAGCTATAGGACCATAAGTGGAAGTGCCCTAGGTTCTGTTGCTTTGTTTTTTAGTTGTTTCAGGAAACACCATACACTTCTCCCGAGTGGTTGTTGGCAATTTACATCCCGCCCATCAGCATAACAAGGCTCCCAGTTCTCCATGGCCTTTCCTGCCTTTCTGGATTTTACACTTTTTTCAGATGGCCCTTTTGCCCGGGGGGAAGTGAGACTTCATTGTAGTGCAGATTTCCTTTGCAAGCTTGCTTGGTTGGCCAAAAAGGGCGTATGCGTTTTTTCCTGAATATATTCAGGAAAAAACGCATACGCCCTTTTTGGCCAAGTGCATCATTGTGGACGTTCTGCCTCTTTTCCTATGCTTTCAATGCAATTCCAGTCTACCTCCTGAAATCGGTTTCCTGCAATTCTGCCCCGCTTTCAAGTCCTCTTGGCAGCCTTACTTCAGTCTATTTTTGGACGATAGCTGTCATTTATAAGTCTGCAGGTTTGTGAATTACAGTGCCCCTGAGCTCCTTTCTTCAACTCGCTTTCTTTTGAGCTGGCCGCAACACCGCAGGATGGCTTCAGGCCCTAATCTGGTTCTGGCACGGCACGCTGAGCCTTTGGTTAATTCCTCTTCCTGGTGGGAAATGAGAGTTAAATTTGCCCGTCCAGACACTTCCAGCTAGTCTCTCATTGGTTCTCGCTATTCCTGTTCATCTTCCGCAGAAATTGCAAACTGGGCCAAACAGGAGGTTAAAGGGACTGACTCTCCAAGTCGGGAGAGTGTTAGTAAAGCGTCTGGAATGTTGCACCCGAGTACCAGGGGAGGAAAACTGAGACATATTTGAACACGTCTCCCGATCACATGGTTGATCATACTCTAGGTTCCACATGCATGTTTTAGCTGAGGAAGAATACCTTAAACCTGGGTATTTGAAACCCGTGGAATGGGTACCATGCAATATGACTTCAAAGGGTCTTCATTTGCTCACCGAACATCTCCAATCCTATCACTGCTGCGTTTATGCCCCTGTACACACGCTTGATTCTCTTTCGGAGACATAGCAATCCATAGGTTTTAAGATACTTACTAGTCAGGTACATTCTTAGGCGTTTAATATGGGGTGTTGAGTCCATTTCATTGAGCAAGGAGTAGCTCTTGTCTATTCCATATTTGGCTTAAGGAACTTTATCTGTGCTCATTTCAATCTCTGGTTTTATGCAGCACCCCAACTCACCTTTCCCCTTAAGCAAGCATATGTTGGTTTTCTAAATTTGAGACCCTGTTCTGTTCTGTAATTCAGTTCCAGTGTAGCCAAGTTTACATTCCGTGTATTACTGATATCTTATGATGTTTCTTTTTCTGTGTGACTTACTTCAGTTAGAATCATCATACCTGAATCCACTCATTGTGCTGCGAAGGGCCTGATGACACAGATTTCATTGCTGAGTGATATTGCTTTGTAAGTAAATACCACAACTTCTTTATCCATTTTTCACTTTCTGCGATGTTGAACTTGTACTGTAAACGAGGTTCTTGTAAACAGAGCCGTTCCAAACTTTGGGGTGGCTGTGTCTTTTTGATTTTAATTTCCCTAAGCTATAGGACCATAAGTGGAAGTGCCCTAGGTTCTGTTGCTTTGTTTTTTACATGTTTCAGGAAACACCATACACTTCTCCCAAGTGGTTGTTGGCAATTTACATCCCGCCCATCAGCATAACAAGGCTCCCAGTTCTCCATGGCCTGTCCTGCCTTTCTGGATTTTACACTTTTTTCAGATGGCCCTTTTGACCGGGGGGAAGTGAGACTTCATTGTAGTGCAGATTTCCTTTGCAAGCTTGCTTGGTTGGCCAAAAAGGGCGTATGCATTTTTTCCTGAATATATTCAGGAAAAAACGCATACGCCCTTTTTGGCCAAGTGCATCATTGTGGACGTTCTGCCTCTTTTCCTATGCTTTCAATGCAATTCCAGTCTACCTCCTGAAATCGGTTTCCTGCAATTCTGCCCCGCTTTCAAGTCCTCTTGGCAGCCTTACTTCAGTCTATTTTTGGACGATAGCTGTCATTTATAACTCTGCAGGTTTGTGAATTACAGTGCCCCTGAGCTCCTTTCTTCAACTCGCTTTCTTGTGACCTGGCCACAACACCGCAGGATGGCTTCAGGCCCTAATCTGATTCCGGCACGGCATGCTGAGCCTTTGGTTAATTCCTCTTCCTGGTGGGAAATGAGAGTTAAATTTGCCCGTCCAGACACCTCCAGCTAGTCTCTCATTGGTTCTCGCTATTCCTGTTCATCTTCCGCAGAAATTGCAAACTGGGCCAAACAGGAGGTTAAAGGCGCTGACTCTCCAAGTCGGGAGAGTGTTAGTAAAGCGTCTGGAATGTTGCACCCGAGTACCAGGGTACGAAAACTGAGACATATTTGAACACGTCTCCCATTCACATGGTTGATCATACTCTAGGTTCCACATGCATGTTTTAGCTGAAGGAAGAATACCTTAAACCTGGGTAGTTGAAACCCGTGGAATGGGTACCATGCAATATGACTTCAAAGGGTCTTCATTTGCTCACCGAACCTCTCCAATCCTATCACTGCTGCGTTTATGCCCCTGTACACATGCTTGATTCTCTTTTGGAGACATAGCAATCCATAGGTTTTAAGATACTTACTAGTCAGGAACATTCTTAGGCGTTTAATATGGGGTGTTGTGTCCATTTCGTTGAGCAAGGAGTAGCTCTTGTCTATTCCATATTTGGCTTAAGGAACTTTATCTGTGCTCATTTCAATCTCTGGTTTTATGCAGCACCCCAACTCACCTTTACCCTTAAGCAAGCATAAGTTGGTTTTCTAAATTTGAGACCCTGTTCTGTTCTGTAATTCAGTTCCTGTGTAGCCAAGTTTACATTCCGTGTATTAGTGATATCTTATGATGTTTCTTTTTCTGTGTGACTTATTTCAGTTAGAATCATCATACCTGAATCCACTCATTGTGCTGCTAAGGGCCTGATGACATAGATTTCATTGCTGAGTGATATTGCTTTGTAAGTGAATACCACAACTTCTTTATCCATTTTTCACTTTCTGCGATGTTGAACTTGTACTGTAAACGAGGTTCTTGTAAACAGAGCCGTTCCAAACTTTGGGGTGGCTGTGTCTTTTTGATTTTAATTTCCCTAAGCTATAGGACCATAAGTGGAAGTGCCCTAGGTTCTGTTGCTTTGTTTTTTAGATGTTTCAGGAAACACCATACACTTCTCCTGAGTGTCTGTTGGCAATTTACATCCCGCCCATCAGCATAACAAGGCTCCCAGTTCTCCATGGCCTGTCCTGCCTTTCTGGATTTTACACTTTTTTCAGATGGCCCTTTTGACCGGGGGGAAGTGAGACTTCATTGTAGTGCAGATTTCCTTTGCAAGCTTGCTTGGTTGGCCAAAAAGGGCGTATGCGTTTTTTCCTGAATATATTCAGGAAAAAACGCATACGCCCTTTTTGGCCAAGTGCATCATTGTGGACGTTCTGCCTGTTTTCCTATGCTTTCAATGCAATTCCAGTCTACCTCCTGAAATCGGTTTCCTGCAATTCTGCCCCGCTTTCAAGTCCTCTTGGCAGCCTTACTTCAGTCTATTTTTGGACGATAGCTGTCATTTATAACTCTGCAGGTTTGTGAATTACAGTGCCCCTGAGCTCCTTTCTTCAACTCGCTTTCTTGTGACCTGGCCGCAACACCGCAGGATGGCTTCAGGCCCTAATCTGGTTCCGGCACGGCACGCTGAGCCTTTGGTTATTTCCTCTTCCTGGTGGGAAATGAGAGTTAAATTTGCCCGTCCAGACACCTCCAGCTAGTCTCTCATTGGTTCTCGCTATTCCTGTTCATCTTCCGCAGAAATTGCAAACTGGGCCAAACAGGAGGTTAAAGGGACTGACTCTCCAAGTCGGGAGAGTGTTAGTAAAGTGTCTGGAATGTTGCACCCGAGTACCAGGGTACGAAAACTGAGACATATTTGAACACGTCTCCCGATCACATGGTTGATCATACTCTAGGTTCCACATGCATGTTTTAGCTGAAGGAAGAATATCTTAAACCTGGGTAGTTGAAACCCGTGGAATGGGTACCATGCAATATGACTTCAAAGGGTCTTCATTTGCTCACGAACCTCTCCAATCCTATCACTGCTGCGTTTATGTGCCGAGGACCACCCCCAGCGGTACAGGATTGCCAGAGGGGAGGACGGCGTCGGCGAGGACAGAACTCAAGACACCTCTTCTTGGGTGCAAGGATCTGACATTTTATTAGCAAAAAGCTGCAACATTTATAATTCTACAGTTCCTTATTCTTATTTTTCATATCATCTTTTAATCTTTCACAACCTTTCTATTCTTGAGCCAAAAATCTTACACAAACAATAACACATTAACCACTTTAACAAAAAACATCCGCGTACATAAGCAGTTCACACAATGATCTCATTAATGTTTCCCTCACACAGTCTCCTGCGGTGGAGCATATCCTGATCACAGCTCCTGTTGACGAAATCAGGCACAATCTCTTCGGCTTTTCACACCTTGGTGATTTTTTTTAGCTCACGTAAGCTATTTTCTTTATAGGTCAGTACCAAACAGTCCAAATCCCACCGGGTACTTTATGTTCTACCTTCACAGGCTTGCCGTTCCACTTCCAGATCGTATCTCTTCCTATTGTTGGCCATCTTGGAAAACACCATACTGCAAAACCTAACCTATTCTTAAAATATCTGCAATAAGCTTTATATCTATTTCTTTGCATAGCTTTATCTGCATCTTTAAATTTTACATATCCCATGATCATTTTAATTCTAGCTATTTCCCACATAACCCAATATAGTTTCTTATATACCCAATCTACAAAAAATCTTCCCCTATACCAAAACCAAATGTTTCCATTTTACTCTATACTGTGGTCTAAATTTAAATCCTGCATTACAACATAATATGTTGCATAGCAAAAATACCCCAAAGAGCATCATTTTACAACCAGGGAATTGCTTGGGGAAATCTTGAGGGGAACCACCTCTCGGGAAGCTTTGCTTTCCCATTTTGTACCTTCCAGTACTAGCTTTGCTCAGTACTGTCAGCCTTGGCTTTGCACAGACCTCTTGGTACATTCAGAGCTGGGTCCCGCCATCTTCCCCTTTTTTATTTTTTAAATAAAGGGTATGGAATTCCAATTTGGTCCGATTAACGCTCTTTAAGGCGGCCTGGATCAATTTGAGGAAGACTGGAAAACAAATTAAAAACAAGATTATTACAATGCCAGCTGCTCCATAATTTATCAACATATGGGTAAAAGAATTCTCTTGAAAAAAATTTCTCATATTTTGAAACATTTCTTCTGCAATTTTAGATGGATTAATGTTTAACTGAGAGGAGGCAATATCATGTATCTGTTGATGCAGCTTATTTAAATCTATTCCTATATCACTGGAATTCCAAACATTTAAAATGTGCATTTGTATCTTTTCCCAGGTATATTCTGATTCATTTATTATTAACGGTGTTACACAAACCCAAGAAAACTTTGCATGACAAGTAAGAGATAATCTTATTTTTAGAGCTATTAGCTCTTGGCCTACATGCAAAACTGCTTCCTCTAATGCATCAACCTTATTTTCTAACTTTCTATCTATAACTTCTTGAGTTGCTAAGGCTAAGGATATATTTTTAGACAAATCATTAATATATTGAGCGGTTTGTACTTCCTTAACTAATGTATACGTTGCTAAGGAAAAAGAACTTACAATCCCTATTAAAGCAGATATTCCTAAAATTAAAGTAGCAACAAATCTTTTAGGCCTCATTAATTCACTAACCCTTTTAATAACTTCTACACCTTTATCACTATACCAAGATTCTTCTAAAGTAACTGGTAACATAATATAAGCAGGTTTTTTCAACAACATAATAATTTGAACTTTCATATTGGGTATTATACAGGTGGTCAACATACATTCTGTACATAACACATAAAATCTTTTATATTTTCGTACAATCTGCAAATTATCAGAGTTATTAGTTAACAATAAAACATATGGAGACATAACACAAGTTTGTACATAATATACATTTTCCTTAGCATTTGGTCTCTTCAATGTCACATTTTCTACAGCTAATAATAATCTCCATAATTGAGGTTGTATATAAACATTATTTTATGATTAAAGGTATACATAGGTGCTATCCAACCAAAACTATTCCATCTATTAATTCTTAAAGGAGAAGGAATTAAAGAGTCCTTCCAGTTATATCGTATTACATGTTGTAAATACTGTCTATAATCACTATCAGGCTTATCCATACTCCAATCAGAAACATAATATTTACTCCCAGGAATAACAATTTTGGCTTCCGTATTATGCATGCAATAAACCCAAGATGGAAACCCAACATTAATATCTATTCCTCTCCATTCATCTATTGCTTTATCTGGTTTAATATCACAATCAGGATATTTAGATGGATGGATTTTCAATTCTCCTCTAATACCTGAATCTACAAACTTTCCTATTAAAGACCATAAATGTCTGGTGGTTTTATCTTTGCCTGAAGGCTCCTTAGGAGAATCTGTTAATAAGCCAAAATCACTTACCGGCAAACATCCATTTTTTCCTTTATCTAAGCTATATTTCTTTACATAAAAACAAATTGGTGGAAGATTAGTTTGCCCTTTAAACGTATAATTTCTATTTTTTACAAATTGCCCATAATTTTGTATTCCCTTTATACCATCTGTCAATTCTGATAAAGATGAAGACACTGTAACAGCAGAATCCTTCCAAGTAACAGCATGTAATATAGGCGGATCAGGAAAATAAGCCCAATAGGTTGTATTAGCATTCACCTGAACTGAAAGCAAGGTCAAAAGAGCCATAAAAAAATTACAGGTAGTAAGCGGTAAGCCTTGAGTATTTACCACAGCCTCAGCATTATTACACAGCCTTTTAATAGCCCCCCAGGTGACTTCGGGGGCATCTAAGGTGGACGCAGCATATCGGCGCTTGCTTCCTCTCTGACTCCCTTTATTAAATGATAAAGCTTTAGACCCTAAAGACAGAGAGGAAGTTTGAACTTCCTTGTTACATTTTGATTCAAGAGAAAGCTGCTGAAGTGGGGAAATCAGTTGTTTCACAGGCTCTATGTTTGGTTTCACTTTCTTTAACGCTTGATTTGACATTTTGTTCGTCAGCAGAATTTCCTGTTATTCGCTGTGTTAAGTTCCCTGCCATGGGATGTCTTACCAGACGGTCTGGTATCCAAACAGGTGAATCAAAATTCTGGGGAAACACACAAGCATATCCTCTACCACTTGTTAATAAAACATCTGGTCCATTCCATTTACCTGTTAAAACATCTTTCCAAAATACCATAGGTCTTTTTAAACCTTCTTTTCTTTCCCAATGTACCATCATGGGGGTTTTCCCAATGCTATTCATATTTAAATAATTTAACACAAACATAGCATGATTCAATCTTTGATGAGGAGAGAAATATTTCATCTCTCCTTCTTGTAACTTTGCTAACATTACTTTTAACATCTGATTACTTCTTTCAACTATAGCTTGTCCCTGTGGGTTATAGGGAATTCCCATACTATGAGAAATTCCAAATTGTTGACAAAAATAATGAAAGGCTTTGGAGGCATAAGCCGGACCATTATCAGTTTTGATTCTTCGGGGGATTCCCAAATATCCAAAGCAAAACATTAAATGCTGACACACATCTTTATAAGCTTCGCCAGTTCTAGCCGTTGCTATTATAACATGAGAATAAGTATCCACACACACATGTACATAGGATAATTTCCCAAAGCTAGAAACATGAGTAACATCCATCTGCCACAAATCATTTGCACGTAATCCACGGGGATTTACTCCCTGTTGTAGCACAGTAATATGAGTAGGGCAAGCATTACAATTTTTAACAATCTCCCTTGCAGCTTCTCGAGTCAAGCCAAACTGATACCTTAGAGCGGCTGCATTTTGATGATGTAATTTATGAGAATCTATAGCTTGTTTTAATTTATCTTCTTCTATCACATAAACCTTTGTCAAAGCATCTGCCATTGCATTTCCAATAGATATGGATCCAGGTAATCCAGAATGAGCTCTTACATGCCCTATAAAATAGGGTTGTCGTCTTAACCAAAGATTTTCTTGCAGTAACTTAAGTAATAATATAATATTACTTTTATTATCAGGAAAAGTTGCTGTTTCTATAGCTGGAAACAATTTAACTATATATAATGAATCCGTATATAAATTAATTTTACAATTTCGTGTTTTCTTCAACACTTCAATTACTGCCATTATTTCAGATTGCTGTGCAGAACATCCTTCTGTTTTTAAACTATATCTTTCTTTTCCAATAATATAAGCTGCCTTTCCTGTTGAAGAGCCATCAGTAAACACTAATACAGCCTCTTCCAAAGGTTTTTTTCTATACCATACTGGAAATATAACAGCATTATCTTTAAAAAACTGTAATAAATTATTCTTTGGCAAATGATACAATATTTGTCCTGTATAAGCCATTAAAGCAATTCCCAAATAATCTTCAAACATTAACAAGGCTTCTAATTGTTCTTTATTATAGGGAACAATAATATTATCCACATCTTTCCCGAACAATTCTCTACTCCTTTTCCTTCCTTTTATGATAATTAAACTTACCATAAATGGGTATGAAGCAACAATTTTTTTAGGATTAGCTGCTAAGTGTACCCACTCCAAGGGACCATCCTGCCATAATATTCCCGTAGGTATTACAGGAGTGGACAATATTACCAATTCCCATGGTTTTTTATAATCTATTTTTTGTAAAAAGGTATTCTGTAAAGCTTCCTCTACTTTTTGTATAACTAATTTTCCTTCTTCAGTTAATTCTCTGGGAGACAAAGGATCAGAATCCCCTTGTAAAATTTGAAACAAGGGTTTTAATTCCATGGTTGATATTTTTAACAGGGGTCTGATCCAATTAATATCTCCCAAAAATTTTTGAAAATCATTCAAGGTCTTTAAATTATCAATTCTTAACTGGAAAGGTATATGATGAATAGTAAACTCCTGTATTATTCTCCCTAAATAATTATAAGGAGGTTCAGTTTGAATTTTTTCAGGGGCTACCTTTAATCCATATATTTCTAAAGCCTCTATCAATTCTTGCAATATATCATGTAAAACAGCTCTATCCTCTCCAGCTAATAAAATATCATCCATATAATGTATAATATATATCTCTTTATATTTTTGTCTAATTGAACATATAGCTTGGTCAACATATTTCTGACATAAGGTGGGACTATTTTTCATCCCTTGAGGTAAAACCTTCCATTGATAACGTTGGTAAGGTCTATTAAAATTGGAAGAGGGCACACTAAAAGCAAATCGTTTTCTATCATTTTCATTTAAAGGTATAGTAAAAAAGCAATCTTGTAAATCAATTACTATAATGGAATAATATTTGGGAATAGCAACTGGAGAAGGCAGGCCGGGCTGTAAGGCACCCATTGTTTCCATAGTTTTATTAATAGCTCTTAAATCTTGTAATAATCTCCATTTTCCAGATTTCTTTTTAATAACAAATATGGGAGTATTCCAAGGACTTGTAGAAGGCTCAATATGTCCTGCTAATAATTGTTGTTCCACCAATAATTTTGCAGCTGTTAATTTTTCAGCTGTTAGGGGCCATTGTTCCACCCATATTGGCTCGTCAGACAGCCATACTATGGGATCAGCTGCTTTTAGAACAATGGCCCCCTTTATAAATTTGGATATCCTATTCCACATTTATCAATTTTTGGTTTTGCAACTATTGGAAATAATTGTCCCTCCTGATTTTTTCCTAAGCCCTTATCCGGATCATATCCCATCTTTATCATTTCTGATGACACCCAATCATCAGGACTATATAATCAAAGGCTGCAGCATCTAAATCATCTTCATCTGCCCTAGGTAATTCATCATCAAAAGGCGGATCGGCAAAAACATTCGATTTCTCAGGTTTTGAGTCATCCTCAACCTCTGAATCACTGTCTTTAGTAACACAATCTTTAAAAGCTGCAGCTAAAACTTCACCCTCATCGGGTGGAGGTTTCGGAGGAAGTAATGGAGTACTTTCATCAACATTAGGAGGGTATTTATAAGGATTTTTTTGACCCTCAGGCAGGGGAGCAATACTTTCCCTAATTAAATTCCACAAAGCAAAAGTGTCTACAGGAACTTTTTCAGGCCCAAAATGGGTATAATATACCTGCAAAGTTTGTCCCACCTTCTGCCAGGTCTCTAGATTTACCGAACCCTGTTCAGGAAACCAAGGGCATTGCTCTTGCACAAACTGAAAAAATTGAGTTAACTGTTTGCTAGTAACCTTAATACGTCATCCATGCAGCATATGCTTAATAATATCAATAAATAATAGTCTCTCTTTAGACTCAGCATGTCCCATATTAGTACCTATTACTCACCTTCACTTACCAGTTCTCCTTTAACTGGGGGTCTGCAGCACCCTATGGTGAGACTCCTATCCGTCCGAATATTATACTTACCCCTTCAGGTCCCTGTGCGGGCGCCACTTGCCGAGGACAAGCCCCAGCGGTACAGGATTGCCAGAGGGGAGGACGGCGTCGGCAAGGACAGAACTCAAGACACCTCTTCTTGGGTGCAAGGATCTGACATTTTATTAGCAAAAAGCTGCAACATTTATAATTCTACAGTTCCTTATTCTTATTTTTCATATCATCTTTTAATCTTTCACAACCTTTCTATTCTTGAGCCAAAAATCTTACACAAACAATAACACATTAACCACTTTAACAAAAAACATCCGCGTACATAAGCAGTTCACACAATGATCTCATTAATGTTTCCCTCACACAGTCTCCTGCGGTGGAGCATATCCTGATCACAGCTCCTGTTGACGAAGTCAGGCACAATCTCTTCGGCTTTTCACACCTTGGTGATTTTTTTTAGCTCACGTAAGCTATTTTCTTTATAGGTCAGTACCAAACAGTCCAAATCCCACCGGGTACTTTATGTTCTACCTTCACAGGCTTGCCGTTCCACTTCCAGATCGTATCTCTTCCTATTGTTGGCCATCTTGGAAAACACCGTACTGCAAAACCTAACCTATTCTTAAAATATCTGCAATAAGCTTTATATCTATTTCTTTGCATAGCTTTATCTGCATCTTTAAATTTTACATATCCCATGATCATTTTAATTCTAGCTATTTCCCACATAACCCAATATAGTTTCTTATATACCCAATCTACAAAAAATCTTCCCCTATACCAAAACCAAATGTTTCCATTTTACTCTATACTGTGGTCTAAATTTAAATCCTGCATTACAACATAATATGCTGCATAGCAAAAATACCCCAAAGAGCATCATTTTACAACCAGGGAATTGCTTGGGGAAATCTTGAGGGGAACCACCTCTCGGGAAGCTTTGCTTTCCCATTTTGTACCTTCCAGTACTAGCTTTGCTCAGTACTGTCAGCCTTGGCTTTGCACAGACCTCTTGGTACATTCAGAGCTGGGTCCCGACATTTATGCCCCTGTACACATGCTTGATTCTCTTTCGGAGACATAGCAATCCATAGGTTTTAAGATACTTACTAGTCAGGTACATTCTTAGGCGTTTAATATGCGGTGTTGAGTCCATTTCGTTGAGCAAGGAGTAGCTCTTGTCTATTCCATATTTGACTTAAGGAACTTTATCTGTGCTCATTTCAATCTCTGGTTTTATGCAGCACTCCAACTCACCTTTACCCTTAAGCAAGCATAAGTTGGTTTTCTAAATTTGAGTCCCTGTTCTGTTCTGTAATTCAGTTCCTGTGTAGCCAGGTTTACATTCCGTGTATTACTGATATCTTATGATGTTTCTTTTTCTGTGTGACTTACTTCAGTTAGAATCATCATACCTGAATCCACTCATTGTGCTGCTAAGGGCCTGATGACACAGATTTCATTGCTGAGTGATATTGCTTTGTAAGTAAATACCACAACTTCTTTATCCATTTTTCACTTTCTGCGATGTTGAACTTGTACTGTAAACGAGGTTCTTGTAAACAGAGGCGTCCCAAACTTTGGGGTGGCTGTGTCTTTTTGATTTTAATTTCCCTAAGCTATAGGACCATAAGTGGAAGTGCCCTAGTTTCTGTTGCTTTGTTTTTTAGATGTTTCAGGAAACACCATACACTTCTCCCGAGTGGTTGTTGGCAATTTACATCCCGCCCATCAGCATAACAAGGCTCCCAGTTCTCCATGGCCTGTCCTGCCTTTCTGGATTTTACACTTTTTTCAGATGGCCCTTTTGACCGGGGGGAAGTGAGACTTCATTGTAGTGCAGGTTTCCTCTGCAAGCTTGCTTGGTTGGCCAAAAAGGGCGTATGCGTTTTTTCCTGAATATATTCAGGAAAAAACGCATACGCCCTTTTTGGCCAAGTGCATCATTGTGGACGTTCTGCCTCTTTTCCTATGCTTTCAATGCAATTCCAGTCTACCTCCTGAAATCGGTTTCCTGCAATTCTGCCCCGCTTTCAAGTCCTCTTGGCAGCCTTACTTCAGTCTATTTTTGGACGATAGCTGTCATTTATAACTCTGCAGGTTTGTGAATTACAGTGCCCCTGAGCTCCTTTCTTCAACTCGCTTTCTTTTGAGCTGGCCGCAACACCGCAGGATGGCTTCAGGCCCTAATCTGGTTCCGGCACGGCACGCTGAGCCTTTGGTTAATTCCTCTTCCTGGTGGGAAATGAGAGTTAAATTTGCCCGTCCAGACACCTCCAGCTAGCCTCTCATTGGTTCTCGCTATTCCTGTTCATCTTCCGCAGAAATTGCAATCTGGGCCAAACAAGAGGTTAAAGGGACTGACTCTCCAAGTTGCGAGAGTGTTAGTAAAGCGTCTGGAATGTTGCACCCGAGTACCAGGGGAGGAAAACTGAGACATATTTGAACACGTCTCCCGTTCACATGGTTGATCATACTCTGGGTTCCACATGCATGTTTTAGCTGAAGGAAGAATACCTTACACCTGGAGAGTTGAGATCCGTGGAATGGGTACCATGCAATATGACTTCAAAGGGTCTTCATTTGCTCACCGAACCTCTCCAATCCTATCACTGCTGCGTTTATGCCCCTGTACACACGCTTGATTCTCTTTTGGAGACATAGCAATCCATAGGTTTTAAGATACTTACTAGTCAGGTACATTCTTAGGCGTTTAATATGGGGTGTTGATTCCATTTCGTTGAGCAAGGAGTAGCTCTTGTCTATTCCATATTTGGCTTAAGGAACTTTATCTGTGCTCATTTCAATCTCTGGTTTTATGCAGCACCCCAACTCACCTTTCCCCTTAAGCAAGCATAAGTTGGTTTTCTAAATTTGAGACCCTGTTCTGTTTTGGAATGCAGTTCCTGTGTAGCCAAGTTTACATTCCATGTATTAGTGATATCTTATGATGTTTCTTTTTCTGTGTGACTTATTTCAGTTAGAATCATCGTACCTGAATCCACTCATTATGCTGCTACGGGCATGATGACATAGATTTCATTGCTGAGTGATACTGCATTGTACGTAAGTACCACAAGTTCTTTATCCATTTTTCACTTTCTGTGATATTGAACTTGTATGGTAAACGAGGTTCTTGTAAACGGAGGCGTCCCAAACTTTGGGGTGGCTGTGTCTTTTTGATTTTAATTTCCCTAAGCTATAGGACCATAAGTGGAAGTGCCCTAGGCTCTGTTGCTTTGTTTTTTAGATGTTTCAGGAAACACCATACACTTCTCCCGAGTGGTTGTTGGCAATTTACATCCCGCCCATCAGCATAACAAGGCTCCCAGTTCTCCATGGCCTGTCCTGCCTTTCTGGATTTTACACTTTTTTCAGATGGCCCTTTTGCCCGGGGGGAAGTGAGACTTCATTGTAGTGCAGATTTCCTTTGCAAGCTTGCTTGGTTGGCCAAAAAGGGCGTATGCGTTTTTTCCTGAATATATTCAGGAAAAAACGCATACGCCCTTTTTGGCCAAGTGCATCATTGTGGACGTTCTGCCTCTTTTCCTATGCTTTCAATGCAATTCCAGTCTACCTCCTGAAATCGGTTTCCTGCAATTCTGCCCCGCTTTCAAGTCCTCTTGGCAGCCTTACTTCAGTCTATTTTTGGACGATAGCTGTCATTTATAACTCTGCAGGTTTGTGAATTACAGTGCCCCTGAGCTCCTTTCTTCAACTTGCTTTCTTGTGACCTGGCCGCAACACCGCAGGATGGCTTCAGGCCCTAATCTGGTTCCGGCACGACACGCTGAGCCTTTGGTTATTTCCTCTTCCTGGTGGGAAATGAGAGTTAAATTTGCCCGTCCAGACACCTCCAGCTAGTCTCTCATTGGTTCTCGCTATTCCTGTTCATCTTCCGCAGATTGCAAACTGGGCCAAACAGGAGGTTAAAGACGCTGACTCTCCAAGTGGGGAGAGTGTTAGTAAAGCGTCTGGAATGTTGCACCCGAGTACCAGGGGAGGAAAACTGAGACATATTTGAACACGTCTCCCGTTCACATGGTTGATCATACTTGGGTTCCACATGCATGTTTTAGCTGAAGGAAGAATACCTTAAACCTGGAGAGTTAAGACCCGTGTAATGGGTACCATGCAATATGACTTCAAAGGGTCTTCATTTGCTCACCGAACCTCTCCAATCCTATCACTGCTGCGTTTCTGCCCTGTACACATGCTTGATTCTCTTTCGGAGACATAGCAATCCATAGGTTTTAAGATACTTACTAGTCAGGTACATTCTTAGGCGTTTAATATGCGGTTTTGAGTCCATTTCGTTGAGCAAGGAGTAGCTCTTGTCTATTCCATATTTGACTTAAGGAACTTTATCTGTGCTCATTTCAATCTCTGGTTTTATTCAGCACCCCAACTCACCTTTACCCTTAAGCAAGCATAAGTTGGTTTTCTAAATTTGAGACCCTGTTTTGTTCTGTAATTCAGTTCCTGTGTAGCCAAGTTTACATTCCGTGTATTACAGATATCTTATGATGTTTCTTTTTCTGTGTGACTTACTTCAGTTAGAATCATCATACCTGAATCCACTCATTGTGCTGCTAAGGGCCTGATGACACAGATTTCATTGCTGAGTGATATTGCTTTGTAAGTAAATACCACAACTTCTTTATCCATTTTTCACTTTCTGCGATGTTGAACTTGTACTGTAAACGAGGTTCTTGTAAACAGAGCCGTTCCAAACTTTGGGGTGGCTGTGTCTTTTTGATTTTAATTTCCCTAAGCTATAGGACCATAAGTGGAAGTGCCCTAGGTTCTGTTGCTTTGTTTTTTACATGTTTCAGGAAACACCATACACTTCTCCCAAGTGGTTGTTGGCAATTTACATCCCGCCCATCAGCATAACAAGGCTCCCAGTTCTCCATGGCCTGTCCTGCCTTTCTGGATTTTACACTTTTTTCAGATGGCCCTTTTGACCGGGGGGAAGTGAGACTTCATTGTAGTGCAGATTTCCTTTGCAAGCTTGCTTGGTTGGCCAAAAAGGGCGTATGCGTTTTTTCCTGAATATATTCAGGAAAAAACGCATACGCCCTTTTTGGCCAAGTGCATCATTGTGGACGTTCTGCCTCTTTTCCTATGCTTTCAATGCAATTCCAGTCTACCTCCTGAAATCGGTTTCCTGCAATTCTGCCCCGCTTTCAAGTCCTCTTGGCAGCCTTACTTCAGTCTATTTTTGGACGATAGCTGCCATTTATAACTCTGCAGGTTTGTGAATTACAGTGCCCCTGAGCTCCTTTCTTCAACTCGCTTTCTTTTGAGCTGGCCGCAACACCGCAGGATGGCTTCAGGCCCTAATCTGGTTCCGTTACGGCACGCTGAGCGTTTGGTTATTTCCTCTTCCTGGTGGGAAATGAGAGTTAAATTTGCCCGTCCAGACACCTCCAGCCAGCCTCTCATTGGTTCTCGCTATTCCTGTTCATCTTCCGCAGAAATTGCAAACTAGGCCAAACAGGAGGTTAAAGGCGCTGACTCTCCAAGTGGGGAGAGTGTTAGTAAAGCGTCTGGAATGTTGCACCCGAGTACCAAGGGAGGAAAACTGAGACATATTTGAACACGCCTCCCGTTCACATGGTTGATCATACTTGGGTTCCACATGCATGTTTTAGCTGAAGGAAGAATACCTTAAACCTGGGTAGTTGAAACCCGTGGAATGGGTACCATGCAATATGACTTCAAAGGGTCTTCATTTGCTCACCGAACCTCTCCAATCCTATCACTGCTGCGTTTATGCCCCTGTACACATGCTTGATTCTCTTTTGGAGACATAGCAATCCATAGGTTTTACGATACTTACTAGTCAGGTACATTTTTAGGCGTTTAATACGCGGTGTTGAGTCCATTTCGTTGAGCAAGGAGTAGCTCTTGTCTATTCCATATTTGACTTAAGGAACTTTATCTGTGCTCATTTCAATCTCTGGTTTTATGCAGCACCCCAACTCACCTTTCCCCTTAAGCAAGCATAAGTTGGTTTTCTAAATTTGAGACCCTGCTCTGTTCTGTCATTCAGTTCCTGTGTAGCCAAGTTTACAATCCGTGTATTAGTGATATCTTATGATGTTTCTTTTTCTGTGTGACTTATTTCAGTTAGAATCATCATACCTGAATCCACTCATTGTGCTGCTAAGGGCCTGATGACACAGATTTCATTGCTGAGTGATATTGCTTTGTAAGTAAATACCACAACTTCTTTATCCATTTTTCACTTTCTGCGATGTTGAACTTGTACTGTAAACGAGGTTCTTGTAAACAGAGCCGTTCCAAACTTTTGGGTGGCTGTGTCTTTTTGATTTTAATTTCCCTAAGCTATAGGACCATAAGTGGCAGTGCCCTAGGCTCTGTTGCTTTGTTTTTTAGATGTTTAAGGAAACACCATACACTTCTCCCGAGTGTCTGTTGGCAATTTACATCCCGCCCATCAGTATAACAAGGCTTCCAGTTCTCCATGGCCTGTCCTGCCTTTCTGGATTTTACACTTTTTTCAGATGGCCCTTTTGACCGGGGGGAAGTGAGACTTCATTGTAGTGCAGATTTCCTTTGCAAGCTTGCTTGGTTGGCCAAAAAGGGCGTATGCGTTTTTTCCTGAATATATTCAGGAAAAAACGCATACGCCCTTTTTGGCCAAGTGCATCATTGTGGACGTTCTGCCTCTTTTCCTATGCTTTCAATGCAATTCCAGTCTACCTCCTGAAATCGGTTTCCTGCAATTCTGCCCCGCTTTCAAGTCCTCTTGGCAGCCTTACTTCAGTCTATTTTTGGACGATAGCTGTCATTTATAACTCTGCAGGTTTGTGAATTACAGTGCCCCTGAGCTCCTTTCTTCAACTCGCTTTCTTGTGACCTGACCGCAACACCGCAGGATGGCTTCAGGCCCTAATCTGGTTCCGGCACGGCACGCTGAGCCTTTGGTTAATTCCGCTTCCTGGTGGGAAATGAGAGTTAAATTTGCCCGTCCAGACACCTCCAGCTAGCCTCTCATTGGTTCTCGCTATTTCTGTTCATCTTCCGCAGAAATTGCAAACTGGGCCAAACAGGAGGTTAAAGGCGCTGACTCTCCAAGTGGGGAGAGTGTTAGTAAAGCGTCTGGAATGTTGCACCCGAGTACCAGGGTACGAAAACTGAGACATATTTGAACACGTCTCCCAATCACATGGTTGATCATACTCTAGGTTCCACATGCATGTTTTAGCTGAAGGAACAATACCTAAAACCTGGGTAGTTGAAACCCGTGGAATGGGTACCATGCAATATGACTTCAAAGGGTCTTCATTTGCTCACGAAACTCTGCAATCCTATCACTGCTGCATTTATGCCCCTGTACACATGCTTGATTCTCTTTCGGAGACATAGCAATCCATAGGTTTTAAGATACTTACTAGTCAGGTACATTCTTAGGCGTTTAATATGCGGTGTTGAGTCCATTTCGTTGAGCAAGGAGTAGCTCTTGTCTATTCCATATCTGGGTTAAAGAAATTTATCTGTGCTCATTTCAATCTCTGGGTTTATGCAGCACCCCAACTCACCTTTCCCCTTAAGCAAGCATAAGTTGGTTTTCTAATTTTGAGACCCTGTTCTGTTCTGTAATTCAGTTCCTGTGTAGCCAAGTTTACATTCCATTTATTCCTGATATCTTATGATGTTTGTTTTTCTGTGTGACTTATTTCAGTTAGAATCATCATACCTGAATCTACTCATTGTGCTGCTAAGGGCCTGATGACACAGATTTCATTGCTGATTGATATTGCTTTGTAAGTAAATACCACAACTTCTTTATCCATTTTTCACTTTCTGCGATGTTGAACTTGTACTGTAAACGAGGTTCTTGTAAACAGATCCGTTCCAAACTTTGGGGTGGCTGTGTCTTTTTGATTTTAATTTCCCTAAGCTATAGGACCATAAGTGGCAGTGCCCTAGGCTCTGTTGCTTTGTTTTTTAGATGTTTAAGGAAACACCATACACTTCTCCCGAGTGTCTGTTGGCAATTTACATCCCGCCCATCAGTATAACAAGGCTCCCAGTTCTCCATGGCCTGTCCTGCCTTTCTGGATTTTACACTTTTTTCAGATGGCCCTTTTGACCGGGGGGAAGTGAGACTTCATTGTAGTGCAGATTTCCTTTGCAAGCTTGCTTGGTTGGCCAAAAAGGGCGTATGCGTTTTTTCCTGAATATATTCAGGAAAAAACGCATACGCCCTTTTTGGCCAAGTGCATCATTGTGGACGTTCTGCCTCTTTTCCTATGCTTTCAATGCAATTCCAGTCTACCTCCTGAAATCGGTTTCCTGCAATTCTGCCCCGCTTTCAAGTCCTCTTGGCAGCCTTACTTCAGTCTATTTTTGGACGATAGCTGTCATTTATAACTCTGCAGGTTTGTGAATTACAGTGCCCCTGAGCTCCTTTCTTCAACTCGCTTTCTTTTGAGCTGGCCGCAACACCGCAGGATGGCTTCAGGCCCTAATCTGGTTCCGGTACGGCACGCTGAGCCTTTGGTTAATTCCTCTTCCTGGTGGGAAATGAGAGTTAAATTTGCCCGTCCAGACACCTCCAGCTAGTCTCTCATTGGTTCTCGCTATTCCTGTTCATCTTCCACAGAAATTGCAAACTGGGCCAAACAGGAAGTTAAAGGGACTGACTCTCCAAGTGGGGAGAGTGTTAGTAAAGCATCTGGAATGTTGCACCCGAGTACCAGGGGAGGAAAACTGAGACATATTTGAACACGTCTCCCGTTCACATGGTTGATCATACTTGGGTTCCACATGCATGTTTTAGCTGAAGGAAGAATACCTTAAACCTGTGTATTTGAAACCCGTGGAATGGGTACCATGCAATATGACTTCAAAGGGTCTTCATTTGCTCACCGAACCTCTCCAATCCTATCACTGCTGCGTTTATGCCCCTGTACACATGCTTGATTCTCTTTCGGAGACATAGCAATCCATAGGTTTTAAGATACTTACTAGTCAGGTACATTCTTAGGCGTTTAATATGGGGTGTTGAGTCCATTTCGTTGAGCAAGGAGTAGCTCTTGTCTATTCCATATTTGGCTTAAGGAACTTTATCTGTGCTCATTTCAATCTCTGGTTTTATGCAGCACCCCAACTCACCTTTACCCTTAAGCAAGCATAAGTTGGTTTTCTAAATTTGAGACCCTGTTCTGTTCTGTAATTCAGTTCCTGTGTAGCCAAGTTTACATTCCGTGTATTACTGATATCTTATGATGTTTCTTTTTCTGTGTGACTTATTTCAGTTAGAATCATCATACCTGAATCCACTCATTGTGCTGCTAAGGGCCTGATGACATAGATTTCATTGCTGAGTGATATTGCTTTGTAAGTAAATACCACAACTTCTTTATCCATTTTTCACTTTCTGCGATGTTGAACTTGTACTGTAAACGAGGTTCTTGTAAACAGAGCCGTCCCAAACTTTGGGGTGGCTGTGTCTTTTTGATTTTAATTTCCCTAAGCTATAGGACCATAAGTGGAAGTGCCCTAGGTTCTGTTGCTTTGTTTTTTACATGTTTCAGGAAACACCATACACTTCTCCCAAGTGGTTGTTGGCAATTTACATCCCGCCCATCAGCATAACAAGGCTCCCAGTTCTCCATGGCCTGTCCTGCCTTTCTGGATTTTACACTTTTTTCAGATGGCCCTTTTGACCGGGGGGAAGTGAGACTTCATTGTAGTGCAGATTTCCTTTGCAAGCTTGCTTGGTTGGCCAAAAAGGGCGTATGCGTTTTTTCCTGAATATATTCAGGAAAAAACGCATACGCCCTTTTTGGCCAAGTGCATCATTGTGGACGTTCTGCCTCTTTTCCTATGCTTTCAATGCAATTCCAGTCTACCTCCTGAAATCGGTTTCCTGCAATTCTGCCCCGCTTTCAAGTCCTCTTGGCAGCCTTACTTCAGTCTATTTTTGGACGATAGCTGTCATTTATAACTCTGCAGGTTTGTGAATTACAGTGCCCCTGAGCTCCTTTCTTCAACTCGCTTTCTTTTGAGCTGGCCGCAACACCGCAGGATGGCTTCAGGCCCTAATCTGGTTCCGGCACGGCACGCTGAGCCTTTGGTTAATTCCTCTTCCTGGTGGGAAATGAGAGTTAAATTTGCCCGTCCAGACACCTTCAGCTAGCCTCTCATTGGTTCTTGCTATTCCTGTTCATCTTCCGCAGAAATTGCAAATTGGGCCAAACAGGAGGTTAAAGGGACTGACTCTCCAAGTCGGGAGAGTGTTAGTAAAGCGTCTGGAATGTTGCACCCGAGTACCAGGGTACGAAAACTGGGACATATTTGAACACGTCTCCTGATCACATGGTTGATCATACTCTAGGTTCCACATGCATGTTTTAGCTGAAGGAAGAATACCTTAAACCTGGGTAGTTGAAACCCGTGGAATGGTTACCATGCAATATGACTTCAAAGGGTCTTCATTTGCTCACCGAACCTCTCCAATCCTATCACTGCTGCGTTTATGCCCCTGTACACATGCTTGATTCTCTTTCGGAGACATAGCAATCCATAGGTTTTAAGATACTTACTAGTCAGGTACATTCTTAGGCGTTTAATATGCGGTGTTGAGTCCATTTCGTTGAGCAAGGAGTAGCTCTTGTCTATTCCATATTTGGCTTAAGGAACTTTATCTGTGCTCATTTCAATCTCTGGTTTTATGCAGCACCCCAACTCACCTTTACCCTTAAGCAAGCATAAGTTGGTTTTCTAAATTTGAGACCCTGTTCTGTTCTGTAATTCAGTTCCTGTGTAGCCAAGTTTACATTCCGTGTATTACTGATATCTTATGATGTTTCTTTTTCTGTGTGACTTATTTCAGTTAGAATCATCATACCTGAATCCACTCATTGTGCTCCTAAGGGCCTGATGACATAGATTTCATTGCTGAGTGATATTGCTTTGTAAGTAAATACCACAACTTCTTTATCCATTTTTCACTTTCTGCGATGTTGAACTTGTACTGTAAACGAGGTTCTTGTAAACAGAGGCGTCCCAAACTTTGGGGTGGCTGTGTCTTTTTGATTTTAATTTCCCTAAGCTATAGGACCATAAGTGGCAGTGCCCTAGGCTCTGTTGCTTTGTTTTTTAGATGTTTCAGGAAACACCATACACTTCTCCTGAGTGTCTGTTGGTAATTTACATCCCGCCCATCAGCATAACAAGGCTCCCAGTTCTCCATGTCCTGTCGTGCCTTTCTGGATTTTACACTTTTTTCAGATGGCCCTTTTGACCGGGGGGAAGTGAGACTTCATTGTAGTGCAGATTTCCTTTGCAAGCTTGCTTGGTTGGCCAAAAAGGGCGTATGCGTTTTTTCCTGAATATATTCAGGAAAAAACGCATACGCCCTTTTTGGCCAAGTGCATCATTGTGGACGTTCTGCCTCTTTTCCTATGCTTTCAATGCAATTCCAGTCTACCTCCTGAAATCGGTTTCCTGCAATTCTGCCCCGCTTTCAAGTCCTCTTGGCAGCCTTACTTCAGTCTATTTTTGGACGATAGCTGTCATTTATAACTCTGCAGGTTTGTGAATTACAGTGCCCCTGAGCTCCTTTCTTCAACTCGCTTTCTTTTGAGTTGGCCGCAACACCGCAGGATGGCTTCAGGCCCTAATCTGATTCTGGTACGGAACGCTGAGCCTTTGGTTATTTCCTCTTCCTGGTGGGAAATGAGAGTTAAATTTGCCCGTCCAAACACCTCCACCTAGTCTCTCATTGGTTCTCGCTATTCCTGTTCATCTTCCGCAGAAATTGCAAACTGGGCCAAACAGGAGTTTAAAGGGACTGACTCTCCAAGTCGGGAGAGTGTTAGTAAAGCGTCTGGAATGTTGCACCCAAGTACTAGGGTACGAAAACTGAGACATATTTGAACACGTCTCCCGATCACATGGTTGATCATACTCTAGGTTCCACATGCATGTTTTAGCTGAAGGAAGAATACCTTAAACCTGGGTAGTTGAAACCCGTGGAATGGGTACCATGCAATATGACTTCAAAGGGTCTTCATTTGCTCACCGAACCTCTCCAATCCTATCACTGCTGCGTTTATGCCCCTGTACACATGCTTGATTCTCTTTCGGAGACATAGCAATCCATAGGTTTTAAGATACTTACTAGTCAGGTACATTCTTAGGCGTTTAATATGCGGTTTTGAGTCCATTTCGTTGAGCAGGGAGTAGCTCTTGTCTATTCCATATTTGGCTTAAGGAACTTTATCTGTGCTCATTTCAATCTCTGGTTTTATGCAGCACCCCAACTCACCTTTACCCTTAAGCAAGCATAAGTTGGTTTTCTAAATTTGAGAACCTGTTCTGTTCTGTCATTCAGTTTCTGTGTAGCCAAGTTTACAATCCGTGTATTAGTGATATCTTATGATGTTTCTTTTTCTGTGTGACTTATTTCAGTTAGAATCATCATACCTGAATCCACTCATTGTGCTACTAAGGGCCTGATGACACAGATTTCATTGCTGAGTGATATTGCTTTGTAAGTAAATACCACAACTTCTTTATCCATTTTTCACTTTCTGCGATGTTGAACTTGTACTGTAAACGAGGTTCTTGTAAACAGAGCCGTTCCAAACTTTGGGGTGGCTGTGTCTTTTTGATTTTAATTTCCCTAAGCTATAGGACCATAAGTGGCAGTGCCCTAGGCTCTGTTGCTTTGTTTTTTAGATGTTTAAGGAAACACCATACACTTCTCCCGAGTGTCTGTTGGCAATTTACATCCCGCCCATCAGCATAACAAGGCTCCCAGTTCTCCATGGCCTGTCCTGCCTTTCTGGATTTTACACTTTTTTCAGATGGCCCTTTTGACCGGGGGGAAGTGAGACTTCATTGTAGTGCAGATTTCCTTTGCAAGCTTGCTTGGTTGGCCAAAAAGGGCGTATGCGTTTTTTCCTGCATATATTCAGGATAAAACGCATACGCCCTTTTTGGCCAAGTGCATCATTGTGGACGTTCTGCCTCTTTTCCTATGCTTTCAATGTAATTCCAGTCTACCTCCTGAAATCGGTTTCCTGCAATTCTGCCCCGCTTTCAAGTCCTCTTGGCAGCCTTACTTCAGTCTATTTTTGGACGATAGCTGTCATTTATAACTCTGCAGGTTTGTGAATTACAGTGCCCCTGAGCTCCTTTCTGCAACTCGCTTTCTTTTGAGCTGGCCGCAACACCGCAGGATGGCTTCAGGCCCTAATCTGGTTCCGGTACGGCACGCTGAGCCTTTGGTGAATTCCTCTTCCTGGTGGGAAATGAGAGTTAAATTTGCCCGTCCAGACACCTCCAGCTAGTCTCTCATTGGTTCTCGCTATTCCTGTTCATCTTCCACAGAAATTGGAAACTGGGCCAAACAGGAAGTTAAAGGGACTGACTCTCCAAGTGGGGAGAGTGTTAGTACAGCGTCTGGAATGTTGCACCCGAGTACCAGGGGAGGAAAACTGAGACATATTTGAACACGTCTCCCGTTCACATGGTTGATCATACTTGGGTTCCACATGCATGTTTTAGCTGAAGGAAGAATACCTTAAACCTGTGTATTTGAAACCCGTGGAATGGGTACCATGCAATATGACTTCAAAGGGTCTTCATTTGCTCACCGAACCTCTCCAATCCTATCACTGCTGCGTTTATGCCCCTGTACACATGCTTGATTCTCTTTCGGAGACATAGCAATCCATAGGTTTTAAGATACTTACTAGTCAGGTACATTCTTAGGCGTTTAATATGGGGTGTTGAGTCCATTTCGTTGAGCAAGGAGTAGCTCTTGTCTATTCCATATTTGACTTAAGGAACTTTATCTGTGCTCATTTCAATCTCTGGGTTTATGCAGCACCCCAACTCACCTTTACCCTTAAGCAAGCATAAGTTGGTTTTCTAAATTTGAGACCCTGTTCTGTTCTGTAATTCAGTTCCTGTGTAGCCAAGTTTACATTCCGTGTATTACTGATATCTTATGATGTTTCTTTTTCTGTGTGACTTATTTCAGTTAGAATCATCATACCTGAATCCACTCATTGTGCTCCTAAGGGCCTGATGACATAGATTTCATTGCTGAGTGATATTGCTTTGTAAGTAAATACCACAACTTCTTTATCCATTTTTCACTTTCTGCGATGTTGAACTTGTACTGTAAACGAGGTTCTTGTAAACAGAGGCGTCCCAAACTTTGGGGTGGCTGTGTCTTTTTGATTTTAATTTCCCTAAGCTATAGGACCATAAGTGGCAGTGCCCTAGGCTCTGTTGCTTTGTTTTTTAGATGTTTCAGGAAACACCATACACTTCTCCTGAGTGTCTGTTGGTAATTTACATCCCGCCCATCAGCATAACAAGGCTCCCAGTTCTCCATGGCCTGTCCTGCCTTTCTGGATTTTACACTTTTTTCAGATGGCCCTTTTGACCGGGGGGAAGTGAGACTTC
This sequence comes from Delphinus delphis, assembly GCF_949987515.2. Classification (NCBI taxonomy): domain Eukaryota; kingdom Metazoa; phylum Chordata; class Mammalia; order Artiodactyla; family Delphinidae; genus Delphinus; species Delphinus delphis. Next base: position 895,297 of record NW_027192701.1, on the reverse strand, counting down.
ATTGTAGTGCAGATTTCCTTTGCAAGCTTGCTTGGTTGGCCAAAAAGGGCGTATGCGTTTTTTCCTGAATATATTCAGGAAAAAACGCATACGCCCTTTTTGGCCAAGTGCATCATTGTGGACGTTCTGCCTCTTTTCCTATGCTTTCAATGCAATTCCAGTCTACCTCCTGAAATCGGTTTCCTGCAATTCTGCCCTGCTTTCAAGTCCTCTTGGCAGCTTTACTTCAGTATATTTTTGGACGATAGCTGTCATTTATAACTCTGCAGGTTTGTGAATTACAGTGCCCCTGAGCTCCTTTCTTCAACTCGCTTTCTTCTGAGCTGGCCGCAAAACCGCAGGATGGCTTCAGGCCCTAATCTGATTCTGGTACGGAATGCTGAGCCTTTGGTTATTTCCTCTTCCTGGTGGGAAATGAGAGTTAAATTTGCCCGTCCAGACACCTCCAGCTAGTCTCTCATTGGTTCTCGCTATTCCTGTTCATCTTCCGCAGAAATTGAAAACAGGGCCAAACAGGAGGTTAAAGGGACTGACTCTCCAAGTCGGGAGAGTGTTAGTAAAGCGTCTGGAATGTTGCACCCGAGTACCAGGGTACGAAAACTGGGACATATTTGAACACGTCTCCCGATCACATGGTTGATCATACTCTAGGTTCCACATGCATGTTTTAGCTGAAGGAAGAATACCTTAAACCTGGGTAGTTGAAACCCGTGGAATGGGTACCATGCAATGTGACTTCAAAGGGTCTTCATTTGCTCACCGAACCTCTCCAATCCTATCACTGCTGCGTTTATGCCCCTGTACACATGCTTGATTCTCTTTCGGAGACATAGCAATCCATAGGTTTTAAGATACTTACTAGTCAGGTACATTCTTAGGCGTTTAATATGGGGTGTTGAGTCCATTTCGTTGAGCAAGGAGTAGCTCTTGTCTATTCCATATTTGGCTTAAGGAACTTTATCTGTGCTCATTTCAATCTCTGGTTTTATGCAGCACCCCAACTCACCTTTACCCTTAAGCAAGCATAAGTTGGTTTTCTAAATTTGAGAACCTGTTCTGTTCTGTCATTCAGTTCCTGTGTAGCCAAGTTTCCATTCCGTGTATTACTGATATCTTATGATGTTTCTTTTTCTGTGTGACTTATTTCAGTTAGAATCATCATACCTGAATCCACTCATTGTGCTGCTAAGGGCCTGATGACACAGATTTCATTGCTGAGTGATATTGCTTTGTAAGTAAATACCACAACTTCTTTATCCATTTTTCACTTTCTGCGATGTTGAACTTGTACTGTAAACGAGGTTCTTGTAAACAGAGCCGATCCAAACTTTGGGGTGGCTGTGTCTTTTTGATTTTAATTTCCCTAAGCTATAGGACCATAAGTGGAAGTGCGCTAGGTTCTGTTGCTTTGTTTTTTAGATGTTTCAGGAAACACCATACACTTCTCCCGAGTGGTTGTTGGCAATTTACATCCCGCCCATCAGCATAACAAGGCTCCCAGTTCTCCATGGCCTGTCCTGCCTTTCTGGATTTTACACTTTTTTCAGATGGCCCTTTTGACCGGGGGGAAGTGAGACTTCATTGTAGTGCAGATTTCCTTTGCAAGCTTGCTTGGTTGGCCAAAAAGGGCGTATGCGTTTTTTCCTGAATATATTCAGGAAAAAACGCATACGCCCTTTTTGGCCAAGTGCATCATTGTGGACGTTCTGCCTCTTTTCCTATGCTTTCAATGCAATTCCAGTCTACCTCCTGAAATCGGTTTCCTGCAATTCTGCCCTGCTTTCAAGTCCTCTTGGCAGCCTTACTTCAGTCTATTTTTGGACGATAGCTGTCATTTATAACTCTGCAGGTTTGTGAATTACAGTGCCCCTGAGCTCCTTTCTTCAACTCGCTTTCTTTTGAGTTGGCCGCAACACCGCAGGATGGCTTCAGGCCCTAATCTGATTCTGGTACGGAACGCTGAGCCTTTGGTTATTTCCTCTTCCTGGTGGGAAATGAGAGTTAAATTTGCCCGTCCAAACACCTCCACCTAGTCTCTCATTGGTTCTCGCTATTCCTGTTCATCTTCCACAGAAATTGCAAACTGGGCCAAACAGGAGGTTAAAGGGACTGACTCTCCAAGTCGGGAGAGTGTTAGTAAAGCGTCTGGAATGTTGCACCCAAGTACTAGGGTACGAAAACTGAGACATATTTGAACACGTCTCCCGATCACATGGTTGATCATACTCTAGGTTCCACATGCATGTTTTAGCTGAAGGAAGAATACCTTAGACCTGGGTAGTTGAAACCCGTGGAATGGGTACCATGCAATATGACTTCAAAGGGTCTTCATTTGCTCACCGAACCTCTCCAATCCTATCACTGCTGCGTTTATGCCCCTGTACACATGCTTGATTCTCTTTCGGAGACATAGCAATCCATAGGTTTTAAGATACTTACTAGTCAGGTACATTCTTAGGCGTTTAATATGCGGTTTTGAGTCCATTTCGTTGAGCAAGGAGTAGCTCTTGTCTATTCCATATTTGGCTTAAGGAACTTTGTCTGTGCTCATTTCAATCTCTGGTTTTATGCAGCACCCCAACTCACCTTTACCCTTAAGCAAGCATAAGTTGGTTTTCTAAATTTGAGAACCTGTTCTGTTCTGTCATTCAGTTTCTGTGTAGCCAAGTTTACAATCCGTGTATTAGTGATATCTTATGATGTTTCTTTTTCTGTGTGACTTATTTCAGTTAGAATCATCATACCTGAATCCACTCATTGTGCTACTAAGGGCCTGATGACATAGATTTCATTGCTGAGTGATATTGCTTTGTAAGTAAATACCACAACTTCTTTATCCATTTTTCACTTTCTGCGATGTTGAACTTGTACTGTAAACGAGGTTCTTGTAAACAGAGCCGTTCCAAACTTTGGGGTGGCTGTGTCTTTTTGATTTTAATTTCCCTAAGCTATAGGACCATAAGTGGCAGTGCCCTAGGCTCTGTTGCTTTGTTTTTTAGATGTTTAAGGAAACACCATACACTTCTCCCGAGTGTCTGTTGGCAATTTACATCCCGCCCATCAGCATAACAAGGCTCCCAGTTCTCCATGGCCTGTCCTGCCTTTCTGGATTTTACACTTTTTTCAGATGGCCCTTTTGACCGGGGGGAAGTGAGACTTCATTGTAGTGCAGATTTCCTTTGCAAGCTTGCTTGGTTGGCCAAAAAGGGCGTATGCGTTTTTTCCTGCATATATTCAGGATAAAACGCATACGCCCTTTTTGGCCAAGTGCATCATTGTGGACGTTCTGCCTCTTTTCCTATGCTTTCAATGTAATTCCAGTCTACCTCCTGAAATCGGTTTCCTGCAATTCTGCCCCGCTTTCAAGTCCTCTTGGCAGCCTTACTTCAGTCTATTTTTGGACGATAGCTGTCATTTATAACTCTGCAGGTTTGTGAATTACAGTGCCCCTGAGCTCCTTTCTGCAACTCGCTTTCTTTTGAGCTGGCCGCAACACCGCAGGATGGCTTCAGGCCCTAATCTGGTTCCGGTACGGCACGCTGAGCCTTTGGTGAATTCCTCTTCCTGGTGGGAAATGAGAGTTAAATTTGCCCGTCCAGACACCTCCAGCTAGTCTCTCATTGGTTCTCGCTATTCCTGTTCATCTTCCACAGAAATTGGAAACTGGGCCAAACAGGAAGTTAAAGGGACTGACTCTCCAAGTGGGGAGAGTGTTAGTACAGCGTCTGGAATGTTGCACCCGAGTACCAGGGGAGGAAAACTGAGACATATTTGAACACGTCTCCCGTTCACATGGTTGATCATACTTGGGTTCCACATGCATGTTTTAGCTGAAGGAAGAATACCTTAAACCTGTGTATTTGAAACCCGTGGAATGGGTACCATGCAATATGACTTCAAAGGGTCTTCATTTGCTCACCGAACCTCTCCAATCCTATCACTGCTGCGTTTATGCCCCTGTACACATGCTTGATTCTCTTTCGGAGACATAGCAATCCATAGGTTTTAAGATACTTACTAGTCAGGTACATTCTTAGGCGTTTAATATGGGGTGTTGAGTCCATTTCGTTGAGCAAGGAGTAGCTCTTGTCTATTCCATATTTGACTTAAGGAACTTTATCTGTGCTCATTTCAATCTCTGGGTTTATGCAGCACCCCAACTCACCTTTACCCTTAAGCAAGCATAAGTTGGTTTTCTAAATTTGAGACCCTGTTCTGTTCTGTAATTCAGTTCCTGTGTAGCCAAGTTTACATTCCGTGTATTACTGATATCTTATGATGTTTCTTTTTCTGTGTGACTTATTTCAGTTAGAATCATCATACCTGAATCCACTCATTGTGCTCCTAAGGGCCTGATGACATAGATTTCATTGCTGAGTGATATTGCTTTGTAAGTAAATACCACAACTTCTTTATCCATTTTTCACTTTCTGCGATGTTGAACTTGTACTGTAAACGAGGTTCTTGTAAACAGAGGCGTCCCAAACTTTGGGGTGGCTGTGTCTTTTTGATTTTAATTTCCCTAAGCTATAGGACCATAAGTGGCAGTGCCCTAGGCTCTGTTGCTTTGTTTTTTAGATGTTTCAGGAAACACCATACACTTCTCCTGAGTGTCTGTTGGTAATTTACATCCCGCCCATCAGCATAACAAGGCTCCCAGTTCTCCATGGCCTGTCCTGCCTTTCTGGATTTTACACTTTTTTCAGATGGCCCTTTTGACCGGGGGGAAGTGAGACTTCATTGTAGTGCAGATTTCCTTTGCAAGCTTGCTTGGTTGGCCAAAAAGGGCGTATGCGTTTTTTCCTGAATATATTCAGGAAAAAACGCATACGCCCTTTTTGGCCAAGTGCATCATTGTGGACGTTCTGCCTCTTTTCCTATGCTTTCAATGCAATTCCAGTCTACCTCCTGAAATCGGTTTCCTGCAATTCTGCCCTGCTTTCAAGTCCTCTTGGCAGCTTTACTTCAGTCTATTTTTGGACGATAGCTGTCATTTATAACTCTGCAGGTTTGTGAATTACAGTGCCCCTGAGCTCCTTTCTTCAACTCGCTTTCTTCTGAGCTGGCCGCAACACCGCAGGATGGCTTCAGGCCCTAATCTGATTCTGGTACGGAATGCTGAGCCTTTGGTTATTTCCTCTTCCTGGTGGGAAATGAGAGTTAAATTTGCCCGTCCAGATACCTCCAGCTAGTCTCTCATTGGTTCTCGCTATTCCTGTTCATCTTCCGCAGAAATTGAAAACTGGGCCAAACAGGAGGTTAAAGGGACTGACTCTCCAAGTCGGGAGAGTGTTAGTAAAGCGTCTGGAATGTTGCACCCAAGTACCAGGGTACGAAAACTGAGACATATTTGAACACGTCTCCCGATCACATGGTTGATCATACTCTAGGTTCCACATGCATGTTTTAGCTGAAGGGAGAATACCTTAAACCTGGGTAGTTGAAACCCGTGGAATGGGTACCATGCAATATGACTTCAAAGGGTCTTCATTTGCTCACCGAACCTCTCCAATCCTATCACTGCTGCGTTTATGCCCCTGTACACATGCTTGATTCTCTTTCGGAGACATAGCAATCCATAGGTTTTAAGATACTTACTAGTCAGGTACATTCTTAGGCGTTTAATATGCGGTGTTGAGTCCATTTCGTTGAGCAAGGAGTAGCTCTTGTCTATTCCATATTTGGCTTAAGGAACTTTATCTGTGCTCATTTCAATCTCTGGTTTTATGCAGCAATCCAACTCACCTTTCCCCTTAAGCAAGCATAAGTTGGTTTTCTAAATTTGAGAACCTGTTCTGTTTTGGAATTCAGTTCCTGTGTAGCCAAGGTTACATTCCGTGTATTAGTGATATCTTATGATTTTTCTTTTTCTGTGTGACTTATTTCAGTTAGAATCATCGTACCTGAATCCACTCATGATGCTGCTACGGGCCTGATGACATAGATTTCATTGCTGAGTGATACTGCATTGTACGTAAGTACCACAAGTTCTTTATCCATTTTTCACTTTCTATGATATTGAACTTGTACGGTAAACGAGGTTCTTGTAAAGAGAGGCGTCCCAAACTTTGGGGTGGCTGTGTCTTTTTGATTTTAATTTCCCTAAGCTATAGGACCATAAGTGGAAGTGCCCTAGGCTCTGTTGCTTTGTTTTTTAGATGTTTCAGGAAACACCATACACTTCTCCCGAGTGGTTGTTGGCAATTTACATCCCGCCCATCAGCATAACAAGGCTCCCAGTTCTCCATGGCCTGTCCTGCCTTTCTGGATTTTACACTTTTTTCAGATGGCCCTTTTGACCGGGGGGAAGTGAGACTTCATTGTAGTGCAGATTTCCTTTGCAAGCTTGCTTGGTTGGCCAAAAAGGGCGTATGCGTTTTTTCCTGAATATATTCAGGAAAAAACGCATACGCCCTTTTTGGCCAAGTGCATCATTGTGGACGTTCTGCCTCTTTTCCTATGCTTTCAATGCAATTCCAGTCTACCTCCTGAAATCGGTTTCCTGCAATTCTGCCCCGCTTTCAAGTCCTCTTGGCAGCCTTACTTCAGTCTATTTTTGGACGATAGCTGTCATTTATAACTCTGCAGGTTTGTGAATTACAGTGCCCCTGAGCTCCTTTCTTCAACTCGCTTTCTTTTGAGCTGGCCGCAACACCGCAAGATGGCTTCAGGCCCTAATCTGGTTCCGGTACGGCACGCTGAGCCTTTGGTGAATTCCTCTTCCTGGTGGGAAATGAGAGTTAAATTTGCCCGTCCAGACACCTCCAGCTAGTCTCTCATTGGTTCTCGCTATTCCTGTTCATCTTCCACAGAAATTGGAAACTGGGCCAAACAGGAAGTTAAAGGGACTGACTCTCCAAGTGGGGAGAGTGTTAGTAAAGCGTCTGGAATGTTGCACCCGAGTACCAGGGTACGAAAACTGGGACATATTTGAACACGTCTCCCGATCACATGGTTGATCATACTCTAGGTTCCACATGCATGTTTTAGCTGAAGGAAGAATACCTTAAACCTGGGTAGTTGAAACCCGTGGAATGGGTACCATGCAATATGACTTCAAAGGGTCTTCATTTGCTCACCGAACCTCTCCAATCCTATCACTGCTGCGTTTATGCCCCTGTACACATGCTTGATTCTCTTTCGGAGACATAGCAATCCATAGGTTTTAAGATACTTACTAGTCAGGTACATTCTTAGGCGTTTAATATGGGGTGTTGAGTCCATTTCGTTGAGCAAGGAGTAGCTCTTGTCTATTCCATATTTGGCTTAAGGAACTTTATCTGTGCTCATTTCAATCTCTGGTTTTATGCAGCACCCCAACTCACCTTTACCCTTAATCAAGCATAAGTTGGTTTTCTAAATTTGAGACCCTGTTCTGTTCTGTAATTCAGTTCCTGTGTAGCCAAGTTTACATTCCGTGTATTACTGATATCTTATGATGTTTCTTTTTCTGTGTGACTTATTTCAGTTAGAATCATCATACCTGAATCCACTCATTGTGCTGCTAAGGGCCTGATGACACAGATTTCATTGCTGAGTGATATTGCTTTGTAAGTAAATACCACAACTTCTTTATCCATTTTTCACTTTCTGCGATGTTGAACTTGTACTGTAAACGAGGTTCTTGTAAACAGAGCCGATCCAAACTTTGGGGTGGCTGTGTCTTTTTGATTTTAATTTCCCTAAGCTATAGGACCATAAGTGGAAGTGCCCTAGGTTCTGTTGCTTTGTTTTTTAGATGTTTCAGGAAACACCATACACTTCTCCCGAGTGGTTGTTGGCAATTTACATCCCGCCCATCAGCATAACAAGGCTCCCAGTTCTCCATGGCCTGTCCTGCCTTTCTGGATTTTACACTTTTTTCAGATGGCCCTTTTGACCGGGGGGAAGTGAGACTTCATTGTAGTGCAGATTTCCTTTGCAAGCTTGCTTGGTTGGCCAAAAAGGGCGTATGCGTTTTTTCCTGAATATATTCAGGAAAAAACGCATACGCCCTTTTTGGCCAAGTGCATCATTGTGGACGTTCTGCCTCTTTTCCTATGCTTTCAATGCAATTCCAGTCTACCTCCTGAAATCGGTTTCCTGCAATTCTGCCCCGCTTTCAAGTCCTCTTGGCAGCCTTACTTCAGTCTATTTTTGGACGATAGCTGTCATTTATAACTCTGCAGGTTTGTGAATTACAGTGTCCCTGAGCTCCTTTCTTCAACTCGCTTTCTTTTGAGCTGGCCGCAACACCGCAGGATGGCTTCAGGCCCTAATCTGATTCTGGTACGGCACGCTGAGCCTTTGGTTATTTCCTCTTCCTGGTGGGAAATGAGAGTTAAATTTGCCCGTCCAGACACCTCCAGCTAGTCTCTCATTGGTTCTCGCTATTCCTGTTCATCTTCCGCAGAAATTGCAAACTGGGCCAAACAGGAGGTTAAAGGGACTGACTCTCCAAGTCGGGAGAGTGTTAGTAATGCGTCTGGAATGTTGCACCCAAGTACCAGGGTACGAAAACTGAGACATATTTGAACACGTCTCCCGATCACATGGTTGATCATACTCTAGGTTCCACATGCATGTTTTAGCTGAAGGAAGAATACCTTAAACCTGGGTATTTGAAACCCGTGGAATGGGTACCATGCAATATGACTTCAAAGGGTCTTCATTTGCTCACCGAACATCTCGAATCCTATCACTGCTGTGTTTATGCCCCTGTACACATGCTTGATTCTCTTTCGGAGACATAGCAATCCATAGGTTTTAAGATACTTACTAGTCAGGTATATTCTTAGGCGTTTAATATGCGGTGTTGAGTCCATTTCGTTGAGCAAGGAGTAGCTCTTGTCTATTCCATATTTGGCTTAAGGAACTTTATCTGTGCTCATTTCAATCTCTGATTTTATGCAGCACCCCAACTCACCTTTCCCCTTAAGCAAGCATAAGTTGGTTTTCTAAATTTGAGACCCTGTTCTGTTCTGTAATTCAGTTCCTGTATAGCCAAGTTTACATTCCGTGTATTACTGATATCTTATGATGTTTCTTTTTCTGTGTGACTTATTTCAGTTAGAATCATCATACCTGAATCCACTCATTGTGCTCCTAAGGGCCTGATGACATAGATTTCATTGCTGAGTGATATTGCTTTGTAAGTAAATACCACAACTTCTTTATCCATTTTTCACTTTATGCGATGTTGAACTTGTACTGTAAACGAGGTTCTTGTAAACAGAGGTGTCCCAAACTTTGGGGTGGCTGTGTCTTTTTGATTTTAATTTCCCTAAGCTATAGGACCATAAGTGGAAGTGCCCTAGGCTCTGTTGCTTTGTTTTTTAGATGTTTCAGGAAACACCATACACTTCTCCTGAGTGTCTGTTGGTAATTTACATCCCGCCCATCAGCATAACAAGGCTCCCAGTTCTCCATGGCCTGTCCTGCCTTTCTGGATTTTACACTTTTTTCAGATGGCCCTTTTGACCTGGGGGAAGTGAGACTTCATTGTAGTGCAGATTTCCTTTGCAAGCTTGCTTGGTTGGCCAAAAAGGGCGTATGCGTTTTTTCCTGAATATATTCAGGAAAAAACGCATACGCCCTTTTTGGCCAAGTGCATCATTGTGGACGTTCTGCCTCTTTTCCTATGCTTTCAATGCAATTCCAGTCTACCTTCTGAAATCGGTTTCCTGCAATTCTGCCCCGCTTTCAAGTCCTCTTGGCAGCCTTACTTCAGTCTATTTTTGGACGATAGCTGTCATTTATAACTCTGCAGGTTTGTGAATTACAGTGCCCCTGAGCTCCTTTCTTCAACTCGCTTTCTTTTGAGCTGGCCGCAACACCGCAGGATGGCTTGAGGCCCTAATCTGGTTCCGGCACGGCACGCTGAGCCTTTGGTTAATTCCTCTTCCTGGTGGGAAATGAGAGTTAAATTTGCCCGTCCAGACACCTCCAGCTAGCCTCTCATTGGTTCTCGCTATTCCTGTTCATCTTCCGCAGAAATTGCAAACTGGGCCAAACAGGACGTTAAAGGGACTGACTCTCCAAGTCGGGAGAGTGTTAGTAAAGCGTCTGGAATGTTGCACCCGAGTACCAGGGTACGAAAACTGGGACATATTTGAACACGTCTCCCGATCACATGGTTGATCATACTCTAGGTTCCACATGCATGTTTTAGCTGAAGGAAGAATACCTTAAACCTGGGTAGTTGAAACCCGTGGAATGGGTACCATGCAATATGACTTCAAAGGGTCTTCATTTGCTCACCGAACCTCTCCAATCCTATCACTGCTGCGTTTATGCCCCTGTACACATGCTTGATTCTCTTTCGGAGACATAGCAATCTATAGGTTTTAAGATACTTACTAGTCAGGTACATTCTTAGGCGTTTAATATGGGGTGTTGAGTCCATTTCGTTGAGCAAGGAGTAGCTCTTGTCTATTCCATATTTGGCTTAAGGAACTTTATCTGTGCTCATTTCAATCTCTGGTTTTATGCAGCACCCCAACTCACCTTTACCCTTAAGCAAGCATAAGTTGGTTTTCTAAATTTGAGACCCTGTTCTGTTCTGTAATTCAGTTCCTGTGTAGCCAACTTTACATTCCGTGTATTACTGATATCTTATGATGTTTCTTTTTCTGTGTGACTTATTTCAGTTAGAATCATCATACCTGAATCCACTCATTGTGCTGCTAAGGGCCTGATGACACAGATTTCATTGCTGAGTGATATTGCTTTGTAAGTAAATACCACAACTTCTTTCTCCATTTTTCACTTTCTGCGATGTTGAACTTGTACTGTAAATGGGGTTCTTGTAAACAGAGCCGATCCAAACTTTGGGGTGGCTGTGTCTTTTTGATTTTAATTTCCCTAAGCTATAGGACCATAAGTGGAAGTGCCCTAGGTTCTGTTGCTTTGTTTTTTAGATGTTTCAGGAAAAACCATACACTTCTCCCGAGTGGTTGTTGGCAATTTACATCCCGCCCATCAGCATAACAAGGCTCCCAGTTCTCCATGGCCTGTCCTGCCTTTCTGGATTTTACACTTTTTTCAGATGGCCCTTTTGACCGGGGGGAAGTGAGACTTCATTGTAGTGCAGATTTCCTTTGCAAGCTTGCTTGGTTGGCCAAAAAGGGCGTATGCGTTTTTTCCTGAATATATTCAGGAAAAAACGCATACGCCCTTTTTGGCCAAGTGCATCATTGTGGACGTTCTGCCTCTTTTCCTATGCTTTCAATGCAATTCCAGTCTACCTCCTGAAATCGGTTTCCTGCAATTCTGCCCCGCTTTCAAGTCCTCTTGGCAGCCTTACCTCAGTCTATTTTTGGACGATAGCTGTCATTTATAACTCTGCAGGTTTGTGAATTACAGTGCCCCTGAGCTCCTTTCTTCAACTCGCTTTCTTTTGAGCTGGCCGCAACACCGCAGGATGGCTTCAGGCCCTAATCTGATTCTGGTACGGCACGCTGAGCCTTTGGTTATTTCCTCTTCCTGGTGGGAAATGAGAGTTAAATTTGCCCGTCCAGACACCTCCAGCTAGTCTCTCATTGGTTCTCGCTATTCCTGTTCATCTTCCGCAGAAATTGCAAACTGGGCCAAACAGGAGGTTAAAGGGACTGACTCTCCAAGTCGGGAGAGTGTTAGTAAAGCGTCTGGAATGTTGCACCCAAGTACCAGGGTACGAAAACTGAGACATATTTGAACACGTCTCCCGATCACATGGTTGATCATACTCTGGGTTCCACATGCATGTTTTAGCTGAAGGAAGAATACCTTAAACCTGGGTATTTGAAACCCGTGGAATGGGTACCATGCAATATGACTTCAAAGGGTCTTCATTTGCTCACCGAACATCTCCAATCCTATCACTGCTGCGTTTATGCCCCTGTACACATGCTTGATTCTCTTTCGGAGACATAGCAATCCATAGGTTTTAAGATACTTACTAGTCAGGTACATTCTTAGGCGTTTAATATGCGGTGTTGAGTCCATTTCGTTGAGCAAGGAGTAGCTCTTGTCTATTCCATATTTGGCTTAAGGAACTTTATCTGTGCTCATTTCAATCTCTGGTTTTATGCAGCAATCCAACTCACCTTTCCCCTTAAGCAAGCATAAGTTGGTTTTCTAAATTTGAGAACCTGTTCTGTTTTGGAATTCAGTTCCTGTGTAGCCAAGGTTACATTCCGTGTATTAGTGATATCTTATGATTTTTCTTTTTCTGTGTGACTTATTTCAGTTAGAATCATCGTACCTGAATCCACTCATGATGCTGCTACGGGCCTGATGACATAGATTTCATTGCTGAGTGATACTGCATTGTACGTAAGTACCACAAGTTCTTTATCCATTTTTCACTTTCTGTGATATTGAACTTGTACGGTAAACGAGGTTCTTGTAAACAGAGCCGATCCAAACTTTGGGGTGGCTGTGTCTTTTTGATTTTAATTTCCCTAAGCTATAGGACCATAAGTGGAAGTGCCCTAGGCTCTGTTGCTTTGTTTTTTAGATGTTTCAGGAAACACCATACACTTCTCCCGAGTGGTTGTTGGCAATTTACATCCCGCCCATCAGCATAACAAGGCTCCCAGTTCTCCATGGCCTGTCCTGCCTTTCTGGATTTTACACTTTTTTCAGATGGCCCTTTTGACCGGGGGGAAGTGAGACTTCATTGTAGTGCAGATTTCCTTTGCAAGCTTGCTTGGTTGGCCAAAAAGGGCGTATGCGTTTTTTCCTGAATATATTCAGGAAAAAACGCATACGCCCTTTTTGGCCAAGTGCATCATTGTGGACGTTCTGCCTCTTTTCCTATGCTTTCAATGCAATTCCAGTCTACCTCCTGAAATCGGTTTCCTGCAATTCTGCCCCGCTTTCAAGTCCTCTTGGCAGCCTTACTTCAGTCTATTTTTGGACGATAGCTGTCATTTATAACTCTGCAGGTTTGTGAATTACAGTGACCCTGAGCTCCTTTCTTCAACTTGCTTTCTTTTGAGCTGGCCGCAACACCGCAGGATGGCTTCAGGCCCTAATCTGGTTCCGGCACGGCACGCTGAGCCTTTGGTTAATTCCTCTTCCTGGTGGGAAATGAGAGTTAAATTTGCCCGTTCCGACACCTCCAGGTAGTCTCTCATTGGTTCTCGCTATTCCTGTTCATCTTCCGCAGAAATTGCAAACTGGGCCAAACAGGAGGTTAAAGGGACTGACTCTCCAAGTCGGGAGAGTGTTAGTAAAGCGTCTGGAATGTTGCACCCGAGTACCAGGGTACGAAAACTGAGACATATTTGAACACGTCACCCGATCACATGGTTGATCATACTCTAGGTTCCACATGCATGTTTTAGCTGAAGGAAGAATACCTTAAACCTGGGTAGGTGAAACCCGTGGAATGGGTACCATGCAATATGACTTCAAAGGGTCTTCATTTGCTCACCGAACCTCTCCAATCCTATCACTGCTGCGTTTATGCCCCTGTACACATGCTTGATTCTCTTTCGGAGACATAGCAATCCCTAGATTTTAAGATACTTACTAGTCAGGTACATTCTTAGGCGTTTAATATGCGGTGTTGAGTCCATTTCTTTGAGCAAGGAGTAGCTCTTGTCTATTCCATATTTGGCTTAAGGAACTTTATCTGTGCTCATTTCAATCTCTGGTTTTATGCAGCACCCCAACTCACCTTTACCCTTAAGCAAGCATAAGTTGGTTTTCTAAATTTGAGACCCTGTTCTGTTCTGTAATTCAGTTCCTGTGTAGCCAAGTTTACATTCCGTGTATTAGTGATATCTTATGATGTTTCTTTTTCTGTGTGACTTATTTCAGTTGGAATCATCATACCTGAATCCACTCATTGTGCTGCTAAGGGCCTGATGACACAGATTTCATTGCTGAGTGATATTGCTTTGTAAGTAAATACCACAACTTCTTTATCCATTTTTCACTTTCTGCGATGTTGAACTTGTACTGTAAACGAGATTCTTGTAAACAGAGCCGTTCCAAACTTTGGGGTGGCTGTGTCTTTTTGATTTTAATTTCCCTAAGCTATAGGACCATAAGTGGAAGTGCCCTAGGTTCTGTTGCTTTGTTGTTTAGATGTTTCAGGAAACACCATACACTTCTCCCGAGTGGTTGTTGGCAATTTACATCCCGCCCATCAGCATAACAAGGCTCCCAGTTCTCCATGGCCTGTCCTGCCTTTCTGGATTTTACACTTTTTTCAGATGGCCCTTTTGACCGGGGGGAAGTGAGACTTCATTGTAGTGCAGATTTCCTTTGCAAGCTTGCTTGGTTGGCCAAAAAGGGCGTATGCGTTTTTTCCTGAATATATTCAGGAAAAAACGCATACGCCCTTTTTGGCCAAGTGCATCATTGTGGACGTTCTGCCTCTTTTCCTATGCTTTCAATGCAATTCCAGTCTACCTCCTGAAATCGGTTTCCTGCAATTCTGCCCCGCTTTCAAGTCCTCTTGGCAGCCTTACTTCAGTCTATTATTGGACGATAGCTGTCATTTATAACTCTGCAGGTTTGTGAATTACAGTGCCCCTGAGCTCCTTTCTTCAACTTGCTTTCTTGTGACCTGGCCGCAACACCGCAGGATGGCTTCAGGCCCTAATCTGGTTCCGGCACGGCACGCTGAGCCTTTGGTTATTTCCTCTTCCTGGTGGGACATGAGAGTTAAATTTGCCCGTCCAGACACCTCCAGCTAGTCTCTCATTGGTTCTCGCTATTCCTGTTCATCTTCCACAGAAATTGCAAAGTGGGCCAAACAGGAGGTTAAAGGCGCTGACTCTCCAAGTGGGGAGAGTGTTAGTAAAGCGTCTGGAATGTTGCACCCGAGTACCAGGGGAGGAAAACTGAGACATATTTGAACACGTCTCCCGATCACATGGTTGATCATACTCTGGGTTCCACATGCATGTTTTAGCTGAAGGAAGAATACCTAAAACCTGGGTAGTTGAAACCCGTGGAATGGGTACCATGCAATATGACTTCAAAGGGTCTTCATTTGCTCACGAACCTCTCCAATCCTATCACTGCTGCGTTTATGCCCCTGTACACATGCTTGATTCTCTTTCGGAGACATAGCAATCCATAGGTTTTAAGATACTTACTAGTCAGGTACATTCTTAGGCGTTTAATATGCGGTGTTGAGTCCATTTCTTTGAGCAAGGAGTAGCTCTTGTCTATTCCATATTTGGCTTAAGGAACTTTATCTGTGCTCATTTCAATCTCTGGTTTTATGCAGCACCCCAACTCACCTTTCCCCTTAAGCACGCATAAGTTGGTTTTCTAAATTTGAGACCCTGTTCTGTTCTGTAATTCAGTTTCTGTGTAGCCAAGTTTACATTCCGTGTATTAGTGATATCTTATGATGTTTCTTTTTCTGTGTGACTTATTTCAGTTGGAATCATCATACCTGAATCCACTCATTGTGCTACTAAGGGCCTGATGACACAGATTTCATTGCTGAGTGATATTGCTTTGTAAGTAAATACCACAACTTCTTTATCCATTTTTCACTTTCTGCGATGTTGAACTTGTACTGTAAACGAGGTTCTTGTAAACAGAGCCGTTCCAAACTTTGGGGTGGCTGTGTCTTTTTGATTTTAAATTCCCTAAGCTATAGGACCATAAGTGGAAGTGCCCTAGGTTCTGTTGCTTTGTTTTTTAGATGTTTCAGGAAACACCATACACTTCTCCCCAGTGTCTGTTGGCAATTTACATCCTGCCCATCAGCATAACAAGGCTCCCAGTTCTCCATGGCCTGTCCTGCCTTTCTGGATTTTACACTTTTTTCAGATGGCCCTTTTGACCGGGGGGAAGTGAGACTTCATTGTAGTGCAGATTTCCTTTGCAAGTTTGCTTGGTTGGCCAAAAAGGGCGTATGCGTTTTTTCCTGAATATATTCAGGAAAAAACGCATACGCCCTTTTTGGCCAAGTGCATCATTGTGGACGTTCTGCCTCTTTTCCTATGCTTTCAATGCAATTCCAGTCTACCTCCTGAAATCGGTTTCCTGCAATTCTGCCCCGCTTTCAAGTCCTCTTGGCAGCCTTACTTCAGTCTATTTTTGGACGATAGCTGTCATTTATAACTCTGCAGGTTTGTGAATTACAGTGCCCCTGAGCTCCTTTCTTCAACTCGCTTTCTTTTGAGCTGGCCGCAACACCGCAGGATGGGTTCAGGCCCTAATCTGGTTCCGGTACGGCACGCTCAGCCTTTGGTTATTTCCTCTTCCTGGTGGGAAATGAGAGTTAAATTTGCCCGTCCAGACACCTCCAGCTAGCCTCTCATTGGTTCTCGCTATTCCTGTTCATCTTCCGCAGAAATTGCAAACTGGGCCAAACAGGAGGTTAAAGGCGCTGACTCTCCAAGTGGGGAGAGTGTTAGTAAAGCGTCTGGAATGTTGCACCCGAGTACCAGGGGAGGAAAACTGAGACATATTTGAACACGTCTCCCGATCACATGGTTGATCATACTCTGGGTTCCACATGCATGTTTTAGCTGAAGGAAGAATACCTAAAACCTGGGTAGTTGAAACCCGTGGAATGGGTACCATGCAATATGACTTCAAAGGGTCTTCATTTGCTCACCGAACCTCTCCAATCCTATCACTGCTGCGTTTATGCCCCTGTACACATGCTTGATTCTCTTTCGGAGACATAGCAATCTATAGGTTTTAAGATACTTACTAGTCAGGTACATATTTAGCCGTTTAATATGCGGTGTTGAGTCCATTTTGTTGAGCAAGGAGTAGCTCTTGTCTATTCCATATTTGGCTTAAGGAACTTTATCTGTGCTCATTTCAATCTCTGGTTTTATGCAGCACCCCAACTCACCTTTCCCCTTAAGCAAGCATAAGTTGGTTTTCTAAATTTGAGACCCTGTTCTGTTCTGTAATTCAGTTCCTTTGTAGCCAAGTTTACATTCCGTGTATTAGTGATATCTTATGATGTTTCTTTTTCTGTGTGACTTATTTCAGTTAGAATCATCGTACCTGAATCCACTCATTATGCTGCTTCGGGCCTGATGACACAGATTTCATTGCTGAGTGATACTGCATGGTACGTAAGTACCACCAGTTCTTTATCCATTTTTCACTTTCTGCGATGTTGAACTTGTACTGTAAACGAGGTTCTTGTAAACAGAGCCGTTCCAAACTTTGGGGTGGCTGTGTCTTTTTGATTTTAAATTCCCTAAGCTATAGGACCATAAGTGGAAGTGCCCTAGGCTCTGTTGCTTTGTTTTTTAGATGTTTCAGGAAACACCATACACTTCTCCTGAGTGTCTGTTGGTAATTTACATCCCTCCCATCAGCATAACAAGGCTCCCAGTTCTCCATGGCCTGTCCTGCCTTTCTGGATTTTACACTTTTTTCAGATGGCCCTTTTGACCGGGAGGAAGTGAGACTTCATTGTAGTGCACATTTCCTTTGCAAGCTTGTTTGGTTGGCCAAAAAGGGCGTATGCGTTTTTTCCTGAATATATTCAGGAAAAAACGCATACGCCCTTTTTGGCCAAGTGCATCATTGTGGACGTTCTGCCTCTTTTCCTATGCTTTCAATGCATTTCCAGTCTACCTCCTGAAATCGGTTTCCTGCAATTCTGCCCCGCTTTCAAGTCCTCTTGGCAGCCTTACTTCAGTCTATTTTTGGACGATAGCTGTCATTTATAACTCTGCAGGTTTGTGAATTACAGTGCCCCTGAGCTCCTTTCTTCAACTCGCTTTCTTTTGAGCTGGCCGCAACACCGCAGGATGGCTTCAGGCCCTAATCTGGTTCCGGCACGGCACGCTGAGCCTTTGGTTATTTCCTCTTCCTGGTGGGAAATGAGAGTTAAATTTGCCCGTCCAGACACCTCCAGCTAGCCTCTCATTGGTTCTCGCTATTCCTGTTCATCTTCCGCAGAAATTGCAAACTGGGCCAAACAGGAGGTTAAAGGCGCTGACTCTCCAAGTGGGGAGAGTGTTAGTAAAGCATGTGGAATGCTGCACCCGAGTACCAGGGGAGGAAAACTGAGACATATTTGAACACGTCTCTCATTCACATGGTTGATCATACTTGGGTTCCACATGCATGTTTTAGCTGAAGGAAGAATACCTTAAACCTGGAGAGTTGAGACCCGTGTAATGGGTACCATGCAATATGACTTCAAAGGGTCTTCATTTGCTCACCGAACCTCTCCAATCCTATCACTGCTGCGTTTATGCCCCTGTACACATGCTTGATTCTCTTTCGGAGACATAGCAATCCATAGGTTTTAAGATACTTACTAGTCAGGTACATTCTTAGGCGTTTAATATGGGGTGTTGAGTCCATTTCTTTGAGCAAGGAGTAGCTCTTGTCTATTCCATATTTGGCTTAAGGAACTTTATCTGTGCTCATTTCAATCTCTGGTTTTATGCAGCACCCCAACTCACCTTTACCCTTAAGCAAGCATAAGTTGGTTTTCTAAATTTGAGACCCTGTTCTGTTCTGTAATTCAGTTCCTGTGTAGCCAAGTTTACATTCCGTGTATTACTGATATCTTATGATGTTTCTTTTTCTGTGTGACTTATTTGAGTTAGAATCATCATACCTGAATCCACTCATTGTGCTGCTAAGGGCCTGATGACATAGATTTCACTGCTGAGTGATATTGCTTTGTAAGTAAATACCACAACTTCTTTATCCATTTTTCACTTTCTGCGATGTTGAACTTATACTCTAAACGAGGTTCTTGTAAACAGAGGCGTCCCAAACTTTGGGGTGGCTGTGTCTTTTTGATTTTAATTTCCCTAAGCTATAGGACCATAAGTGGCAGTGCCCTAGGTTCTGTTGCTTTGTTGTTTAGATGTTTCAGGAAACACCATACACTTCTCCCGAGTGGCTGTTGGCAATTTACATCCCGCCCATCAGCATAACAAGGCTCCCAGTTCTCCATGGCCTGTCCTGCCTTTCTGGATTTTACACTTTTTTCAGATGGCCCTTTTGACCGGGGGGAAGTGAGACTTCATTGTAGTGCAGATTTCCTTTGCAAGCTTGCTTGGTTGGCCAAAAAGGACGTATGCGTTTTTTCCTGAATATATTCAGGAAAAAACGCATACGCCCTTTTTGGCCAAGTGCATCATTGTGGACGTTCTGCCTCTTTTCCTATGCTTTCAATGCAATTCCAGTCTACCTCCTGAAATCGGTTTCCTGCAATTCTGCCCCGCTTTCAAGTCCTCTTGGCAGCCTTACTTCAGTCTATTTTTGGACGATAGCTCTCATTTATAACTCTGCAGGTTTGTGAATTACAGTGCCCCTGAGCTCCTTTCTTCAACTCGCTTTCTTGTGACCTGGCCGCAACAACGCAGGATGGCTTCAGGCCCTAATCTGGTTCCGGCCCGGCATGCTGAGCCTTTGGTTATTTCCTCTTCCTGGTGGGAAATGAGAGTTAAATTTGCCCGTCCAGACACCTCCAGCTAGTCTCTCATTGGTTCTCGCTATTCCTGTTCATCTTCCGCAGAAATTGCAAACTGGGCCAAACAGGAGGTTAAAGGGACTGACTCTCCAAGTCGGGAGAGTGTTAGTAAAGCGTCTGGAGTGTTGCACCCGAGTACCAGGGTAGGAAAACTGAGACATATTTGAACACGTTTCCCTTTCACATGGTTGATCATACTCTGGGTTCCACATGCATGTTTTAGCTGAAGGAAGAATACCTTAAACCTGGAGAGTTGAGACCCGTGGAATGGGTACCGTGCAATATGACTTCAAAGGGTCTTCATTTGCTCACCGAACCTCTCCAATCCTATCACTGCTGCATTTATGCCCCTGTACACACGCTTGATTCTCTTTTGGAGACATAGCAATCCATAGGTTTTAAGATACTTACTAGTCAGGTACATTCTTAGGCGTTTAATATGGGGTGTTGAGTCCATTTCTTTGAGCAAGGAGTAGCTCTTGTCTATTCCATATTTGGCTTAAGGAACTTTATCTGTGCTCATTTCAATCTCTGGTTTTATGCAGCACCCCAACTCACCTTTCCCCTTAAGCAAGCATAAGTTGGTTTTCTAAATTTGAGACCCTGTTCTGTTTTGGAATGCAGTTCCTGTGTAGCCAAGTTTACATTCCGTGTATTAGTGATATCTTATGATGTTTCTTTTTCTGTGTGACTTATTTCAGTTAGAATCATCGTACCTGAATCCACTCATTATGCTGCTACGGGCCTGATGACATAGATTTCATTGCTGAGTGATACTGCATTGTACGTAAGTACCACAAGTTCTTTATCCATTTTTCACTTTCTGTGATATTGAACTTGTACGGTAAACGAGGTTCTTTTAAACGGAGGCGTCCCAAACTTTGGGTTGGCTGTGTCTTTTTGATTTTAATTTCCCTAAGCTATAGGACCATAAGTGGAAGTGCCCTAGGCTCTGTTGCTTTGTTTTTTAGATGTTTCAGGAAACACCATACACTTCTCCTGAGTGTCTGTTGGCAATTTACATCCCGCCCATCAGCATAACAAGGCTCCCAGTTCTCCATGGCCTGTCCTGCCTTTGTGGATTTTACACTTTTTTCAGATGGCCCTTTTGACCGGGGGGAAGTGAGACTTCATTGTAGTGCAGATTTCCTTTGCAAGTTTGCTTGGTTGGCCAAAAAGGGCGTATGCGTTTTTTCCTGAATATATTCAGGAAAAAACGCATACGCAATTTATGGACAAGTGCATCATTGTGGACGTTCTGCCTCTTTTCCTATGCTTTCAATGCAATTCCAGTCTACCTCCTGAAATCGGTTTCCTGCAAATCTGCCCCGCTTTCAAGTCCTCTTGGCAGCCTTACTTCAGTCTATTTTTGGACGATAGCTGTCATTTATAACTCTGCAGGTTTGTGAATTACAGTGCCCCTGAGCTCCTTTCTTCAACTCGCTTTCTTTTGAGCTGGCTGCAACACCGCAGGATGGCTTCAGGCCCTAATCTGGTTCCGGCACGGCACGCTGAGCCTTTGGTTATTTCCTCTTCCTGGTGGGAAATGAGAGTTAAATTTGCCCGTCCAGACACCTCCAGCTAGTCTCTCATTGGTTCTCGCTATTCCTGTTCATCTTCCGCAGAAATTGCAAACTGGGCCAAACAGGAGGTTAAAGGCGCTGACTCTCCAAGTGGGGAGAGTGTTAGTAAAGCGTCTGGAATGTTGCACCCGAGTACCAGGGGAGGAAAACTGAGACATATTTGAACACGTCTCCCGATCACATGGTTGATCATACTCTGGGTTCCACATGCATGTTTTAGCTGAAGGAAGAATACCTAAAACCGGGGTAGTTGAAACCCGTGGAATGGGTACCATGCAATATGACTTCAAAGGGTCTTCATTTGCTCACCGAACCTCTCCAATCCTATCACTGCTGCGTTTATGCCCCTGTACACATGCTTGATTCTCTTTCGGAGACATAGCAATCCCTAGATTTTAAGATACTTACTAGTCAGGTACATTCTTAGGCGTTTAATATGCGGTGTTGAGTCCATTTCTTTGAGCAAGGAGTAGCTCTTGTCTATTCCATATTTGGCTTAAGGAACTTTATCTGTGCTCATTTCAATCTCTGGTTTTATGCAGCACCCCAACTCACCTTTCCCCTTAAGCAAGCATAAGTTGGTTTTCTAAATTTGAGACCCTGTTCTGTTCTGTAATTCAGTTCCTGTGTAGCCAAGTTTACATTCCGTGTATTAGTGATATCTTATGATGTTTCTTTTTCTGTGTGACTTATTTCAGTTGGAATCATCATACCTGAATCCACTCATTGTGCTGCTAAGGGCCTGATGACACAGATTTCATTGCTGAGTGATATTGCTTTGTAAGTAAATACCACAACTTCTTTATCCATTTTTCACTTTCTGTGATGTTGAAATTGTACTGTAAACGAGGTTCTTGTAAACAGAGCCGTTCCAAACTTTGGGGTGGCTGTGTCTTTTTGATTTTAATTTCCCTAAGCTATAGGACCATAAGTGGAAGTGCCCTAGGTTCTGTTGCTTTGTTTTTTAGATGTTTCAGGAAACACCATACATTTCTCCCGAGTGGTTGTTGGCAATTTACATCCCGCCCATCAGCATAACAAGGCTCCCAGTTCTCCATGGCCTGTCCTGCCTTTCTGGATTTTACACTTTTTTCAGATGGCCCTTTTGACCGGGGGGGAGTGAGACTTCATTGTAGTGCAGATTTCCTTTGCAAGCTTGCTTGGTTGGCCAAAAAGGGCGTATGCGTTTTTTCCTGAATATATTCAGGAAAAAACGCATACGCCCTTTTTGGCCAAGTGCATCATTGTGGACGTTCTGCATCTTTTCCTATGCTTTCAATGCAATTCCAGTCTACCTCCTGAAATCGGTTTCCTGCAATTCTGCCCCGCTTTCAAGTCCTCTTGGCAGCCTTACTTCAGTCTATTATTGGACGATAGCTGTCATTTATAACTCTGCAGGTTTGTGAATTACAGTGCCCCTGAGCTCCTTTCTTCAACTTGCTTTCTTGTGACCTGGCCGCAACACCGCAGGATGGCTTCAGGCCCTAATCTGGTTCCGGCACGGCACGCTGAGCCTCTGGTTATTTCCTCTTCCTGGTGGGAAATGAGAGTTAAATTTGCCCGTCCAGACACCTCCAGCTAGTCTCTCATTGGTTCTCGCTATTCCTGTTCATCTTCCGCAGAAATTGCAAACTGGGCCAAACAGGAGGTTAAAGGCGCTGACTCTCCAAGTGGGGAGAGTGTTAGTAAAGCGTCTGGAATGTTGCACCCGAGTACCAGGGGAGGAAAACTGAGACATATTTGAACACGTCTCCCGATCACATGGTTGATCATACTCTAGGTTCCACATGCATGTTTTAGCTGAAGGAAGAATACCTAAAACCTGGGTAGTTGAAACCCGTGGAATGGGTACCATGCAATATGACTTCAAAGGGTCTTCATTTGCTCACCGAACCTCTCCAATCCTATCACTGCTGCGTTTATTCCCCTGTACACATGCTTGATTCTCTTTCGGAGATATAGCAATCCCTAGATTTTAAGATACTTACTAGTCAGGTACATTCTTAGGCGTTTAATATGCGGTGTTGAGTCCATTTCTTTGAGCAAGGAGTAGCTCTTGTCTATTCCATATTTGGCTTAAGGAACTTTATCTGTGCTCATTTCAATCTCTGGTTTTATGCAGCACCCCAACTCACCTTTCCCCTTAAGCACGCATAAGTTGGTTTTCTAAATTTGAGACCCTGTTCTGTTCTGTAATTCAGTTCCTGTGTAGCCAAGTTTACATTCCGTGTATTAGTGATATCTTATGATGTTTATTTTTCTGTGTGACTTATTTCAGTTGGAATCATCATACCTGAATCCACTCATTGTGCTACTAAGGACCTGATGACACAGATTTCATTGCTGAGTGATATTGCTTTGTAAGTAAATACCACAAATTTTTTATCCATTTTTCACTTTCTGCGATGTTGAACTTGTACTGTAAACGAGGTTCTTGTAAACAGAGCCGTTCCAAACTTTGGGGTGGCTGTGTCTTTTTGATTTTAAATTCCCTAAGCTATAGGACCATAAGTGGAAGTGCCCTAGGCTCTGTTGCTTTGTTTTTTAGATGTTTCAGGAAACACCATACACTTCTCCCGAGTGGTTGTTGGCAATTTACATCCCGCCCTTCAGCATAACAAGGCTCCCAGTTCTCCATGGCCTGTCCTGCCTTTCTGGATTTTACACTTTTTTCAGATGGCCCTTTTGACCGGGGGGAAGTGAGACTTCATTGTAGTGCAGATTTCCTTTGCAAGCTTGCTTGGTTGGCCAAAAAGGGCGTATGCGTTTTTTCCTGAATATATTCAGGAAAAAACGCATACGCCCTTTTTGGCCAAGTGCATCATTGTGGACGTTCTGCCTCTTTTCCTATGCTTTCAATGCAATTCCAGTCTACCTCCTGAAATCGGTTTCCTGCAAATCTGCCCCGCTTTCAAGTCCTCTTGGCAGCCTTACTTCAGTCTATTATTGGACGATAGCTGTCATTTATAACTCTGCAGGTTTGTGAATTACAGTGCCCCTGAGCTCCTTTCTTCAACTTGCTTTCTTGTGACCTGGCCGCAACACCGCAGGATGGCTTCAGGCCCTAATCTGGTTCCGGCACGGCACGCTGAGCCTCTGGTTATTTCCTCTTCCTGGTGGGAAATGAGAGTTAAATTTGCCCGTCCAGACACCTCCAGCTAGTCTCTCATTGGTTCTCGCTATTCCTGTTCATCTTCCGCAGAAATTGCAAACTGGGCCAAACAGGAGGTTAAAGGGGCTGACTCTCCAAGTGGGGAGAGTGTTAGTAAAGCGTCTGGAATGTTGCACCCGAGTACCAGGGGAGGAAAACTGAGACATATTTGAACACGTCTCCCGATCACATGGTTGATCATACTCTGGGTTCCACATGCATGTTTTAGCTGAAGGAAGAATACCTAAAACCTGGGTAGTTGAAACCCGTGGAATGGGTACCATGCAATATGACTTCAAAGGGTCTTCATTTGCTCACCGAACCTCTCCAATCCTATCACTGCTGCGTTTATGCCCCTGTACACATGCTTGATTCTCTTTCGGAGACATAGCAATCCCTAGATTTTAAGATACTTACTAGTCAGGTACATTCTTAGGCGTTTAATATGCGGTGTTGAGTCCATTTCGTTGAGCAAGGAGTAGCTCTTGTCTATTCCATATTTGGCTTAAGGAACTTTATCTGTGCTCATTTCAATCTCTGGTTTTATGCAGCACCCCAACTCACCTTTCCCCTTAAGCAAGCATAAGTTGGTTTTCTAAATTTGAGACCCTGTTCTGTTCTGTAATTCAGTTCCTGTGTAGCCAAGTTTACATTCCGTGTATTACTGATATCTTATGATGTTTCTTTTTCTGTGTGACTTATTTCAGTTGGAATCATCATACCTGAATCCACTCATTGTGCTGCTCAGGGCCTGATGACACAGATTTCATTGCTGAGTGATATTGCTTTGTAAGTAAATACCACAACTTCTTTATCCATTTTTCACTTTCTGCGATGTTGAACTTGTACTGTAAACGAGGTTCTTGTAAACAGAGCCGTTCCAAACTTTGGGGTGGCTGTGTCTTTTTGATTTTAATTTCCCTAAGCTATAGGACCATAAGTGGAAGTGCCCTAGGCTATGTTGCTTTGTTTTTTAGATGTTTCAGGAAACACCATACACTTCTCCCGAGGGGTTGTTGACAATTTACATCCCGCCCATCAGCATAACAAGGCTCCCAGTTCTCCATGGCCTGTCCTGCCTTTCTGGATTTTACACTTTTTTCAGATGGCCCTTTTGACCGGGGGGAAGTGAGACTTCATTGTAGTGCAGATTTCCTTTGCAAGCTTGCTTAGTTGGCCAAAAAGGGCGTATGCGTTTTATCCTGAATATATTCAGGAAAAAACGCATACGCCCTTTTTGGCCAAGTGCATCATTGTGGACGTTCTGCCTCTTTTCCTATGCTTTCAATGCAATTCCAGTCTACCTCCTGAAATCGGTTTCCTGCAATTCTGCCCCGCTTTCAAGTCCTCTTGGCAGCCTTACTTCAGTCTATTATTGGACGATAGCTGTCATTTATAACTCTGCAGGTTTGTGAATTACAGTGCCCCTGAGCTCCTTTCTTCAACATGCTTTCTTGTGACCTGGCCGCAACACCGCAGGATGGCTTCAGGCCCTAATCTGGTTCCGGCACGGCACACTGAGCCTCTGGTTATATCCTCTTCCTGATGGGAAATGAGAGTTAAATTTGCCCGTCCAGACACCTCCAGCTAGTCTCTCATTGGTTCTCCCTATTCCTGTTCATCTTCCGCAGAAATTGCAAACTGGGCCAAACAGGAGGTTAAAGGCGCTGACTCTCCAAGTGGGGAGAGTGTTAGTAAAGCGTCTGGAATGTTGCACCCGAGTACCAGGGGAGGAAAACTGAGACATATTTGAACACGTCTCCCGATCACATGGTTGATCATACTCTGGGTTCCACATGCATGTTTTAGCTGAAGGAAGAATACCTAAAACCTGGGTAGTTGAAACCCGTGGAATGGGTACCATGCAATATGACTTCAAAGGGTCTTCATTTGCTCACCGAACCTCTCCAATCCTATCACTGCTGCGTTTATGCCCCTGTACACATGCTTGATTCTCTTTCGGAGACATAGCAATCCCTAGATTTTAAGATACTTACTAGTCAGGTACATTCTTAGGCGTTTAATATGCGGTGTTGAGTCCATTTCTTTGAGCAAGGAGTAGCTCTTGTCTATTCCATATTTGGCTTAAGGAACTTTATCTGTGCTCATTTCAATCTCTGGTTTTATGCAGCACCCCAACTCACCTTTCCCTTTAAGCACGCATAAGTTGGTTTTCTAAATTTGAGACCCTGTTCTGTTCTGTAATTCAGTTCCTGTGTAGCCAAGTTTACATTCCGTGTATTAGTGATATCTTATGATGTTTCTTTTTCTGTGTGACTTATTTCAGTTGGAATCATCATGCCTGAATCCACTCATTGTGCTACTAAGGGCCTGATGACACAGATTTCATTGCTGAGTGATATTGCTTTGTAAGTAAATACCACAACTTTTTTATCCATTTTTCACTTTCTGCGATGTTGAACTTGTACTGTAAACGAGGTTCTTGTAAACAGAGCCGTTCCAAACTTTGGGGTGGCTGTGTCTTTTTGATTTTAAATTCCCTAAGCTATAGGACCATAAGTGGAAGTGCCCTAGGCTCTATTGCTTTGTTTTTTAGATGTTTCAGGAAACACCATACACTTCTTCTGAGTGTCTGTTGGCAATTTATATCCCGCCCATCAGCATAACAAGGCTCCCAGTTCTCCATGGCCTGTCCTGCCTTTCTGGATTTTACACTTTTTTCAGATGGCCCTTTTGACCGGGGGGAAGTGAGACTTCATTGTAGTGCAGATTTCCTTTGCAAGTTTGCTTAGTTGGCCAAAAAGGGCGTATGCGTTTTATCCTGAATATATTCAGGAAAAAACGCATACGCCCTTTTTGGCCAAGTGCATCATTGTGGACGTTCTGCCTCTTTTCCTATGCTTTCAATGCAATTCCAGTCTACCTCCTGAAATCGGTTTCCTGTAATTCTGCCCTGCTTTCAAGTCCTCTTGGCAGCCTTACTTCAGTATATTTTTGGACGATAGCTGTCATTTATAACTCTGCAGGTTTGTGAATTACAGTGCCCCTGAGCTCCTTTCTTCAACTCGCTTTCTTGTGACCTGGCCGCAACACCGCAGGATGGCTTCAGGCCCTAATCTGGTTCTGGCATGGCACGCTGAGCCTTTGGTTAATTCCTCTTCCTGGTGGGAAATGAGAGTTAAATTTGCCCATCCAGACACCTCCAGCTAGTCTCTCATTGGTTCTCGCTATTCCTGTTCATCTTCCACAGAAATTGCAAACTGGGCCAAACAGGAGGTTAAAGGGACTGACTCTCCAAGTCGGGAGAGTGTTAGTTAAGCATCTGGAATGTTGCACCCGAGTACCAGGGTACGAAAACTGAGACATATTTGAACACGTCTCCCGATTACATGGTTGATCATACTCTGGGTTCCACATGCATGTTTTAGCTGAAGGAAGAATACCTAAAACCTGGGTAGTTGAAACCCGTGGAATGGGTACCATGCAATATGACTTCAAAGGGTCTTCATTTGCTCACTGAACCTCTCCAGTCCTATCACTGCTGCGTTTATGCCCCTGTACACATGCTTGATTCTCTTTTGGAGACATAGCAATCCATAGGTTTTAAGATACTTACTAGTCAGGTACATTCTTAGGCGTTTAATATGCGGTGTTGAGTCCATTTCTTTGAGCAAGGAGTAGCTCTTGTCTATTCCATATTTGGCTTAAGGAACTTTATCTGTGCTCATTTCAATCTCTGGTTTTATGCAGCACCCCAACTCACCTTTCCCCTTAATCAAGCATAAGTTGGTTTTCTAAATTTGAGAACCTGTTCTGTTCTGTAATTCAGTTCCTGTGTAGCCAACTTTACATTCCGTGTATTAGTGATATCTTATGATGTTTCTTTTTCTGTGTGACTTATTTCAGTTAGAATCATCGTACCTGAATCCACTCATGATGCTGCTACGGGCCTGATGACATAGATTTCATTGCTGAGTGATACTGCATTGTACGTAAGTACCACAAGTTCTTTATCCATTTTTCACTTTCTGTGATATTGAACTTGTACGGTAAACGAGGTTCTTGTAAACAGAGGCGTCCCAAACTTTGGGGTGGCTGTGTCTTTTTGATTTTAATTTCCCTAAGCTATAGGACCATAAGTGGAAGTGCCCTAGGCTCTGTTGTTTTGTTTTTTAGATGTTTCAGGAAACACCATACACTTCTCCCCAGTGTCTGTTGGCAATTTACATCCCGCCCATCAGCATAACAAGGCTCCCAGTTCTCCATGTCCTGTCCTGCCTTTCTGGATTTTACACTTTTTTCAGATGGCCCTTTTGACCGGGGGGAAGTGAGACTTCATTGTAGTGCAGATTTCCTTTGCAAGTTTGCTTGGTTGGCCAAAAAGGGCGTATGCGTTTTTTCCTGAATATATTCAGGAAAAAACGCATACGCAATTTATGGACAAGTGCATCATTGTGGACGTTCTGCCTCTTTTCCTATGCTTTCAATGCAATTCCAGTCTACCTCCTGAAATCGGTTTCCTGCAATTCTGCCCCGCTTTCAAGTCCTCTTGGCAGCCTTACTTCACTCTATTTTTGGACGATAGCTGTCATTTATAACTCTGCAGGTTTGTGAATTACAGTGCCCCTGAGCTCCTTTCTTCAACTCGCTTTCTTTTGAGCTGGCTGCAACACCGCAGGATGGTTTCAGGCCCTAATCTGGTTCCGGCACGGCACGCTGAGCCTTTGGTTATTTCCTCTCCTGGTGGGAAATGAGAGTTAAATTTGCCCGTCCAGACACCTCCAGCTAGTCTCTCATTGGTTCTCGCTATTCCTGTTCATCTTCCGCAGAAATTGCAAACTGGGCCAAACAGGAGGTTAAAGGCGCTGACTCTCCAAGTGGGGAGAGTTTTAGTAAAGCGTCTGGAATGTTGCACCCGAGTACCAGGGGAGGAAAACTGAGACATATTTGAACACGTCTCCCGTTCACATGGTTGATCATACTTGGGTTCCACATGCATGTTTTAGCTGAAGGAAGAATACCTTAAACCTGGGTAGTTGACACCCGTGGAATGGGTACCATGCAATATGACTTCAAAGGGTCTTCATTTGCTCACCGAACCTCTCCAGTCCTATCACTGCTGCGTTTATGCCCCTGTACACATGCTTGATTCTCTTTCGGAGACATAGCAATCCATAGGTTTTAAGATACTTACTAGTCAGGTACATTCTTAGGCGTTTAATATGCGGTGTTGAGTCCATTTCTTTGAGCAAGGAGTAGCTCTTGTCTATTCCATATTTGGCTTAAGGAACTTTATCTGTGCTCATTTCAATCTCTGGTTTTATGCAGCACCCCAACTCACCTTTACCCTTAAGCAAGCATAAGTTGGTTTTCTAAATTTGAGACCCTGTTCTGTTCTGTAATTCAGTTCCTGTGTAGCCAAGTTTACATTCCGTGTATTAGTGATATCTTATGATGTTTCTTTTTCTGTGTGACTTATTTCAGTTGGAATCATCATACCTGAATCCACTCATTGTGCTGCTAAGGGCCTGATGACACAGATTTCATTGCTGAGTGATATTGCTTTGTAAGTAAATACCACAACTTCTTTATCCATTTTTCACTTTCTGCGATGTTGAACTTGTACTGTAAACGAGGTTCTTGTAAACAGAGCCGTTCCAAACTTTGGGGTGGCTGTGTCTTTTTGATTTTAATTTCCCTAAGCTATAGGACCATAAGTGGAAGTGCCCTAGGTTCTGTTGCTTTGTTTTTTAGATGTTTCAGGAAACACCATACACTTCTCCTGAGTGTCTGTTGGCAATTTACATCCCGCCCATCAGCATAACAAGGCTCCCAGTTCTCCATGGCCTGTCCTGCCTTTCTGGATTTTACACTTTTTTCAGATGGCCCTTTTGACCGGGGGGAAGTGAGACTTCATTGTAGTGCAGATTTCCTTTGCAAGCTTGCTTCATTGGCCAAAAAGGGCGTATGCGTTTTTTCCTGAATATATTCAGGAAAAAACGCATACGCCCTTTTTGGCCAAGTGCATCATTGTGGACGTTCTGCCTCTTTTCCTATGCTTTCAATGCAATTCCAGTCTACCTCCTGAAATCGGTTTCCTGCAATTCTGCCCCGCTTTCAAGTCCTCTTGGCAGCCTTACTTCAGTCTATTATTGGACGATAGCTGTCATTTATAACTCTGCAGGTTTGTGAATTACAGTGCCCCTGAGCTCCTTTCTTCAACTTGCTTTCTTGTGACCTGGCCGCAACACCGCAGGATGGCTTCAGGCCCTAATCTGGTTCCGGCACGGCACGCTGAGCCTCTGGTTATTTCCTCTTCCTGGTGGGAAATGAGAGTTAAATTTGCCCGTCCAGACACCTCCAGCTAGTCTCTCATTGGTTCTCGCTATTCCTGTTCATCTTCCGCAGAAATGGCAAACTGGGCCAAACAGGAGGTTAAAGGCGCTGACTCTCCAAGTGGGGAGAGTGTTAGTAAAGCGTCTGGAATGTTGCACCCGAGTACCAGGGGAGGAAAACTGAGACATATTTGAACACGTCTCCTGATCACATGGTTGATCATACTCTGGGTTCCACATGCATGTTTAAGCTGAAGGAAGAATACCTAAAACCTGGGTAGTTGAAACCCGTGGAATGGGTACCATGCAATATGACTTCAAAGGGTCTTCATTTGCTCACCGAACCTCTCCAATCCTATCACTGCTGCGTTTATGCCCCTGTACACATGCTTGATTCTCTTTCGGAGACATAGCAATCCCTAGATTTTAAGATACTTACTAGTCAGGTACATTCTTAGGCGTTTAATATGCGGTGTTGAGTCCATTTCTTTGAGCAAGGAGTAGCTCTTGTCTATTCCATATTTGGCTTAAGGAACTTTATCTGTGCTCATTTCAATCTCTGGTTTTATGCAGCACCCCAACTCACCTTTCCCCTTAAGCAAGCATAAGTTGGTTTTCTAAATTTGAGACCCTGTTCTGTTCTGTAATTCAGTTCCTGTGTAGCCAAGTTTACATTCCGTGTATTAGTGATATCTTATGATGTTTCTTTTTCTGTGTGACTTATTTCAGTTGGAATCATCATACCTGAATCCACTCATTGTGCTGCTAAGGGCCTGATGACACAGATTTCATTGCTGAGTGATATTGCTTTGTAAGTAAATACCACAACTTCTTTATCCATTTTTCACTTTCTGCGATGTTGAACTTGTACTGTAAACGAGGTTCTTGTAAACAGAGCCGTTCCAAACTTTGGGGTGGCTGTGTCTTTTTGATTTTAATTTCCCTAAGGTATAGGACCATAAGTGGAAGTGCCCTAGGTTCTGTTGCTTTGTTTTTTAGATGTTTCAGGAAACACCATACACTTCTCCTGAGTGGTTGTTGGCAATTTACATCCCGCCCATCAGCATAACAAGGCTTCCAGTTCTCCATGGCCTGTCCTGCCTTTCTGGATTTTACACTTTTTTCAGATGGCCCTTTTGACCGGGGGGAAGTGAGACTTCATTGTAGTGCAGATTTCCTTTGCAAGCTTGCTTGGTTGGCCAAAAAGGGCGTATGCGTTTTTTCCTGAATATATTCAGGAAAAAACGCATACGCCCTTTTTGGCCAAGTGCATCATTGTGGACGTTCTGCCTCTTTTCCTATGCTTTCAATGCAATTCCAGTCTACCTCCTGAAATCGGTTTCCTGCAATTCTGCCCCGCTTTCAAGTCCTCTTGGCAGCCTTACTTCAGTCTATTTTTGGACGATAGCTGTCATTTATAACTCTGCAGGTTTGTGAATTACAGTGCCCCTGAGCTCCTTTCTTCAAGTCGCTTTCTTTTGAGCTGGCCGCAACACCGCAGGATGGCTTCAGGCCCTAATCTGGTTCCGGTACGGCACGCTGAGCCTTTGGTGAATTCCTCTTCCTGGTGGGAAATGAGAGTTAAATTTGCCCGTCCAGACACCTCCAGCTAGTCTCTCATTGGTTCTCGCTATTCCTGTTCATCTTCCGCAGAAATTGCAAACTGGGCCAAACAGGAGGTTAAAGGCGCTGACTCTCCAAGTGGGGAGAGTGTTAGTAAAGCGTCTGGAATGTTGCACCCGAGTACCAGGGGAGGAAAACTGAGACATATTTGAACACGTCTCCCTTTCACATGGTTGATCATACTCTGGGTTCCACATGCATGTTTAAGCTGAAGGAAGAATACCTAAAACCTGGGTAGTTGAAACCCGTGGAATGGGTACCATGCAATATGACTTCAAAGGGTCTTCATTTGCTCACCGAACCTCTCCAATCCTATCACTGCTGCGTTTATGCCCCTGTACACATGCTTTATTCTCTTTTAGAGGCATAGCAATCCATAGGTTTTAAGATACTTACTAGTCAGGTACATTCTTAGGCATTTAATATGGGGTTTTGAGTCCATTTCTTTGAGCAAGGAGTAGCTCTTGTCTATTCCATATTTGGCTTAAGGAACTTTATCTGTGCTCATTTCAATCTCTGGTTTTATGCAGCACCCCAACTCACCTTTCCCCTTAAGCAAGCATATGTTGGTTTTCTAAATTTGAGACCCTGTTCTGTTCTGTAATTCAGTTCCTGTGTAGCCAAGTTTCCATTCCGTGTATTACTGATATCTTATGATGTTTCTTTTTCTGTGTCACTTATTTCAGTTAGAATCATCGTACCTGAATCCACTCATTATGCTGCTACGGGCCTGATGACATAGATTTCATTGCTGAGTGATACTGCATTTTACGTAAGTACCACAAGTTCTTTATCAATTTTTCAATTTCTGCGATGTTGAACTTGTACTGTAAACGAGGTTCTTGTAAACAGAGCCGTTCCAAACTTTGGGGTGGCTGTGTCTTTTTGATTTTAATTTCCCTAAGCTATAGGACCATAAGTGGAAGTGCCCTAGGCTCTGTTGCTTTGTTTTTTAGATGTTTCAGGAAACACCATACACTTCTCCAGAGTGGCTGTTGGCAATTTACATCCCGCCCATCAGCATAACAAGGCTCCCAGTTCTCCATGGCCTGTCGTGCCTTTATGGATTTTACACTTTTTTCAGATGGCCCTTTTGACCGGGTGGAAGTGAGACTTCATTGTAGTGCAGATTTCCTTTGCAAGCTTGCTTGGTTGGCCAAAAAGTGCGTATGCGTTTTTTCCTGAATATATTCAGGAAAAAACGCATACGCCCTTTTTGGCCAAGTGCATCATTGTCGAGTTTCTGACTCTCTTCATATGCTTTCAATGCAATTCCAGTCTACCTCCTGAAATCGGTTTCCTGCAATTCTGCCTTGCTTTCAATGCCTCTTCATAGCCTTACCTCAATATATTTTTAAAAATAGTTGGCCTTTATAACTCTGCAGGTTTTTGAATTGCAGTGGCCCTTAGCTCCATTTTTTAGCTCTTATTTTTGTGGTCTTGCCCCGTAACCACAGGATTCCTTGAAGCCCTATTTTTCTTCTGGGGCACCTTGCTGTGCCTTTGGTTAATTCTTCTTACTGATGTGATATTAGAGTGACATGTGCCCATTGAAACCGCTACAGCTAGTTTCTCACTGGTTCCCCCTATTCCCATTCATCCTCTGCACTAACTGCAGACTGTGCGATACCAGAACTTAAAGGCATTGACTCCATGTGGGGATGTTGTTAGTAAAGCGGCTGGAATGTCGATCCGGAGCCCCAGGAGAGGAAAAATGAGGTGCGTTTTAGAAACCTTTCCCGATCATATGGTATACCAGTCGCTGGGTTTCCCAAGCATGGTTTAGCTGTAGGAAGATTCCCTTCAACCTGGAGTGTTGGGACCCTTGGACTGAGTAGCATGAAGTATTGCATTAAACTTTCGGCAGTTGCTCACCAAAGCTCACCAATCCTGTCAGCCCCAAGTGTCCAGCCTTATGTCTTATCCAGCTGTGGGTTTATATGTGGTCAATCCAGGTTGCATCACAGCCCCTGAGCGAATTTTGTAAGAATTTTTCTCTCTTTCATTGTTTCAGCGTTTTGTTTTTAAAATTTATTTCTATAATGGGGTTTAGCTCCTTTTCACTGCTGTGTTTGTGCCGCTCTGCACACACTTGATTCCCTTATGGAGATATATCAATACATGGGTTTTAAGATTCTTATTCCTCAGATATATTTCTCTGCGGTGTATAGGGTGTGTTGAGGCCTGTTCATTGAGCAAGGTGTAGATCTTGTCTAATACCTATTTGGTTTATTGAACGGTATCTGTGCTAATTTCAAACTCTGGTTTTATGCATCACCCCACCTCTCCTTTCCCCTTAAGCTGACATAAGTGTGTTTTCTAAATGTGAGACACTGTTCTGTTCTGTAATTCATTTCTTGTGCAGCCATATTTACCCTCCCTCTATAAGTGATATCTTATGATATGTTTCTTTTTCTGTTTGACTTATTTCAAGTAGTATTATCGGACCTAAATCCACTCTTTATCCTTCTACTAGCCTTATTACATTGATTTCATGGTGAAGAGATATTCCATTGTACATAAGTACCACATCTTCTTTATCCATTGTTCTCTTTCCTGGGATATTTAAGGTGTACTGAAGTTGAGGTTCTTGTAAACAGAGTAGCCCTAAACTGTGGTGTGCTTGTGTCTTGTTGATTTTTAGACTTCCCTAGATATACTCCCATGATTGGAAGAGTCCTATGCTCTGTAGCTCTGTTTTTTAGATGATTTAGGAACCACCATACACTTCTCCAGAGTGGCTCTCGGCAGTTCACACACTGCCCATCAGCGTATAAAGGCTCCCTGTTCTCCATGGCCTGTCCTGCATTTCTGGTTTTTACAATTTTTTAGGATGGCCCTTTTGACCGGTGGGAAGTGAGACTTCTTTGTTGTGCACATTTGCATTGCTTGCTTGCTTCGTTGCCCATAAAGTGCGTATGCGTTTTTTCCTGGATATAATCAGGAAAAAACGCATACGCCCTTTTGGGCCAACTGCATCATTGTCGAAATTCTGCCGCTTTTCATGTGCGTTAAAGACGAGTCCAATCTATCTCTTGAAATCTGTTTCTTGCAATTCTGTCTTGCATTCAGATCCTCTTCTTTGCCTTACCTCAACATATTTTTGGACGTTAGTTTTCATTTATAACTCTGCAGGTTTGTGAATTGCAGTGACCCTGAGCTCCATTTTTTAAGTTGCTCTTTTGTGAGCTGGCCTCAAACCCGCAGGATTGCTTCAGGCCCTATTTTGGCTCCGGCGAGGCAGGCTGAGCCTTTCTTTAATTCTTATTCTTAATGGGAAATTAGAGTGATATGTGCCCGTCCAAACCCCTACAACTCTTCTCTCATTGGTTCCCCCTCTTCCCGTTCATCCTCCTCACAATTTGCAAAATGTGTGAAACAGAAGTTTAAATGTGCTGATTCTCCAAGTGGGGAGATTCTAAGTAGCGTGGTTGGAATGGTGAACAGGAGCACCAGGAGAGGATAAATGAGGTGCATTTTAGACACATCTCCCGATCACATGGTGTACAGTCCTCTGGGTTTTCCATGCATGTTTTAGCTGTAGGAAGATCCCTTGAACCTGCAGATTTGGGACCCATTGAATGGGTACCAGGTAGTATTACTTTAAAGGGTGTGCATTTCCTCACCCAACCTCACATTTCTCTTAGCGCAAACAGTTTCCAGCCTTATGTCTCATCCTGCTGTGGGTCTAGATGTGTTCAATCCATGTTGCATCACCGTCCCTGAGGAAAAGTTGTAAGAGGTTTTCTCTGTCTCTCTGTCGTTTATTTTTTTCAATTTATTACTATATTGGTTACAGCTGATTTTCAAAGCTCTGTTTCTTGCTGCTGTACATCCACTTGATTCGCGTACAGAGAGACATCAATAAATTCTTTTTCAGATTCTTACCAGTCGTATATATTCTTTTCCGGTGACTTGAGTGTGCTGAGTGCAGTTCTTTTAGCTACCGTGTAGGCCTTGTTGATTATCAGTTTGGTATTTGGAATGGTATCTTTGCTAATTTCAACCTCCTGGATGATGCCTCACCCCTCCCCACCTTTCCCGTTTAGCAGCCTTATGCGTGTTTTCTACATATTTGACTATGTTTTTGTTTTGTAATTTATTTCATGTGTAGCCATTTTGGATTCCACCTTTAAGTGATATCTTATGATATGTGTCTTTTTCTTTTTGAATTCTGTCACTTAGAATGATCATACGTAACTCCTCCGGAGTTGTTACAACTGGCCATATTTCATTGATTTCCAGGCTGAATAATATTCCACTCTACCTAAGTACCACATCTCTATCCATTTTTCCCCTCCAGAGACATTTAAGTTATATCCTAGTCGAGGATCTTTTAAACAGAGAGGGGGTAAACATTGGGGTGCCTGTGTCCTCTCGATTTTTGTTTTTCCCAAGATATACGCCCATGAGTGCAAGTGCCCTATGCTCTGTAGCTCATTTTTTAGATGCTTTAGTAAACACAATACACTTCTCCAGAATGGCCATTGGCAATATACATTTCCACTATAAGTCTCACAGGGCTCCCTCTTCTCGTTGCCCTGTCCTGCATTTCTGTTGTTTATGCTTTATGAGGATGGCTCTTCTGACTGATGCGAAGTGATATCTTTTGTAGTATTGACTTCCAGTGCCCACCTGTTTGGTTGGCTAAAAAAGTGTATGCCCTTTTCTTGAATATATACAGAAAAGAATGCATACACCCTTTTTGGCCAACTGCAATGTTGGCAATGTTCAGCTCCTTTTCTTGTGCTTAATGGCGAGTCCTTTCTACCTCCTCAAATCCCTTTCCTGCCATTCTCCCTTGCTTACAAGTCCTTTTCTCTGACTTTCCTCAAGACATTTTTCAGTGATGGATATTTTCAACTCTGCAGTTTTGTGAATTTTACTGCCCCTGAGTTCCATTGTTCAACTCGTGTTTATGGGAACTGGCCACAAAGCAGCGGGATTTCCTCAAGCCCTATACTGTTTCCATGGGCAACCCTAGCCTTTGGTCAATTCGTCTTCCTGATTGGAAATTAGAGTGACATGTGCCTGTCTGAACACCTAGGACTTGTCTCTCATTGTTCCTCATCCTTCCGCTTCATCCTCTGGACAAATTCCAAACTGTACGCAACAGGATGTTGACAGTGCTGACATCTCCAAGTGGGGAGACTGTTAGTAAAGACGCTGGAGGGGTG
Source organism: Delphinus delphis (assembly GCF_949987515.2). Classification (NCBI taxonomy): domain Eukaryota; kingdom Metazoa; phylum Chordata; class Mammalia; order Artiodactyla; family Delphinidae; genus Delphinus; species Delphinus delphis. The sequence goes on along the minus strand of NW_027192701.1, from coordinate 858,062 downwards.
AACCCGAGCACCAGGAGATGAGGAGATGAGATGCCTTTTCCAAACTCTTCCCGATCAGACGGTATACCATCCTCTGGGTGTGACAGACATGTTTTAGCAGTAGGAAGAGTCCCATTCATGTAAGGAGAACACCAGGGCTTTTTCAAAATCAGTGTCTCCCCGAAACCCAAACTGGGGAAGTTTTTAAGCTACGGCTACACATATGTTCATTAAGGGCCTTGGGAAGTAGGCAGAGTCCAAACTTTAGATGATTGAAGTCTTCAGGGTCAGAAGCACTCACCACCAGCTTCCCTTAGGCTACACTTTAACTGTCATTGATAGATGATGTCAATAAAAATATCTATTCTTTTTCAGATTATTTCCCCTTATAGGTTATTGCAAAATGTTGAGTGTAGTTCCCTGTGCTATACAGTAGTTCCTTGTTGATGATCTATTTTATACATAGCAGTGTGTATGTGTTCATTCCAAACTGTTAATTTATCCCTCCTCCCACCTTTCCCCTTTGGTAATAATAAATTATAAGATTTTATACTTCTCAAAAATGGGGGAGCCGAAAGAGAGGTATCATTTTCAATGGAAAAGCATTTAAAACAAGATTGAAGGTTTAACCAAGATTATTAGCTGTACATCCTTGGAAAGAAATCACTTCGTTTCTCTAATATTGACCTGACAAATAAGACAAACCTTTTCACTGAACTTGCTTATAAAAAGTGATGGAAATATCAAATGGAAGTGTTAAAAACATCTTATTTTACCCGAGCCTTATACACTGTTCTATGTTAACTACAGTTTGGCTCACACATCTGTTCATTGAGGTTACAATAGTCTCAATTTCTGTTACTGATCCTCCAGAGTGGACCCCAACAAGTGTCCCCCTGCCCAGTGTCATTGGGGCCAACAGATCGAGACTGAGTTTGGTTCACAAGCAAAGGAAACTTTATATTTTGATCAGAGAATGGAGAGGTGAGAGCATGCACTACCCCGTGGGCTGTGGGCTGGGCTGCTGTGTAGAGATCCTGTCAGAGTCAGTGGGAGGGAGGGAGGCGGCGGAGCTCTCGAGGGCCGGGTTGGCTGTAGCTCAGGCTCTATATCGTGGAGTCTGCACTGGGCCCCAGGAGCTGAGGTGTCGACCCAGCCATTCTGCACTAGGAAATCTGGTCTGAAGTGCCGGGTGTGGAACCTCTGCATGCGGGACCCTAGGAGCACGTGAAATTAGACAAAGCACAAAGGATAAAAAAGGTTAGACTTGACTTTATTGCCCAGATTCTATTTTTATCTCCCAGGGATTTTTAATGGGCTTTGCTGGGGACAAACCCCTCCTCTGCCTTTTGTCCCGTTCCTCATTCTTGGAGTGCTGAGGGTGCAGACCCTTCTTCTGTAACTGCTGAGTGCTGAGTTGGGAGCCCTCATACCCTGGGGCGAGGGTCAGAGCTTCTCCCCAGCAGCCTCCCGGTGACGTTGATTGTCCCCAGGACCCCTGCCTCCCTGCTCGTCCACCTGAGCACCAGCATTGGAAGTGTTATAGATTCTAATGACCTTTAAGGGTCCAGGAAAGAGATGTGCAGAGACGCTGTGGGGGCCGGTTTCACCCCGCCCCACATTTGTTTGGCCACCTTAGGCTGACCGTCTCTGCCAGCCTAGATGCTCTGACCAGTAGTCTGCGCTTTCTTCAGTTAGGCCCCTGAATTAACGTACAAACAGCACCAGGTGTCAGAGCCCTGTCCGCTCAACTCCCAGACAGTCCAGGGTCAGTGGTGACCAAGGACCATGATGGCTACTGAGTCAACAGCCTTTTGAAGTAAACAGGAGTCCAGCCGGTCTTATTGGCCACCATCATCACGGTGTCTGTCGGCTTTTCTATGGTGACAGTGTGGTATACTGTTCCCCCGCCAAGATTATTAGCTCCCCTCTGGGTGCAGTAAGTCCTGCAAGCAGTAGTCTACTCTTTTGGGACACACTCTTGTTGTTTTATGAGAGAAACTCCAGGTCAAGTGATGTTCACACGAGTCGTCATGGTGCCCTGTTGCCCCCGGTTATCTCTCTGGATGTTGGAGTTGGAGGGCCTCCTCACTCGAGGTCGGTGTGCCCACGGAGCGAACCCTGCAACTTCAGGGCATGGTTGGTGGTTAGGATCACCACGTGGGGTCCTTTTCCCTTAGGAGGGAGGTGGCCTTTTGGGCTGCTGATTTCCAGGTTTTTAGATACCGCCAGTATCTTGGCCAGATGTGGCAGTGGGCCAAGCCCCTTAGTGACCGTAGTTTATCCTACCTGGATGGCATTCTTGCATTGTTCCATTTCAAGTGGTCCCAGTTTTTGCACTAATTCTCCAATGGCGATTCACCTTTCACCGGGAATGTAAAGGTCAAAGGGTTTAGCTAAATTAGGGAGTTCCAGGGCAAGGGTCTGAATTGACTGCTCTTTCCATTCTTGAAAGGCCACTTCTGGATTCTATTCAAAAGGATCATCATCTTTTCCTTTCAGTGTTTCATATAGAGGCCCAGCTAGTAGACTGTAGTTAGGGATCCAGAAGCAGCAAACCCTGGCCTCCCCAGGAACCCCTAAGCTGTCTTCTAGTTTTAGAAAGGGGTAAGGCTGAAAATGGTTTCTTCCCTTTCCTGGGATGGGCTTCTCTGACCTTCTGTGAGAATGAAGCCCAGGCAGGTCACCGCAGTCTGTGATATTTGAGCTTTTTCTTGGACAACTTCTATCCTTTATTGGCTTGGTAGTTCAGAGGCCTCCTTAGTAGGGCTGGTGATCAGAATGTCGTCTGCATATTGAAGGAGGGTTTCCTTTTCCAGAGGTAGAACTTTTAGGTCTTTAGCTAAGCTTTCCCCAAAGATGGTGTGGGAATTTTTGCACCCTTGGGGCCAGACGGCCCGGAAGTATTGTTTTAGTTGTATGTGGAGTCCTGCCACTCACAAGCCAAAATTTCTTGTGACTCTGGGACTAATGGAATACAAAAGAAGGCATCATTGAAGACTAATACAGAATACCATGTCCTGGTGGTTGGTAGAATGACCAGCAGGGTGTAGGAATTAGGAGCAACTGGAGGTATATCCTCGGTGGCTTCACTGACTGTCCTGACATCCTTTACCAGGTCCCCAGCAGCCCATGGGGCTCTCGTGGTCAGACCAATCCCAGAATATGGAGCTCACCTGGGCAGGTACCCCACCCCCACCCCAGCCCACGGGGCTCTCGTGGTCAGGCCCCTCCCAGGATACAGAGCTACCCTTGCAGGTACCGTGGCAGGGCTGGGCACACAGGAACCGTGCACATAGCCCTCATTGCAGAGCACCCCCAGCTCACCTGTCGCTCAGAGCTGACACAGAGCACCTCAGAGCAGGACTTGAACTAACAAACAGCAGCTGCGACAGGTCTGTGACCCTGGGCATCACTCCGTGAGGCCTCCCTCCACCTGGTCTTCCAGAGACTTCCACTGCACCCGGGGCACCAGGCCTCTGTCTCCAACCACCACCCACCCCTCCTCTCCCTGACTCCTGGGTTCCTCTCATTAGGAGAGGGTTTTCTTGAAGTTGTCTCCCACTCATGGGCCAGATAAAATGATTAGAAAACAAGCCAAAGCTGCAGCCCCTTGTCTATCCTGACTCTCAGGAGCCCACACCTGTTCCTTGGACCTGGCCGGTTCAGCAAGTTCCATTTTCTGCAACTGTGAGCCCCTGAGGGGTGATGATTGGCTGACCTGGGCAGCCTTACCGTGCCGGCCAGCCCTCCCCAGGTGTGCCTGGGTTGAGATCAATATAAATACCACTCCAGGCAGCAAGAGCCCCTGCAGCCGTGCCTGACGCCATTTTCTCTGCCCTGTCAGCAGTCTCGGGGCTGGGCTGGTGGGAGGGAGTGAGAGGCCACGGCTTTGTGGGTGGCCCAGTGTGAGTGGGGCTCTGCTGGACTTTCTGCAGCAGTTGCCAGGCTGCCACCTGCTAAAGAAGAGGATGTGTCACCCATACCTGCTGCTGGAATTTCTCCCTGGGCAGAGGTGAGGAAGGAAAAAAGCAGTGGGGGCAGGGACAGGACGGGTATCTCAGGCAGGGAAATGGAAATCTTCCAGAAGAGCACCCAGGGCCAGGACCATCCTGGCTGGCCTGCAGGCACCAAGTCGGCCGGCATGCTGTCACTCGTGTGGCTCTATGGCCCTTCCTCTAGGCTTTCAAGTCCTTGTATATATTCAGGTGTTTTACCTGGGACGGGTGGGAATAGTTCAGCAGCAACTGGCCTGGGGCTCAGCTCACGTTTACTCACAGATGCCTCGGCACGGTGCCCCAGCTTTGCAATGAGGACGCTTGTTGCGTGGGGGCTGCTGGCTGAATGGGAGACGATTCCCCACCACTGACCAACTTCAGAATTGTTTACAACTGGAGCAAGTGCCCTGATACGGTTTTCCTCTGTGTAACTGGTGGGTTCTGTGTTTTTTTTCTCTTTTTCGTTTTTGGTTCAAGGTAGATTTTATTCCTCTTTTTTGTATTTACAGATATAAGCATGGAAATAATTTATTCATATAAATACATGTATGTGCAGGGAATAATTGTTTTTTCTGTTTTATTTTTTAAATTTTACTTCTTTTTAATTTTGAATTTTATTTTATATTTTTATACAGCAGGTTCTTATTGGTTATCTATTTTATACATATAAATGTATACATGCCAATCCCAGTCTCTCAACTCCTCCCACCACCACCCCCCCAACAGCTTTCCCCCCTTGTTGTCCATACGTTTGTTGTCTACATCTGTTGCTCTGTTTATGCCTTGCAAAATGGTTAATCTGTACAGTTTTTCTAGGTTCCACATATATGCATGAATATACAAGATTTGTTTTTCTCCTTCTGACTTACTTCACTCTGTATGACAGTCTCTAGATCCATCGACGTCTCTACAAATGACCCAATTTCATTCCTTTTCATGGCTTAGTAATATTCCATTTTATATATGTACCACAGCTTTATGCATTCGTCTGTCTGTGGGCATTTAGGTTGCTTCCATTACCTCGATATTGTAAATAGTGATGCAATGAACATTGCGGTGAATGACTCTTTTTGATTTATGGTTTTGTCTGGGTATATGTCCAGTACTGGGATTGCTGTATCATATGGTAATTCTATTGTTAGTTTCTTAAGAAATTCCATATTGTTCTCCATAATGACTGTATCAATTTATATTCCCAACAATAGTGGAAGAGGGTTCCTTTTCTCCACACCCTTTCCAGCATTTTTTGTTTGTAGATTTTCAATGATGCCTATTCTACCAGGTGTGAGGTGATACCTCATTGTTGAATCCATTTCGTTGAGCAAGGGGTAGCTCTTGTCTATTACATATTTGGCTTATGGAACGGTATCTGTGCTAATTTCAAACTCTGCTTTTATGCAGCACCCCAACTCACCTTCCCCCTTAAGCAGGCATAAGTTGGTTTTCTAAACTTGAGACCCTGTTCTGTTTTGTAATTCAGTTCATGTGTAGCCAAGTTCACATTCCGTGTATTAGTGATACCTTATGATGTTTCTTTTTCTGTGTGACTTATTTCACTTAGAATCATCGGGCCTCAATCCACTCATTATGCTGGTACGGGCCTGGTGACATAGATTTCATTGCTGAGTGGTATTCTGTTGTACAGAAGTACCGCAACTTCTTTATCCATTATTTGCTCTCTGGGATATTTAACTTGTGCCGTAGAAGAGATTCCTGTAAAAAGAGCCGTCCCAAATATTGGGGTTGCTGTGGCTTTTTGATATTAATTTCCCTAAGCTATAGGACCATAAGTGGAAGTGCCCTAGGCTCTGTTGCTTTGTTTTTTAGATGTTTCGGGAAACACCATACACATCTCCCAAGTGTCTGTTGGCAATTTACATCCCGCCCATCAGCATAACAAGGCTCCCAGTTCTCCATGGCCTGTCCTGCCTTTCTGGATTTTACACTTTATTCTGATGGCCCTTTTGACCGGGGGGAAGTGAGACTTCATTGTAGTGCAGATTTCCTTTGCAAGCTTGCTTGGTTGGCCAAAAAGGGCGTATGCGTTTTTTCCTGAATATATTCAGGAAAAAACGCATATGCCCTTTTGGCAAAGTGCATCATTGTGGACGTTCTGCCTCTTTTCCTACGCTTTCAATGCAATTCCAGTCTACCTCCTGAAATTGGTATCCTGCAATTCTGCCCCGCTTTCAAGTCCTCTTGGCAGCCTTACTTCAGTATATTTTTGGACGATAGCTGTCATTTATAACTCTGCAGGTTTGTGAATTACAGAGACCCTGAGCTCCTTTCTTCAACTCGCTTTCTTTTGAGCTGGCCGCAACACCGCAGGAAGGCTTCAGGCCCTAATCTGGTTCCGGCACGGCACGCTGAGCCTTTGGTTATTTCCTCTTCCTGGTGGGAAATGAGAGTTAAATTTGCCCGTCCAGACACCTCCAGCTAGTCTCTCATTGGTTCTCCCTATTCCTGTTCATCTTCCGCAGAAATTGCAAACTGGGCCAAACAGGAGGTTAAAGGCGCTGACTCTCCAAGTCGGGAGAGTGTTAGTAAAGGGTCTGGAATGTTGCACCCGAGTACCAGGGGAGGAAAACTGAGACATATTTGAACACGTCTCCCGTTCACACGGTTGATCATACTCTGGGTTCCACATGCATGTTTTAGCTGAAGGAAGAATACCTTAAACCTGGAGAGTTGAGACCCGTGGAATGGGTACCATGCAATATGACTTCAAAGGGTCTTCATTTGCTCACCGAACCTCTCCAATCCTATCACTGCTGCGTTTATGCCCCTGTACACACGCTTGATTCTCTTTCGGAGACATAGCAATCCATAGGTTTTAAGATACTTACTAGTCAGGTACATTCTTAGGCGTTTAATATGGGGTGTTGAGTCCATTTCGTTGAGCAAGGAGTAGCTCTTGTCTATTCCATATTTGGCTTAAGGAACTTTATCTGTGCTCATTTCAATCTCTGGTTTTATGCAGCACCCCAACTCACCTTCCCCCTTAAGCAAGCGTAAGTTGGTTTTCTAAACTTGAGACACTGTTCTGTTTTGTAATTCAGTTCATGTGTAGCCAAGTTCACATTCTGTGTATTAGTGATACCTTATGATGTTTCTTTTCTGTGTGACTTATTTCAGTTCGAATCATCATACCTGAATCCACTCATTATGCTGCTACTGGCCTGATGACATAGATTTCATTGCTGAGTGATATTGCATTGTACGTAAGTACCACAAGTTCTTTATCCATTTTTCACTTTCTGCGATATTGAACTTGTACTGTAAACGAGGTTCTTGTAAACAGAGCCGTCCCAAACTTTGGGGTGGCTGTGTCTTTTTGATTTTAATTTCCCTAAGCTATAGGACCATAAGTGGAAGTGCCCTAGGCTCTGTTGCTTTGTTTTTTAGATGTTTCAGGAAACACCATACACTTCTCCCGAGTGGCTGTTGGCAATTTACATCCCGCCCATCAGCATAAGAAGGCTCCCAGTTCTCCATGGCCTGTCGTGCCTTTATGGATTTTACACTTTTTTCAGATGGCCCTTTTGACCGGGTGGAAGTGAGACTTCATTGTAGTGCAGATTTCCTTTGCAAGCTTGCTTGGTTGGCCAAAAAGTGCGTATGCGTTTTTTCCTGAATATATTCAGGAAAAAACGCATACGCCCTTTTTGGCCAAGTGCATCATTGTCGAGTTTCTGACTCTCTTCATATGCTTTCAATGCAATTCCAGTCTACCTCCTGAAATCGGTTTCCTGCAATTCTGCCCCGCTTTCAAGTCCTCTTGGCAGCCTTACTTCAGTCTATTTTTGGACGATAGCTGTCATTTATAACTCTGCAGGTTTGTGAATTACAGTGCCCCTGAGCTCCTTTCTTCAACTCGCTTTCTTGTGAGCTGGCCGCAACACCGCAGGATGGCTTCAGGCCCTAATCTGGTTCCGGCACGGCATGCTGAGCCTTTGGTTAATTCCTCTTCCTGGTGAGAAATGAGAGTTAAATTTGCCCGTCCAGACACCTCCAGCTAGCCTCTCATTGGTTCTCGCTATTCCTGTTCATCTTCCGCAGAAATTGCAAACTGGGCCAAACAGGAGGTTAAAGGGACTGACTCTCCAAGTTGGGAGAGTGTTAGTAAAGCGTCTGGAATGTTGCACCCGAGTACCAGGGTAGGAAAACTGAGACATATTTGAACACGTCTCCCGTTCACATGGTTGATCATACTCTGGGTTCCACATGCATGTTTTAGCTGAAGGAAGAATACCTTAAACCTGGAGAGTTGAGACCCGTGGAATGGGTACCATGCAATATGACTTCAAAGGGTCTTCATTTGCTCACCGAACCTCTCCAATCCTATCACTGGTGCGTTTATGCCCCTGTACACATGCTTGATTCTCTTTTGGAGACATAGCAATCCATAGGTTTTAAGATACTTACTAGTCAGGTACATTCTTAGGCGTTTAATATGCGGTGTTGAGTCCATTTTGTTGAGCAAGTAGTAGCTCTTGTCTATTCCATATTTGGCTTAAGGAACTTTATCTGTGCTCATTTCAATCTCTGGTTTTATGCAGCACCCCAACTCACCTTTCCCCTTAAGCAAGCATAAGTTGGTTTTCTAAATTTGAGACCCTGTTCTGTTCTGTAATTCAGTTACTGTGTAGCCAAGTTTACATTCCGTGTATTAGTGATATCTTATGATGTTTCTTTTTCTGTGTGACTTATTTCAGTTAGAATCATCGTACCTGAATCCACTCATTATGCTGCTACGGGCCTGATGACATAGATTTCACTGCTGAGTGATACTGCATTGTACGTAAGTACCACAAGTTCTTTATCCATTTTTCACTTTCTGTGATATTGAACTTGTACGGTAAACGAGGTTCTTGTAAACGGAGGCGTCCCAAACTTTGGGGTGGCTGTGTCTTTTTGATTTTAATTTCCCTAAGCTATAGGACCATAAGTGGAAGTGCCCTAGGCTCTGTTGCTTTGTTTTTTAGATGTTTCAGGAAACACCATACACTTCTCCCGAGTGGTTGTTGGCAATTTACATCCCGCCCATCAGCATAACAAGGCTCCCAGTTCTCCATGGCCTGTCCTGCCTTTCTGGATTTTACACTTTTTTCAGATGGCCCTTTTGACCGGGGGGAAGTGAGACTTCATTGTAGTGCAGATTTCCTTTGCAAGCTTGCTTGGTTGGCCAAAAAGGGCGTATGCGTTTTTTCCTGAATATATTCAGGAAAAAACGCATACGCCCTTTTTGGCCAAGTGCATCATTGTGGACGTTCTGCCTCTTTTCCTATGCTTTCAATGCAATTCCAGTCTACCTCCTGAAATCAGTTTCCTGCAATTCTGCCCCGCTTTCAAGTCCTCTTGGCAGCCTTACTTCAGTCTATTTTTGGACGATAGCTGTCATTTATAACTCTGCAGGTTTGTGAATTACAGTGCCCCTGAGCTCCTTTCTTCAACTCGCTTTCTTGTGACCTGACCGCAACACCGCAGGATGGCTTCAGGCCCTAATCTGGTTCCGGCCCGGCATGCTGAGCCTTTGGTTAATTCCTCTTCCTGGTGGGAAATGAGAGTTAAATTTGCCCGTCCAGACACCTCCAGCTAGCCTCTCATTGGTTCTCGCTATTCCTGTTCATCTTCCGCAGAAATTGCAAACTGGGCCAAACAGGAGGTTAAAGGGACTGACTCTCCAAGTCGGGAGAGTGTTAGTAAAGCGTCTGGAATGTTGCACCCGAGTACCAGGGTAGGAAAACTGAGACATATTTGAACACGTCTCCCGATCACATGGTTGATCATACTCTAGGTTCCACATGCATGTTTTAGCTGAAGGAAGAATACCTTAAACCTGGGTAGGTGAAACCCGTGGAATGGGTACCATACAATATGACTTCAAAGGGTCTTCATTTGCTCACCGAACCTCTCCAATCCTATCACTGCTGCGTTTATGCCCCTGTACACATGCTTGATTCTCTTTCGGAGACATAGCAATCCATAGGTTTTAAGATACTTACTAGTCAGGTACATTCTTAGGCGTTTAATATGCGGTGTTGAGTCCATTTCGTTGAGCAAGGAGTAGCTCTTGTCTATTCCATATTTGGCTTAAGGAACTTTATCTGTGCTCATTTCAATCTCTGGTTTTATGCAGCACCCTAACTCACCTTTCCCCTTAAGCAAGCATAAGTTGGTTTTCTAAATGTGAGACCCTGTTCTGTTCTGTAATTCAGTTCCTGTGTAGCCAAGTTTACATTCCGTGTATTACTGATATCTTATGATGTTTCTTTTTCTGTGTGACTTATTTCAGTTAGAATCATCATACCTGAATCCACTCATTGTGCTGCTAAGGACCTGATGACACAGATTTCATTGCTGAGTGATATTGCTTTGTAAGTAAATACCACAACTTCTTTATCCATTTTTCAATTTCTGCGATGTTGAACTTGTACTGTAAACGAGGTTCTTGTAAACAGAGGCGTCCTAAACTTTGGGGTGGCTGTGTCTTTTTGATTTTAATTTCCCGAAGCTATAGGACCATAAGTGGCAGTGCCCTAGGCTCTGTTGCTTTGTTTTTTAGATGTTTCAGGAACACCATACACTTCTCCTGAGTGTCTGTTGGTAATTTACATCCCGCCCATCAGCATAACAAGGCTCCCAGTTCTCCATGGCCTGTCCTGCCTTTCTGGATTTTACACTTTTTTCAGATGGCCCTTTTGACCGGGGGGAAGTGAGACTTCATTGTAGTGCAGATTTCCTTTGCAAGCTTGCTTGGTTGGCCAAAAAGGGCGTATGCGTTTTTTCCTGAATATATTCAGGAAAAAACGCATACGCCCTTTTTGGCCAAGTGCATCATTGTGGACGTTCTGCCTCTTTTCCTATGCTTTCAATGCAATTCCAGTCTACCTCCTGAAATCGGTTTCCTGCAATTCTGCCCCGCTTTCAAGTCCTCTTGGCAGCCTTACTTCAGTCTATTTTTGGACGATAGCTGTCATTTATAACTCTGCAGGTTTGTGAATTACAGTGCCCCTGAGCTCCTTTCTTCAACTCGCTTTCTTGTGACCTGGCCGCAACACCGCAGGATGGCTTCAGGCCCTAATCTGGTTCCGGCAGGGCACGCTGAGCCTTTGGTTATTTCCTCTTCCTGGTGGGAAATGAGAGTTAAATTTGCCCATCCAGACACCTCCAGCTAGTCTTTCATTGGTTCTCGCTATTCCTGTTCATCTTCCACAGAAATTGCAAACTGGGCCAAACAGGAGGTTAAAGGGACTGACTCTCCAAGTGGGGAGAGTGTAAGTAAAGCGTCTGGAATGTTGCACCCGAGTACCAGGGTACGAAAACTGAGACATATTTGAACACGTCTCCTGATCACATGGTTGATCATACTCTAGGTTCCACATGCATGTTTTAGCTGAAGGAAGAATACCTTAAACCTGGGTAGTTGAAACCCGTGGAATGGGTACCATGCAATATGACTTCAAAGGGTCTTCATTTGCTCACCGAACCTCTCCAATCCTATCACTGCTGCATTTATGCCCCTGTACACATGCTTGATTCTCTTTCGGAGACATAGCAATCCATAGGTTTTAAGATACTTACTAGTTAGGTACATTCTTAGGCATTTAATATGCGGTGTTGAGTCCATTTCGTTGAGCAAGGAGTAGCTCTTGTCTATTCCATATTTGGCTTAAGGAACTTTATCTGTGCTCATTTCAATCTCTGGTTTTATGCAGCACCCCAACTCACCTTTCCCCTTAAGCAAGCATAAGTTGGTTTTCTAAATTTGAGACCCTGTTCTGTTCTGTAATTTAGTTCCTGTGTAGCCAAGTTTACATTCCGTGTATTACTGATATCTTATGATGTTTCTTTTTCTGTGTGACTTATTTCAGTTAGAATCATCATACCTGAATCCACTCATTGTGCTGCTAAGTGCCTGATGACACAGATTTCATTGCTGAGTGATATTGCTTCGTAAGTAAATACCACAACTTCTTTATCCATTTTTCACTTTCTGCGAAGTTGAACTTGTACTGTAAACGAGGTTGTTGTAAACAGAGCCGTTCCAAACTTTGGGGTGGCTGTGTCTTTTTGATTTTAATTTCCCTAAGCTATAGGACCATAAGTGGAAGTGCCCTAGGTTCTGTTGCTTTTTTTTTTAGATGTTTCAGGAAACATCATACACTTCTCCCGAGTGTTTGTTGGCAATTTACATCCCGCCCATCAGCATAACAAGGCTCCCAGTTCTCCATGGCCTGTCCTGCCTTTCTGGATTTTACACTTTTTTCAGATGGCCCTTTTGACCGGGGGGAAGTGAAACTTCATTGTAGTGCAGATTTCCTTTGCAAGCTTGCTTGGTTGGCCAAAAAGGGCGTATGCGTTTTTTCCTGAATATATTCAGGAAAAAACGCATACGCCCTTTTTGGCCAAGTGCATCATTGTGGACATTCTGCCTCTTTTCCTATGCTTTCAATGCAATTCCAGTCTACCTCCTGAAATCGGTTTCCTGCAATTCTGCCCCGCTTTCAAGTCCTCTTGGCAGCCTTACTTCAGTCTATTTTTGGACGATAGCTGTCATTTATAACTCTGCAGGTTTGTGAATTGCAGTGCCCCTGAGCTCCTTTCTTCAACTCGCTTTCTTGTGACCTGGCCGCAACAGCGCAGGATGGCTTCAGGCCCTAATCTTGTTCCGGCCCGGCATGCTGAGCCTTTGGTGAATTCCTCTTCCTGGTGGGAAATGAGAGTTAAATTTGCCCGTCCAGACACCTCCAGCTAGCCTCTCATTGGTTCTCGCTATTCCTGTTCATCTTCCGCAGAAATTGCAAACTGGGCCAAACAGGAGGTTAAAGGGACTGACTCTCCAAGTCGGGAGAGTGTTAGTAAAGCGTCTGGAATGTTGCACCCGAGTTCCAGGGGAGGAAAACTGAGACATATTTGAACACGTCTCCCATTCACATGGTTGATCATACTCTGGGTTCCACATGCATGTTTTAGCTGAAGGAAGAATACCTTAAACCTGGAGAGTTGAGACCCGTGGAATGGGTACCATGCAATATGACTTCAAAGGGTCTTCATTTGCTCACAGAACCTCTCCAATCCTATCACTGCTGCGTTTATGCCCCTGTACACATGCCTGATTCTCTTTTGGAGGCATAGCAATCCATAGGTTTTAAGATACTTACTAGTCAGGTACATTCTTAGGCGTTTAATATGGGGTTTTGAGTCCATTTCGTTGAGCAAGGAGTAGCTCTTGTCTATTCCATATTTGGCTTAAGGAACTTTATCTGTGCTCATTTCAATCTCTGGTTTTATGCAGCACCCCAACTCACCTTTCCCCTTAAGCAATCATAAGTTGGTTTTCTAAATTTGAGACCCTGTTCTGTTTTGGAATGCAATTCCTGTGTAACCAAGATTACATTCCGTGTATTAGTGATATCTTATGATGTTTCTTTTTCTGTGTGACTTATTTCAGTTAGAATCATCGTACCTGAATCCACTCATTATGCTGCTACGGGCCTGATGACATAGATTTCATTGCTGAGTGATACTGCATTGTACGTAAGTACCACAAGTTCTTTATCCATTTTTCACTTTCTGTGATATTGAACTTGTACGGTAAACGAGGTTCTTGTAAACGGAGGCGTCCCAAACTTTGGGGTGGCTGTGTCTTTTTGATTTTAATTTCCCTAAGCTATAGGACCATAAGTGGAAGTGCCCTAGGCTCTGTTGCTTTGTTTTTTAGATGTTTCAGGAAACACCATACACTTCACCTGAGTGTCTGTTGGCAATTTACATCCCGCCCATCAGCATAACAAGGCTCCCAGTTCTCAATGGCCTGTTGCCTTTCTGGATTTTACACTTTTTTCAGATGGCCCTTTTGACCGGGGGGAAGTGAGACTTCATTGTAGTGCAGATTTCCTTTGCAAGCTTGCTTGGTTGGCCAAAAAGGGCGTATGCGTTTTTTCCTGAATATATTCAGGAAAAAACGCATACGCCCTTTTTGGCCAAGTGCATCATTGTGGACGTTCTGCCTCTTTTCCTATGCTTTCAATGCAATTCCAGTCTACCTCCTGAAATCGGTTTCCTGCAATTCTGCCCCGCTTTCAAGTCCTCTTGGCAGCCTTACTTCAGTCTATTTTTGGACGATAGCTGTCATTTATAACTCTGCAGGTTTGTGAATTACAGTGCCCCTGAGCTCCTTTCTTCAACTCGCTTTCTTGTGACCTGGCCGCAACACCGCAGGATGGCTTCAGGCCCTAATCTGGTTCCGGCACGGCACGCTGAGCCTTTGGTTAATTCCTCTTCCTGGTGGGAAATGAGAGTTAAATTTGCCCGTCCAGACACCTCCAGCTAGCCTCTCATTGGTTCTCGCTATTCCTGTTCATCTTCCACAGAAATTGCAAACTGGGCCAAACAGGAGGTTAAAGGGACTGACTCTCCAAGTCGGGAGAGTGTTAGTAAAGCATCTGGAATGTTGCACCCGAGTACCAGGGGAGGAAAACTGAGACATATTTGAATACATCTCCCGTTCACATGGTTGATCATACTCTGGGTTCCACATGCATGTTTTAGCTGAAGGAAGAATACCTTAAACCTGGAGAGTTGAGACCCGTGTAATGGGTACCATGCAATATGACTTCAAAGGGTCTTCATATGCTCACCGAACCTCTCCAATCCTATCACTGCTGCGTTTATGCCCCTGTACACATGCTTGATTCTCTTTCGGAGACATAGCAATCCATAGGTTTTAAGATACTTACTAGTCAGGTACATTCTTAGGCGTTTAATATGGGGTGTTGAGTCCATTTCATTGAGCAAGGAGTAGCTCTTGTCTATTCCATATTTGGCTTAAGGAACTTTATCTGTGCTCATTTCAATCTCTGGTTTTATGCAGCACCCCAACTCACCTTTCCCCTTAAGCAAGCATAAGTTGGTTTTCTAAATTTGAGACCCTGTTCTGTTCTGTAATTCAGTTCCTGTGTAGCCAAGTTTACATTCCGTGTATTAGTGATATCTTATGATGTTTCTTTTTCTGTGTGACTTATTTCACTTAGAATCATCATACCTGAATCCACTCATTGTGCTGCTAAGGGCCTGATGACACAGATTTCATTGCTGAGTGATATTGCTTTGTAAGTAAATACCACAACTTCTTTATCCATTTTTCAGTTTCTGCGATGTTGAACTTGTACTGTAAACGAGGTTCTTGTAAACAGAGCCGATCCAAACTTTGGGGTGGCTGTGTCTTTTTGATTTTAATTTCCCTAAGCTATAGGACCATAAGTGGAAGTGCCCTAGGTTCTGTTGCTTTGTTTTTTAGATGTTTCAGGAAACACCATACACTTCTCCCGAGTGGTTGTTGGCAATTTACATCCCGCCCATCAGCATAACAAGGCTCCCAGTTCTCCATGGCCTGTCCTGCCTTTCTGGATTTTACCCCTTTTTCAGATGGCCCTTTTGACCGGGGGGAAGTGAGACTTCATTGTAGTGCAGATTTCCTTTGCAAGCTTGCTTGGTTGGCCAAAAAGGGCGTATGCGTTTTTTCCTGAATATATTCAGGAAAAAACGCATACGCCCTTTTTGGCCAAGTGCATCATTGTGGACGTTCTGCCTCTTTTCCTATGCTTTCAATGCAATTCCAGTCTACCTCCTGAAATCGGTTTCCTGCAATTCTGCCCCGCTTTCAAGTCCTCTTGGCAGCCTTACTTCAGTCTATTTTTGGACGATAGCTGTCATTTATAACTCTGCAGGTTTGTGAATTACAGTGCCCCTGAGCTCCTTTCTTCAACTCGCTTTCTTGTGACCTGGCCGCAACACCGCAGGATGGCTTCAGGCCCTAATCTGGTTCCGGCCCCGGCATGCTGAGCCTTTGGTTAATTCCTCTTCCTGGTGGGAAATGAGAGTTAAATTTGCCCGTCCAGACACCTCCAGCTAGCCTCTCATTGGTTCTCGCTATTCCTGTTCATCTTCCGCAGAAATTGCAAACTGGGCCAAACAGGAGGTTAAAGGGACTGACTCTCTAAGTCGGGAGAGTGTTAGTAAAGTGTCTGGAATGTTGCACCCGAGTACCAGGGTAGGAAAACTGAGACATATTTGAACACGTCTCCCGTTCACATGGTTGATCATACTCTGGGTTCCACATGCATGTTTTAGCTGAAGGAAGAATACCTTAAACCTGGAGAGTTGAGACCCGTGGAATGGGTACCATGCAATATGACTTCAAAGGGTCTTCATTTGCTCACCGAACCTCTCCAATCCTATCACTGCTGCGTTTATGCCCCTGTACACACGCTTGATTCTCTTTTGGAGACATAGCAATCCATAGGTTTTAAGATACTTACTAGTCAGGTACATTCTTAGGCGTTTAATATGCGGTGTTGAGTCCATTTCGTTGAGCAAGGAGTAGCTCTTGTCTATTCCATATTTGGCTTAAGGAACTTTATCTGTGCTCATTTCAATCTCTGGTTTTATGCAGCACCCCAACTCACCTTTCCCCTTAAGCAAGCATAAGTTGGTTTTCTAAATTTGAGAACCTGTTCTGTTCTGTAATTCAGTTCCTGTGTAGCCAAGTTTACATTCCGTGTATTAGTGATATCTTATGATGTTTCTTTTTCTGTGTGACTTATTTCAGTTAGAATCATCGTACCTGAATCCACTCATTATGCTGCTACGGGCCTGATGACATAGATTTCATTGCTGAGTGATACTGCATTGTACGTAAGTACCACAAGTTCTTTATCCATTTTTCACTTTCTGTGATATTGAACTTGTACGGTAAACGAGGTTCTTGTAAACGGAGGCGTCCCAAACTTTGGGGTGGCTGTGTCTTTTTGATTTTAATTTCCCTAAGCTATAGGACCATAAGTGGAAGTGCCCTAGGCTCTGTTGCTTTGTTTTTTAGATGTTTCAGGAAACACCATACACTTCTCCCGAGTGTCTGTTGGCAATTTACATCCCGCCCATCAGCATAACAAGGCTCCCAGTTCTCCATGGCCTGTCCTGCCTTTCTGGATTTTACCCTTTTTTCAGATGGCCCTTTTGACCGGGGGGAAGTGAGACTTCATTGTAGTGCAGATTTCCTTTGCAAGCTTGCTTGGTTGGCCAAAAAGGGCGTATGCGTTTTTTCCTGAATA
This sequence comes from Delphinus delphis, assembly GCF_949987515.2. Classification (NCBI taxonomy): domain Eukaryota; kingdom Metazoa; phylum Chordata; class Mammalia; order Artiodactyla; family Delphinidae; genus Delphinus; species Delphinus delphis. Next base: position 840,970 of record NW_027192701.1, on the reverse strand, counting down.
TATTCAGGAAAAAACGCATACGCCCTTTTTGGCCAAGTGCATCATTGTGGACGTTCTGCCTCTTTTCCTATGCTTTCAATGCAATTCCAGTCTACCTCCTGAAATAGGTTTCCTGCAATTCTGCCCCGCTTTCAAGTCCTCTTGGCAGCCTTACTTCAGTCTATTTTTGGACGATAGCTGTCATTTATAACTCTGCAGGTTTGTGAATTACAGTGCCCCTGAGCTCCTTTCTTCAACTCGCTTTCTTGTGACCTGGCCGCAACACCGCAGGATGTCTTCAGGCCCTAATCTGGTTCTGGCACGGCACGCTGAGCCTTTGGTTAATTCCTCTTCCTGGTGGGAAATGAGAGTTAAATTTGCCCATCCAGACACCTCCAGCTAGTCTTTCATTGGTTCTCGCTATTCCTGTTCATCTTCCACAGAAATTGCAAACTGGGCCAAACAGGAGGTTAAAGGGACTGACTCTCCAAGTCGGGAGAGTGTTAGTAAAGCGTCTGGAATGTTGCACCCGAGTACCAGGGTACGAAAACTGAGACATATTTGAACACCTCTCCCGATCACATGGTTGATCATACTCTAGGTTCCACATGCATGTTTTAGCTGAAGGAAGAATACCTTAAACCTGGGTAGGTGAAACCCGTGGAATGGGTACCATACAATATGACTTCAAAGGGTCTTCATTTGCTCACCGAACCTCTCCAATCCTATCACTGCTGCGTTTATGCCCCTGTACACATGCTTGATTCTCTTTGGGAGACATAGCAATCCATAGGTTTTAAGATACTTACTAGTCAGGTACATTCTTAGGCGTTTAATATGCGGTGTTGAGTCCATTTCGTTGAGCAAGGAGTAGCTCTTGTCTATTCCATATTTGGCTTAAGGAACTTTATCTGTGCTCATTTCAATCTCTGGTTTTATGCAGCACCCCAACTCACCTTTACCCTTAAGCAAGCATAAGTTGGTTTTCTAAATTTGAGACCCTGTTCTGTTCTGTAATTCAGTTCCTGTGTAGCCAAGTTTACATTCCGTGTATTACTGATATCTTATGATGTTTCTTTTTCTGTGTGACTTATTTCAGTTAGAATCATCATACCTGAATCCACTCATTGTGCTGCTAAGGGCCTGATGACATAGATTTCATTGCTGAGTGATATTGCTTTGTAAGTGAATACCACAACTTCTTTATCCATTTTTCACTTTCTGCGAAGTTGAACTTGTACTGTAAACGAGGTTCTTGTAAACAGAGGCGTCCCAAACTTGGGGGTGGCTGTGTCTTTTTGATTTTAATTTCCCTAAGCTATAGGACCATAAGTGGAAGTGCCCTAGGCTCTGTTGCTTTGTTTTTTAGATGTTTCAGGAAACACCATACACTTCTCCCGAGTGTCTGTTGGCAATTTCCATCCCGCCCATCAGCATAACAAGGCTCCCAGTTCTCCATGGCCTGTCCTGCCTTTCTGGATTTTACACTTTTTTCAGATGGCCCTTTTGACCGGGGGGAAGTGAGACTTCATTGTAGTGCAGATTTCCTTTGCAAGCTTGCTTGGTTGGCCAAAAAGGGCGTATGCGTTTTTTCCTGAATATATTCAGGAAAAAACGCATACGCCCTTTTTGGCCAAGTGCATCATTGTGGACGTTCTGCCTCTTTTCCTATGCTTTCAATGCAATTCCAGTCTACCTCCTGAAATCGGTTTCCTGCAATTCTGCCCCGCTTTCAAGTCCTCTTGGCAGCCTTACTTCAGTCTATTTTTGGACGATAGCTGTCATTTATAACTCTGCAGGTTTGTGAATTACAGTGCCCCTGAGCTCCTTTCTTCAACTCGCTTTCTTGTGACCTGGCTGCAACACCGCAGGATGGCTTCAGGCCCTAATCTGGTTCCGGCACGGCACGCTGAGCCTTTGGTTATTTCCTCTTCCTGCTGGGAAATGAGAGTTAAATTTGCCCGTCCAGACACCTCCAGCTAGTCTCTCATTAGTTCTCGCTATTCCTGTTCATCTTCCGCAGAAATTGCAAACTGGGCCAAACAGGAGGTTAAAGGCGCTGACTCTCCAAGTGGGGAGAGTGTTAGTAAAGCGTCTGGAATGTTGCACCCGAGTACCAGGGGAGGAAAACTGAGACATATTTGAACACGTCTCCCGTTCACATGGTTGATCATACTTGGGTTCCACATGCATGTTTTAGCTGAAGGAAGAATACCTTAAACCTGGAGAGTTAAGACCCGTGTAATGGATACCATGCAATATGACTTCAAAGGGTCTTCATTTGCTCACCGAACCTCTCCAATCCTATCACTGCTGCGTTTATGCCCCTGTACACATGCTTGATTCTCTTTCGGAGACATAGCAATCCATAGGTTTTAAGATACTTACTAGTCAGGTACATTCTTAGGCGTTTAATATGCGGTGTTGAGTCCATTTCATTGAGCAAGGAGTAGCTCTTGTCTATTCCATATTTGGCTTAATGAACTTTATCTGTGCTCATTTCAATCTCTGGTTTTATGCAGCAGCCCAACTCACCTTTACCCTTAAGCAAGCATAAGTTGGTTTTCTAAATTTGAGACCCTGTTCTGTTCTGTAATTCAGTTCCTGTGTAGCCAAGTTTCCATTCCGTGTATTACTGATATCTTATGATGTTTCTTTTTCTGTGTGACTTATTTCAGTTAGAATCATCATACCTGAATCCACTCATTGTGCTGCTAAGGGCCTGATGTCATAGATTTCATTGCTGAGTGATATTGCTTTGTAAGTGAATACCACAACTTCTTTATCCATTTTTCACTTTCTGCGATGTTGAACTTGTACTGTAAACGAGGTTCTTGTAAACAGAGCCGTTCCAAACTTTGGGGTGGCTGTGTCTTTTTGATTTTAATTTCCCTAAGCTATAGGACCATAAGTGGAAGTGCCCTAGGCTCTGTTGCTTTGTTTTTTAGATGTTTCAGGAAACACCATACACTTCTCCCGAGTGTCTGTTGGCAAATTACATCCCGCCCATCAGCATAACAAGGCTCCCAGTTCTCCATGGCCTGTCCTGCCTTTCTGGATTTTACACTTTTTTCAGATGGCCCTTTTGACCGGGGGGAAGTGAGACTTCATTGTAGTGCAGATTTCCTTTGCAAGCTTGCTTGGTTGGCCAAAAAGGGCGTATGCGTTTTTTCCTGAATATATTCAGGAAAAAATGCATACGCCCTTTTTGGCCAAGTGCATCATTGTGGACGTTCTGCCTCTTTTCCTATGCTTTCAATGCAATTCCAGTCTACCTCCTGAAATCGGTTTCCTGCAATTCTGCCCCGCTTTCAAGTCCTCTTGGCAGCCTTACTTCAGTCTATTTTTGGACGATAGCTGTCATTTATAACTCTGCAGGTTTGTGAATTACAGTGCCCCTGAGCTCCTTTCTTCAACTCGCTTTCTTGTGACCTGGCCGCAACACCGCAGGATGGCTTCAGGCCCTAATCTGGTTCCGGCCCGGCATGCTGAGCCTTTGGTTAATTCCTCTTCCTGGTGAGAAATGAGAGTTAAATTTGCCCGTCCAGACACCTCCAGCTAGCCTCTCATTGGTTCTCGCTATTCCTGTTCATCTTCCGCAGAAATTGCAAACTGGGCCAAACAGGAGGTTAAAGGGACTGACTCTCCAAGTCGGGAGAGTGTTAGTAAAGCGTCTGGAATGTTGCACCCGAGTACCAGGGTAGGAAAACTGAGACATATTTGAACACGTCTCCCGTTCACATGGTTGATCATACTCTGGGTTCCACATGCATGTTTTAGCTGAAGGAAGAATACCTAAAACCTGGGTAGTTGAAACCCGTGGAATGGGTACCATGCAATATGACTTCAAAGGGTCTTCATTTGCTCACCGAACCTCTCCAATCCTATCACTACTGCGTTTATGCCCCTGTACACACGCTTGATTCTCTTTTGGAGACATAGCAATCCATAGGTTTTAAGATACTTACTAGTCAGGTACATTCTTAGGCGTTTAATATGCGGTGTTGAGTCCATTTCGTTGAGCAAGGAGTAGCTCTTGTCTATTCCATATTTGGCTTAAGGAACTTTATCTGTGCTCATTTCAATCTCTGGTTTTATGCAGCACCCCAACTCACCTTTCCCCTTAAGCAAGCATAAGTTGGTTTTCTAAATTTGAGACCCTGTTCTGTTCTGTAATTCAGTTCCTGTGTAGCCAAGTTTACATTCCGTGTATTAGTGATATCTTATGATGTTTCTTTTTCTGTGTGACTTATTTCAGTTAGAATCATCGTACCTGAATCCACTCATTATGCTGCTACGGGCCTGATGACATAGATTTCATTGCTGAGTGATACTGCATTGTACGTAAGTACCACAAGTTCTTTATCCATTTTTCACTTTCTGTGATATTGAACTTGTACGGTAAACGAGGTTCTTGTAAACGGAGGCGTCCCAAACTTTGGGGTGGCTGTGTCTTTTTGATTTTAATTTCCCTAAGCTATAGGACCATAAGTGGAAGTGCCCTAGGCTCTGTTGCTTTGTTTTTTAGATGTTTCAGGAAACACCATACACTTCTCCCGAGTGTCTGTTGGCAAATTACATCCCGCCCATCAGCATAACAAGGCTCCCAGTTCTCCATGGCCTGTCCTGCCTTTCTGGATTTTACCCTTTTTTCAGATGGCCCTTTTGACCGGGGGGAAGTGAGACTTCATTGTAGTGCAGATTTCCTTTGCAAGCTTGCTTGGTTGGCCAAAAAGGGCGTATGCGTTTTTTCCTGAATATATTCAGGAAAAAACGCATACGCCCTTTTTGGCCAAGTGCATCATTGTGGACGTTCTGCCTCTTTTCCTATGCTTTCAATGCAATTCCAGTCTACCTCCTGAAATCGGTTTCCTGCAATTCTGCCCCGCTTTCAAGTCCTCTTGGCAGCCTTACTTCAGTCTATTTTTGGACGATAGCTGTCATTTATAACTCTGCAGGTTTGTGAATTTCAGTGCCCCTGAGCTCCTTTCTTCAACTCGCTTTCTTGTGACCTGGCCGCAACACCGCAGGATGTCTTCAGGCCCTAATCTGGTTCTGGCACGGCACGCTGAGCCTTTGGTTAATTCCTCTTCCTGGTGGGAAATGAGAGTTAAATTTGCCCATCCAGACACCTCCAGCTAGTCTCTCATTGGTTCTCGCTATTCCTGTTCATCTTCCACAGAAATTGCAAACTGGGCCAAACAAGAGGTTAAAGGGACTGACTCTCCATGTCGGGAGAGTGTTAGTAAAGCGTCTGGAATGTTGCACCCGAGTACCAGGGTACGAAAACTGAGACATATTTGAACACGTCTCCCGATCACATGGTTGATCATACTCTGGGTTCCACATGCATGTTTTAGCTGAAGGAAGAATACCTAAAACCTGGGTAGTTGAAACCCGTGGAATGGGTACCATGCAATATGACTTCACAGGGTCTTCATTTGCTCACCGAACATCTCCAATCCTATCACTGCTGCGTTTATGCCCCTGTACACATGCTTGATTCTCTTTCGGAGACATAGCAATCCATAGGTTTTAAGATACTTACTAGTCAGGTACATTCTTAGGCGTTTAATATGCGGTGTTGAGTCCATTTCGTTGAGCAAGGAGTAGCTCTTGTCTATTCCATATTTGGCTTAAGGAACTTTATCTGTGCTCATTTCAATCTCTGGTTTTATGCAGCACCCCAACTCACCTTTCCCCTTAAGCAAGCATAAGTTGGTTTTCTAAATTTGAGACCCTGTTCTGTTCTGTAATTCAGTTCCTGTGTAGCCAAGTTTACATTCCGTGTATTAGTGATATCTTATGATGTTTCTTTTTCTGTGTGACTTATTTCAGTTAGAATCATCGTACCTGAATCCACTCATGATGCTGCTACGGGCCTGATGACATAGATTTCATTGCTGAGTGATACTGCATTGTACGTAAGTACCACAAGTTCTTTATCCATTTTTCACTTTCTGTGATATTGAACTTGTACGGTAAACGAGGTTCTTGTAAACGGAGGCGTCCCAAACTTTGGGGTGGCTGTGTCTTTTTGATTTTAATTTCCCTAAGCTATAGGACCATAAGTGGAAGTGCCCTAGGCTCTGTTGCTTTGTTTTTTAGATGTTTCAGGAAACACCATACACTTCTCCCGAGTGTCTGTTGGCAATTTACATCCCGCCCATCAGCATAACAAGGCTCCCAGTTCTCCATGGCCTGTCCTGCCTTTCTGGATTTTACACTTTTTTCAGATGGCCCTTTTGACCGGGGGGAATTGAGACTTCATTGTAGTGCAGATTTCCTTTGCAAGCTTGCTTGGTTGGCCAAAAAGGGCGTATGCGTTTTTTCCTGAATATATTCAGGAAAAAACGCATACGCCCTTTTTGGCCAAGTGCATCATTGTGGACGTTCTGCCTCTTTTCCTATGCTTTCAATGCAATTCCAGTCTACCTCCTGAAATCGGTTTCCTGCAATTCTGCCCCGCTTTCAAGTCCTCATGGCAGCCTTACTTCAGTCTATTTTTGGACGATAGCTGTCATTTATAACTCTGCAGGTTTGTGAATTTCAGTGCCCCTGAGCTCCTTTCTTCAACTCGCTTTCTTGTGACCTGGCCGCAACACCGCAGGATGTCTTCAGGCCCTAATCTGGTTCTGGCATGGCACGCTGAGCCTTTGGTTAATTCCTCTTCCTGGTGGGAAATGAGAGTTAAATTTGCCCATCCAGACACCTCCAGCTAGTCTCTCATTGGTTCTCGCTATTCCTGTTCATCTTCCACAGAAATTGCAAACTGGGCCAAACAAGAGGTTAAAGGGACTGACTCTCCATGTCGGGAGAGTGTTAGTAAAGCGTCTGGAATGTTGCACCCGAGTACCAGGGTACGAAAACTGAGACATATTTGAACACGTCTCCCGATCACATGGTTGATCATACTCTGGGTTCCACATGCATGTTTTAGCTGAAGGAAGAATACCTAAAACCTGGGTAGTTGAAACCCGTGGAATGGGTACCATGCAATATGACTTCACAGGGTCTTCATTTGCTCACCGAACATCTCCAATCCTATCACTGCTGCGTTTATGACCCTGTACACATGCTTGATTCTCTTTCGGAGACATAGCAATCCATAGGTTTTAAGATACTTACTAGTCAGGTACATTCTTAGGCGTTTAATATGCGGTGTTGAGTCCATTTCGTTGAGCAAGGAGTAGCTCTTGTGTATTCCATATTTGGCTTAAGGAACTTTATCTGTGCTCATTTCAATCTCTGGTTTTATGCAGCACCCCAACTCACCTTTCCCCTTAAGCAAGCATAAGTTGGTTTTCGAAATTTGAGAACCTGTTCTGTTCTGTAATTCAGTTCCTGTGTAGCCAAGTTTACATTCCGTGTATTACTGATATCTTATGATTTTTCTTTTTCTGTGTGACTTATTTCAGTTAGAATCATCGTACCTGAATCCACTCATGATGCTGCTACGGGGCTCATGACATAGATTTCATTGCTGAGTGATACTGCATTGTACGTAAGTACCACAAGTTCTTTATCCATTTTTCACTTTCTGTGATATTGAACTTGTACGGTAAACGAGGTTCTTGTAAACAGAGGCGTCCCAAACTTTGGGGTGGCTGTGTCTTTTTGATTTTAATTTCCCTAAGCTATAGGACCATAAGTGGAAGTGCCCTAGGCTCTGTTGTTTTGTTTTTTAGATGTTTCAGGAAACACCATACACTTCTCCCGAGTGGTTGTTGGCAATTTACATCCCGCCCATCAGCATAACAAGGCTCCCAGTTCTCCATGGCCTGTCCTGCCTTTCTGGATTTTACACTTTTTTCAGATGGCCCTTTTGACCGGGGGGAAGTGAGACTTCATTGTAGTGCAGATTTCCTTTGCAAGCTTGCTTGGTTGGCCAAAAAGGGCGTATGCGTTTTTTCCTGAATATATTCAGGAAAAAACGCATACGCCCTTTTTGGCCAAGTGCATCATTGTGGACGTTCTGCCTCTTTTCCTATGCTTTCAATGCAATTCCAGTCTACCTCCTGAAATCGGTTTCCTGCAATTCTGCCCCGCTTTCAAGTCCTCTTGGCAGCCTTACTTCAGTCTATTTTTGGACGATAGCTGTCATTTATAACTCTGCAGGTTTGTGAATTACAGTGCCCCTGAGCTCCTTTCTTCAACTCGCTTTCTTGTGACCTGGCCGCAACACCGCAGGATGGCTTCAGGCCCTAATCTGGTTCCGGCCCCGGCATGCTGAGCCTTTGGTTAATTCCTCTTCCTGGTGGGAAATGAGAGTTAAATTTGCCCGTCCAGACACCTCCAGCTAGCCTCTCATTGGTTCTCGCTATTCCTGTTCATCTTCCGCAGAAATTGCAAACTGGGCCAAACAGGAGGTTAAAGGGACTGACTCTCTAAGTCGGGAGAGTGTTAGTAAAGTGTCTGGAATGTTGCACCCGAGTACCAGGGTAGGAAAACTGAGACATATTTGAACACGTCTCCCGTTCACATGGTTGATCATACTCTGGGTTCCACATGCATGTTTTAGCTGAAGGAAGAATACCTTAAACCTGGAGAGTTGAGACCCGTGGAATGGGTACCATGCAATATGACTTCAAAGGGTCTTCATTTGCTCACCGAACCTCTCCAATCCTATCACTGCTGCGTTTATGCCCCTGTACACACGCTTGATTCTCTTTTGGAGACATAGCAATCCATAGGTTTTAAGATACTTACTAGTCAGGTACATTCTTAGGCGTTTAATATGCGGTGTTGAGTCCATTTCGTTGAGCAAGGAGTAGCTCTTGTCTATTCCATATTTGGCTTAAGGAACTTTATCTGTGCTCATTTCAATCTCTGGTTTTATGCAGCACCCCAACTCACCTTTCCCCTTAAGCAAGCATAAGTTGGTTTTCTAAATTTGAGACCCTGTTCTGTTCTGTAATTCAGTTCCTGTGTAGCCAAGTTTACATTCCGTGTATTAGTGATATCTTATGATGTTTCTTTTTCTGTGTGACTTATTTCAGTTAGAATCATCGTACCTGAATCCACTCATTATGCTGCTACGGGCCTGATGACATAGATTTCATTGCTGAGTGATACTGCATTGTACGTAAGTACCACAAGTTCTTTATCCATTTTTCACTTTCTGTGATATTGAACTTGTACGGTAAACGAGGTTCTTGTAAACGGAGGCGTCCCAAACTTTGGGGTGGCTGTGTCTTTTTGATTTTAATTTCCCTAAGCTATAGGACCATAAGTGGAAGTGCCCTAGGCTCTGTTGCTTTGTTTTTTAGATGTTTCAGGAAACACCATACACTTCTCCCGAGTGTCTGTTGGCAATTTACATCCCGCCCATCAGCATAACAAGGCTCCCAGTTCTCCATGGCCTGTCCTGCCTTTCTGGATTTTACCCTTTTTTCAGATGGCCCTTTTGACCGGGGGGAAGTGAGACTTCATTGTAGTGCAGATTTCCTTTGCAAGCTTGCTTGGTTGGCCAAAAAGGGCGTATGCGTTTTTTCCTGAATATATTCAGGAAAAAACGCATACGCCCTTTTTGGCCAAGTGCATCATTGTGGACGTTCTGCCTCTTTTCCTATGCTTTCAATGCAATTCCAGTCTACCTCCTGAAATAGGTTTCCTGCAATTCTGCCCCGCTTTCAAGTCCTCTTGGCAGCCTTACTTCAGTCTATTTTTGGACGATAGCTGTCATTTATAACTCTGCAGGTTTGTGAATTACAGTGCCCCTGAGCTCCTTTCTTCAACTCGCTTTCTTGTGACCTGGCCGCAACACCGCAGGATGTCTTCAGGCCCTAATCTGGTTCTGGCACGGCACGCTGAGCCTTTGGTTAATTCCTCTTCCTGGTGGGAAATGAGAGTTAAATTTGCCCATCCAGACACCTCCAGCTAGTCTTTCATTGGTTCTCGCTATTCCTGTTCATCTTCCACAGAAATTGCAAACTGGGCCAAACAGGAGGTTAAAGGGACTGACTCTCCAAGTCGGGAGAGTGTTAGTAAAGCATCTGGAATGTTGCACCCGAGTACCAGGGTACGAAAACTGAGACATATTTGAACACCTCTCCCGATCACATGGTTGATCATACTCTAGGTTCCACATGCATGTTTTAGCTGAAGGAAGAATACCTTAAACCTGGGTAGGTGAAACCCGTGGAATGGGTACCATACAATATGACTTCAAAGGGTCTTCATTTGCTCACCGAACCTCTCCAATCCTATCACTGCTGCGTTTATGCCCCTGTACACATGCTTGATTCTCTTTGGGAGACATAGCAATCCATAGGTTTTAAGATACTTACTAGTCAGGTACATTCTTAGGCGTTTAATATGCGGTGTTGAGTCCATTTCGTTGAGCAAGGAGTAGCTCTTGTCTATTCCATATTTGGCTTAAGGAACTTTATCTGTGCTCATTTCAATCTCTGGTTTTATGCAGCACCCCAACTCACCTTTACCCTTAAGCAAGCATAAGTTGGTTTTCTAAATTTGAGACCCTGTTCTGTTCTGTAATTCAGTTCCTGTGTAGCCAAGTTTACATTCCGTGTATTACTGATATCTTATGATGTTTCTTTTTCTGTGTGACTTATTTCAGTTAGAATCATCATACCTGAATCCACTCATTGTGCTGCTAAGGGCCTGATGACATAGATTTCATTGCTGAGTGATATTGCTTTGTAAGTGAATACCACAACTTCTTTATCCATTTTTCACTTTCTGCGAAGTTGAACTTGTACTGTAAACGAGGTTCTTGTAAACAGAGGCGTCCCAAACTTGGGGGTGGCTGTGTCTTTTTGATTTTAATTTCCCTAAGCTATAGGACCATAAGTGGAAGTGCCCTAGGCTCTGTTGCTTTGTTTTTTAGATGTTTCAGGAAACACCATACACTTCTCCCGAGTGTCTGTTGGCAATTTCCATCCCGCCCATCAGCATAACAAGGCTCCCAGTTCTCCATGGCCTGTCCTGCCTTTCTGGATTTTACACTGTTTTCAGATGGCCCTTTTGACCGGGGGGAAGTGAGACTTCATTGTAGTGCAGATTTCCTTTGCAAGCTTGCTTGGTTGGCCAAAAAGGGCGTATGCGTTTTTTCCTGAATATATTCAGGAAAAAACGCATACGCCCTTTTTGGCCAAGTGCATCATTGTGGACGTTCTGCCTCTTTTCCTATGCTTTCAATGCAATTCCAGTCTACCTCCTGAAATCGGTTTCCTGCAATTCTGCCCCGCTTTCAAGTCCTCTTGGCAGCCTTACTTCAGTCTATTTTTGGACGATAGCTGTCATTTATAACTCTGCAGGTTTGTGAATTACAGTGCCCCTGAGCTCCTTTCTTCAACTCGCTTTCTTGTGACCTGGCTGCAACACCGCAGGATGGCTTCAGGCCCTAATCTGGTTCCGGCACGGCACGCTGAGCCTTTGGTTATTTCCTCTTCCTGCTGGGAAATGAGAGTTAAATTTGCCCGTCCAGACACCTCCAGCTAGTCTCTCATTAGTTCTCGCTATTCCTGTTCATCTTCCGCAGAAATTGCAAACTGGGCCAAACAGGAGGTTAAAGGCGCTGACTCTCCAAGTGGGGAGAGTGTTAGTAAAGCGTCTGGAATGTTGCACCCGAGTACCAGGGGAGGAAAACTGAGACATATTTGAACACGTCTCCCGTTCACATGGTTGATCATACTTGGGTTCCACATGCATGTTTTAGCTGAAGGAAGAGTACCTTAAACCTGGAGAGTTAAGACCCGTGTAATGGATACCATGCAATATGACTTCAAAGGGTCTTCATTTGCTCACCGAACCTCTCCAATCCTATCACTGCTGCGTTTATGCCCCTGTACACATGCTTGATTCTCTTTCGGAGACATAGCAATCCATAGGTTTTAAGATACTTACTAGTCAGGTACATTCTTAGGCGTTTAATATGCGGTGTTGAGTCCATTTCATTGAGCAAGGAGTAGCTCTTGTCTATTCCATATTTGGCTTAATGAACTTTATCTGTGCTCATTTCAATCTCTGGTTTTATGCAGCAGCCCAACTCACCTTTACCCTTAAGCAAGCATAAGTTGGTTTTCTAAATTTGAGACCCTGTTCTGTTCTGTAATTCAGTTCCTGTGTAGCCAAGTTTCCATTCCGTGTATTACTGATATCTTATGATGTTTCTTTTTCTGTGTGACTTATTTCAGTTAGAATCATCATTCCTGAATCCACTCATTGTGCTGCTAAGGGCCTGATGTCATAGATTTCATTGCTGAGTGATATTGCTTTGTAAGTGAATACCACAACTTCTTTATCCATTTTTCACTTTCTGCGATGTTGAACTTGTACTGTAAACGAGGTTCTTGTAAACAGAGCCGTTCCAAACTTTGGGGTGGCTGTGTCTTTTTGATTTTAATTTCCCTAAGCTATAGGACCATAAGTGGAAGTGCCCTAGGCTCTGTTGCTTTGTTTTTTAGATGTTTCAGGAAACACCATACACTTCTCCCGAGTGGTTGTTGGCAATTTACATCCCGCCCATCAGCATAACAAGGCTCCCAGTTCTCCATGGCCTGTCCTGCCTTTCTGGATTTTACACTTTTTTCAGATGGCCCTTTTGACCGGGGGGAAGTGAGACTTCATTGTAGTGCAGATTTCCTTTGCAAGCTTGCTTGGTTGGCCAAAAAGGGCGTATGCGTTTTTTCCTGAATATATTCAGGAAAAAACGCATACGCCCTTTTTGGCCAAGTGCATCATTGTGGACGTTCTGCCTCTTTTCCTATGCTTTCAATGCAATTCCAGTCTACATCCTGAAATCGGTTTCCTGCAATTCTGCCCCGCTTTCAAGTCCTCTTGGCAGCCTTACTTCAGTCTATTTTTGGACGATAGCTGTCATTTATAACTCTGCAGGTTTGTGAATTACAGTGCCCCTGAGCTCCTTTCTTCAACTCGCTTTCTTGTGACCTGGCCACAACACCGCAGGATGGCTTCAGGCCCTAATCTGGTTCCGGCCCAGCATGCTGAGCCTTTGGTTAATTCCTCTTCCTGGTGGGAAATGAGAGTTAAATTTGCCCGTCCAGACACCTCCAGCTAGCCTCTCATTGGTTCTCGCTATTCCTGTTCATCTTCCGCAGAAATTGCAAACTGGGCCAAACAGGAGGTTAAAGGAACTGACTCTCCAAGTCGGGAGAGTGTTAGTAAAGCGTCTGGAATGTTGCACCCGAGTACCAGGGTAGGAAAACTGAGACATATTTGAACACGTCTCCCGTTCACATGGTTGATCATACTCTGGGTTCCACATGCATGTTTTAGCTGAAGGAAGAATACCTTAAACCTGGAGATTTGAGACCCGTGGAATGGGTACCATGCAATATGACTTCAAAGGGTCTTCATTTGCTCACCGAACATCTCCAATCCTATCACTGCTGCGTTTATGCCCCTGTACACATGCTTGATTCTCTTTCGGAGACATAGCAATCCATAGGTTTTAAGATACTTACTAGTCAGGTACATTCTTAGGCGTTTAATATACGGTGTTGAGTCCATTTTGTTGAGCAAGGAGTAGCTCTTGTCTATTCCATATTTGGCTTAAGGAACTTTATCTGTGCTCATTTCAATCTCTGGTTTTATGCAGCACCCCAACTCACCTTTCCCCTTAAGCAAGCATAAGTTGGTTTTCTAAATTTGAGAACCTGTTCTGTTCTGTAATTCAGTTCCTGTGTAGCCAAGTTTCCATTCCGTGTATTACTGATATCTTATGATGTTTCTTTTTCTGTGTGAGTTATTTCAGTTAGAATCATCGTACCTGAATCCACTCATGATGCTGCTACGGGCCTGATGACATAGATTTCATTGCTGAGTGATACTGCATTGTACGTAAGTACCACAAGTTCTTTATCCATTTTTCACTTTCTGTGATATTGAACTTGTATGGTAAACGAGGTTCTTGTAAACAGAGGCGTCCCAAACTTTGGGGTGGCTGTGTCTTTTTGATTTTAATTTCGCTAAGCTATAGGACCATAAGTGGAAGTGCCCTAGGCTCTGTTGTTTTGTTTTTTCGATGTTTCAGGAAACACCATACACTTCTCCCGAGTGTCTGTTTGCAATTTACATCCCGCCCATCAGCATAACAAGGCTCCCAGTTCTCCATGGCCTGTCCTGCCTTTCTGGATTTTACACTTTTTTCAGATGCCCCTTTTGACCGGGGGGAAGTGAGACTTCATTGTAGTGCAGATTTCCTTTGCAAGCTTGCTTGGTTGGCCAAAAAGGGCGTATGCGTTTTTTCCTGAATATATTCAGGAAAAAACGCATACGCCCTTTTTGGCCAAGTGCATCATTGTGGACGTTCTGCCTCTTTTCCTATGCTTTCAATGCAATTCCAGTCTACCTCCTGAAATCGGTTTCCTGCAATTCTGCCCCGCTTTCAAGTCCTCTTGGCAGCCTTACTTCAGTCTATTTTTGGACGATAGCTGTCATTTATAACTCTGCAGGCTTGTGAATTACAGTGCCCCTGAGCTCCTTTCTTCAACTCGCTTTCTTGTGACCTGGCCGCAACACCGCAGGATGGCTTCAGGCCCTAATCTGGTTCCGGCCCGGCATGCTGAGCCTTTGGTTAATTCCTCTTCCTGGTGGGAAATGAGAGTTAAATTTGCCCGTCCAGACACCTCCAGCTAGCCTCTCATTGGTTCTCGCTATTCCTGTTCATCTTCCGCAGAAATTGCAAACTGGGCCAAACAGGAGGTTAAAGGAACTGACTCTCCAAGTCGGGAGAGTGTTAGTAAAGCGTCTGGAATGTTGCACCCGAGTACCAGGGTAGGAAAACTGAGACATATTTGAACACGTCTCCCGTTCACATGGTTGATCATACTCTGGGTTCCACATGCATGTTTTAGCTGAAGGAAGAATACCTTAAACCTGGGTAGTTGAGACCCGTGGAATGGGTACCATGCAATATGACTTCAAAGGGTCTTCATTTGCTCACCGAACCTCTCCAATCCTATCACTGCTGCGTTTATGCCCCTGTACACATGCTTGATTCTCTTTCGGAGACATAGCAATCCATAAGTTTTAAGATACTTACTAGTCAGGTACATTCTTAGGCGTTTAATATGCGGTGTTGAGTCCATTTCGTTGAGCAAGGAGTAGCTCTTGTCTATTCCATATTTGGCTTAAGGAACTTTATCTGTGCTCATTTCAATCTCTGGTTTTATGCAGCACCCCAACTCACCTTTACCCTTAAGCAAGCATAAGTTGGTTTTCTAAATTTGAGACCCTGTTCTGTTCTGTAATTCAGTTCCTGTGTAGCCAAGTTTACATTCCGTGTATTAGTGATATCTTATGATGTTTCTTTTTCTGTGTGACTTATTTCAGTTAGAATCATCGTACCTGAATCCACTCATTATGCTGCTATGGGCCTGATGACATAGATTTCATTGCTGAGTGATACTGCATTGTACGTAAGTACCACAAGTTCTTTATCCATTTTTCACTTTCTGTGATATTGAACTTGTACGGTAAACGAGGTTCTTGTAAAAGAGGCGTCCCAAACTTTGGGGTGGCTGTGTCTTTTTGATTTTAATTTCCCTAAGCTATAGGACCATAAGTGGAAGTGCCCTAGGCTCTGTTGCTTTGTTTTTTCGATGTTTCAGGAAACACCATACACTTCTCCCGAGTGTCTGTTGGCAATTTACATCCCGCCCATCAGCATAACAAGGCTCCCAGTTCTCCATGGCCTGTCCTGCCTTTCTGGATTTTACACTTTTTTCAGATGGCCCTTTTGACCGGGGGGAAGTGAGACTTCATTGTAGTGCAGATTTCCTTTGCAAGCTTGCTTGGTTGGCCAAAAAGGGCGTATGCGTTTTTTCCTGAATATATTCAGGAAAAAACGCATACGCCCTTTTTGGCCAAGTGCATCATTGTGGACGTTCTGCCTCTTTTCCTATGCTTTCAATGCAATTCCAGTCTACCTCCTGAAATCGGTTTCCTGCAATTCTGCCCCGCTTTCAAGTCCTCTTGGCAGCCTTACTTCAGTCTATTTTTGGACGATAGCTGTCATTTATAACTCTGCAGGTTTGTGAATTACAGTGCCCCTGAGCTCCTTTCTTCAACTCGCTTTCTTGTGACCTGGCCGCAACACCGCAGGATGTCTTCAGGCCCTAATCTGGTTCTGGCACGGCACGCTGAGCCTTTGGTTAATTCCTCTTCCTGGTGGGAAATGAGAGTTAAATTTGCCCATCCAGACACCTCCAGCTAGTCTCTCATTGGTTCTCGCTATTCCTGTTCATCTTCCACAGAAATTGCAAACTGGGCCAAACAGGAGGTTAAAGGGACTGACTCTCCAAGTTGGGAGAGTGTTAGTAAAGCGTCTGGAATGTTGCACCCGAGTACCAGGGTACGAAAACTGAGACATATTTGAACACGTCTCCCGATCACATGGTTGATCATACTCTGGGTTCCACATGCATGTTTTAGCTGAAGGAAGAATACCTAAAACCTGGGTAGTTGAAACCCGTGGAATGGTTACCATGCAATATGACTTCAAAGGGTCTTCATTTGCTCACCGAACATCTCCAATCCTATCACTGCTGCGTTTATGCCCCTGTACACATGCTTGATTCTCTTTCGGAGACACAGCAATCCATAAGTTTTAAGATACTTACTAGTCAGGTACATTCTTAGGCGTTTAATATGCGGTGTTGAGTCCATTTCGTTGAGCAAGGAGTAGCTCTTGTCTATTCCATATTTGGCTTAAGGAACTTTATCTGTGCTCATTTCAATCTCTGGTTTTATGCAGCAGCCCAACTCACCTTTACCCTTAAGCAAGCATAAGTTGGTTTTCTAAATTTGAGACCCTGTTCTGTTCTGTAATTCAGTTCCTGTGTAGCCAAGTTTCCATTCCGTGTATTACTGATATCTTATGATGTTTCTTTTTCTGTGTGACTTATTTCAGTTAGAATCATCATACCTGAATCCACTCATTGTGCTGCTAAGTGCCTGATGACACAGATTTCATTGCTGAGTGATATTGCTTTGTAAGTGAATACCACAACTTCTTTATCCATTTTTCACTTTCTGCGATGTTGAACTTGTACTGTAAACGAGGTTCTTGTAAACAGAGCCGTTCCAAACTTTGGGGTGGCTGTGTCTTTTTGATTTTAATTTCCCTAAGCTATAGGACCATAAGTGGAAGTGCCCTAGGCTCTGTTGCTTTGTTTTTTAGATGTTTCAGGAAACACCATACACTTCTCCCGAGTGGTTGTTGGCAATTTACATCCCGCCCATCAGCATAACAAGGCTCCCAGTTCTCCATGGCCTGTCCTGCCTTTCTGGATTTTACACTTTTTTCAGATGGCCCTTTTGACCGGGGGGAAGTGAGACTTCATTGTAGTGCAGATTTCCTTTGCAAGCTTGCTTGGTTGGCCAAAAAGGGCGTATGCGTTTTTTCCTGAATATATTCAGGAAAAAACGCATACGCCCTTTTTGGCCAAGTGCATCATTGTGGACGTTCTGCCTCTTTTCCTATGCTTTCAATGCAATTCCAGTCTACCTCCTGAAATCGGTTTCCTGCAATTCTGCCCCGCTTTCAAGTCCTCTTGGCAGCCTTACTTCAGTCTATTTTTGGACGATAGCTGTCATTTATAACTCTGCAGGTTTGTGAATTACAGTGCCCCTGAGCTCCTTTCTTCAACTCGCTTTCTTGTGACCTGGCCACAACACCGCAGGATGGCTTCAGGCCCTGATCTGGTTCCGGCCCGGCATGCTGAGCCTTTGGTTAATTCCTCTTCCTGGTGGGAAATGAGAGTTAAATTTGCCCGTCCAGACACCTCCAGCTAGCCTCTCATTGGTTCTCGCTATTCCTGTTCATCTTCCGCAGAAATTGCAAACTGGGCCAAACAGGAGGTTAAAGGAACTGACTCTCCAAGTCGGGAGAGTGTTAGTAAAGCGTCTGGAATGTTGTACCCGAGTACCAGGGGAGGAAAACTGAGACATATTTGAACACGTCTCCCGTTCACATGGTTGATCATACTCTGGGTTCCACATGCATGTTTTAGCTGAAGGAAGAATACCTTAAACCTGGAGAGTTGAGACCCGTGGAATGGGTACCATGCAATATGACTTCAAAGGGTCTTCATTTGCTCACCGAACCTCTCCAATCCTATCACTGCTGCGTTTATGCCCCTGTACACACGCTTGATTCTCTTTTGGAGACATAGCAATCCATAGGTTTTAAGATACTTACTAGTCAGGTACATTCTTAGGCGTTTAATATGCGGTGTTGAGTCCATTTCTTTGAGCAAGGAGTAGCTCTTGTCTATTCCATATTTGGCTTAAGGAACTTTATCTGTGCTCATTTCAATCTCTGGTTTTATGCAGCACCCCAACTCACCTTTCCCCTTAAGCAAGCATAAGTTGGTTTTCTAAATTTGAGACCCTGTTCTGTTCTGTAATTCAGTTCCTGTGTAGCCAAGTTTCCATTCCGTGTATTACTGATATCTTATGATGTTTCTTTTTCTGTGTCACTTATTTCACTTAGAATCATCATACCTGAATCCACTCATTGTGCTGCTAAGGGCCTGATGACACAGATTTCATTGCTGAGTGATATTGCTTTGTAAGTAAATACCACAACTTTTTTATCCATTTTTCACTTTCTGTGATGTTGAACTTGTACTGTAAACGAGGTTCTTGTAAACAGAGCCGTTCCAAACTTTGGGGTGGCTGTGTCTTTTTGATTTTAAATTCCCTAAGCTATAGGACCATAAGTGGCAGTGCCCTAGGCTCTGTTGCTTTGTTTTTTAGATGTTTCAGGAAACACCATACACTTCTCCCGAGTGTTTGTTGGCAATTTACATCCCGCCCTTCAGCATAACAAGGCTCCCTGTTCTCCATGGCCTGTCCTGCCTTTCTGGATTTTACACTTTTTTCAGATGGCCCTTTTGACCGGGGGGAAGTGAGACTTCATTGTAGTGCAGATTTCCTTTGCAAGCTTGCTTGGTTGGCCAAAAAGGGCGTATGCGTTTTTTCCTGAATATATTCAGGAAAAAACGCATACGCCCTTTTTGGCCAAGTGCATCATTGTGGACGTTCTGCCTCTTTTCCTATGCTTTCAATGCAATTCCAGTCTACCTCCTGAAATGGGTTCCCTGCAATTCTGCCCCGCTTTCAAGTCCTCTTGGCAGCCTTACTTCAGTCTATTTTTGGACGATAGCTGTCATTTATAACTCTGCAGGTTTGTGAATTACAGTGCCCCTGAGCTCCTTTCTTCAACTCGCTTTCTTGTGACCTGGCCGCAACACCGCAGGATGGCTTCAGTCCCTAATCTGGTTCCGGCCCGGCATGCTGAGCCTTTGGTTAATTCCTCTTCCTGGTGGGAAATGAGAGTTAAATTTGCCCGTCTAGACACCTGCAGCTAGCCTCTCATTGGTTCTCGCTATTCCTGTTCATCTTCCGCAGAAATTGCAAACTGGGCCAAACAGGACGTTAAAGGCGCTGACTCTCCAAGTGGGGAGAGTGTTAGTAAAGCATCTGGAATGTTGCACCCGAGTACCAGGGGAGGAAAACTGAGACATATTTGAACACGTCTCCCGATCACATGGTTGATCATACTCTGGGTTCCACATGCATGTTTTAGCTGAAGGAAGAATACCTAAAACCTGGGTAGTTGAAACCCGTGGAATGGGTACCATGCAATATGACTTCAAAGGGTCTTCATTTGCTCACCGAACCTCTCCAATCCTATCACTGCTGCGTTTATGCCCCTGTACACATGCTTGATTCTCTTTCGGAGACATAGCAATCTATAGGTTTTAAGATACTTACTAGTCAGGTACATTCTTAGGCGTTTAATATGCGGTGTTGAGTCCATTTCGTTGAGCAAGGAGTAGCACTTGTCTATTCCATATTTGGCTTAAGGAACTTTATCTGTGCTCATTTCAATCTCTGGTTTTATGCAGCACCCCAACTCACCTTTCCCCTTAAGCAAGCATAAGTTGGTTTTCTCAATTTGAGACCCTGTTCTGTTCTGTAATTCAGTTCCTGTGTAGCCAAGTTTCCATTCCGTGTATTACTGATATCTTATGATGTTTCTTTTTCTGTGTGACTTATTTCAGTTAGAATCATCGTACCTGAATCCACTCATTATGCTGCTATGGGCCTGATGACATAGATTTCATTGCTGAGTGATACTGCATTGTACGTAAGTACCACAATTCTTTATCCATTTTTCACTTTCTGTGATATTGAACTTGTACGGTAAACGAGGTTCTTGTAAACAGAGGCGTCCCAAACTTTGGGGTGGCTGTGTCTTTTTGATTTTAATTTCCCTAAGCTATAGGACCATAAGTGGCAGTGCCCTAGGCTCTGTTGCTTTGTTTTTTAGATGTTTCAGGAAACACCATACACTTCTCCCGAGTGTCTGTTGGCAATTTACATCCCGCCCATCAGCATAACAAGGCTCCCAGTTCTCCATGGCCTGTCCTGCCTTTCTGGATTTTACACTTTTTTCAGATGGCCCTTTTGACCGGGGGGAAGTGAGACTTCATTGTAGTGCAGATTTCCTTTGCAAGTTTGCTTGGTTGGCCAAAAAGGGCGTATGCGTTTTTTCCTGAATATATTCAGGAAAAAACGCATACGCCCTTTTTGGCCAAGTGCATCATTGTGGACGTTCTGCCTCTTTTCCTATGCTTTCAATGCAATTCCAGTCTACCTCCTGAAATCGGTTTCCTGCAATTCTGCCCCGCTTTCAAGTCCTCTTGGCAGCCTTACTTCAGTCTATTTTTGGACGATAGCTGTCATTTATAACTCTGCAGGTTTGTGAATTACAGTGCCCCTGAGCTCCTTTCTTCAACTCGCTTTCTTGTGACCTGGCCGCAACACCGCACGATGTCTTCAGACCCTAATCTGGTTCCGGCACGGCATGCTGAGCCTTTGGTTAATTCCTCTTCCTGGTGGGAAATGAGAGTTAAATTTGCCCGTTCAGACTCCTCCAGCTAGTCTCTCATTGGTTCTCGCTATTCCTGTTCATCTTCCGCAGAAATTGCAAACTGGGCCAAACAGGAGGTTAAAGGGACTGGCTCTCCAAGTCGGGAGAGTGTTAGTAAAGCGTCTGGAATGTTGCACCCGAGTACCAGGGTACGAAAACTGAGACATATTTGAACACGTCTCCCGATCACATGGTTGATCATACTCTAGGTTCCACATGCATGTTTTAGCTGAAGGAAGAATACCTTAAATCTGGGTAGGCGAAACCCGTGGAATGGGTACCATGCAATATGACTTCAAAGGGTGTTCATTTGCTCACCGAACCTCTCCAGTCCTATCACTGCTGCGTTTATGCCCCTGTACACATGCTTGATTCTCTTTCGGAGACATAACAATCCATAGGTTTTAAGATACTTACTAGTCAGGTACATTCTTAGGCGTTTAATATGCGGTGTTGAGTCCATTTCGTTGAGCAAGGAGTAGCTCTTGTCTATTCCATATTTGGCTTAAGGAACTTTATCTGTGCTCATTTCAATCTCTGGTTTTATGCAGCACCCCAACTCACCTTTACCCTTAAGCAAGCATAAGATGGTTTTCTGAATTTGAGACCCTGTTCTGTTCTGTAATTCAGTTCCTGTGTAGCCAAGATTCCATTCCGTGTATTACTGATATCTTATGATGTTTCTTTTTCTGTGTGACTTACATACCTGAATCCACTCATTGTGCTGCTAAGGGCCTGATGACATAGATTTCATTGCTGAGTGAAATTGCTTTGTAAGTGAATACCACAACTTCTTTATCCATTTTTCACTTTCTGCGATGTTGAACTTGTACTGTAAACGAGGTTCTTGTAAACAGAGCCGTTCCAAACTTTGGGGTGGCTGTGTCTTTTTGATTTTAATTTCCCTAAGCTATAGGACCATAAGTGGCAGTGCCCTAGGCTGTGTTGCTTTGTTTTTTAGATGTTTCAGGAAACACCATACACTTCTCCCAAGTGTCTGTTGGCAATTTACATCCTGCCCATCAGCATAACAAGGCTCCCAGTTCTCCATGGCCTGTCCTGCCTTTCTGGACTTTACACTTTTTTCAGATGGCCCTTTTGACCGGGGGGAAGTGAGACTTCATTGTAGTGCAGATTTCCTTTGCAAGCTTGCTTGGTTGGCCAAAAAGGGCGTATGCGTTTTTTCCTGAATATATTCAGGAAAAAACGCATACGCCCTTTTTGGCCAAGTGCATCATTGTGGACGTTCTGCCTCTTTTCCTATGCTTTCAATGCAATTCCAGTCTACCTCCTGAAATCGGTTTCCTGCAATTCTGCCCCGCTTTCAAGTCCTCTTGGCAGCCTTACTTCAGTCTATTTTTGGACGATAGCTGTCATTTATAACTCTGCAGGTTTGTGAATTACAGTGCCCCTGAGCTCCTTTCTTCAACTCGCTTTCTTGTGACCTGGCCGCAACACCGCAGGATGTCTTCAGGCCCTAATCTGGTTCTGGCACGGCACGCTGAGCCTTTGGTTAATTCCTCTTCCTGGTGGGAAATGAGAGTTAAATTTGCCCATCCAGACACCTCCAGCTAGTCTCTCATTGGTTCTCGCTATTCCTGTTCATCTTCCGCAGAAATTGCAAACTGGGCCAAACAGGAGGTTAAAGGGACTGACTCTCCAAGTGGGGAGAGTGTTAGTAAAGCGTCTGGAATGTTGCACCCGAGTACCAGGGTATGAAAACTGAGACATATTTGAACACGTCTCCCGATCACATGGTTGATCATACTCTAGGTTCCACATGCATGTTTTAGCTGAAGGAAGAATACCTTAAACCTGGGTAGTTGAAACCCGTGGAATGGGTACCATGCAATATGTCTTCAAAGGGTCTTCATTTGCTCAAGAACCTCTCCAATCCTATCACTGCTGCGTTTATGCCCCTGTACACATGCTTGATTCTCTTTCGGAGACATAGCAATCCATAGGTTTTAAGATACTTACTAGTCAGGTACATTCTTAGGCGTTTAATATGCGGTGTTGAGTCCATTTCGTTGAGCAAGGAGTAGCTCTTGTCTATTCCATATTTGGCTTAAGGAACTTTATCTGTGCTCATTTCAATCTCTGGTTTTATGCAGCACCCCAACTCACCTTTACCCTTAAGCAAGCATAAGTTGGTTTTCTAAATTTGAGACCCTGTTCTGTTCTGTAATTCAGTTCCTGTGTAGCCAAGTTTCCATTCTTTGTATTACTGATATCTTATGATGTTTCTTTTTCTGTGTGACTTATTTCAGTTAGAATCATCATACCTGAATCCACTCATTGTGCTGCTAAGGGCCTGATGACATAGATTTCATTGCTGAGTGATATTGCTTTGTAAGTAAATACCACAACTTCTTTATCCATTTTTCACTTTCTGCGATGTTGAACTTGTACGGTAAACGAGGTTCTTGTAAACAGAGCCGTTCCAAACTTTGGGGTGGCTGTGTCTTTTTGATTTTAATTTCCCTAAGCTATAGGACCATAAGTGGCAGTGCCCTAGGCTCTGTTGCTTTGTTTTTTAGATGTTTCAGGAAACACCATACACTTCTCCTGTCTGTTGGCAATTTACATCCCACCCATCAGCATAACAAGGCTCCCAGTTCTCCATGGCCTGTCCTGCCTTTCTGGATTTTACACTTTTTTCAGATGGCCCTTTTGACCGGGGGGAAGTGAGACTTCATTGTAGTGCAGATTTCCTTTGCAAGCTTGCTTGGTTGGCCAAAAAGGGCGTATGCGTTTTTTCCTGAATATATTCAGGAAAAAACGCATACGCCCTTTTTGGCCAAGTGCATCATTGTGGACGTTCTGCCTCTTTTCCTATGCTTTCAATGCAATTCCAGTCTACCTCCTGAAATTGGTTTCCTGCAATTCTGCCCCACTTTCAAGTCCTCTTGGCAGCCTTACTTCAGTCTATTTTTGGACGATAGCTGTCATTTATAACTCTGCAGGTTTGTGAATTACAGTGCCCCTGAGCTCCTTTCTTCAACTCGCTTTCTTTTGAGCTGTCCGCAACACCGCAGGATGTCTTCAGGCCCTAATCTGGTTCCGGCACGGCACGCTGAGCCTTTGGTTAATTCCTCTTCCTGGTGGGAAATGAGAGTTAAATTTGCCCGTCCAGACACCTCCAGCTAGCCTCTCATTGGTTCTCGCTATTCCTGTTCATCTTCCGCAGAAATTGCAAACTGGGCCAAACAGGACGTTAAAGGGACTGACTCTCCAAGTGGGGAGAGTGTTAGTAAAGCGTCTGGAATGTTGCACCCGAGTACCAGGGTACGAAAACTGAGACATATTTGAACACGTCTCCCGATCACATGGTTGATCATACTCTAGGTTCCACATGCATGTTTTAGCTGAAGGAAGAATACCTAAAACCTGGGTAGTTGAAACCCGTGGAATGGGTACCATGCAATATGACTTCAAAGGGTCTTCATTTGCTCACGAACCTCTCCAATCCTATCACTGCTGCGTTTATGCCCCTGTACACATGCTTGATTCTCTTTCAGAGACATAGCAATCCATAGGTTTTAAGATACTTACTAGTCAGGTACATTCTTAGGCGTTTAATATGGGGTGTTGAGTTCATTTCGTTGAGCAAGGAGTAGCTCTTGTCTATTCCATATTTGGCTTAAGGAACTTTATCTGTACTCATTTCAATCTCTGGTTTTATGCAGCACCCCAACTCACCTTTCCCCTTAAGCAAGCATAAGTTGGTTTTCTAAATTTGAGACCCTGTTCTATTCTGTAATTCAGTTCCTGTGTAGCCAAGTTTCCATTCCGTGTATTACTGATATCTTATGATGTTTCTTTTTCTGTGTGACTTATTTCAGTTAGAATCATCATACCTGAATCCACTCATTGTGCTGCTAAGGGCCTGATGACACAGATTTCATTGCTGAGTGATATTGCTTTGTAAGTAAATACCACAACCTCTTTACCCATTTTTCACTTTCTGCGATGTTGAACTTGTACTGTAAACAAGGTTCTTGTAAACAGAGCCGTTCCAAACTTTGGGGTGGCTGTGTCTTTTTGATTTTAATTTCCCTAAGCTATAGGTCCATAAGTGGAAGTGCCATAGGTTCTGGTGCTTTGTTTTTTAGATGTTTCAGGAAACACCATACACTTCTCCCGAGTGGTTGTTGGGAATTTACATCCCGCCCATCAGCATAACAAGGCTCCCAGTTCTCCATGGCCTGTCCTGCCTTTCTGGATTTTACACTTTTTTCAGATGGCCCTTTTGACCGGGGGGAAGTGAGACTTCATTGTAGTGCAGATTTCCTTTGCAAGCTTGCTTGGTTGGCCAAAAAGGGCGTATGCGTTTTTTCCTGAATATATTCAGGAAAAAACGCATACGCCCTTTTTGGACAAGTGCATCATTGTGGACGTTCTGCCTCTTTTCCTATGCTTTCAATGCAATTCCAGTCTACCTCCTGAAATGGGTTTCCTGCAATTCTGCCCCGCTTTCAAGTCCTCTTGGCAGCCTTACTTCAGTCTATTTTTGGACGATAGCTGTCATTTATAACTCTGCAGGTTTGTGAATTACAGTGCCCCTGAGCTCCTTTCTTCAACTCGCTTTCTTGTGAGCCGGCCGCAACACCGCAAGATGGCTTCAGGCCCTAATCTGGTTCCAGCACGGCACGCTGAGCCTTTGGTTATTTCCTCTTCCTGGTGGGAAATGAGAGTTAAATTTGCCCATCCAGACACCTGCAGCTAGTCTCTCATTGGTTCTCGCTATTCCTGTTCATCTTCCACAGAAATTGCAAACTGGGCCAAACAGGAGGTTAAAGGGACTGACTCTCCAAGTCGGGAGAGTGTTAGTAAAGCGTCTGGAATGTTGCACCCGAGTACCAGGGTACGAAAACTGAGACATATTTGAACACGTCTCCCGATCACATGGTTGATCATACTGTAGGTTCCACATGCATGTTTTAGCTGAAGGAAGAATACCTTAAACCTGGGTAGTTGAAACCCGTGGAATGGGTACCATGCAATATGACTTCAAAGGGTCTTCATTTGCTCACGAACATCTCCAATCCTATCACTGCTGCGTTTATGCCCCTGTACACATGCTTGATTCTCTTTTGGAGACATAGCAATCCATAGGTTTTAAGATACTTACTAGTCAGGTACATTCTTAGGCGTTTAATATGCGGTGTTGAGTCCATTTCGTTGAGCAAGGAGTAGCTCTTGTCTATTCCATATTTGGCTTAAGGAACTTTATCTGTGCTCATTTCAATCTCTGGTTTTATGCAGCACCCCAACTCACCTTTCCCCTTAAGCAAGCATAAGTTGGTTTTCTAAATTTGAGACCCTGTTCTGTTCTGTAATTCAGTTCCTGTGTAGCCAAGTTTCCATTCCGTGTATTACTGATATCTTATGATGTTTCTTTTTCTGTGTGACTTATTTCAGTTAGAATCATCATACCTGAATCCACTCATTGTGCTGCTAAGGGCCTGATGACATAGATTTCATTGCTGAGTGATATTGCTTTGTAAGTAAATACCACAACTTCTTTATCCATTTTTCACTTTCTGCGATGTTGAACTTGTACTGTAAACGAGGTTCTTGTAAACAGAGGCATCCCAAACTTTGGGGTGGCTGTGTCTTTTTGATTTTAATTTCCCTAAGCTATAGGACCATAAGTGGCAGTGCCCTAGGCTCTGTTGCTTTGTTTTTTAGATGTTTCAGGAAACACCATACACTTCTCCCGAGTGTTTGTTGGTAATTTACATCCCGCCCATCAGCATAACAAGGCTCCCAGTTCTCCATGGCCTGTCCTGCCTTTCTGGATTTTACACTTTTTTCAGATGGCCCTTTTGACCGGGGGGAAGTGAGACTTCATTGTAGTGCAGATTTCCTTTGCAAGCTTGCTTGGTTGGCCAAAAAGGGCGTATGCGTTTTTTCCTGAATATATTCAGGAAAAAACGCATATGCCCTTTTTGGCCAAGTGCATCATTGTGGACGTTCTGCCTCTTTTCCTATGCTTTCAATGCAATTCCAGTCTACCTCCTGAAATCGGTTTCCTGCAATTCTGCCCCGCTTTCAAGTCCTCTTGGCAGCCTTACTTCAGTCTATTTTTGGACGATAGCTGTCATTTATAACTCTGCAGGTTTGTGAATTACAGTGCCCCTGAGCTCCTTTCTTCAACTCGCTTTCTTGTGACCTGGCCGCAACACTGCAGCATGGCTTCAGGCCCTAATCTGGTTCTGGCACGGCACGCTGAGCCTTTGGCTATTTCCTCTTCCTGGTAGGAAATGAGAGTTAAATTTGCCCGTCCAGACACCTCCAGCTAGCCTCTCATTGGTTCTCGCTATTCCTGTTCATCTTCCGCAGAAATTGCAAACTGTGCCAAACAGGAGGTTAAAGGCGCTGACTCTCCAAGTGGGGAGAGTGTTAGTAAAGCGTCTGGAATGTTGCACCCGAGTACCAGGGGAGGAAAACTGAGACATATTTGAACACGTCTCCCAATCACATGGTTGATCATACTCTGGGTTCCACATGCATGTTTTAGCTGAAGGAAGAATACCTAAAACCTGGGTAGTTGAAACCCGTGGAATGGGTACCATGCAATAAGACTTCAAAGGGTCTTCATTTGCTCACCGAACCTCTCCAATCCTATCACTGCTGCGTTTATGCCCCTGTACACATGCTTGATTCTCTTTTGGAGACATAGCAATCCATAGGTTTTAAGATACTTACTAGTCAGGTACATTCTTAGGCGTTTAATATGCGGTGTTGAGTCCATTTCGTTGAGCAAGGAGTAGCTCTTGTCTATTCCATATTTGGCTTAAGGAACTTTATCTGTGCTCATTTCAATCTCTGGTTTTATGCAGCAACCCAACTCACCTTTCCCCTTAAGCAAGCATAAGTTGGTTTTCTAAATTTGAGAACCTGTTCTGTTTTGGAATTCAGTTCCTGTGTAGCCAAGTTTACATTCCGTGTATTAGTGATATCTTATGATGTTTCTTTTTCTGTGTGACTTATTTCAGTTAGAATCATCGTACCTGAATCTACTCATTATGCTGCTACGGGCCTGATGACATAGATTTCATTGCTGAGTGATACTGCATTGTACGTAAGTACCACAAGTTCTTTATCCATTTTTCACTTTCTGTGATATTGAACTTGTACGGTAAACGAGGTTCTTGTAAACAGAGGCGTCCCAAACTTTGGGGTGGCTGTGTCTTTTTGATTTTAATTTCCCTAAGCTATAGGACCATAAGTGGAAGTGCCCTAGGCTCTGTTGCTTTGTTTTTTAGATGTTTCAGGAAACACCATACACTTCTCCCGAGTGTCTGTTGGCAATTTACATCCCGCCCATCAGCATAACAAGGCTCCCAGTTCTCCATGGCCTGTCCTGCCTTTCTGGATTTTACACTTTTTTCAGATGGCCCTTTTGACCGGGGGGAAGTGAGACTTCATTGTAGTGCAGATTTCCTTTGCAAGTTTGCTTGGTTGGCCAAAAAGGGCGTATGCGTTTTTTCCTGAATATATTCAGGAAAAAACGCATACGCCCTTTTTGGCCAAGTGCATCATTGTGGACGTTCTGCCTCTTTTCCTATGCTTTCAATGCAATTCCAGTCTACCTCCTGAAATCGGTTTCCTGCAATTCTGCCCCGCTTTCAAGTCCTCTTGGCAGCCTTACTTCAGTCTATTTTTGGACGATAGCTGTCATTTATAACTCTGCAGGTTTGTGAATTACAGTGCCCCTGAGCTCCTTTCTTCAACTCGCTTTCTTGTGACCTGGCCGCAACACCGCAGGATGGCTTCAGGCCCTAATCTGGTTCCGGCCCGGCACGCTGAGCCTTTGGTTATTTCCTCTTCCTGGTGGGAAATGAGAGTTAAATTTGCCCGTCCAGACACCTCCAGCTAGCCTCTCATTGGTTCTCGCTATTCCTGTTCATCTTCCACAGAAATTGCAAACTGGGCCAAACAGGAGGTTAAAGGGACTGACTCTCCAACTGGGGAGAGTGTTAGTAAAGCGTCTGGAATGTTGCACCCGAGTACCAGGGTACGAAAACTGAGACATATTTGAACACGTCTCCCGATCACATGGTTGGTCATACTCTAGGTTCCACATGCATGTTTTAGCTGAAGGAAGAATACCTTAAACCTGGATAGTTGAAACCCGTGGAATGGGTACCATGCAATATGACTTCAAAGGGTCTTCATTTGCTCACGAACCTCTCCAATCCTATCACTGCTGCGTTTATGCCCTTGTACACATGCTTGATTCTCTTTCGGAGACATAGCAATCCATAGGTTTTAAGATACTTACTAGTCAGGTACATTCTTAGGCGTTTAATATGGGGTTTTGAGTCCATTTCGTTGAGCAAGGAGTAGCTCTTGTCTATTCCATATTTGGCTTAAGGAACTTTATCTGTGCTCATTTCAATCTCTGGTTTTATGCAGCACCCCAACTCACCTTTCCCCTTAAGCAAGCATAAGTTGGTTTTCTAAATTTGAGACCCTGTTCTGTTCTGTAATTCAGTTCCTGTGTAGCCAAGTTTACATTCCGTGTATTACTGATATCTTATGATGTTTCTTTTTCTGTGTGACTTATTTCAGTTAGAATCATCATACCTGAATCCACTCATTGTGCTACTAAGGGCCTGATGACACAGATTTCATTGCTGAGTGATATTGCTTTGTAAGTAAATACCACAACTTTTTTATCCATTTTTCACTTTCTGCGATGTTGAACTTGTACTGTAAACGAGGTTCTTGTAAACAGAGCTGTTCCAAACTTTGGGGTGGCTGTGTCTTTTTGATTTTAATTTCCCTAAGCTATAGGACCATAAGTGGAAGTGCCCTAGGCTCTGTTGCTTTGTTTTTTAGATGTTTCAGGAAACACCATACACTTCTCCCGAGTGGTTGTTGGCAATTTACATCCCGCCCTTCAGCATAACAAGGCTCCCAGTTCTCCATGGCCTGTCCTGCCTTTCTGGATTTTACACCTTTTTCAGATGGCCCTTTTGACCGGGGGGAAGTGAGACTTCATTGTAGTGCAGATTTCCTTTGCAAGCTTGCTTGGTTGGCCAAAAAGGGCGTATGCGTTTTTTCCTGAATATATTCAGGAAAAAACGCATACGCCCTTTTTGGCCAAGTGCATCATTGTGGACGTTCTGCCTCTTTTCCTATGCTTTCAATGCAATTCCAGTCTACCTCCTGAAATCGGTTTCCTGCAATTCTGCCCCGCTTTCAAGTCCTCTTGGCAGCCTTACTTCAGTCTATTTTTGGACGATAGCTGTCATTTATAACTCTGCAGGTTTGTGAATTACAGTGCCCCTGAGCTCCTTTCTTCAACTCGCTTTCTTGTGAGCTGGCCGCAACACCGCAGGATGGCTTCAGGCCCTAATCTGGTTCCGGCACGGCACGCTGAGCCTTTGGTTAATTCCTCTTCCTGGTGGGAAATGAGAGTTAAATTTGCCCGTCCAGACACCTCCAGCTAGTCTCTCATTGGTTCTCGCTATTCCTGTTCATCTTCCGCAGAAATTGCAAACTGGGCCAAACAGGAGGTTAAAGGGACTGACTCTCCAAGTGGCGAGAGTGTTAGTAAAGCGTCTGGAATGTTGCACCCGAGTACCAGGGTACGAAAACTGAGACATATTTGAACACGTCTCCCGATCACATGGTTGATCATACTCTAGGTTCCACATGCATGTTTTAGCTGAAGGAAGAATACCTTAAACCTGGGTAGTTGAAACCCGTGGAATGGGTACCATGCAATATGACTTCAAAGGGTCTTCATTTGCTCACCGAACCTCTCCAATCCTATCACTGCTGCATTTATGCCCCTGTACACATGCTTGATTCTCTTTCGGAGACATAGCAATCCATAGGTTTTAAGATACTTACTAGTCAGGTACATTCTTAGGCGTTTAATATGCGGTGTTGAGTCCATTTCGTTGAGCAAGGAGTAGCTGTTGTCTATTCCATATTTGGCTTAAGGAACTTTATCTGTGCTCATTTCAATCTGGTTTTATGCAGCACCCCAACTCACCTTTACCCTTAAGCAAGCATAAGTTGGTTTTCTAAATTTGAGACCCTGTTCTGTTCTGTAATTCAGTTCCTGTGTAGCCAAGTTTACATTCCGTGTATTACTGATATCTTTTTTTTTTTTTTTTGCCGTAACTACCTTTATTGGTATCGCTTGTGTATCAGTTCATCAAAACCTTTGTTTCATATTTCTCGCCTTAATCCCCTGAAAGTTCCAGATGGGCAAAAATACTTTTAAATACGCAGCTGGCTTCTGTCTTATGTGCTTAATATTATACATTTGTTGCTTGTTTTGCACATGTCTATGGCTGCACTACTTGCAAGACGAAAGTCACATATAAAAATACAGACTAATCGAAACACAAAAGTCAGCCATTGTCTAGAATGTGGTTTACAATACAGAGCTTGCAGACAACACAGACTATATATATAAGTCATCTGTCTGAAAACAGAAAGTAGTGTCTCAGACTGACTCCGGAGAAAGGTGCTGACACACAGGGAAACTCACTGATGATTCTCCTTTATGTTTATTCGATAGATCAATACCAAATTATTTCACATATATTATATTCAATATCTATATATATATATCTTGTAACCAAATTCTGGTTTAAAAGTCACAAACCAACATGTAAATACAAAATGTTAGGAAAGGTTTAACATACATAGGGGAAAACATGTCTTATGCCTCGCAAAGACTTTCTACAATCTAGCATAAAGGCAAATGTGGTTGAAAAAAAAGGAAATCCATATACAATTACAGAAAAACATTTAGTCAAGCCACCTAATATAAAATATTTCAGATATCATGTCCAAAAACGTCCACGTGTTGCAGAGGTCTCTACAAATCAATTAGAATGACGTCAACAAGATCTGCAAACCGAAGTCTTAGCAAGTAAACGTGACTCATGCTTTTCTCTCTGAGACAATGAGGCTTGACGTTCAGTTAAAGGCAGGTAAACACGACTATGAAGAAACCCTTCTTTACAACAGCTTAACGGTACCCATTTAGGGCAATACACCCGCTTTCCCAGCTATGTGTGCACGCAGTGTTCTGTGATAAAATGACTCAGTTACTTTAAAAAAGCATAAATGGCAAAACAAAATAACCAGAACTCCGTGAAGCTGGTAAAACCACAAAGACACTGAAATCCAGCAACTCCTGAGAGGCTAAGAGATCAAATGAATCATAAAATCTGGATGACTCTGATTTGGGGTTTAACTTTGGTTAAAACTGAAAAGTCTGAAAAGAACCAATGTTTTGGAAGAAGCAGTGTCACTTGTAAACATCCTGCCACCTAACTAAAAGGACGGCCTCTTCTTCTAGACCCACGACTTAATAAGACAGGAAGCTCTCAACACACAGCGCTGGAGAAGATGGATTCCACAAGTCAAACTTGAGTGAAACTGTTCTAATGCAATGTACCAAACACGCGTTTGTTCTTAGGAAAAATTACAAAACTAACAAATATTTTTCTCCAGAATTATAAAAGATAAAATCTATGAATCAGTACTGTTATGTGATTACAGAACAATAGCCAACTGAAAAAAAAACAAAACACCAACCCACAGGCCGTCTACACCGTCCCCAATCCATTTCCTGCAGCCAGTACTTCCCACCTGCTCTGAGGACTGAGCCTTAGACACCGTTGACTGTATTTAAAGTTGAGTCAACAGTACTCTCTGTCTCTGGGGCAAAAGTAATGCAGCTCATTACTTACACACAACACTTGTTTCATTCTTCAGGACTTTCTTTGACGGGATTACTCAATGTTGGTTACTTTAAAGGTAACAAAAGGTGTCAGAAAAAAATGCCTTGGAATTCTTTTGCAATTCCACAAAGACACCTGGCAATCTGATACGTTCATTCCTCTCCCCATCACAATTTTTGTTTTTTAAAATTACAATTGACAACTCACGTAAGATGTAATTAATTTACTTAAAATAAGAGAGGGCTTTTCAATCAAGTATCCACGTTCCAAATAACTAAAACATTTAGTTAAATCTTTTAAATTAATCTTTTAATAAATCTTTAATTACTCGGTGCCAGTAATTAAGAGGTTGATTCCGTAAAATTCAAACTTGCACATAGGCGTGTCCCACTCAGAAAAGATTTCATACACTTAGCAACTTGTGCTTTTTGTCTCACCTTTTATAAGAAACACAGATTAATTTCAACTTCAGTTTTCCTTTCTGATGCAGACACGTGTACCTTGTGTAAGAAACGGTCTCCAGGCCACCTCCACATGTAGACCTCAGCATTTCCTGAGAGTGTGAAGTCAACCCCTCCTCCAGGAGACTCTCGCCCTTTTGAGACATTCCCCCTTGCACCTTATGTTTGTCAGACTATGTTTACAGAAATCAGATGACTGGATGAAAACTCTACAGGACAGTCAAGGACAGACGAGAAGACGAGATGCAGAGCGGGAGCCCCTTCCTCCTCCAGTGCACCTGCTGCGGGCAGCCCTCCAGGAAGGCTTGGCCTCCTCCCCTGGACCACAGACTTACTTTTCTCTGTAATAAAGCAGGTAGTACTTCAGGGGATCTGGCAGAGGGAGGCTCAGGACCTTCTCACGCAGGAAGTTCACCGGGGGCTCGGGCTTGGTGTCCGGCGGGGTTGTCACCTCTTCTTCTTGCCGCTCGTCTTCCAGGTCTCCGCAGCTGGTGTCATCAGAGGGGTTGGAGAGCCGACTGGCAAACACCTCTTTGTCCAAAAAGACAATCGTTTCCATTCGGCAGCGGCGAACTCTCCTCCGTTTAAACCTGGGAGTGTTCTTCAGTCCGTTCCCGTTTTTGTTCACAGCTTCCTGGTGGATGACCTTCTTAATGGTGCCCCGGATGGCAATGCGCGCCAGGTCCTGGAGGCTGCGAACCGCCAGGGGTGTGGACAAGTCGTGATTCTCCTGACTCCGACTGGCAGGGCTGGACGAGTGGAGCAAAAGACACAGCCAGAATCTTTTTGGTTTCCCAGGCGGAAGGACCCGTCCGAGTTATCTTAGTCAACTTCTCTTCCAGCGGCATGACCAGGACGCCCCCGACTTTGAGGAGGCTCTTCATGTACCCCTCGTGCTGCTTCTGCACGCCTGCCCCACAGTACACCCGGTCATACTGAGAGCAGCCTGGAGAGATCTCCAGGCAATTGCCGGTGACGAAGGAGGGCTCGCAGAAGTCAAACTTGTCGAAGCTGTCACTCGTCCTGATGAAAAAGTCCAGCTTCTGCTTCGCATACTCTGTCACATCTGAATGGAGTTCCACCCCGTGGTTCACACCAAAAGGACCGAGGATGAGCCCCACCATGGAGCTGAGGTAGCCGGTGCCGCTGCCCAGGTTCAGGAAGGAAAGGCCAGGCTGCAGGTCCAGGGCCTCCATCACCTCCGAATAGATGCACGGAGCAGAGAGGTGGATGTTCCCGTGCTTCCATGCCAGGTCCTTGTACGCGTTCTCCTTAAACTCCTCGAGGTAATAGTCGGCGCGGTCAACAGCTCGGAAGGCCTGCTCCACCAGCTCGGAGCGGATGTACTGCGCCGCCTTCAGATGGTCTATCAGCTCGTCGTTGTCTTCACCAGCACTCACCGCGCCTCCCATCTTCGGGACCGCGCTTACAGAAAGCTGCCGCTGGAGAGACCTCGGGAACCCCCGGAACGCTGGAGGGCGGACCCCCGGGGAGGGGGGAGGGGTGACGGGAGACGACTGGGACGCGGAGGGGTGTTTATGCTTGGGGGTGGGGAACGAGAGGACAGCGGAAGAGGACAGGAAGACGGGGAGAGGAGAATGCGGCCCTGGGGGAGGGTCCGGGAGCCCGGGACCACGGGAAGGGGAGGGGTGGAGAGGAGGGAGAGAGGGGGAGGGGGCCGAGGGGCCGCACCGCCCCCATACCCCGCTGCAGGCTGGGCCGAGGGCGGCGGCGGCGGCGGCGGCGGCTCAGTACCTCCTGGCTCTGCGGGCCCGCGGAATCGGCCGCTGGGCCGCACCTGCAGCTCTTCCGGCGCCCCTCGCCAGTCCGCCTCCCACTACGCAGCCCCGACCTCCGCCCTACTGATATCTTATGATGTTTCTTTTTCTGTGTGACTTATTTCAGTTAGAATCATCATACCTGAATCCACTCATTGTGCTGCTAAGGGCCTGATGACACAGATTTCATTGCTGAGTGATATTGCTTTGTAAGTAAATACCACAACTTTTTTATCCATTTTTCACTTTCTGTGATGTTGAACTTGTACTGTAAACGAGGTTCTTGTAAACAGAGCCGTTCCAAACTTTGGGGTGGCTGTGTCTTTTTGATTTTAAATTCCCTAAGCTATAGGACCATAAGTGGAAGTGCCCTAGGCTCTGTTGCTTTGTTTTTTAGATGTTTCAGGAAACACCATACACTTCTCCCAAGTGGTTTTTGGCAATTTACATCCCGCCCATCAGCATAACAAGGCTCCCAGTTCTCCATGGCCTGTCCTGCCTTTCTGGATTTTACACTTTTATCAGATGGCCCTTTTGACCGGGGGGAAGTGAGACTTCATTGTAGTGCAGATTTCCTTTGCAAGCTTGCTTGGTTGGCCAAAAAGGGCGTATGCGTTTTTTCCTGAATATATTCAGGAAAAAACGCATACGCCCTTTTTGGCCAAGTGCATCATTGTGGACGTTCTGCCTCTTTTCCTATGCTTTCAATGCAATTTCAGTCTACCTCCTGAAATCGGTTTCCTGCAATTCTGCCCCGCTTTCAAGTCCTCTTGGCAGCCTTACTTCAGTCTATTTTTGGACGATTGCTGTCATTTTTAACTCTGCAGGTTTGTGAATTACAGTGCCCCTGAGCTCCTTTCTTCAACTCGCTTTCTTGTGACCTGGCCGCAACACCGCAGGATGGCTTCAGGCCCTAATCTGGTTTCGGCACGGCACACTGAGCCTTTGGTTAATTCCCCTTCCTGGTGGGAAATGAGAGTTCAATTGGCCCGTCCAGACACCTCCAGCTAGCCTCTCATTGGTTCTCGCTATTCCTGTTCATCTTCCGCAGAAATTGCAAACTGGGCCAAACAGGAGGTTAAAGGTGCTGACTCTCCAAGTGGGGAGAGTGTTAGTAAAGCGTCTGGAATGTTGCACCCGAGTACCAGGGGAGGAAAACTGAGACATATTTGAACACGTCTCCCGTTCACATGGTTGATCATACTTGGGTTCCACATGCATGTTTTAGCTGAAGGAAGAATACCTTAAACCTGGAGAGTTGAGACCCGTGGAATGGGTACCATGCAATATGACTTCAAAGGGTCTTCATTTGCTCACCGAACCTCTCCAATCCTATCACTGCTGCGTTTATGCCCCTGTACACATGCTTGATTCTCTTTTGGAGACATAACAATCCATAGGTTTTACGATACTTACTAGTCAGGTACATTCTTAGGCGTTTAATATGCGGTGTTGAGTCCATTTCGTTGAGCAAGGAGTAGCTCTTGTCTATTCCATATTTGACTTAAGGAACTTTATCTGTGCTCATTTCAATCTCTGGTTTTATGCAGCACCCCAACTCACCTTTACCCTTAAGCAAGAATAAGTTGGTTTTCTAAATTTGAGACCCTGTTCTGTTCTGTAATTCAGTTCCTGTGTAGCCAAGGTTCCATTCCGTGTATTACTGATATCTTATGATGTTTCTTTTTCTGTGTGACTTATTTCAGTTAGAATCATCATACCTGAATCCACTCATTGTGCTGCTAAGGGCCTGATGACATAGATTTCATTGCTGAGTGATATTGCCTTGTAAGTAAATACCACAACTTCTTTATCCATTTTTCACTTTCTGCGATGTTGAACTTGTACTGTAAACGAGGTTCTTGTAAACAGAGGCGTCCCAAACTTTGGGGTGGCTGTGTCTTTTTGATTTTAATTTCCCTAAGCTATAGCACCATAAGTGGAAGTGCCCTAGGCTCTGTTGCTTTGTTTTTTAGATGTTTCAGGAAACACCATACACTTCTCCAGAGTGGCTGTTGGCAATTTACATCCCGCCCATCAGCATAACAAGGCTCCCAGTTCTCCATGGCCTGTCCTGCCTTTCTGGATTTTACACTTTTTTCAGATGGCCCTTTTGACCGGGGGGAAGTGAGACTTCATTGTAGTGCAGATTTCCTTTGCAAGCTTCCTT
Organism: Delphinus delphis; assembly: GCF_949987515.2. Classification (NCBI taxonomy): domain Eukaryota; kingdom Metazoa; phylum Chordata; class Mammalia; order Artiodactyla; family Delphinidae; genus Delphinus; species Delphinus delphis. The sequence goes on along the minus strand of NW_027192701.1, from coordinate 803,927 downwards.
GGTTGGCCAAAAAGGGCGTATGCGTTTTTTCCTGAATATATTCAGGATAAAATGCATATGCCCTTTTTGGCCAAGTGCATCATTGTGGACATTCTGCCTCTTTTCCTATGCTTTCAATGCAATTCCAGTCTACCTCCTGAAATCGGTTTCCTGCAATTCTGCCCCGCTTTCAAGTCCTCTTGGCAGCCTTACTTCAGTCTATTTTTCGACGATAGCTGTCATTTATAACTCTGCAGGTTTGTGAATTACAGTGCCCCTGAGCTCCTTTCTTCAACTCGCTTTCTTGTGAGCTGGCCGCAACACCGCAGGATGGCTTCAGGCCCTAATCTGGTTCCGGCACGGCACGCTGAGCCTTTGGGTAATTCCTCTTCCTGGTGGGAAATGAGAGTTAAATTTGCCCGTCCAGACACCTCCAGCTAGCCTCTCATTGGTTCTCGCTATTCCTGTTCATCTTCCGCAGAAATTGCAAACTGGGTCAAACAGGAGGTTAAAGGGACTGACTCTTCAAGTGGGGAGAGTGTTAGTAAAGCGTCTGGAATGTTGCACCCGAGTACCAGGGGAGGAAAACTGAGACATATTTGAACACGTCTCCCGATCACATGGTTGATCATACTCTAGGTTCCACATGCATGTTTTAGCTGAAGGAAGAATACCTTAAACCTGGGTAGTTGAAACCCGTGGAATGGGTACCATGCAATATGACTTCAAAGGGTCTTCATTTGCTCACCGAACCTCTCCAATCCTATCACTGCTGCGTTTATGCCCCTGTACACATGCTTGATTCTCTTTCGGAGACATAGCAATCCATAGGTTTTAAGATACTTACAAGTCAGGTACATTCTTAGGCGTTTAATATGCGGTGTTGAGTCCATTTCGTTGAGCAAGGAGTAGCTCTTGTCTATTCCATATTTGGCTTAAGGAACTTTATCTGTGCTCATTTCAATCTCTGGTTTTATGCAGCACCCCAACTCACCTTTACCCTAAAGCAAGCATAAGTTGTTTTTCTAAATGTGAGACCCTGTTCTGTTCTGTAATTCAGTTCCTGTGTAGCCAAGTTTCCATTCCGTGTATTACTGATATCTTATGATGTTTCTTTTTTTGTGTGACTTATTTCAGTTAGAATCATCATACCTGAATCCACTCATTGTGCTGCTAAGGGCCTGATGACATAGATTTCATTGCTGAGTGATATTGCTTTGTAAGTGAATACCACAACTTCTTTATCCATTTTTCACTTTCTGCGATGTTGAACTTGTACTGTAAACGAGGTTCTTGTAAACAGAGCCGTTCCAAACTTTGGGGTGGCTGTGTCTTTTTGATTTTAATTTCCCTAAGCTATAGGACCATAAGTGGAAGTGCCCTAAGCTCTGTTGCTTTGTTTTTTAGATGTTTCAGGAAACACCATACACTTCTCCCAAGTGTCTGTTGGAAATTTACATCCCGCCCATCAGCATAACAAGGCTCCTAGTTCTCAATGGCCTGTTGCATTTCTGGATTTTACACTTTTTTCAGATGGCCCTTTTGATCGGGAGTAAGTGAGACTTCATTGTAGTGCAGATTTCCTTTGCAAGCTTGCTTGGTTGGCCAAAAAGGGCGTATGCGTTTTTTCCTGAATATATTCAGGAAAAAACGCATACGCCCTTTTTGGCCAAGTGCATCATTGTGGACGTTCTGCCTCTTTTCCTATGCTTTCAATGCAATTCCAGTCTACCTCCTGAAATCGGTTTCCTGCAATTCTGCCCCGCTTTCAAGTCCTCTTGGCAGCCTTACTTCAGTCTATTTTTGGACGATAGCTGTCATTTATAACTCTGCAGGTTTGTGAATTACAGTGCCCCTGAGCTCCTTTCTTCAACTCGCTTTCTTGTGACCTGGCCGCAACACCGCAGGATGGCTTCAGGCCCTAATCTGGTTCCAGCCCGGCACACTGAGCCTTTGGTTATTTCCTCTTCCTGGTGGGAAATGAGAGTTAAATTTGCCCGTCCAGACACCTCCAGCTAGCCTCTCATTGGTTCTCGCTATTCCTGTTCATCTTCCGCAGAAATTGCAAACTGGGCCAAACAGGAGGTTAAAGGGACTGACTCTCCAAGTCGGGAGAGTGTTAGTAAAGCGTCTGGAATGTTGCACCCGAGTACCAGGGGAGGAAAACTGAGACATATTTGAACACTTCTCCCGATCACATGGTTGATCATACTCTAGGTTCCACATGCATGTTTTAGCTGAAGGAAGAATACCTTAAACCTGGGTAGTTGAAACCCGTGGAATGGGTACCATGCAATATGACTTCAAAGGGTCTTCATTTGCTCACCGAACCTCTCCAATCCTATCACTGCTGCGTTTATGCCCCTGTACACATGCTTGATTCTCTTTCGGAGACATAGCAATCCATAGGTTTTAAGATACTTACTAGTCAGGTACATTCTTGGCGTTTAATATGGGGTGTTGAGTCCATTTCGTTGAGCAAGGAGTAGCTCTTGTCTATTCCATATTTGGCTTAAGGAACTTTATCTGTGCTCATTTCAATCTCTGGTTTTATGCAGCACCCCAACTCACCTTTACCCTTAAGCAAGAATAAGTTGGTTTTCTAAATTTGAGACCCTGTTCTGTTCTGTAATTCAGTTCCTGTGTAGCCAAGTTTACATTCCATGTATTACTGATATCTTATGATGTTTCTTTTTCTGTGTGACTTATTTCAGTTAGAATCATCATACCTGAATCCACTCATTGTGCTGTTAAGGGCCTGATGACACAGATTTCATTGCTGTGTGATATTGATTTGTAAGTAAATACCACAACTTCTTTATCCATTTTTCACTTTCTGCGATGTTGAACTTGTACTGTAAACGAGGTTCTTGTAAACAGAGGCGTCCCAAACTTTGGGGTGGCTGTGTCTTTTTGATTTTAATTTCCCTAAGCTATAGGACCATAAGTGGAAGTGCCCTAGGTTCTGTTGCTTTGTTTTTTAGATGTTTCAGGAAACACCATACACTTCTCCCGAGTGGTTGTTGGAAATTTACATCCCGCCCATCAGCATAACAAGGCTCCCAGTTCTCCATGGCCTATCCTGCCTTTCTGGATTTTACACTTTTTTCAGATGGCCCTTTTGACCAGGGGGAAGTGAGACTTCATTGTAGTGCAGATTTCCTTTGCAAGCTTGCTTGGTTGGCCAAAAAGGGCGTATGCGTTTTTTCCTGAATATATTCAGGAAAAAACGCATACGCCCTTTTTGGCCAAGTGCATCATTGTGGACGTTCTGCCTCTTTTCCTATGCTTTCAATGCAATTCCAGTCTACCTCCTGAAATCGGTTTCCTGCAATTCTGCCCAGCTTTCAAGTCCTCTTGGCAGCCTTACTTCAGTCTATTTTTGGACGATAGCTGTCATTTATAACTCTGCAGGTTTGTGAATTACAGTGCCCCTGAGCTCCTTTCTTCAACTCGCTTTCTTTTGAGCTGGCCGAAACACCACAGGATGGCTTCAGGCCCTAATCTGGTTCCGGCACGGCACGCTGAGCCTTTGGTTATTTCCTCTTCCTGTTGGGAAATGAGAGTTAAATTTGCCCGTCCAGACACCTCCAGCTAGCCTCTCATTGGTTCTCGCTATTCCTGTTCATCTTCCACAGAAATTGCAAACTGGGCCAAACAGGAGGTTAAAGGGACTGACTCTCCACGTCGGGAGAGTGTTAGTAAAGCGTCTGGAATGTTGCACCCGAGTACCAGGGTACGAAAACTGAGACATATTTGAACACGTCTCCCGATCACATGGTTGATCATACTCTAGGTTCCACATGCATGTTTTAGCTGAAGGAAGAATACCTTAAACCTGGGTAGTTGAAACCCGTGGAATGGGTACCATGCAATATGACTTCAAAGGGTCTTCATTTGCTAACCAAACCTCTCCAATCCTATCACTGCTGCGTTTATGCCCCTGTACACATGCTTGATTCTCTTTCGGAGACATAGCAATCCATAGGTTTTAAGATACTTACTAGTCAGGTACATTCTTAGGCGTTTAATATGCGGTGTTGAGTCCATTTCGTTGAGCAAGGAGTAGCTCTTGTCTATTCCATATTTGACTTAAGGAACTTTATCTGTGCTCATTTCAATCTCTGGTTTTATGCAGCACCCCAATTCACCTTTACCCTTAAGCAAGCATAAGTTGGTTTTCTAAATTTGAGACCCTGTTCTGTTCTGTAATTCAGTTCCTGTGTAGCCAAGTTTACATTCCGTGTATTACTGATATCTTATGATGTTTCTTTTTCTGTGTCACTTACTTCAGTTAGAATCATCATACCTGAATCCACTCATTGTGCTGCTAAGGGCCTGATGACACAGATTTCATTGCTGAGTGATATTGCTTTGTAAGTAAATACCACAACTTCTTTATCCATTTTTCACTTTCTGTGATGTTGAACTTGTACTGTAAACAAGGTTCTTGTAAACAGAGCCGTTCCAAACTTTGGGGTGGCTGTGTCTTTTTGATTTTAATTTCCCTAATCTATAGGACCATAAGTGGAACTGTCCTAGGCTCTGTTGCTTTGTTTTTTAGATGTTTCAGGAAACAGCATACACTTCTCCCCAGTGTCTGTTGGTAATTTACATCCCGCCCATCAGCATAACAAGGCTCCCAGTTCTCCATGGCCTGTCCTGCCTTTCTGGATTTTACACTTTTTTCAGATGGCCCTTTTGACCGGGGGGAAGTGAGACTTCATTGTAGTGCAGATTACCTTTGCAAGCTTGCTTGGTTGGCCAAAAAGGGCATATGCGTTTTTTCCTGAATATATTCAGGAAAAAACGCATACGCCCTTTTTGGCCAAGTGCATCATTGTGGACGTTCTGCCTCTTTTCCTATGCTTTCAATGCAATTCCAGTCTACCTCCTGAAATCGGTTTCCTGCAATTCTGCCCCGCTTTCAAGTCCTCTTGGCAGCCTTACTTCAGTCTATTTTTGGACGATAGCTGTCATTTATAACTCTGCAGTTTTGTGAATTACAGTGCCCCTGAGCTCCTTTCTTCAACTCGCTTTCTTTTGAGCTGGCCACAACACCGCAGGATGGCTTCAGGCCCTAATCTGGTTCTGGCCCGGCACGCTGAGCCTTTGGTTAATTCCTCTTCCTGGTGGGAAATGAGAGTTAAATTTGCCCGTCCAGACACCTCCAGCTAGCCTCTCATTGGTTCTCGCTATTCCTGTTCATCTTCCGCAGAAATTGCAAACTGGGCCAAACAGGAGGTTAAAGGCGCTGACTCTCCAAGTGGGGAGAGTGTTAGTAAAGCGTCTGGAATGTTGCACCCGAGTTCAAGGGGAGGAAAACTGAGACATATTTGAACACGTCTCCCGTTCACACGGTTGATCATACTCTGGGTTCCACATGCATGTTTTAGCTGAAGGAAGAATACCTTAAACCTGGAGAGTTGAGACCCGTGGAATGGGTACCATGCAATATGACTTCAAAGGGTCTTCATTTGCTCACCGAACCTCTCCAATCCTTTCACTGCTGCGTTTATGCCCCTGTACACACGCTTGATTCTCTTTCGGAGACATAGCAATCCATAGGTTTTAAGATACTTACTAGTCAGGTACATTCTTAGGCGTTTAATATGGGGTGTTGAGTCCATTTCGTTGAGCAAGGAGTAGCTCTTGTCTATTCCATATTTGGCTTAAGGAACTTTATCTGTGCTCATTTCAATCTCTGGTTTTATGCAGCACCCCAACTCACCTTTCCCCTTAAGCAAGCATAAGTTGGTTTTCTAAATTTGCGACCCTGTTCTGTTTTGGAATTCAGTTCCTGTGTAGCCAGGTTTACATTCCATGTATTAGTGATATCTTATGATGTTTCTTTTTCTGTGTGACTTATTTCAGTTAGAATCATCGTACCTGAATCCACTCATTGTGCTGCTAAGGGCCTGATGACACAGATTTCATTGCTGAGTGATATTGCTTTGTAAGTAAATACCACAACTTCTTTATCCATTTTTCACTTTCTGCGATGTTGAACTTGTACTGTAAACGAGGTTCTTGTAAACAGAGCCGTTCCAAACTTTGGGGTGGCTGTGTCTTTTTGATTTTGAATTCCTAAGCTATAGGACCATAAGTGGAAGTGCCCTAGGCTCTGTTGCTTTGTTTTTTAGATGTTTCAGGAAACACCATACACTTCTCCCGAGTGGTTGTTGGCAATTTACATCCCGGCCATCAGCATAACAAGGCTCCCAGTTCTCCATGGCCTGTCCTGCCTTTCTGGATTTTACACTTTTTTCAGATGGCCCTTTTGACCGGGGGGAAGTGAGACTTCATTGTAGTGCAGATTTCCTTTGCAAGCTTGCTTGGTTGGCCAAAAAGGGCGTATGCGTTTTTTCCTGAATATATTCAGGAAAAAACGCATACGCCCTTTTCGGCCAAGTGCATCATTGTGGACGTTCTGCCTCTTTTCCTATGCTTTCAATGCAATTCCAGTCTACCTCCTGAAATTGGTTTCCTGCAATTCTGCCCCGCTTTCAAGTCCTCTTGGCAGCCTTACTTCAGTCTATTTTTGGACGATAGCTGTCATTTATAACTCTGCAGGTTTGTGAATTACAGTGCCCCTGAGCTCCTTTCTTCAACTCGCTTTCTTGTGAGCTGGCCGCAACACCGCAGGATGGCTTCAGGCCCTAATCTGGTTCCGGCACGGCACACTGAGCCTTTGGTTATTTCCTCTTCCTGGTGGGAAATGAGAGTTAAATTTGCCCGTCCAGACACCTCCAGCTAGCCTCTCATTGGTTCTCTCTATTCCTGTTCATCTTCCGCAGAAATTGCAAACTGGGCCAAACAGGAGGTTAAAGGCGCTGACTCTCCAAGTGGGGAGAGTGTTAGTAAAGCGTCTGGAATGTTGCACCCGAGTACCAGGGGAGGAAAACTGAGACATATTTGAACACGTCTCCCGTTCACATGGTTGATCATACTTGGGTTCCACATGCATGTTTTAGCTGAAGGAAGAATACCTAAAACCTGGGTAGTTGAAACCTGTGGAATGGGTACCATGCAATATGACTTCAAAGGGTCTTCATTTGCTCACCGAACCTCCCCAATCCTATCACTGCTGCGTTTATGCCCCTGTAAACATGCTTGATTCTCTTTCGGAGACATAGCAATCCATAGGTTTTAAGATACTTACTACTCAGGTACATTCTTAGGCGTTTAATATGCGGTGTTGAGTCCATTTCGTTGAGCAAGGAGTAGCTCTTGTCTATTCCATATTTGGCTTAAGGAACTTTATCTGTGCTCATTTCAATCTCTGGTTTTATGCAGCACCCCAACTCACCTTTCCCCTTAAGCAAGCATAAGTTGGTTTTCTAAATTTGAGACCCTGTTCTGTTCTGTAATTCAGTTCCTGTGTAGCCAAGTTTACATTCCGTGTATTACTGATATCTTATGATGTTTCTTTTTCTGTGTGACTTATTTCAGTTAGAATCATCATACCTGAATCCACTCATTGTGCTGCTAAGGGCCTGATGACACAGATTTCATTGCTGAGTGATATTGCTTTGTAAGTAAATACCACAACTTCTTTATCCATTTTTCACTTTCTGCGATGTTGAACTTGTACTGTAAACGAGGTTCTTGTAAACAGAGCCGTTCCAAACTTTGGGGTGGCTGTGTCTTTTTGATTTTAATTTCCCTAAGCTATAGGACCATAAGGGGAAGTGCCCTAGGCTCTGTTGCTTTGTTTTTTAGATGTTTCAGGAAACACCATACACTTCTCCCGAGTGGTTGTTGGCAATTTACATCCCGCCCATCAGCATAACAAGGCTCCCAGTTCTCCATGGCCTGTCCTGCCTTTCTGGATTTTACACTTTTTTCAGATGGCCGTTTTGACCGGGGGGAAGTGAGACTTCATTGTAGTGCAGATTTCCTTTGCAAGCTTGCTTGGTTGGCCAAAAAGGGCGTATGCGTTTTTTCCTGAATATATTCAGGAAAAAACGCATACGCCCTTTTCGGCCAAGTGCATCATTGTGTACGTTCTGCCTCTTTTCCTATGCTTTCAATGCAATTCCAGTCTACCTCCTGAAATCGGTTTCCTGCAATTCTGCCCCGCTTTCAAGTCCTCTTGGCAGCCTTACTTCAGTCTATTTTTGGACGATAGCTGTCATTTATAACTCTGCAGGTTTGTGAATTACAGTGCCCCTGAGCTCCTTTCTTCAACTCGCTTTCTTGTGACCTGGCCGCAACACCGCAGGATGGCTTCAGGCCCTAATCTGGTTCCGGCACGGCACACTGAGCCTTTGGTTATTTCCTCTTCCTGGTGGGAAATGAGAGTTAAATTTGCACGTCCAGACACCTCCAGCTAGCCTCTCATTGGTTCTCGCTATTCCTGTTCATCTTCCGCAGAAATTGCAAACTGGGCCAAACAGGAGGTTAAAGGGACTGACTCTCCAAGTGGGGAGAGTGTTAGTAAAGTGTCTGGAATGTTGCACCCGAGTACCAGGGGAGGAAAACTGAGACATATTTGAACACGTCTCCCGTTCACATGGTTGATCATACTTGGGTTCCATATGCATGTTTTAGCTGAAGGAAGAATACCTTAAACCTGGAGAGTTAAGACCCGAGTAATGGGTACCATGCAATATGACTTCAAAGGGTCTTCATTTGCTCACCGAACCTCTCCAATCCTATCACTGCTGCGTTTATGCCCCTGTACACATGCTTGATTCTCTTTCGGAGACATAGCAATCCATAGGTTTTAAGATACTTACTAGTCAGGTACATTCTTAGGCGTTTAATATGGGGTGTTGAGTCCATTTCGTTGAGCAAGGAGTAGCTCTTGTCTATTCCATATTTGGCTTAAGGAACTTTATCTGTGCTCATTTCAATCTCTGGTTTTATGCAGCACCCCAACTCACCTTTCCCCTTAAGCAAGCATAAGTTGGTTTTCTAAATTTGAGACCCTGTTCTGTTCTGTAATTCAGTTCCTGTGTAGCCAAGTTTACATTCCGTGTATTACTGATATCTTATGATGTTTCTTTTTCTGTGTGACTTATTTCAGTTAGAATCATCATACCTGAATCCACTCATTGTGCTGCTAAGGGCCTGATGACACAGATTTCATTGCTGAGTGATATTGCTTTGTAAGTAAATACCACAACTTCTTTATCCATTTTTCACTTTCTGCGATGTTGAACTTGTACTGTAAACGAGGTTCTTGTAAACAGAGCCGTTCCAAACTTTGGGGTGGCTGTGTCTTTTTGATTTTGAATTCCCTAAGCTATAGGACCATAAGTGGAAGTGCCCTAGGCTCTGTTGCTTTGTTTTTTAGATGTTTCAGGAAACACCATACACTTCTCCCGAGTGGTTGTTGGCAATTTACATCCCGCCCATCAGCATAACAAGGCTCCCAGTTCTCCATGGCCTGTCCTGCCTTTCTGGATTTTACACTTTTTTCAGATGGCCCTTTTGACCGGGGGGAAGTGAGACTTCATTGTAGTGCAGATTTCCTTTGCAAGCTTGCTTGGTTGGCCAAAAAGGGCGTATGCGTTTTTTCCTGAATATATTCAGGAAAAAACGCATACGCCCTTTTTGGCCAAGTGCATCATTGTGGACGTTCTGCCTCTTTTCCTATGCATTCAATGCAATTCCAGTCTACCTCCTAAAATCGGTTTCCTGCAATTCTGCCCCACTTTCAAGTCCTCTTGGCAGCCTTACTTCAGTCTATTTTTGGACGATAGCTGTCATTTATAACTCTGCAGGTTTGTGAATTACAGTGCCCCTGAGCTCCTTTCTTCAACTCGCTTTCTTGTGAGCTGGCCGCAACACCGCAGGATGGCTTCAGGCCCTAATCTGGTTCCGGCACGGCACGCTGAGCCTTTGGTTATTTCCTCTTCCTGGTGGGAAATGAGAGTTAAATTTGCCCGTCCAGACACCTCCAGCTAGCCTCTCATTGGTTCTCGCTATTCCTGTTCATCTTCCGCAGAAATTGCAAACTGGGCCAAACAGGAAGTTAAAGGGACTGACTCTCCAAGTGGGGAGAGTGTTAGTAAAGCGTCTGGAATGTTGCACCCGAGTACCAGGGGAGGAAAACTGAGACATATTTGAACACGTCTCCCGTTCACATGGTTGATCATACTTGGGTTCCATATGCATGTTTTAGCTGAAGGAAGAATACCTAAAACCTGGGTAGTTGAAACCCGTGGAATGGGTACCATGCAGTATGACTTCAAAGGGTCTTCATTTGCTCACCGAACCTCTCCAATCCTAGCACTGCTGCGTTTATGCCCCTGTACACATGCTTGATTCTCTTTCGGAGACATAGCAATCCATACGTTTTAAGATACTTACTAGTCAGGTACATTCTTAGGCGTTTAATATGCGGTGTTGAGTCCATTTCATTGAGCAAGGAGTAGCTCTTGTCTATTCCATATTTGGCTTAAGGAACTTTATCTGTGCTCATTTCAATCTCTGGTTTTATGCAGCACCCCAACTCACCTTTCCCCTTAAGCAAGCATAAGTTGGTTTTCTAAATTTGAGACCCTGTTCTGTTCTGTAATTCAGTTCCTGTGTAGCCAAGTTTACATTCCGTGTATTACTGATATCTTATGATGTTTCTTTTTCTGTGTGACTTATTTCAGTTAGAATCATCATACCTGAATCCACTCATTGTGCTGCTAAGGGCCTGATGACACAGATTTCATTGCTGAGTGATATTGCTTTGTAAGTAAATACCACAACTTCTTTATCCATTTTTCACTTTCTGCGATGTTGAACTTGTACTGTAAACGAGGTTCTTGTAAACAGAGCCGTTCCAAACTTTGGGGTGGCTGTGTCTTTTTGATTTTGAATTCCCTAAGCTATAGGACCATAAGTGGAAGTGCCCTAGGCTCTGTTGCTTTGTTTTTTAGATGTTTCAGGAAACACCATACACTTCTCCTGAGTGTCTGTTGGTAATTTACATCCCGCCCATCAGCATAACAAGGCTCCCAGTTCTCCATGGCCTGTCCTGCCTTTCTGGATTTTACACTTTTTTCAGATGGCCCTTTTGACCGGGGGGAAGTGAGACTTCATTGTAGTGCAGATTTCCTTTGCAAGCTTGCTTGGTTGGCCAAAATGTGCGTATGCGTTTTTTCCTGAATATATTCAGGAAAAAACGTATACGCACTTTTTGGCCAAGTGCATCATTGTGGACGTTCTGCCTCTTTTCCTATGCTTTCAATGCAATTCCAGTCTACCTCCTGAAATCGGTTTCCTGCAATTCTGCCCCGCTTTCAAGTCCTCTTGGCAGCCTTACTTCAGTCTATTTTTGGACGATAGCTGTCATTTATAACTCTGCAGGTTTGTGAATTACAGTGCCCCTGAGCTCCTTTCTTCAACTCGCTTTCTTGTGACCTGGCCGCAACACCGCAGGATGGCTTCAGGCCCTAATCTGGTTCCGGCCCGGCATGCTGAGCCTTTGGTTAATTCCTCTTCCTGCTGGGAAATGAGAGTTAAATTTGCCTGTCCAGACACCTCCAGCTAGTCTCTCATTGGTTCTCGCTATTCCTGTTCATCTTCCGCAGAAATTGCAAACTGGGCGAAACAGGATGTTAAAGGGACTGACTCTCCAAGTCGGGAGAGTGTTAGTAAAGCGTCTGGAATGTTGCACCCGAGTACCAGGGGAGGAAAACTGAGACATATTTGAACACGTCTCCCGTTTACATGGTTGATCATACTTGGGTTCCATATGCATGTTTTAGCTGAAGGAAGAATACCTTAAACCTGGAGAGTTAAGACCCGAGTAATGGGTACCATGCAATATGACTTCAAAGGGTCTTCATTTGCTCACCGAACCTCTCCAATCCTATCACTGCTGCGTTTATGCCCCTGTACACATGCTTGATTCTCTTTCGGAGACATAGCAATCCATAGGTTTTAAGATACTTACTAGTCAGGTACATTCTTAGGCGTTTAATATGGGGTGTTGAGTCCATTTCGTTGAGCAAGGAGTAGCTCTTGTCTATTCCATATTTGGCTTAAGGAACTTTATCTGTGCTCATTTCAATCTCTGGTTTTATGCAGCACCCCAACTCACCTTTCCCCTTAAGCAAGCATAAGTTGGTTTTCTAAATTTGAGACCCTGTTCTGTTCTGTAATTCAGTTCCTGTGTAGCCAAGTTTACATTCCGTGTATTACTGATATCTTATGATGTTTCTTTTTCTGTGTGACTTATTTCAGTTAGAATCATCATACCTGAATCCACTCATTGTGCTGCTAAGGGCCTGATGACACAGATTTCATTGCTGAGTGATATTGCTTTGTAAGTAAATACCACAACTTCTTTATCCATTTTTCACTTTCTGCGATGTTGAACTTGTACTGTAAACGAGGTTCTTGTAAACAGAGCCGTTCCAAACTTTGGGGTGGCTGTGTCTTTTTGATTTTGAATTCCCTAAGCTATAGGACCATAAGTGGAAGTGCCCTAGGCTCTGTTGCTTTGTTTTTTAGATGTTTCAGGAAACACCATACACTTCTCCCGAGTGGTTGTTGGCAATTTACATCCCGCCCATCAGCATAACAAGGCTCCCAGTTCTCCATGGCCTGTCCTGCCTTTCTGGATTTTACACTTTTTTCAGATGGCCCTTTTGACCGGGGGGAAGTGAGACTTCATTGTAGTGCAGATTTCCTTTGCAAGCTTGCTTGGTTGGCCAAAAAGGGCGTATGCGTTTTTTCCTGAATATATTCAGGAAAAAACGCATACGCCCTTTTTGGCCAAGTGCATCATTGTGGTCGTTCTGCCTCTTTTCCTATGCATTCAATGCAATTCCAGTCTACCTCCTAAAATCGGTTTCCTGCAATTCTGCCCCACTTTCAAGTCCTCTTGGCAGCCTTACTTCAGTCTATTTTTGGACGATAGCTGTCATTTATAACTCTGCAGGTTTGTGAATTACAGTGCCCCTGAGCTCCTTTCTTCAACTCGCTTTCTTGTGAGCTGGCCGCAACACTGCAGGATGGCTTCAGGCCCTAATCTGGTTCCGGCACGGCACGCTGAGCCTTTGGTTATTTCCTCTTCCTGGTGGGAAATGAGAGTTAAATTTGCCCGTCCAGACACCTCCAGCTAGCCTCTCATTGGTTCTCGCTATTCCTGTTCATCTTCCGCAGAAATTGCAAACTGGGCCAAACAGGAAGTTAAAGGGACTGACTCTCCAAGTGGGGAGAGTGTTAGTAAAGCGGCTGGAATGTTGCACCCGAGTACCAGGGGAGGAAAACTGAGACATATTTGAACACGTCTCCCGATCACATGGTTGATCATACTCTAGGTTCCACATGCATGTTTTAGCTGAAGGAAGAATACCTTAAACCTGGGTAGTTGAAACCCGTGGAATGGGTACCATGCAATATGACTTCAAAGGGTCTTCATTTGCTCACCGAACCTCTCCAATCCTATCACTGCTGCGTTTATGCCCCTGTACACATGCTTGATTCTCTTTCGGAGACATAGCAATCCATAGGTTTTAAGATACTTACTAGTCAGGTACATTCTTAGGCGTTTAATATGGGGTGTTGAGTCCATTTCGTTGAGCAAGGAGTAGCTCTTGTCTATTCCATATTTGGCTTAAGGAACTTTATCTGTGCTCATTTCAATCTCTGGTTTTATGCAGCACCCCAACTCACCTTTACCCTTAAGCAAGAATAAGTTGGTTTTCTAAATTTGAGACCCTGTTCTGTTCTGTAATTCAGTTCCTGTGTAGCCAAGTTTACATTCCGTGTATTACTGATATCTTATGATGTTTCTTTTTCTGTGTGACTTATTTCAGTTAGAATCATCATACCTGAATCCACTCATTGTGCTGCTAAGGGCCTGATGACACAGATTTCATTGCTGAGTGATATTGCTTTGTAAGTAAATACCACAACTTCTTTATCCATTTTTCACTTTCTGCGATGTTGAACTTGTACTGTAAACGATTTTCTTGTAAACAGAGGCGTCCCAAACTTTGGGGTGGCTGTGTCTTTTTGATTTTAATTTCCCTAAGCTATAGGACCATAAGTGGAAGTGCCCTAGGTTCTGTTGCTTTGTTTTTTAGATGTTTCAGGAAACACCATACACTTCTCCCGAGTGGTTGTTGGCAATTTACATCCCGCCCATCAGCATAACAAGGCTCCCAGTTCTCCATGGCCTGTCCTGCCTTTCTGGATTTTACACTTTTTTCAGATGGCCCTTTTGACCGGGGGGAAGTGAGACTTCATTGTAGTGCAGATTTCCTTTGCAAGCTTGCTTGGTTGGCCAAAAAGGGCGTATGCGTTTTTTCCTGAATATATTCAGGAAAAAATGCATATGCCCTTTTTGGCCAAGTGCATAATTGTGGACGTTCTGCCTCTTTTCCTATGCTTTCAATGCAATTCCAGTCTACCTCCTGAAATCGGTTTCCTGCAATTCTGCCCCGATTTCAAGTCCTCTTGGCAGCCTTACTTCAGTCTATTTTTGGACGATAGCTGTCATTTATAACTCTGCAGGTTTGTGAATTACAGTGCCCCTGAGCTCCTTTCTTCAACTCGGTTTCTTTTGAGCTGGCCGCAACACCGCAGGATGACTTCAGGCCCTAATCTGGTTCTGGCCCGGCACGCTGAGCCTTTGGTTATTTCCTCTTCCTGTTGGGAAATGAGAGTTAAATTTGCCCGTCCAGACACCTCCAGCTAGCCTCTCATTGGTTCTCGCTATTCCTGTTCATCTTCCGCAGAAATTGCAAACTGGGCCAAACAGGAAGTTAAAGGGACTGACTCTCCAAGTGGGGAGAGTGTTAGTAAAGCGTCTGGAATGTTGCACCCGAGTACCAGGGGAGGAAAACTGAGACATATTTGAACACGTCTCCCGTTCACATGGTTGATCATACTTGGGTTCCATATGCATGTTTTAGCTGAAGGAAGAATACCTAAAACCTGGGTAGTTGAAACCCGTGGAATGGGTACCATGCAGTATGACTTCAAAGGGTCTTCATTTGCTCACCGAACCTCTCCAATCCTAGCACTGCTGCGTTTATGCCCCTGTACACATGCTTGATTCTCTTTCGGAGACATAGCAATCCATACGTTTTAAGATACTTACTAGTCAGGTACATTCTTAGGCGTTTAATATGCGGTGTTGAGTCCATTTCATTGAGCAAGGAGTAGCTCTTGTCTATTCCATATTTGGCTTAAGGAACTTTATCTGTGCTCATTTCAATCTCTGGTTTTATGCAGCACCCCAACTCACCTTTCCCCTTAAGCAAGCATAAGTTGGTTTTCTAAATTTGAGACCCTGTTCTGTTCTGTAATTCAGTTCCTGTGTAGCCAAGTTTACATTCCGTGTATTACTGATATCTTATGATGTTTCTTTTTCTGTGTGACTTATTTCAGTTAGAATCATCATACCTGAATCCACTCATTGTGCTGCTAAGGGCCTGATGACACAGATTTCATTGCTGAGTGATATTGCTTTGTAAGTAAATACCACAACTTCTTTATCCATTTTTCACTTTCTGCGATGTTGAACTTGTACTGTAAACGAGGTTCTTGTAAACAGAGCCGTTCCAAACTTTGGGGTGGCTGTGTCTTTTTGATTTTGAATTCCCTAAGCTATAGGACCATAAGTGGAAGTGCCCTAGGCTCTGTTGCTTTGTTTTTTAGATGTTTCAGGAAACACCATACACTTCTCCTGAGTGTCTGTTGGTAATTTACATCCCGCCCATCAGCATAACAAGGCTCCCAGTTCTCCATGGCCTGTCCTGCCTTTCTGGATTTTACACTTTTTTCAGATGGCCCTTTTGACCGGGGGGAAGTGAGACTTCATTGTAGTGCAGATTTCCTTTGCAAGCTTGCTTGGTTGGCCAAAATGTGCGTATGCGTTTTTTCCTGAATATATTCAGGAAAAAACGTATACGCACTTTTTGGCCAAGTGCATCATTGTGGACGTTCTGCCTCTTTTCCTATGCTTTCAATGCAATTCCAGTCTACCTCCTGAAATCGGTTTCCTGCAATTCTGCCCCGCTTTCAAGTCCTCTTGGCAGCCTTACTTCAGTCTATTTTTGGACGATAGCTGTCATTTATAACTCTGCAGGTTTGTGAATTACAGTGCCCCTGAGCTCCTTTCTTCAACTCGCTTTCTTGTGACCTGGCCGCAACACCGCAGGATGGCTTCAGGCCCTAATCTGGTTCCGGCCCGGCATGCTGAGCCTTTGGTTAATTCCTCTTCCTGCTGGGAAATGAGAGTTAAATTTGCCCGTCCAGACACCTCCAGCTAGTCTCTCATTGGTTCTCGCTATTCCTGTTCATCTTCCGCAGAAATTGCAAACTGGGCGAAACAGGATGTTAAAGGGACTGACTCTCCAAGTCGGGAGAGTGTTAGTAAAGCGTCTGGAATGTTGCACCCGAGTACCAGGGGAGGAAAACTGAGACATATTTGAACACGTCTCCCGTTTACATGGTTGATCATACTTGGGTTCCATATGCATGTTTTAGCTGAAGGAAGAATACCTTAAACCTGGAGAGTTAAGACCCGAGTAATGGGTACCATGCAATATGACTTCAAAGGGTCTTCATTTGCTCACCGAACCTCTCCAATCCTATCACTGCTGCGTTTATGCCCCTGTACACATGCTTGATTCTCTTTCGGAGACATAGCAATCCATAGGTTTTAAGATACTTACTAGTCAGGTACATTCTTAGGCGTTTAATATGGGGTGTTGAGTCCATTTCGTTGAGCAAGGAGTAGCTCTTGTCTATTCCATATTTGGCTTAAGGAACTTTATCTGTGCTCATTTCAATCTCTGGTTTTATGCAGCACCCCAACTCACCTTTCCCCTTAAGCAAGCATAAGTTGGTTTTCTAAATTTGAGACCCTGTTCTGTTCTGTAATTCAGTTCCTGTGTAGCCAAGTTTACATTCCGTGTATTACTGATATCTTATGATGTTTCTTTTTCTGTGTGACTTATTTCAGTTAGAATCATCATACCTGAATCCACTCATTGTGCTGCTAAGGGCCTGATGACACAGATTTCATTGCTGAGTGATATTGCTTTGTAAGTAAATACCACAACTTCTTTATCCATTTTTCACTTTCTGCGATGTTGAACTTGTACTGTAAACGAGGTTCTTGTAAACAGAGCCGTTCCAAACTTTGGGGTGGCTGTGTCTTTTTGATTTTGAATTCCCTAAGCTATAGGACCATAAGTGGAAGTGCCCTAGGCTCTGTTGCTTTGTTTTTTAGATGTTTCAGGAAACACCATACACTTCTCCCGAGTGGTTGTTGGCAATTTACATCCCGCCCATCAGCATAACAAGGCTCCCAGTTCTCCATGGCCTGTCCTGCCTTTCTGGATTTTACACTTTTTTCAGATGGCCCTTTTGACCGGGGGGAAGTGAGACTTCATTGTAGTGCAGATTTCCTTTGCAAGCTTGCTTGGTTGGCCAAAAAGGGCGTATGCGTTTTTTCCTGAATATATTCAGGAAAAAACGCATACGCCCTTTTTGGCCAAGTGCATCATTGTGGTCGTTCTGCCTCTTTTCCTATGCATTCAATGCAATTCCAGTCTACCTCCTAAAATCGGTTTCCTGCAATTCTGCCCCACTTTCAAGTCCTCTTGGCAGCCTTACTTCAGTCTATTTTTGGACGATAGCTGTCATTTATAACTCTGCAGGTTTGTGAATTACAGTGCCCCTGAGCTCCTTTCTTCAACTCGCTTTCTTGTGAGCTGGCCGCAACACCGCAGGATGTCTTCAGGCCCTAATCTGGTTCCGGCACGGCACGCTGAGCCTTTGGTTATTTCCTCTTCCTGGTGGGAAATGAGAGTTAAATTTGCCCGTCCAGACACCTCCAGCTAGCCTCTCATTGGTTCTCGCTATTCCTGTTCATCTTCCGCAGAAATTGCAAACTGGGCCAAACAGGAAGTTAAAGGGACTGACTCTCCAAGTGGGGAGAGTGTTAGTAAAGCGGCTGGAATGTTGCACCCGAGTACCAGGGGAGGAAAACTGAGACATATTTGAACACGTCTCCCGATCACATGGTTGATCATACTCTAGGTTCCACATGCATGTTTTAGCTGAAGGAAGAATACCTTAAACCTGGGTAGTTGAAACCCGTGGAATGGGTACCATGCAATATGACTTCAAAGGGTCTTCATTTGCTCACCGAACCTCTCCAATCCTATCACTGCTGCGTTTATGCCCCTGTACACATGCTTGATTCTCTTTCGGAGACATAGCAATCCATAGGTTTTAAGATACTTACTAGTCAGGTACATTCTTAGGCGTTTAATATGGGGTGTTGAGTCCATTTCGTTGAGCAAGGAGTAGCTCTTGTCTATTCCATATTTGGCTTAAGGAACTTTATCTGTGCTCATTTCAATCTCTGGTTTTATGCAGCACCCCAACTCACCTTTACCCTTAAGCAAGAATAAGTTGGTTTTCTAAATTTGAGACCCTGTTCTGTTCTGTAATTCAGTTCCTGTGTAGCCAAGTTTACATTCCGTGTATTACTGATATCTTATGATGTTTCTTTTTCTGTGTGACTTATTTCAGTTAGAATCATCATACCTGAATCCACTCATTGTGCTGCTAAGGGCCTGATGACACAGATTTCATTGCTGAGTGATATTGCTTTGTAAGTAAATACCACAACTTCTTTATCCATTTTTCACTTTCTGCGATGTTGAACTTGTACTGTAAACGAGGTTCTTGTAAACAGAGCCGTTCCAAACTTTGGGGTGGCTGTGTCTTTTTGATTTTAATTTCCCTAAGCTATAGGACCATAAGTGGAAGTGCCCTAGGTTCTGTTGCTTTGTTTTTTAGATGTTTCAGGAAACACCATACACTTCTCCCGAGTGGTTGTTGGCAATTTACATCCCGCCCATCAGCATAACAAGGCTCCCAGTTCTCCATGGCCTGTCCTGCCTTTCTGGATTTTACACTTTTTTCAGATGGCCCTTTTGACCGGGGGGAAGTGAGACTTCATTGTAGTGCAGATTTCCTTTGCAAGCTTGCTTGGTTGGCCAAAAAGGGCGTATGCGTTTTTTCCTGAATATATTCAGGAAAAAATGCATATGCCCTTTTTGGCCAAGTGCATAATTGTGGACGTTCTGCCTCTTTTCCTATGCTTTCAATGCAATTCCAGTCTACCTCCTGAAATCGGTTTCCTGCAATTCTGCCCCGATTTCAAGTCCTCTTGGCAGCCTTACTTCAGTCTATTTTTGGACGATAGCTGTCATTTATAACTCTGCAGGTTTGTGAATTACAGTGCCCCTGAGCTCCTTTCTTCAACTCGGTTTCTTTTGAGCTGGCCGCAACACCGCAGGATGACTTCAGGCCCTAATCTGGTTCTGGCCCGGCACGCTGAGCCTTTGGTTATTTCCTCTTCCTGTTGGGAAATGAGAGTTAAATTTGCCCGTCCAGACACCTCCAGCTAGCCTCTCATTGGTTCTCGCTATTCCTGTTCATCTTCCGCAGAAATTGCAAACTGGGCCAAACAGGAGGTTAAAGGCGCTGACTCTCCAAGTGGGGAGAGTGTTAGTAAAGCGTCTGGAATGTTGCACCCGAGTACCAGGGGAGGAAAACTGAGACATATTTGAACACGTCTCCCGATCACATGGTTGATCATACTCTGGGTTCCACATGCATGTTTTAGCTGAAGGAAGAATACCTAAAACCTGGGTAGTTGAAACCCGTGGAATGGGTACCATGCAATATGACTTCAAAGGGTCTTCATTTGCTCACCGAACCTCTCCAATCCTATCACTGCTGCGTTTATGCCCCTGTACACATGCTTGATTCTCTTTCGGAGACATAGCAATCCATAGGTTTTAAGATACTTACTTGTCAGGTACATTCTTAGGCGTTTAATATGCGGTGTTGAGTCCAGTTCGTTGAGCAAGGAGTAGCTCTTGTCTATTCCATATTTGGCTTAAGGAACTTTATCTGTGCTCATTTCAATCTCTGGTTTTATGCAGCAACCCAACTCACCTTTCCCCTTAAGCAAGCATAAGTTGGTTTTCTAAATTTGAGAACGTGTTCTGTTTTGGAATTCAGTTCCTGTGTAGCCAAGTTTACATTCCGTGTATTAGTGATATCTTATGATGTTTCTTTTTCTGTGTGACTTAGTTCAGTTAGAATCATCATACCTGAATCCACTCATTGTGCTGCTAAGGGCCTGATGACACAGATTTCATTGCTGAGTGATATTGCTTTGTAAGTAAATACCACAACTTCTTTATCCATTTTTCACTTTCTGCGATGTTGAACTTGTACTGTAAACGAGGTTCTTGTAAACAGAGCCGTTCCAAACTTTGGGGTGGCTGTGTCTTTTTGATTTTAATTTCCCTAAGCTATAGGACCATAAGTGGAAGTGCCCTAGGTTCTGTTGCTTTGTTTTTTAGATGTTTCAGGAAACACCATACACTTCTCCCGAGTGGTTGTTGGCAATTTACATCCCGCCCATCAGCATAACAAGGCTCCCAGTTCTCCATGGCCTGACCTGCCTTTCTGGATTTTACACTTTTTTCAGATGGCCCTTTTGACCGGGGGGAAGTGAGACTTCATTGTAGTGCAGATTTCCTTTGCAAGCTTGCTTGGTTGGCCAAAAAGGGCGTATGCGTTTTTTCCTAAATATATTCAGGAAAAAACGCATACGCCCTTTTTGGCCAAGTGCATCATTGTGGACGTTCTGCCTCTTTTCCTATGCTTTCCATACAATTCCAGTCTACCTCCTGAAATCGGTTTCCT
Organism: Delphinus delphis; assembly: GCF_949987515.2. Lineage (NCBI taxonomy): Eukaryota > Metazoa > Chordata > Mammalia > Artiodactyla > Delphinidae > Delphinus > Delphinus delphis. The sequence goes on along the minus strand of NW_027192701.1, from coordinate 783,245 downwards.
GCAATTCTGCCCCGCTTTCAAGTCCTCTTGGCAGCCTTACTTCAGTCTATTTTTGGACGATAGCTGTCATTTATAACTCTGCAGGTTTGTGAATTACAGTGCCCCTGAGCTCCTTTCTTCAACTCGCTTTCTTTTGAGCTGGCCGCAACACCGCAGGATGGCTTCAGGCCCTAATCTGGCTCCGGTACGGCACGTTGAGCCTTTGGTTATTTCCTCTTCCTGGTGGGAAATGAGAGTTAAATTTGCCCGTCCAGACACCTCCAGCTAGCCTCTCATTGGTTCTCGCTATTCCTGTTCATCTTCCGCAGAAATTGCAAACTGGGCCAAACAGGAGGTTAAAGGGACTGACTCTCCAGGTCGGGAGAGTGTTAGTAAAGCGTCTGGAATGTTGCACCCGAGTACCAGGGTACGAAAACTGAGACATATTTGAACACGTCTCCCGATCACGTGGTTGATCATACTCTAGGTTCCACATGCATGTTTTAGCTGAAGGAAGAATACCTTAAACCTGGGTAGTTGAAACCCGTGGAATGGGTACCATGCAATATGACTTCAAAGGGTCTTCATTTGCTCACCAAACCTCTCCAATCCTATCACTGCTGCGTTTATGCCCCTGTACACATGCTTGATTCTCTTTCGGAGACATAGCAATCCATAGGTTATAAGATAATTACTAGTCAGGTACATTCTTAGGCGTTTAATATGGGGTGTTGAGTCCATTTCGTTGAGCAAGGAGTAGCTCTTGTCTATTCCATATTTGGCTTAAGGAACTTTATCTGTGCTCATTTCAATCTCTGGTTTTATGCAGCAACCCAACTCACCTTTCCCCTTAAGCAAGCATAAGTTGGTTTTCTAAATTTGAGAACCTGTTCTGTTTTGGAATTCAGTTCCTGTGTAGCCAAGTTTACATTCCGTGTATTAGTGATATCTTATGATGTTTCTTTTTCTGTGTGACTTAGTTCAGTTAGAATCATCATACCTGAATCCACTCATTGTGCTGCTAAGGGCCTGATGACACAGATTTCATTGCTGAGTGATATTGCTTTGTAAGTAAATACCACAACTTCTTTATCCATTTTTCACTTTCTGCGATGTTGAACTTGTACTGTAAACGAGGTTCTTGTAAACAGAGCCGTTCCAAACTTTGGGGTGGCTGTGTCTTTTTGATTTTAATTTCCCTAAGCTATAGGACCATAAGTGGAAGTGCCCTAGGTTCTGTTGCTTTGTTTTTTAGATGTTTCAGGAAACACCATACACTTCTCCCGAGTGGTTGTTGGCAATTTACATCCCGCCCATCAGCATAACAAGGCTCCCAGTTCTCCATGGCCTGACCTGCCTTTCTGGATTTTACACTTTTTTCAGATGGCCCTTTTGACCGGGGGGAAGTGAGACTTCATTGTAGTGCAGATTTCCTTTGCAAGCTTGCTTGGTTGGCCAAAAAGGGCGTATGCGTTTTTTCCTAAATATATTCAGGAAAAAACGCATACGCCCTTTTTGGCCAAGTGCATCATTGTGGACGTTCTGCCTCTTTTCCTATGCTTTCCATACAATTCCAGTCTACCTCCTGAAATCGGTTTCCTGCAATTCTGCCCCGCTTTCAAGTCCTCTTGGCAGCCTTACTTCAGTCTATTTTTGGACGATAGCTGTCATTTATAACTCTGCAGGTTTGTGAATTACAGTGCCCCTGAGCTCCTTTCTTCAACTCGCTTTCTTTTGAGCTGGCCGCAACACCGCAGGATGGCTTCAGGCCCTAATCTGGCTCCGGTACGGCACGTTGAGCCTTTGGTTATTTCCTCTTCCTGGTGGGAAATGAGAGTTAAATTTGCCCGTCCAGACACCTCCAGCTAGCCTCTCATTGGTTCTCGCTATTCCTGTTCATCTTCCGCAGAAATTGCAAACTGGGCCAAACAGGAGGTTAAAGGGACTGACTCTCCAGGTCGGGAGAGTGTTAGTAAAGCGTCTGGAATGTTGCACCCGAGTACCAGGGTACGAAAACTGAGACATATTTGAACACGTCTCCCGATCACGTGGTTGATCATACTCTAGGTTCCACATGCATGTTTTAGCTGAAGGAAGAATACCTTAAACCTGGGTAGTTGAAACCCGTGGAATGGGTACCATGCAATATGACTTCAAAGGGTCTTCATTTGCTCACCAAACCTCTCCAATCCTATCACTGCTGCGTTTATGCCCCTGTACACATGCTTGATTCTCTTTCGGAGACATAGCAATCCATAGGTTATAAGATAATTACTAGTCAGGTACATTCTTAGGCGTTTAATATGGGGTGTTGAGTCCATTTCGTTGAGCAAGGAGTAGCTCTTGTCTATTCCATATTTGGCTTAAGGAACTTTATCTGTGCTCATTTCAATCTCTGGTTTTATGCAGCACCCCAACTCACATTTACCCTTAAGCAAGAATAAGTTGGTTTTCTAAATTTGAGACCCTGTTCTGTTCTGTAATTCAGTTCCTGTGTAGCCAAGTTTACATTCCGTGTATTACTGATATCTTATGATGTTTCTTTTTCTGTGTGACTTATTTCAGTTAGAATCATCATACCTGAATCCACTCATTGTGCTGCTAAGGGCCTGATGACACAGATTTCATTGCTGAGTGATATTGCTTTGTAAGTAAATACCAGAACTTCTTTATCCATTTTTCACTTTCTGCGATGTTGAACTTGTACTGTAAACGAGGTTCTTGTAAACAGAGGCGTCCCAAACTTTGGGGTGGCTGTGTCTTTTTGATTTTAATTTCCCTAAGCTATAGGACCATAAGTGGAAGTGCCCTAGGCTCTGTTGCTTTGTTTTTTAGATGTTTCAGGAAACACCATACACTTCTCCAGAGTGGCTGTTGGCAATTTACATCCCGCCCATCAGCATAAGAAGGCTCCCAGTTCTCCATGGCCTGTCGTGCCTTTATGGATTTTACACTTTTTGCAGATGGCCCTTTTGCCCGGGGGGAAGTGAGACTTCATTGTAGTGCAGATTTCCTTTGCAAGCTTGCTTGGTTGGCCAAAAAGGGCGTATGCGTTTTTTCCTGAATATATTCAGGAAAAAACGCATACGCCCTTTTTGGCCAAGTGCATCATTGTGGACGTTCTGCCTCTTTTCCTATGCTTTCAATGCAATTCCAGTCTACCTCCTGAAATCGGTTTCCTGCAATTCTTCCCCTCTTTCAAGTCCTCTTGGCAGCCTTACTTCAGTCTATTTTTGGACGATAGCTGTCATTTATAACTCTGCAGGTTTGTGAATTACAGTGCCCCTGAGCTCCTTTCTACAACTCGATTTCTTGTGAGCTGGCCGCAACACCGCAGGATGGCTTCAGGCCCTAATCTTGTTTCGGCACGGCACGCTGAGCCTTTGGTTAGTTCCTCTTCCTGGTGGGAAATGAGAGTTAAATTTGCCCGTCCAGACACCTCCAGCTAGTCTCTCATTGGTTCTCGCTATTCCTGTTCATCTTCCACAGAAATTGCAAACTGGGCCAAACAGGAGGTTAAAGGGACTGACTCTCCAAGTCGGGAGAGTGTTAGTAAAGCGTCTGGAATGTTGCACCCGAGTACCAGGGTACGAAAACTGAGACATATTTGAACACGTCTCCCGTTCACATGGTTGATCATACTCTGGGTTCCACATGCATGTTTTAGCTGAAGGAAGAATACCTAAAACCTGGGTAGTTGAAACCCGTGGAATGGGTACCATGCAATATGACTTCAAAGGGTCTTCATTTGCTCACGAACCTCTCCAATCCTATTACTGCTGCGTTTCTGCCCCTGTACACATGCTTGATTCTCTTTCGGAGACATAGCAATCCATAGGATTTAAGATACTTACTAGACAGGTACATTCTTAGGCGTTTAATATGCGGTGTTGAGTCCATTTCGTTGAGCAAGGAGTAGCTCTTGTCTATTCCATATTTGGCTTAAGGAACTTTATCTGTGCTCATTTCAATCTCTGGTTTTATGCAGCACCCCAACTCACCTTTACTCTTAAGCAAGAATAAGTTGGTTTTCTAAATTTGAGACCCTGTTCTGTTCTGTAATTCAGTTCCTGTGTAGCCAAGTTTACATTCCGTGTATTACTGATATCTTATGATGTTTCTTTTTCTGTGTGACTTATTTCAGTTAGAATCATCATACCTGAATCCACTCATTGTGCTGCTAAGGGCCTGATGACACAGATTTCATTGCTGAGTGATATTGCTTTGTAAGTAAATACCACAAGTTCTTTATCCATTTTTCACTTTCTGCGATGTTGAACTTGTACTGTAAACGAGGTTCTTGTAAACAGAGCTGTTCCAAACTTTGGGGTGGCTGTGTCTTTTTGATTTTAAATTCCCTAAGCTATAGGACCATAAGTGGAAGTGCCCTAGGATCTGTTGCTTTGTTTTTTAGATGTTTCAGGAAACACCATACACTTCTCCCAAGTGGTTGTTGGCAATTTACATCCCACCCATCAGCATAACAAGGCTCCCAGTTCTCCATGGCCTGTCCTGTCTTTCTGGATTTTACACTTTTTTCAGATGGCCCTTTTGACCGGGGGGAAGTGAGACTTCATTGTAGTGCAGATTTCCTTTGAAAGCTTGCTTGGTTGGCCAAAAAGGGCGTATGCGTTTTTTCCTGATTATATTCAGGAAAAAACGCATACGCCCTTTTGGCCAAGTGCATCATTGTGGACGTTCTGCCTCTTTTCCTATGTTTTCAATGCAATTCCAGTCTACCTCCTGAAATCGGTTTCCTGCAATGCTGCCCCGCTTTCAAGTCCTCTTGGCAGCCTTACTTCAGTCTATTTTTGGACGATAGCTGTCATTTATAACTCTGCAGGTTTCTGAAATACAGTGCCCCTGAGCTCCTTTCTTCAACTCGCTTTCTTGTGACCTGGCCGCAACACCGCAGGATGGCTTCAGGCCCTAATCTGGTTCTGGCACGGCACCCTGAGCCTTTGGTTAATTCCTCTTCCTGGTGGGAAATGAGAGTTAAATTTGCCCGTCCAGACACCTCCAGCTAGTCTCTCATTGGTTCTCGCCCTTCCTGTTCATCTTCCGCAGAAATTGCAAACTGGGCCAAACAGGAGGTTAAAGGGACTGACTCTCTAAGTCGGGAGAGTGTTAGTAAAGAGTCTGGAATGTTGCACCCGAGTACCTGGGTACGAAAACTGAGACATATTTGAACACGTCTCCCGATCACATGGTTGATCATACTCTGGATTCCACATGCATGTTTTAGCTGAAGGAAGAATACCTAAAACCGGGGTAGTTGAAACCCGTGGAATGGGTACCATGCAATATGACTTCAAAGGGTCTTCATTTGCTCACGAACCTCTCCAATCCTATCACTGCTGCGTTTCTGCCCCTGTACACATGCTTGATTCTCTTTCGGAGACATAGCAATCCATAGGATTTAAGATACTTACTAGACAGGTACATTCTTAGGCGTTTAATATGCGGTGTTGAGTCCATTTCGTTGAGCAAGGAGTAGCTCTTGTCTATTCCATATTTGGCTTAAGGAACTTTATCTGTGCTCATTTCAATCTCTGGTTTTATGCAGCACCCCAACTCACCTTTACTCTTAAGCAAGAATAAGTTGGTTTTCTAAATTTGAGACCCTGTTCTGTTCTGTAATTCAGTTCCTGTGTAGCCAAGTTTACATTCCGTGTATTACTGATATCTTATGATGTTTCTTTTTCTGTGTGACTTATTTCAGTTAGAATCATCATACCTGAATCCACTCATTGTGCTGCTAAGGGCCTGATGACACAGATTTCATTGCTGAGTGATATTGCTTTGTAAGTAAATACCACAAGTTCTTTATCCATTTTTCACTTTCTGCGATGTTGAACTTGTACTGTAAACGAGGTTCCTGTAAACAGAGCTGTTCCAAACTTTGGGGTGGCTGTGTCTTTTTGATTTTAATTTCCCTAAGCTATAGAACCATAAGTGGAAGTGCCCTAGGTTCTGTTGCTTTGTTTTTTAGATGTTTCAGGAAACACCATACACTTCTCCCAAGTGGTTGTTGGCAATTTACATCCCACCCATCAGCATAACAAGGCTCCCAGTTCTCCATGGCCTGTCCTGTCTTTCTGGATTTTACACTTTTTTCAGATGGCCCTTTTGACCGGGGGGAAGTGAGACTTCATTGTAGTGCAGATTTCCTTTGTAAGTTTGCTTGGTTGGCCAAAATGGGCGTATGCGTTTTTTTCTGAATATATTCAGGAAAAAACGCATACTCCCTTTTTGGCCAAGTGCATCATTGTGGACGTTCTGCCTCTTTTCCTATGCTTTCAATGCAATTCCAGTCTACCTCCTGAAATCGGTTTCCTGCAATTCTGCCCCGCTTTCAAGTCCTCTTGGCAGCCTTACTTCAGTATATTTTTGGACGATAGCTGTCATTTATAACTCTGCAGGTTTGTGAATTACAGTGCCCCTGAGCTCCTTTCTTCAACTCGCTTTCTTGTGAGCTGGCCGCAACACCGCAGGATGGCTTCAGGCCCTAATCTTGTTCCGGCCCGGCACGCTGAGCCTTTGGTTAATTCCTCTTCCTGGTGGGAAATGAGAGTTAAATTTGCCCGTCCAGACACCTCCAGCTAGTCTCTCATTGGTTCTCGCTATTCCTGTTCATCTTCCGCAGAAATTGCAAACTGGGCCAAACAGGAGGTTAAAGGGACTGACTCTCCAAGTGGGGAGAGTGTTAGTAAGCGTCTGGAATGTTGCACCCGAGTACCAGGGGAGGAAAACTGAGACATATTTGAACACGTCTCCCGTTCACATGGTTGATCATACTTGGGTTCCACATGCATGTTTTAGCTGAAGGAGGAATACCTTAAACCTGGAGAGTTGAAACCCGTGGAATGGGTACCATGCAATATGACTTCAAAGGGTCTTCATTTGCTCACCGAACCTCTCCAATCCTATCACTGCTGCGTTTATGCCCCTGTACACATGCTTGATTCTCTTTCAGAGACATAGCAATCCATAGGTATTAAGATATTTACTAGTCAGGTACATTCTTAGGCGTTTAATATGCGGTGTTGAGTCCATTTCGTTGAGCAAGGACTAGCTCTTGTCTATTCCATATTTGGCTTAAGGAACTTTATCTGTGCTCATTTCAATCTCTGGTTTTATGCAGCACCCCAACTCACCTTTCCCCTTAAGCAAGCATAAGTTGGTTTTCTAAATTTGAGACCCTGTTCTGTTCTGTAATTCAGTTCCTGTGTAGCGAAGTTTACATTCCGTGTATTACTGATATCTTATGATGTTTCTTTTTCTGTGTGACTTATTTCAGTTAGAATCATCATACCTGAATCCACTCATTGTGCTGCTAAGGGCCTGATGACATAGATTTCATTGCTGAGTGATACTGCTTTGTAAGTAAATGCCACAACTTCTTTATCCATTTTTCACTTTCTGCGATGTTGAACTTGTACTGTAAACGAGGTTCTTGTAAACAGAGCCGTCCCAAACTTTGGGGTGGCTGTGTCTTTTTGATTTTAATTTCCCTAAGCTATAGGACCATAAGTGGAAGTGCCCTAGGCTCTGTTACTTTGTTTTTTCGATGTTTAAGGAAACACCATACACTTCTCCCGAGTGTCTGTTGGCAATTTACATCCCGCCCATCAGCAAAACAAGGCTCCCAGTTCTCCATGGCCTGTCCTGCCTTTCTGGATTTTACACTTTTTTCAGATGGCCCTTTTGACCGGGGGGAAGTGAGACTTCATTGTAGTGCAGATTTCCTTTGAAAGCTTGCTTGGTTGGCCAAAAAGGGCGTATGCGTTTTTTCCTGATTATATTCAGGAAAAAACGCATACGCCCTTTTTGGCCAAGTGCATCATTGTGGACGTTCTGCCTCTTTTCCTATGCTTTCAATGCAATTCCAGTCTACCTCCTGAAATCGGTTTCCTGCAATTCTGCCCCGCTTTCAAGTCCTCTTGGCAGCCTTACTTCAGTCTATTTTTGGACGATAGCTGTCATTTAAAACTCTGCAGGTTTGTGAGTTACAGTGCCCCTGAGCTCCTTTCTTCAACTCGATTTCTTGTGAGCTGGCTGCAACACCGCTGGATGGCTTCAGGCCCTAATCTGGTTCCGGCACGGCACGCTGAGCCTTTGGTTATTTCCTCTTTCTGGTGGGAAATGAGAGTTAAATTTGCCCGTCCAGACACCTCCAGCTAGTCTCTCATTGGTTCTCCCTATTCCTGTTCATCTTCCGCAGAAATTGCAAACGGGGCCAAACAGGAGGTTAAAGGCGCTGACTCTCCAAGTGGGGAGAGTGTTAGTAAAGCGTCTGGAATGTTGCACCCGAGTACCAGGGGAGGAAAACTGAGACATATTTGAACATGTCTCCCGTTCACACGGTTGATCATACTCTGGGTTCCACATGCATGTTTTAGCTGAAGGAAGAATACCTTAAACCTGGAGAGTTGAGACCCGTGTAATGGGTACCATGCAATATCACTTCAAAGGGTCTTCATTTGCTCACCGAACCTCTCCTATCCTATCACTGCTGCGTTTATGCCCCTGTACACACGCTTGATTCTCTTTTGGAGACATAGCAATCCATAGGTTTTACGATACTTACTAGTCAGGTACATTCTTAGGCGTTTAATATGGGGTATTGAGTCCATTTCGTTGAGCAAGGAGTAGCTCTTGTCTATTCCATATTTGGCTTAAGGAACTTTATCTGTGCTCATTTCAATCTCTGGTTTTATGCAGCACCCCAACTCACCTTCCCCCTTAAGCAAGCATAAGTTGGTTTTCTAAACTTGAGACACTGTTCTGTTTTGTAATTCAGTTCATGTGTAGCCAAGTTCACATTCTGTGTATTAGTGATACCTTATGATGTTTCTTTTCTGTGTGACTTATTTCAGTTCGAATCATCATACCTGAATCGACTCATTATGCTGCTACGGGCCTGATGACATAGATTTCATTGCTGAGTGATATTGCATTGTACGTAAGTACCACAAGTTCTTTATCCATTTTTCACTTTCTGCGATATTGAACTTGTACTGTAAACGAGGTTCTTGTAAACAGAGCCGTCCCAAACTTTGGGGTGGCTGTGTCTTTTTGATTTTAATTTCCCTAAGCTATAGGACCATAAGTGGAAGTGCCCTAGGTTCTGTTGCTTTGTTTTTTAGATGTTTCAGGAAACACCATACACTTCTCCAGAGTGGCTGTTGGCAATTTACATCCCGCCCATCAGCATAAGAAGGCTCCCAGTTCTCCATGGCCTGTCGTGCCTTTATGGATTTTACACTTGTTTCAGATGGCCCTTTTGACCAGGTGGAAATGAGACTTCATTGTAGTGCAGATTTCCTTTGCAAGCTTGCTTGGTTGGCCAAAAAGTGCGTATGCGTTTTTTCCTGAATATATTCAGGAAAAAACGCATACGCCCTTTTTGGCCAAGTGCATCATTGTCGAGTTTCTGACTCTCTTCATATGCTTTCAATGCAATTCCAGTCTACCTCCTGAAATCAGTTTCCTGCAATTCTGCCTTGCTTTCAATGCCTCTTCATAGCCTTACCTCAATATATTTTTTAAAAATAGTTGGCGTTTATAACTCTGCAGGTTTTTGAATTGCAGTGGCCCTTAGCTCCATTTTTTAGCTCTTATTTTTGTGGTATTGCCCCATAACCGCAGGATTCCTTGAAGCCCTATTTTTCTTCTGGGGCACCTGCTGTGCCTTTGGTTAATTCTTCTTACTGATGTGATATTAGAGTGACATGTGCCCATTGAAACCGCTACAGCTAGTTTCTCACTGGTTCCCCCTATTCCCATTCATCCTCTGCACTAACTGCAGACTGTGCGATACCAGAACTTAAAGGCATTGACTCCATGTGGGGATGTTGTTAGTAAAGCGGCTGGAATGTCGATCCGGAGCCCCAGGAGAGGAAAAATGAGGTGCGTTTTAGAAACCTTTCCCGATCATATGGTATACCAGTCGCTGGGTTTCCCAAGCATGGTTTAGCTGTAGGAAGATTCCCTTCAACCTGGAGTGTTGGGACCCTTGGACTGAGTAGCATGAAGTATTGCATTAAACTTTCGGCAGTTGCTCACCAAAGCTCACCAATCCTGTCAGCCCCAAGTGTCCAGCCTTATGTCTTATCCAGCTGTGGGTTTATATGTGGTCAATCCAGGTTGCATCACAGCCCCTGAGCGAATTTTGTAAGAATTTTTCTCTCTTTCATTGTTTCAGCGTTTTGTTTTTAAAATTTATTTCTATAATGGGGTTTAGCTCCTTTTCACTGCTGTGTTTGTGCCGCTCTGCACACACTTGATTCCCTTATGGAGATATATCAATACATGGGTTTTAAGATTCTTATTCCTCAGATATATTTCTCTGCGGTGTATAGGGTGTGTTGAGGCCTGTTCATTGAGCAAGGTGTAGATCTTGTCTAATACCTATTTGGTTTATTGAACGGTATCTGTGCTAATTTCAAACTCTGGTTTTATGCATCACCCCACCTCTCCTTTCCCCTTAAGCTGACATAAGTGTGTTTTCTAAATGTGAGACACTGTTCTGTTCTGTAATTCATTTCTTGTGCAGCCATATTTACCCTCCCTCTATAAGTGATATCTTATGATATGTTTCTTTTTCTGTTTGACTTATTTCAAGTAGTATTATCGGACCTAAATCCACTCTTTATCCTTCTACTAGCCTTATTACATTGATTTCATGGTGAAGAGATATTCCATTGTACATAAGTACCACATCTTCTTTATCCATTGTTCTCTTTCCTGGGATATTTAAGGTGTACTGAAGTTGAGGTTCTTGTAAACAGAGTAGCCCTAAACTGTGGTGTGCTTGTGTCTTGTTGATTTTTAGACTTCCCTAGATATACTCCCATGATTGGAAGTGTCCTATGCTCTGTAGCTCTGTTTTTTAGATGATTTAGGAACCACCATACACTTCTCCAGAGTGGCTCTCGGCAGTTCACACACTGCCCATCAGCGTATAAAGGCTCCCTGTTCTCCATGGCCTGTCCTGCATTTCTGGTTTTTACAATTTTTTAGGATGGCCCTTTTGACCGGTGGGAAGTGAGACTTCTTTGTTGTGCACATTTGCATTGCTTGCTTGCTTCGTTGCCCATAAAGTGCGTATGCGTTTTTTCCTGGATATAATCAGGAAAAAACGCATACGCCCTTTTGGGCCAACTGCATCATTGTCGAAATTCTGCCGCTTTTCATGTGCGTTAAAGACGAGTCCAATCTATCTCTTGAAATCTGTTTCTTGCAATTCTGTCTTGCATTCAGATCCTCTTCTTTGCCTTACCTCAACATATTTTTGGACGTTAGTTTTCATTTATAACTCTGCAGGTTTGTGAATTGCAGTGACCCTGAGCTCCATTTTTTAAGTTGCTCTTTTGTGAGCTGGCCTCAAACCCGCAGGATTGCTTCAGGCCCTATTTTGGCTCCGGCGAGGCAGGCTGAGCCTTTCTTTAATTCTTATTCTTAATGGGAAATTAGAGTGATATGTGCCCGTCCAAACCCCTACAACTCTTCTCTCATTGGTTCCCCCTCTTCCCGTTCATCCTCCTCACAATTTGCAAAATGTGTGAAACAGAAGTTTAAATGTGCTGATTCTCCAAGTGGGGAGATTCTAAGTAGTGTGGCTGGAATGGTGAACAGGAGCACCAGGAGAGGATAAATGAGGTGCATTTTAGACACATCTCCCGATCACATGGTGTACAGTCCTCTGGGTTTTCCATGCATGTTTTAGCTGTAGGAAGATCCCTTGAACCTGCAGATTTGGGACCCATTGAATGGGTACCAGGTAGTATTACTTTAAAGGGTGTGCATTTCCTCACCCAACCTCACATTTCTCTTAGCGCAAACAGTTTCCAGCCTTATGTCTCATCCTGCTGTGGGTCTAGATGTGTTCAATCCATGTTGCATCACCGTCCCTGAGGAAAAGTTGTAAGAGGTTTTCTCTGTCTCTCTGTCGTTTATTTTTTTCAATTTATTACTATATTGGTTACAGCTGATTTTCAAAGCTCTGTTTCTTGCTGCTGTACATCCACTTGATTCGCGTACAGAGAGACATCAATAAATTCTTTTTCAGATTCTTACCAGTCGTATATATTCTTTTCCGGTGACTTGAGTGTGCTGAGTGCAGTTCTTTTAGCTACCATGTAGGCCTTGTTGATTATCAGTTTGGTATTTGGAATGGTATCTTTGCTAATTTCAACCTCCTGGATGATGCCTCACCCCTCCCCACCTTTCCCGTTTAGCAGCCTTATGCGTGTTTTCTACATATTTGACTATGTTTTTGTTTTGTAATTTATTTCATGTGTAGCCATTTTGGATTCCACCTTTAAGTGATATCTTATGATATGTGTCTTTTTCTTTTTGAATTCTGTCACTTAGAATGATCATACGTAACTCCTCCGGAGTCGTTACAACTGGCCATATTTCATTGATTTCCAGGCTGAATAATATTCCACTCTACCTAAGTACCACATCTCTATCCATTTTTTCCCTCCAGAGACATTTAAGTTATATCCTAGTCGAGGATCTTTTAAACAGAGAGGGGGTAAACATTGGGGTGCCTGTGTCCTCTCGATTTTTGTTTTTCCCAAGATATACGCCCATGAGTGCAAGTGCCCTATGCTCTGTAGCTCATTTTTTAGATGCTTTAGTAAACACAATACACTTCTCCAGAATGGCCGTTGGCAATATACATTTCCACTATAAGTCTCACAGGGCTCCCTCTTCTCGTTGCCCTGTCCTGCATTTCTGTTGTTTACGCTTTATGAGGATGGCTCTTCTGACTGATGCGAAGTGATATCTTTTGTAGTATTGACTTCCAGTGCCCACCTGTTTGGTTGGCTAAAAAAGTGTATGCCCTTTTCTTGAATATATACAGAAAAGAACGCATACACCCTTTTTGGCCAACTGCAATGTTGGCAATGTTGGCAATGTTCAGCTCCTTTTCTTGTGCTTAATGGCGAGTCCTTTCTACCTCCTCAAATCCCTTTCCTGCCATTCTCCCTTGCTTACAAGTCCTTTTCTCTGACTTTCCTCAAGACATTTTTCAGTGATGGATATTTTCAACTCTGCAGTTTTGTGAATTTTACTGCCCCTGAGTTCCATTGTTCAACTCGTGTTTATGGGAACTGGCCACAAAGCAGCGGGATTTCCTCAAGCCCTATACTGTTTCCATGGGCAACCCTAGCCTTTGGTCAATTCGTCTTCCTGATTGGAAATTAGAGTGACATGTGCCTGTCTGAACACCTAGGACTTGTCTCTCATTGTTCCTCATCCTTCCGCTTCATCCTCTGGACAAATTCCAAACTGTACGCAACAGGATGTTGACAGTGCTGACATCTCCAAGTGGGGAGACTGTTAGTAAAGACGCTGGAGGGGTGAACCCGAGCACCAGGAGATGAGGAGATGAGATGCCTTTTCCAAACTCTTCCCGATCAGACGGTATACCATCCTCTGGGTGTGACAGACATGTTTTAGCAGTAGGAAGAGTCCCATTCATGTAAGGAGAACACCAGGGCTTTTTCAAAATCAGTGTCTCCCCGAAACCCAAACTGGGGAAGTTTTTAAGCTACGGCTACACATATGTTCATTAAGGGCCTTGGGAAGTAGGCAGAGTCCAAACTTTAGATGATTGAAGTCTTCAGGGTCAGAAGCACTCACCACCAGCTTCCCTTAGGCTACACTTTAACTGTCATTGATAGATGATGTCAATAAAAATATCTATTCTTTTTCAGATTATTTCCCCTTATAGGTTATTGCAAAATGTTGAGTGTAGTTCCCTGTGCTATACAGTAGTTCCTTGTTGATGATCTATTTTATACATAGCAGTGTGTATGTGTTCATTCCAAACTGTTAATTTATCCCTCCTCCCACCTTTCCCCTTTGGTAATAATAAATTATAAGATTTTATACTTCTCAGAAATGGGGGAGCTGAAAGAGAGGTATCATTTTCAATGGAAAAGCATTTAAAACAAGATTGAAGGTTTAACCAAGATTATTAGCTGTACATCCTTGGAAAGAAATCACTTCGTTTCTCTAATATTGACCTGACAAATAAGACAAACCTTTTCACTGAACTTGCTTATAAAAAGTGATGGAAATATCAAATGGAAGTGTTAAAAACATCTTATTTTACCCGAGCCTTATACACTGTTCTATGTTAACTACAGTTTGGCTCACACATCTGTTCATTGAGTTTACAATAGTCTCAATTTCTGTTACTGATCCTCCAGAGTGGACCCCAACAAGTGTCCCCCTGCCCAGTGTCATTGGGGCCAACAGATCGAGACTGAGTTTGGTTCACAAGCAAAGGAAACTTTATATTTTGATCAGAGAATGGAGAGGTGAGAGCATGCACTACCCCGTGGGCTGTGGGCTGGGCTGCTGTGTAGAGATCCTGTCAGAGTCAGTGGGAGGGAGGGAGGCGGCGGAGCTCTCGAGGGCCGGGTTGGCTGTAGCTCAGGCTCTATATCGTGGAGTCTGCACTGGGCCCCAGGAGCTGAGGTGTCGACCCAGCCATTCTGCACTAGGAAATCTGGTCTGAAGTGCCGGGTGTGGAACCTCTGCATGCGGGACCCTAGGAGCACGTGAAATTAGACAAAGCACAAAGGATAAAAAAGGTTAGACTTGACTTTATTGCCCAGATTCTATTTTTATCTCCCAGGGATTTTTAATGGGCTTTGCTGGGGACAAACCCCTCCTCTGCCTTTTGTCCCGTTCCTCATTCTTGGAGTGCTGAGGGTGCAGACCCTTCTTCTGTAACTGCTGAGTGCTGAGTTGGGAGCCCTCATACCCTGGGGCGAGGGTCAGAGCTTCTCCCCAGCAGCCTCCCGGTGACGTTGATTGTCCCCAGGACCCCTGCCTCCCTGCTCGTCCACCTGAGCACCAGCATTGGAAGTGTTATAGATTCTAATGACCTTTAAGGGTCCAGGAAAGAGATGTGCAGAGACGCTGTGGGGGCCGGTTTCACCCCGCCCCACATTTGTTCGGCCACCTTAGGCTGACCGTCTCTGCCAGCCTAGATGCTCTGACCAGTAGTCTGCGCTTTCTTCAGTTAGGCCCCTGAATTAACGTACAAACAGCACCAGGTGTCAGAGCCCTGCCCGCTCAACTCCCAGACAGTCCAGGGTCAGTGGTGACCAAGGACCATGATGGCTACTGAGTCAACAGCCTTTTGAAGTAAACAGGAGTCCAGCCGGTCTTATTGGCCACCATCATCACGGTGTCTGTAGGCTTTTCTATGGTGACAGTGTGGTATACTGTTCCCCCGCCAAGATTATTAGCTCCCCTCTGGGTGCAGTAAGTCCTGCAAGCAGTAGTCTACTCTTTTGGGACACACTCTTGTTGTTTTATGAGAGAAACTCCAGGTCAAGTGATGTTCACACGAGTCGTCATGGTGCCCTGTTGCCCCCGGTTATCTCTCTGGATGTTGGAGTTGGAGGGTCTCCTCACTCGAGGTCGGTGTGCCCACGGAGCGAACCCTGCAACTTCAGGGCATGGTTGGTGGTTAGGATCACCACGTGGGGTCCTTTTCCCTTAGGAGGGAGGTGGCCTTTTGGGCTGCTGATTTCCAGGTTTTTAGATACCGCCAGTATCTTGGCCAGATGTGGCAGTGGGCCAAGCCCCTTAGTGACCGTAGTTTATCCTACCTGGATGGCATTCTTGCATTGTTCCATTTCAAGTGGTCCCAGTTTTTGCACTAATTCTCCAATGGCGATTCACCTTTCACCGGGAATGTAAAGGTCAAAGGGTTTAGCTAAATTAGGGAGTTCCAGGGCAAGGGTCTGAATTGACTGCTCTTTCCATTCTTGAAAGGCCACTTCTGGATTCTATTCAAAAGGATCATCATCTTTTCCTTTCAGTGTTTCATATAGAGGCCCAGCTAGTAGACTGTAGCTAGGGATCCAGAAGCAGCAAACCCTGGCCTCCCCAGGAACCCCTAAGCTGTCTTCTAGTTTTAGAAAGGGGTAAGGCTGAAAATGGTTTCTTCCCTTTCCTGGGATGGGCTTCTCTGACCTTCTGTGAGAATGAAGCCCAGGCAGGTCACCGCAGTCTGTGATATTTGAGCTTTTTCTTGGACAACTTCTATCCTTTATTGGCTTGGTAGTTCAGAGGCCTCCTTAGTAGGGCTGGTGATCAGAATGTCGTCTGCATATTGAAGGAGGGTTTCCTTTTCCAGAGGTAGAACTTTTAGGTCTTTAGCTAAGCTTTCCCCAAAGATGGTGTGGGAATTTTTGCACCCTTGGGGCCAGACGGCCCGGAAGTATTGTTTTAGTTGTATGTTGAGTCCTGCCACTCACAAGCCAAAATTTCTTGTGACTCTGGGACTAATGGAATACAAAAGAAGGCATCATTGAAGACTAATACAGAATACCATGTCCTGGTGGTTGGTAGAATGACCAGCAGGGTGTAGGAATTAGGAGCAACTGGAGGTATATCCTCGGTGGCTTCACTGACTGTCCTGACATCCTTTACCAGGTCCCCAGCAGCCCATGGGGCTCTCGTGGTCAGACCAATCCCAGAATATGGAGCTCACCTGGGCAGGTACCCCACCCCCACCCCAGCCCACGGGGCTCTCGTGGTCAGGCCCCTCCCAGGATACAGAGCTACCCTTGCAGGTACCGTGGCAGGGCTGGGCACACAGGAACCGTGCACATAGCCCTCATTGCAGAGCACCCCCAGCTCACCTGTCGCTCAGAGCTGACACAGAGCACCTCAGAGCAGGACTTGAACTAACAAACAGCAGCTGCGACAGGTCTGTGACCCTGGGCATCACTCCGTGAGGCCTCCCTCCACCTGGTCTTCCAGAGACTTCCACTGCACCCGGGGCACCAGGCCTCTGTCTCCAACCACCACCCACCCCTCCTCTCCCTGACTCCTGGGTTCCTCTCATTAGGAGAGGGTTTTCTTGAAGTTGTCTCCCACTCATGGGCCAGATAAAATGATTAGAAAACAAGCCAAAGCTGCAGCCCCTTGTCTATCCTGACTCTCAGGAGCCCACACCTGTTCCTTGGACCTGGCCGGTTCAGCAAGTTCCATTTTCTGCAACTGTGAGCCCCTGAGGGGTGATGATTGGCTGACCTGGGCAGCCTTACCGTGCCGGCCAGCCCTCCCCAGGTGTGCCTGGGTTGAGATCAATATAAATACCACTCCAGGCAGCAAGAGCCCCTGCAGCCGTGCCTGACGCCATTTTCTCTGCCCTGTCAGCAGTCTCGGGGCTGGGCTGGTGGGAGGGAGTGAGAGGCCACGGCTTTGTGGGTGGCCCAGTGTGAGTGGGGCTCTGCTGGACTTTCTGCAGCAGTTGCCAGGCTGCCACCTGCTAAAGAAGAGGATGTGTCACCCATACCTGCTGCTGGAATTTCTCCCTGGGCAGAGGTGAGGAAGGAAAAAAGCAGTGGGGGCAGGGACAGGACGGGTATCTCAGGCAGGGAAATGGAAATCTTCCAGAAGAGCACCCAGGGCCAGGACCATCCTGGCTGGCCTGCAGGCACCAAGTCGGCCGGCATGCTGTCACTCGTGTGGCTCTATGGCCCTTCCTCTAGGCTTTCAAGTCCTTGTATATATTCAGGTGTTTTACCTGGGACGGGTGGGAATAGTTCAGCAGCAACTGGCCTGGGGCTCAGCTCACGTTTACTCACAGATGCCTCGGCACGGTGCCCCAGCTTTGCAATGAGGACGCTTGTTGCGTGGGGGCTGCTGGCTGAATGGGAGACGATTCCCCACCACTGACCAACTTCAGAATTGTTTACAACTGGAGCAAGTGCCCTGATACGGTTTTCCTCTGTGTAACTGGTGGGTTCTGTGTTTTTTTTCTCTTTTTCGTTTTTGGTTCAAGGTAGATTTTATTCCTCTTTTTTGTATTTACAGATATAAGCATGGAAATAATTTATTCATATAAATACATGTATGTGCAGGGAATAATTGTTTTTTCTGTTTTATTTTTTAAATTTTACTTCTTTTTAATTTTGAATTTTATTTTATATTTTTATACAGCAGGTTCTTATTGGTTATCTATTTTATACATATAAATGTATACATGCCAATCCCAGTCTCTCAACTCCTCCCACCACCACCCCCCCAACAGCTTTCCCCCCTTGTTGTCCATACGTTTGTTGTCTACATCTGTTGCTCTATTTATGCCTTGCAAAATGGTTAATCTGTACAGTTTTTCTAGGTTCCACATATATGCATGAATATACAAGATTTGTTTTTCTCTTTCTGACTTACTTCACTCTGTATGACAGTCTCTAGATCCATCGACGTCTCTACAAATGACCCAATTTCATTCCTTTTCATGGCTGAGTAATATTCCATTTTATATATGTACCACAGCTTTATGCATTCGTCTGTCTGTGGGCATTTAGGTTGCTTCCATTACCTCGATATTGTAAATAGTGATGCAATGAACATTGCGGTGAATGACTCTTTTTGATTTATGGTTTTGTCTGGGTATATGTCCAGGACTGGGATTGCTGTATCATATGGTAATTCTATTGTTAGTTTCTTAAGAAATTCCATATTGTTCTCCATAATGACTGTATCAATTTATATTCCCTACAATAGTGGAAGAGGGTTCCTTTTCTGCACACGCTTTCCAGCATTTTTTGTTTGTAGATTTTCAATGATGCCTATTCTACCAGGTGTGAGGTGATACCTCATTGTTGAATCCATTTCGTTGAGCAAGGGGTAGCTCTTGTCTATTACATATTTGGCTTATGGAACGGTATCTGTGCTAATTTCAAACTCTGCTTTTATGCAGCACCCCAACTCACCTTCCCCCTTAAGCAGGCATAAGTTGGTTTTCTAAACTTGAGACCCTGTTCTGTTTTGTAATTCAGTTCATGTGTAGCCAAGTTCACATTCTGTGTATTAGTGATACCTTATGATGTTTCTTTTTCTGTGTGACTTATTTCACTTAGAATCATCGTGCCTCAATGCACTCATTATGCTGGTACGGGCCTGGTGACATAGATTTCATTGCTGAGTGGTATTCTGTTGTACATAAGTACCACAACTTCTTTATCCATTATTAGCTCTCTGGGATATTTAACTTGTGCCGTAGAAGAGATGTCTGTAAAAAGAGCCATCCCAAATTTTGGGGTTGCTGTGTCTTTTTGATATTAATTTCCCTAAGCTATAGGACCATAAGTGGAAGTGCCCTAGGCTCTGTTGCTTTGTTTTTTAGATGTTTCAGGAAACACCATACACATCTCCCGAGTGTCTGTTGGCAATTTACATCCCGCCCATCAGCATAACAAGGCTCCCAGTTCTCCATGGCCTGTCCTGCCTTTCTGGGTTTTACACTTTTTTCAGATGGCCCTTTTGACCGGGGGGAAGTGAGACTTCATTGTAGTGCAGATTTCCTTTGCAAGCTTGCTTGGTTGGCCAAAAAGGGCGTATGCGTTTTTTCCTGAATATATTCAGGAAAAAACGCATACGCCCTTTTGGCACAGTGCATCATTGTGGACGTTCTGCCTCTTTTCCTATGCTTTCAATGCAATTCCAGTCTACCTCCTGAAATCGGTATCCTGCAATTCTGCCCCGCTTTCAAGTCCTCTTGGCAGCCTTACTTCAGTATATTTTTGGACGATAGCTGTCATTTATAACTATGCAGGTTTGTGAATTACAGAGACCCTGAGCTCCTTTCTTCAACTCGCTTTCTTTTGAGCTGGCCGCAACACCGCAGGATGGCTTCAGGCCCTAATCTGGTTCCGGCACGGCACGCTGAGCCTTTGGTTATTTCCTCTTCCTGGTGGGAAATGAGAGTTAAATTTGCCCGTCCAGACACCTCCAGCTAGTCTCTCATTGGTTCTCCCTATTCCTGTTCATCTTCCGCAGAAATTGCAAACTGGGCCACACAGGAGGTTAAAGGCGCTGACTCTCCAAGTGGGGAGAGTGTTAGTAAAGCGTCTGGAATGTTGCACCCGAGTACCAGGGGAGGAAAACTGAGACATATTTGAACACGTCTCCCGTTCACATGGTTGATCATACTTGGGTTCCACATGCATGTTTTAGCTGAAGGAAGAATACCTTAAACCTGGAGAGTTGAGACCCGTGTAATGGGTACCATGCAATATGACTTCAAAGGGTCTTCATTTGCTCACCGAACCTCTCCAATCCTATCACTGCTGCGTTTATGCCCCTGTACACATGCTTGATTCTCTTTCGGAGACATAGCAATCCATAGGTTTTACGATACTTACTAGTCAGGTACATTCTTAGGCGTTTAATATGCGGTGTTGAGTCCATTTCGTTGAGCAAGGAGTAGCTCTTGTCTATTCCGTATTTGGCTTAAGGAACTTTATCTGTGCTCATTTCAATCTCTGGTTTTATGCAGCACCCCAACTCACCTTTCCCCTTAAGCAAGCATAAGTTGGTTTTCTAAATTTGAGACCCTGTTCTGTTTTGGAATGCAGTTCCTGTGTAGCCAAGTTTACATTCCGTGTATTAGTGATATCTTATGATGTTTCTTTTTCTGTGTGACTTATTTCAGTTAGAATCATCGTACCTGAATCCACTCATTATGCTGCTACAGGCCTGATGACATAGATTTCATTGCTGAGTGATACTGCATTGTACGTAAGTACCACAAGTTCTTTATCCATTTTTCACTTTCTGTGATATTGAACTTGTACGGTAAATGAGGTTCTTGTAAACGGAGGCGTCCCAAACTTTGGGGTGGCTGTGTCTTTTTGATTTTAATTTCCCTAAGCTATAGGACCATAAGTGGAAGTGCCCTAGGCTCTGTTGCTTTGTTTTTTAGATGTTTCAGGAAACACCATACACTTCTCCCGAGTGGTTGTTGGCAATTTACATCCCGCCCATCAGCATAACAAGGCTCCCAGTTCTCCATGGCCTGGCCTGCCTTTCTGGATTTTACACTTTTTTCAGATGGCCCTTTTGACCGGGGGGAAGTGAGACTTCATTGTAGTGCAGATTTCCTTTGCAAGCTTGCTTGGTTGGCCAAAAAGGGCGTATGCGTTTTTTCCTGAATATATTCAGGAAAAAACGCATACGCCCTTTTTGGCCAAGTGCATCATTGTGGACGTTCTGCCTCATTTCCTATGCTTTCAATGCAATTCCAGTCTACCTCCTGAAATCGGTTTCCTGCAATTCTGACCCGCTTTCAAGTCCTCTTGGCAGCCTTACTTCAGTCTATTTTTGGACGATAGCTGTCATTTATAACTCTGCAGGTTTGTGAATTACAGTGCCCCTGAGCTCCTTTCTTCAACTTGCTTTCTTGTGACCTGGCCGCAACACCGCAGGATGGCTTCAGGCCCTAATCTGGTTCCGGCACGGCACGCTGAGCCTTTGGTTATTTCCTCTTCCTGGTGGGAAATGAGAGTTAAATTTGCCCGTCCAGACACCTCCAGCTAGTCTCTCATTGGTTCTCGCTATTCCTGTTCATCTTCCGCAGAAATTGCAGACTGTGCCAAACAGGAGGTTAAAGGCGCTGACTCTCCAAGTGGGGAGAGTGTTAGTAAAGCGTCTGGAATGTTGCACCCGAGTACCAGGGGAGGAAAACTGAGACATATTTGAACACGTCTCCCGTTCACATGGTTGATCATACTTGGGTTCCACATGCATGTTTTAGCTGAAGGAAGAATACCTTAAACCTGGAGAGTTAAGACCCGTGTAATGGGTACCATGCAATATGACTTCAAAGGGTCTTCATTTGCTCACCGAACCTCTCCAATCCTATCACTGCTGCGTTTATGCCCCTGTACACATGCTTGATTCTCTTTCGTAGACATAGCAATCCATAGGTTTTAAGATACTTACTAGTCAGGTACATTCTTAGGCGTTTAATATGCGGTGTTGAGTCCATTTCGTTGAGCAAGGAGTAGCTCTTGTCTATTCCATATTTGACTTAAGGAACTTTATCTGTGCTCATTTCAATCTCTGGTTTTATGCAGCACCCCAACTCACCTTTACCCTTAAGCAAGCATAAGTTGGTTTTCTAAATTTGAGACCCTGTTCTGTTCTGTAATTCAGTTCCTGTGTAGCCAAGTTTACATTCCGTGTATTACTGATATCTTATGATGTTTCTTTTTCTGTGTGACTTATTTCAGTTAGAATCATCATACCTGAATCCACTCATTGTGCTGCTAAGGGCCTGATGACATAGATTTCATTGCTGAGTGATATTGCTTTGTAAGTAAATACCACAACTTCTTTATCCATTTTTCACTTTCTGCGATGTTGAACTTGTACTGTAAACGATTTTCTTGTAAACAGAGGCGTCCCAAACTTTGGGGTGGCTGTGTCTTTTTGATTTTAATTTCCCTAAGCTATAGGACCATAAGTGGCAGTGCCCTAGGCTCTGTTGCTTTGTTTTTTAGATGTTTCAGGAAACACCATACATTTCTCCCGAGTGTCTGTTGGCAATTTACATCCCGCCCATCAGCATAACAAGGCTGCCAGTTCTCCATGGCCTGTCCTGCCTTTCTGGATTTTACACTTTTTTCAGATGGCCCTTTTGACCGGGGGGAAGTGAGACTTCATTGCAGTGCAGATTTCCTTTGCAAGCTTGCTTGGTTGGCCAAAAAGGGCGTATGCGTTTTTTCCTGAATATATTCAGGAAAAAACGCATACGCCCTTTTTGGCCAAGTGCATCATTGTGGACGTTCTGCCTCTTTTCCTATGCTTTCAATGCAATTTCAGTCTACCTCCTGAAATCGGTTTCCTGCAATTCTGCCCCGCTTTCAAGTCCTCTTGGCAGCCTTACTTCAGTCTATTTTTGGACGATAGCTGTCATTTATAACTCTGCAGGTTTGTGAATTACAGTGCCCCTGAGATCCTTTCTTCAACTCACTTTCTTGTGACCTGGCCGCAACACCGCAGGATGGCTTCAGGCCCTAATCTGGTTCTGGCACGGCACCCTGAGCCTTTGGTTATTTCCTCCTCCTGGTGGGAAATGAGAGTTAAATTTGCCCGTCCAGACACCTCCAGCTAGCCTCTCATTGGTTCTCGCTATTCCTGTTCATCTTCCGCAGAAATTGCAAACTGGGCCAAACAGGAGGTTAAAGGGACTGACTCTCCAAGTGGGGAGAGTGTTAGTAAAGCGTCTGGAATGTTGCACCCGAGTACCAGGGGAGGAAAACTGAGACATATTTGAACACGTCTCCCGATCACATGGTTGATCATACTCTAGGTTCCACATGCATGTTTTAGCTGAAGGAAGAATACCTTAAACCTGGGTAGTTGAAACCCGTGGAATGGGTACCATGCAATATGACTTCAAAGGGTCTTCATTTGCTCACCAAACCTCTCCAATCCTATCACTGCTGCGTTTATGCCCCTGTACACACGCTTGATTCTCTTTCGGAGACATAGCAATCCATAGGTTTTAAGATACTTACTAGTCAGGTACATTCTTAGGCCTTTAATATGCGGTGTTGAGTCCATTTCGTTGAGCAAGGAGTAGCTCTTGTCTATTCCGTATTTGGCTTAAGGAACTTTATCTGTGCTCATTTCAATCTCTGGTTTTATGCAGCACCCCAACTCACCTTTACCCTTAAGCAAGAATAAGTTGGTTTTCTAAATTTGAGACCCTGTTCTGTTCTGTAATTCAGTTCCTGTGTAGCCAAGTTTCCATTCCGTGTATTACTGATATCTTATGATGTTTCTTTTTCTGTGTGACTTATTTCAGTTAGAATCATCATACCTGAATCCACTCATTGTGCTGCTAAGTGCCTGATGACACAGATTTCATTGCTGAGTGATATTGCTTTGTAAGTAAATACCACAACTTCTTTATCCATTTTTCACTTTCTGCGATGTTGAACTTGTACTGTAAACGAGGTTCTTGTAAACAGAGCCGTTCCAAACTTTGGGGTGGCTGTGTCTTTTTGATTTTAATTTCCCTAAGCTATAGGACCATAAGTGGAAGTGCCCTAGGTTCTGTTGCTTTGTTTTTTAGATGTTTCAGGAAACACCATACACTTCTCCCGAGTGGTTTTTGGCAATTTACATCCCGCCCATCAGCATAACAAGGCTCCCAGTTCTCCATGGCCTGTCCTGCCTTTCTGGATTTTACACTTTTTTCAGATGGCCCTTTTGACTGGGGGGAAGTGAGACTTCATTGTAGTGCAGATTTCCTTTGCAAGCTTGCTTGGTTTGCCAAAAAGGGCGTATGCGTTTTTTCCTGAATATATTCAGGAAAAAACGCATACGCCCTTTTCGACCAAGTGCATCATTGTGGACGTTCTGCCTCTTTTCCTATGCTTTCAATGCAATTCCAGTCTACCTCCTGAAATCGGTTTCCTGCAATTCTGCCCCGCTTTCAAGTCCTCTTGGCAGCCTTACTTCAGTCTATTTTTGGACGATAGCTGTCATTTATAACTCTGCAGGTTTGTGAATTACAGTGCCCCTGAGCTCCTTTCTTCAACTCGCTTTCTTTTGAGCTGGCCGCAACACCGCAGGATGGCTTCAGGCCCTAATCTGGTTCCGGTACGGCACGCTGAGCCTTTGGTTATTTCCTCTTCCTGGTGGGAAATGAGAGTTAAATTTGCCCGTCCAGACACCTCCAGCAAGCCTCTCATTGGTTCTCGCTATTCCTGTTCATCTTCCGCAGAAATTGCAAACTGGGCCAAACAGGAGGTTAAAGGGACTGACTCTCCAACTGGGGAGAGTGTTAGTAAAGCGTCTGGAATGTTGCACCCGAGTACCAGGGGAGGAAAACTGAGACATATTTGAACACGTCTCCCGATCACATGGTTGATCATACTCTGGGTTCCACATGCATGTTTTAGCTGAAGGAAGAATACCTAAAACCTGGGTAGTTGAAACCCGTGGAATGGGTACCATGCAATATGACTTCAAAGGGTCTTCATTTGCTCACCGAACCTCTCCAATCCTATCACTGCTGCGTTTATGCCCCTGTACACATGCTTGATTCTCTTTCGGAGACATAGCAATCCATAGGTTTTAAGATACTTACTAGTCAGGTACATTCTTAGGCGTTTAATATGCGGTGTTGAGTCCATTTCGTTGAGCAAGGAGTAGCTCTTGTCTATTCCATATTTGGCTTAAGGAACTTTATCTGTGCTCATTTCAATCTCTGGCTTTATGCAGCACCCCAACTCACCTTTCCCCTTAAGCAAGCATAAGTTGGTTTTCTAAATTTGAGACCCTGTTCTGTTTTGGAATGCAGTTCCTGTGTAGCCAAGTTTACATTCCGTGTATTAGTGATATCTTATGATGTTTCTTTTTCTGTGTGACTTATTTCAGTTAGAATCATCGTACCTGAATCCACTCATTATGCTGCTACGGGCCTGATGACATAGATTTCATTGCTGAGTGATACTGCATTGTACGTAAGTACCACAAGTTCTTTATCCATTTTTCACTTTCTGTGATATTGAACTTGTACGGTAAACGAGGTTCTTGTAAGCGGAGGCGTCCCAAACTTTGGGGTGGCTGTGTCTTTTTGATTTTAATTTCCCTAAGCTATAGGACCATAAGTGGAAGTGCCCTAAGCTCTGTTGCTTTGTTTTTTAGATGTTTCAGGAAACACCATACACTTCTCCCGAGTGGTTGTTGGCAATTTACATCCCGCCCATCAGCATAACAAGGCTCCCAGTTCTCCATGGCCTGTCCTGCCTTTCTGGATTTTACACTTTTTTCAGATGGCCCTTTTGACCGGGGGGAAGTGAGACTTCATTGTAGTGCAGATTTCCTTTGCAAGCTTGCTTGGTTGGCCAAAAAGGGCGTATGCGTTTTTTCCTGAATATATTCAGGAAAAAACGCATACGCCCTTTTTGGCCAAGTGCATCATTGTGGACGTTCTGCCTCTTTTCCTATGCTTTCAATGCAATTCCAGTCTACCTCCTGAAATCGGTTTCCTGCAATTCTGACCCGCTTTCAAGTCCTCTTGGCAGCCTTACTTCAGTCTATTTTTGGACGATAGCTGTCATTTATAACTCTGCAGGTTTGTGAATTACAGTGCCCCTGAGCTCTTTCTTCAACTTGCTTTCTTGTGACCTGGCCGCAACACCGCAGGATGGCTTCAGGCCCTAATCTGGTTCCGGCACGGCACGCTGAGCCTTTGGTTATTTCCTCTTCCTGGTGGGAAATGAGAGTTAAATTTGCCCGTCCAGACACCTCCAGCTAGTCTCTCATTGGTTCTCGCTATTCCTGTTCATCTTCCGCAGAATTTGCAAACTGGGCCAAACAGGAGGTTAAAGGGACTGACTCTCCAAGTGGGGAGAGTGTTAGTAAAGCGTCTGGAATGTTGCACCCGAGTACCAGGGGAGGAAAACTGAGACATATTTGAACACGTTTCCCGTTCACATGGTTGATCATACTTGGGTTCCACATGCATGTTTTAGCTGAAGGAAGAATACCTTAAACCTGGAGAGTTGAGACCCGTGGAATGGGTACCATGCAATATGACTTCAAAGGGTCTTCATTTG
This sequence comes from Delphinus delphis, assembly GCF_949987515.2. Classification (NCBI taxonomy): domain Eukaryota; kingdom Metazoa; phylum Chordata; class Mammalia; order Artiodactyla; family Delphinidae; genus Delphinus; species Delphinus delphis. Next base: position 756,852 of record NW_027192701.1, on the reverse strand, counting down.
CTCACCGAACCTCTCCAATCCTATCACTGCTGCGTTTATGCCCCTGTACACATGCTTGATTCTCTTTTGGAGACATAGCAATCCATAGGTTTTAAGATACTTACAAGTCAGGTACATTCTTAGGCGTTTAATATGCGGTGTTGAGTCCATTTCGTTGAGCAAGGAGTAGCTCTTGTCTATTCCATATTTGACTTAAGGAACTTTATCTGTGCTCATTTCAATCTCTGGTTTTATGCAGCACCCCAACTCACCTTTACCCTTAAGCAAGCATAAGTTGGTTTTCTAAATTTGAGACCCTGTTCTGTTCTGTAATTCAGTTCCTGTGTAGCCAAGCTTACATTCCGTGTATTACTGATATCTTATGATGTTTCTTTTTCTGTGTGACTTATTTCAGTTAGAATCATCATACCTGAATCCACTCATTGTGCTGCTAAGGGCCTGATGACATAGATTTCATTGCTGAGTGATATTGCTTTGTAAGTAAATACCACAACTTCTTTATCCATTTTTCACTTTCTGCGATGTTGAACTTGTACTGTAAACGAGGATCTTGTAAACAGAGCCGTCCCAAACTTTGGGGTGGCTGTGTCTTTTTGATTTTAATTTCCCTAAGCTATAGGACCATAAGTGGCAGTGCCCTAGGCTCTGTTGCTTTGTTTTTTAGATGTTTCAGGAAACACCATACACTTCTCCCGAGTGTCTGTTGGCAATTTACATCCCGCCCATCAGCATAACAAGGCTCCCAGTTCTCCATGGCCTGTCCTGCCTTTCTGGATTTTACACTTTTTTCAGATGGCCCTTTTGACCGGGGGGAAGTGAGACTTCATTGTAGTGCAGATTTCCTTTGCAAGCTTGCTTGGTTGGCCAAAAAGGGCGTATGAGTTTTTTCCTGAATATATTCAGGAAAAAACGCATACGCCCTTTTTGGCCAAGTGCATCATTGTGGACGTCCTGCCTCTTTTCCTATGCTTTCAATGCAATTCCAGTCTACCTCCTGAAATCGGTTTCCTGCAATGCTGCCCCGCTTTCAAGTCCTCTTGGCAGCCTTACTTCAGTCTATTTTTGGACGATAGCTGTCATTTATAACTCTGCAGGTTTGTGAATTACAGTGCCCCTGAGCTCTTTCTTCAACTCGCTTTCTTGTGACCTGGCCGCAACACCGCAGGATGGCTTCAGGCCCTAATCTGGTTCCGGCCCGGCATGCTGAGCCTTTGGTTAATTCCTCTTCCTGGTGGGAAATGAGAGTTAAATTTGCCCGTCCAGACACCTCCAGCTAGCCTCTCATTGGTTCTCGCTATTCCTGTTCATCTTCCGCAGAAATTGCAAACTGGGCCAAACAGGAGGTTAAAGGGACTGACTCTCCAAGTGGGGAGAGTGTTAGTAAAGCGTCTGGAATGTTGCACCCGAGTACCAGGGGAGGAAAACTGAGACATTTTTGAACACATCTCCCGATCACATGGTTGATCATACTCTAGGTTCCACATGCATGTTTTAGCTGAAGGAAGAATACCTTAAACCTGGAGAGTTAAGACCCGTGTAATGGGTACCATGCAATGTGACTTCAAAGTGTCTTCATTTGCTCACCGAACCTCTCCAATCCTATCACTGCTGCGTTTATGCCCCTGTACACATGCTTGATTCTCTTTCGGAGACATAGCAATCCATAGGTTTTAAGATACTTACTAGTCAGGTACATTCTTAGGCGTTTAATATGCGGTGTTGAGTCCATTTTGTTGAGCAAGGAGTAGCTCTTTTCTATTCCATATTTGACTTAAGGAACTTTATCTGTGCTCATTTCAATCTCTGGTTTTATGCAGCACCCCAACTCACCTTTACCCTTAAGCAAGCATAAGTTGGTTTTCTAAATTTGAGACCCTGTTCTGTTCTGTAATTCAGTTCCTGTGTAGCCAAGTTTACATTCCGTGTATTAGTGATATCTTATGATGTTTCTTTTTCTGTGTGACTTATTTCAGTTAGAATCATCATACCTGAATCCACTCATTGTGCTGCTAAGGGCCTGATGACACAGATTTCATTGCTGAGTGATATTGCTTTGTAAGTAAATACCACAACTTCTTTATCCATTTTTCACTTTCTGCGATGTTGAACTTGTACTGTAAACGAGGTTCTTGTAAACAGAGCTTTTCCAAACTTTGGGGTGGCTGTGTCTTTTTTATTTTAAATTCCCTAAGCTATAGGACCATAAGTGGAAGTGCCCTAGGCTCTGTTGCTTTGTTTTTTAGATGTTTCAGGAAACACCATACACTTCTCCCGAGTGGTTGTTGGCAATTTACATCCCGCCCATCAGCATAACAAGGCTCCCAGTTCTCCATGGCCTGTCCTGTCTTTCTGGATTTTACACTTTTTTCAGATGGCCCTTTTGACCGGGGGGAAGTGAGACTTCATTGTAGTGCAGATTTCCTTTGCAAGCTTGCTTGGTTGGCCAAAAAGGGCGTATGCGTTTTTTCCTGAATATATTCAGGAAAAAACGCATACGCCCTTTTTGGCCAAGTGCATCATTGTGGACGTTCTGCCTCTTTTCCTATGCTTTCAATGCAATTCCAGTCTACCTCCTGAAATTGGTTTCCTGCAATTCTGCCCCGCTTTCAAGTCCTCTTGGCAGCCTTACTTCAGTCTATTTTTGGACGATAGCTGTCATTTATAACTCTGCAGGTTTGTGAATTACAGTGCCCCTGAGCTCCTTTCTTCAACTCGCTTTCTTGTGACCTGGCCGCAACACCGCACGATGTCTTCAGGCCCTAATCTGGTTCCGGTGTGGCACGCTGAGCCTTTGGTTATTTCCTCTTCCTGTTGCGAAATGAGAGTTAAATTTGCCCGTCCAGACACCTCCAGCTAGCCTCTCATTGGTTCTCGCTATTCCTGTTCATCTTCCGCAGAAATTGCAAACTGGGCCAAACAGGAGGTTAAAGGGACTGACTCTCCAAGTCGGGAGAGTGTTAGTAAAGCGTCTGGAATGTTGCACCCGAGTACCAGGGTACGAAAACTGAGACATATTTGAACACGTCTCCCGATCACATGGTTGATCATACTCTGGGTTCCACATGCATATTTTAGCTGAAGGAAGAATACCTAAAACCTGGGTAGTTGAAACCCGTGGAATGGGTACCATGCAATATGACTTCAAAGGGTCTTCATTTGCTCACCGAAACTCTCCAATCCTATCACTGCTGCGTTTATGCCCCTGTACACATGCTTGATTCTCTTTCGGAGACATAGCAATCCATAGGTTTTAAGATACTTACTAGTCAGGTACATTCTTAGGCGTTTAATATGCGGTGTTGAGTCCATTTCGTTGAGCAAGGAGTAGCTCTTGTCTATTCCATATTTGGCTTAAGGAACTTTATCTGTGCTCATTTCAATCTCTGGTTTTATGCAGCACCCCAACTCACCTTTCCCCTTAAGCAAGCATAAGTTGGTTTTCTAAATTTGAGACCCTGTTCTGTTTTGGAATGCAGTTCCTGTGTAGCCAAGTTTACATTCCGTGTATTAGTGATATCTTATGATGTTTCTTTTTCTGTGTGACTTATTTCAGTTAGAATCATCGTACCTCAATCCACTCATTATGCTGCTACGGGCCTGATGACATAGATTTCATTGCTGAGTGATACTGCATTGTACGTAAGTACCACAAGTTCTTTATCCATTTTTCACTTTCTGTGATATTGAACTTGTACGGTAAACGAGGTTCTTGTAAACGGACGGGTCCCAAACTTTGGGGTGGCTGTGTCTTTTTGATTTTAATTTCCCTAAGCTATAGGACCATAAGTGGAAGTGCCCTAGGCTCTGTTGCTTTGTTTTTTAGATGTTTCAGGAAACACCATACACTTCTCCCGAGTGGTTGTTGGCAATTTACATCCCGCCCATCAGCATAACAAGGCTCCCAGTTCTCCATGGCCTGTCCTGCCTTTCTGGATTTTACACTTTTTTCAGATGGCCGTTTTGACCGGGGGGAAGTGAGACTTCATTGTAGTGCAGATTTCCTTTGCAAGCTTGCTTGGTTGGCCAAAAAGGGCGTATGCGTTTTTTCCTGAATATATTCAGGAAAAAACGCATACGCCCTTTTTGGCCAAGTGCATCATTGTGGACGTTCTGCCTCTTTTCCTATGCTTTCAATGCAATTCCAGTCTACCTCCTGAAATCGGTTTCCTGCAATTCTGACCCGCTTTCAAGTCCTCTTGGCAGCCTTACTTCAGTCTATTTTTGGACGATAGCTGTCATTTATAACTCTGCAGGTTTGTGAATTACAGTGCCCCTGAGCTCCTTTCTTCAACTTGCTTTCTTGTGACCTGGCCGCAACACCGCAGGATGGCTTCAGGCCCTAATCTGTTTCCGGCACGGCACGCTGAGCCTTTGGTTATTTCCTCTTCCTGGTGGGAAATGAGAGTTAAATTTGCCCGTCCAGACACCTCCAGCTAGTCTCTCATTGGTTCTCGCTATTCCTGTTCATCTTCCGCAGAATTTGCAAACTGGGCCAAACAGGAGGTTAAAGGGACTGACTCTCCAAGTGGGGAGAGTGTTAGTAAAGCGTCTGGAATGTTGCACCCGAGTACCAGGGGAGGAAAACTGAGACATATTTGAACACGTTTCCCGTTCACATGGTTGATCATACTTGGGTTCCACATGCATGTTTTAGCTGAAGGAAGAATACCTTAAACCTGGAGAGTTGAGACCCGTGGAATGGGTACCATGCAATATGACTTCAAAGGGTCTTCATTTGCTCACCGAACCTCTCCAATCCTATCACTGCTGCGTTTATGCCCCTGTACACATGCTTGATTCTCTTTTGGAGACATAGCAATCCATAGGTTTTAAGATACTTACAAGTCAGGTACATTCTTAGGCGTTTAATATGCGGTGTTGAGTCCATTTCGTTGAGCAAGGAGTAGCTCTTGTCTATTCCATATTTGACTTAAGGAACTTTATCTGTGCTCATTTCAATCTCTGGTTTTATGCAGCACCCCAACTCACCTTTACCCTTAAGCAAGCATAAGTTGGTTTTCTAAATTTGAGACCCTGTTCTGTTCTGTAATTCAGTTCCTGTGTAGCCAAGTTTACATTCCGTGTATTACTGATATCTTATGATGTTTCTTTTTCTGTGTGACTTATTTCAGTTAGAATCATCATACCTGAATCCACTCATTGTGCTGCTAAGGGCCTGATGACACAGATTTCATTGCTGAGTGATATTGCTTTGTAAGTAAATACCACAACTTCTTTATCCATTTTTCACTTTCTGCGATGTTGAACTTGTACTGTAAACGAGGTTCTTGTAAACAGAGCTTTTCCAAACTTTGGGGTGGCTGTGTCTTTTTGATTTTAAATTCCCTAAGCTATAGGACCATAAGTGGAAGTGCCCTAGGCTCTGTTGCTTTGTTTTTTAGATGTTTCAGGAAACACCATACACTTCTCCCGAGTGGTTGTTGGCAATTTACATCCCGCCCATCAGCATAACAAGGCTCCCAGTTCTCCATGGCCTGGCCTGCCTTTCTGGATTTTACACTTTTTTCAGATGGCCCTTTTGACCGGGGGGAAGTGAGACTTCATTGTAGTGCAGATTTCCTTTGCAAGCTTGCTTGGTTGGCCAAAAAGGGCGTATGCGTTTTTTCCTGAATATATTCAGGAAAAAACGCATACGCCCTTTTTGGCCAAGTGCATCATTGTGGACGTTCTGCCTCTTTTCCTATGCTTTCAATGCAATTCCAGTCTACCTCCTGAAATCGGTTTCCTGCAATTCTGACCCGCTTTCAAGTCCTCTTGGCAGCCTTACTTCAGTCTATTTTTGGACGATAGCTGTCATTTATAACTCTGCAGGTTTGTGAATTACAGTGCCCCTGAGCTCCTTTCTTCAAATTGCTTTCTTGTGACCTGGCCGCAACACCGCAGGATGGCTTCAGGCCCTAATCTGGTTCCGGCACGGCACGCTGAGCCTTTGGTTATTTCCTCTTCCTGGTGGGAAATGAGAGTTAAATTTGCCCGTCCAGACACCTCCAGCTAGTCTCTCATTGGTTCTCGCTATTCCTGTTCATCTTCCGCAGAAATTGCAAACTGTGCCAAACAGGAGGTTAAAGGCGCTGACTCTCCAAGTGGGGAGAGTGTTAGTAAAGCGTCTGGAATGTTGCACCCGAGTACCAGGGGAGGAAAACTGAGACATATTTGAACACGTCTCCCGTTCACATGGTTGATCATACTTGGGTTCCACATGCATGTTTTAGCTGAAGGAAGAATACCTTAAACCTGGAGAGTTAAGACCCGTGTAATGGGTACCATGCAATATGACTTCAAAGGGTCTTCATTTGCTCACCGAACCTCTCCAATCCTATCACTGCTGCGTTTATGCCCCTGTACACATGCTTGATTCTCTTTCGTAGACATAGCAATCCATAGGTTTTAAGATACTTACTAGTCAGGTACATTCTTAGGCGTTTAATATGCGATGTTGAGTCCATTTCGTTGAGCAAGGAGTAGCTCTTGTCTATTCCATATTTGACTTAAGGAACTTTATCTGTGCTCATTTCAATCTCTGGTTTTATGCAGCACCCCAACTCACCTTTACCCTTAAGCAAGCATAAGTTGGTTTTCTAAATTTGAGACCCTGTTCTGTTCTGTAATTCAGTTCCTGTGTAGCCAAGTTTACATTCCGTGTATTACTGATATCTTATGATGTTTCTTTTTCTGTGTGACTTATTTCAGTTAGAATCATCATACCTGAATCCACTCATTGTGCTGCTAAGGGCCTGATGACATAGATTTCATTGCTGAGTGATATTGCTTTGTAAGTAAATACCACAACTTCTTTATCCATTTTTCACTTTCTGCGATGTTGAACTTGTACTGTAAACGATTTTCTTGTAAACAGAGGCGTCCCAAACTTTGGGGTGGCTGTGTCTTTTTGATTTTAATTTCCCTAAGCTATAGGACCATAAGTGGCAGTGCCCTAGGCTCTGTTGCTTTGTTTTTTAGATGTTTCAGGAAACACCATACATTTCTCCCGAGTGTCTGTTGGCAATTTACATCCCGCCCATCAGCATAACAAGGCTCCCAGTTCTCCATGGCCTGTCCTGCCTTTCTGGATTTTACACTTTTTTCAGATGGCCCTTTTGACCGGGGGGAAGTGAGACTTCATTGTAGTGCAGATTTCCTTTGCAAGCTTGCTTGGTTGGCCAAAAAGGGCGTATGCGTTTTTTCCTGAATATATTCAGGAAAAAACGCATACGCCCTTTTTGGCCAAGTGCATCATTGTGGACGTTCTGCCTCTTTTCCTATGCTTTCAATGCAATTCCAGTCTACCTCCTGAAATTGGTTTCCTGCAATTCTGCCCCGCTTTCAAGTCCTCTTGGCAGCCTTACTTCAGTCTATTTTTGGACGATAGCTGTCATTTATAACTCTGCAGGTTTGTGAATTACAGTGCCCCTGAGCTCCTTTCTTCAACTCGCTTTCTTGTGACCTGGCCGCAACACTGCACGATGTCTTCAGGCCCTAATCTGGTTCCGGTGTGGCACGCTGAGCCTTTGGTTATTTCCTCTTCCTGTTGCGAAATGAGAGTTAAATTTGCCCGTCCAGACACCTCCAGCTAGCCTCTCATTGGTTCTCGCTATTCCTGTTCATCTTCCGCAGAAATTGCAAACTGGGCCAAACAGGAGGTTAAAGGGACTGACTCTCCAAGTCGGGAGAGTGTTAGTAAAGCGTCTGGAATGTTGCACCCGAGTACCAGGGTACGAAAACTGAGACATATTTGAACACGTCTCCCGATCACATGGTTGATCATACTCTGGGTTCCACATGCATATTTTAGCTGAAGGAAGAATACCTAAAACCTGGGTAGTTGAAACCCGTGGAATGGGTACCATGCAATATGACTTCAAAGGGTCTTCATTTGCTCACCGAAACTCTCCAATCCTATCACTGCTGCGTTTATGCCCCTGTACACATGCTTGATTCTCTTTCGGAGACATAGCAATCCATAGGTTTTAAGATACTTACTAGTCAGGTACATTCTTAGGCGTTTAATATGCGGTGTTGAGTCCATTTCGTTGAGCAAGGAGTAGCTCTTGTCTATTCCATATTTGGCTTAAGGAACTTTATCTGTGCTCATTTCAATCTCTGGTTTTATGCAGCACCCCAACTCACCTTTCCCCTTAAGCAAGCATAAGTTGGTTTTCTAAATTTGAGACCCTGTTCTGTTTTGGAATGCAGTTCCTGTGTAGCCAAGTTTACATTCCGTGTATTAGTGATATCTTATGATGTTTCTTTTTCTGTGTGACTTATTTCAGTTAGAATCATCGTACCTCAATCCACTCATTATGCTGCTACGGGCCTGATGACATAGATTTCATTGCTGAGTGATACTGCATTGTACGTAAGTACCACAAGTTCTTTATCCATTTTTCACTTTCTGTGATATTGAACTTGTACGGTAAACGAGGTTCTTGTAAACGGACGGGTCCCAAACTTTGGGGTGGCTGTGTCTTTTTGATTTTAATTTCCCTAAGCTATAGGACCATAAGTGGAAGTGCCCTAGGCTCTGTTGCTTTGTTTTTTAGATGTTTCAGGAAACACCATACACTTCTCCCGAGTGGTTGTTGGCAATTTACATCCCGCCCATCAGCATAACAAGGCTCCCAGTTCTCCATGGCCTGTCCTGCCTTTCTGGATTTTACACTTTTTTCAGATGGCCGTTTTGACCGGGGGGAAGTGAGACTTCATTGTAGTGCAGATTTCCTTTGCAAGCTTGCTTGGTTGGCCAAAAAGGGCGTATGCGTTTTTTCCTGAATATATTCAGGAAAAAACGCATACGCCCTTTTTGGCCAAGTGCATCATTGTGGACGTTCTGCCTCTTTTCCTATGCTTTCAATGCAATTCCAGTCTACCTCCTGAAATCGGTTTCCTGCAATTCTGACCCGCTTTCAAGTCCTCTTGGCAGCCTTACTTCAGTCTATTTTTGGACGATAGCTGTCATTTATAACTCTGCAGGTTTGTGAATTACAGTGCCCCTGAGCTCCTTTCTTCAACTTGCTTTCTTGTGACCTGGCCGCAACACCGCAGGATGGCTTCAGGCCCTAATCTGTTTCCGGCACGGCACGCTGAGCCTTTGGTTATTTCCTCTTCCTGGTGGGAAATGAGAGTTAAATTTGCCCGTCCAGACACCTCCAGCTAGTCTCTCATTGGTTCTCGCTATTCCTGTTCATCTTCCGCAGAATTTGCAAACTGGGCCAAACAGGAGGTTAAAGGGACTGACTCTCCAAGTGGGGAGAGTGTTAGTAAAGCGTCTGGAATGTTGCACCCGAGTACCAGGGGAGGAAAACTGAGACATATTTGAACACGTTTCCCGTTCACATGGTTGATCATACTTGGGTTCCACATGCATGTTTTAGCTGAAGGAAGAATACCTTAAACCTGGAGAGTTGAGACCCGTGGAATGGGTACCATGCAATATGACTTCAAAGGGTCTTCATTTGCTCACCGAACCTCTCCAATCCTATCACTGCTGCGTTTATGCCCCTGTACACATGCTTGATTCTCTTTTGGAGACATAGCAATCCATAGGTTTTAAGATACTTACAAGTCAGGTACATTCTTAGGCGTTTAATATGCGGTGTTGAGTCCATTTCGTTGAGCAAGGAGTAGCTCTTGTCTATTCCATATTTGACTTAAGGAACTTTATCTGTGCTCATTTCAATCTCTGGTTTTATGCAGCACCCCAACTCACCTTTACCCTTAAGCAAGCATAAGTTGGTTTTCTAAATTTGAGACCCTGTTCTGTTCTGTAATTCAGTTCCTGTGTAGCCAAGTTTACATTCCGTGTATTACTGATATCTTATGATGTTTCTTTTTCTGTGTGACTTATTTCAGTTAGAATCATCATACCTGAATCCACTCATTGTGCTGCTAAGGGCCTGATGACACAGATTTCATTGCTGAGTGATATTGCTTTGTAAGTAAATACCACAACTTCTTTATCCATTTTTCACTTTCTGCGATGTTGAACTTGTACTGTAAACGAGGTTCTTGTAAACAGAGCTTTTCCAAACTTTGGGGTGGCTGTGTCTTTTTGATTTTAAATTCCCTAAGCTATAGGACCATAAGTGGAAGTGCCCTAGGCTCTGTTGCTTTGTTTTTTAGATGTTTCAGGAAACACCATACACTTCTCCCGAGTGGTTGTTGGCAATTTACATCCCGCCCATCAGCATAACAAGGCTCCCAGTTCTCCATGGCCTGTCCTGTCTTTCTGGATTTTACACTTTTTTCAGATGGCCCTTTTGACCGGGGGGAAGTGAGACTTCATTGTAGTGCAGATTTCCTTTGCAAGCTTGCTTGGTTGGCCAAAAAGGGCGTATGCGTTTTTTCCTGAATATATTCAGGAAAAAACGCATATGCCCTTTTTGGCCAAGTGCATCATTGTGGACGTTCTGCCTCTTTTCCTATGCTTTCAATGCAATTCCAGTCTACCTCCTGAAATTGGTTTCCTGCAATTCTGCCCCGCTTTCAAGTCCTCTTGGCAGCCTTACTTCAGTCTATTTTTGGACGATAGCTGTCATTTATAACTCTGCAGGTTTGTGAATTACAGTGCCCCTGAGCTCCTTTCTTCAACTCGCTTTCTTGTGACCTGGCCGCAACACCGCAGGATGGCTTCAGGCCCTAATCTGGTTCCGGCCCGGCATGCTGAGCCTTTGGTTAATTCCTCTTCCTGGTGGGAAATGAGAGTTAAATTTGCCCGTCCAGACACCTCCAGCTAGCCTCTCATTGGTTCTCGCTATTCCTGTTCATCTTCCGCAGAAATTGCAAACTGGGCCAAACAGGAGGTTAAAGGGACTGACTCTCCAAGTGGGGAGAGTGTTAGTAAAGCGTCTGGAATGTTGCACCCGAGTACCAGGGTACGAAAACTGAGACATATTTGAACACGTCTCCCGATCACATGGTTGATCATACTCTGGGTTCCACATGCATGTTTTAGCTGAAGGAAGAATACCTAAAACCTGGGTAGTTGAAACCCGTGGAATGGGTACCATGCAATATGACTTTAAAGGGTCTTCATTTGCTCACCGAACCTCTCCAATCCTATCACTGCTGCGTTTATGCCCCTGTACACATGCTTGATTCTCTTTCGGAGACATAGCAATCCATAGGTTTTAAGATACTTACTAGTCAGGTACATTCTTAGGCGTTTAATATGGGGTGTTGAGTCCATTTCGTTGAGCAAGGAGTAGCTCTTGTCTATTCCATATTTGGCTTAAGGAACTTTATCTGTGCTCATTTCAATCTCTGGTTTTATGCAGCACCCCAACTCACCTTTACCCTTAAGCAAGCATAAGTTGGTTTTCTAAATTTGAGACCCTGTTCTGTTCTGTAATTCAGTTCCTGTGTAGCCAAGTTTACATTCCGTGTATTACTGATATCTTATGATGTTTCTTTTTCTGTGTGACTTATTTCAGTTAGAATCATCATACCTGAATCCACTCATTGTGCTGCTAAGGGCCTGATGACACAGATTTCATTGCTGAGTGATATTGCTTTGTAAGTAAATACCACAACTTCTTTATCCATTTTTCACTTTCTGCGATGTTGAACTTGTACTGTAAACGAAGTTCTTGTAAACAGAGCCGTTCCAAACTTTGGGGTGGCTGTGTCTTTTTGATTTTAATTTCCCTAAGCTATATGACCATAAGTGGAAGTGCTCTAGGTTCTGTTGCTTTGTTTTTTAGATGTTTCAGGAAACACCATACACTTCTCCCGAGTGGTTGTTGGCAATTTACATCCCGCCCATCAGCATAACAAGGCTCCCATTTCTCCATGGCCTGTCCTGCCTTTCTGGATTTTACACTTTTTTCAGATGGCCCTTTTGACCGGGGGGAAGTGAGACTTCATTGTAGTGCAGATTTCCTTTGCAAGCTTGCTTGGTTGGCCAAAAAGGGCGTATGCGTTTTTTCCTGAATATATTCAGGAAAAAACGCATACGCCCTTTTTGGCCAAGTGCATCATTGTGGACGTTCTGCCTCTTTTCCTATGCTTTCCATACAATTCCAGTCTACCTCCTGAAATCGGTTTCCTGCAATTCTGCCCCGCTTTCAAGTCCTCTTGGAAGCCTTACTTCAGTCTATTTTTGGACGATAGCTGTCATTTATAACTCTGCAGGTTTGTGAATTACAGTGCCCCTGAGCTCCTTTCTTCAACTCGCTTTCTTGTGACCTGGCCGCAACACCGCAGGATGGCTTCAGGCCCTAATCTGGTTCCGGTACGGCACGCTGAGCCTTTGGTTAATTCCTCTTCCTGGTGGGACATGACAGTTAAATTTGCCCGTCCAGACACCTCCAGCTAGCCTCTCATTGGTTCTCGCTATTCCTGTTCATCTTCCGCAGAAATTGCAAACTGGGCCAAACAGGAGGTTAAAGGGACTGACTCTCCAAGTCGGGAGAGTGTTAGTAAAGTGTCTGGAATGTTGCACCCGAGTACCAGGGTACGAAAACTGAGACATATTTGAACACGTCTCCCGATCACATGGTTGATCATACTCTAGGTTCCACATGCATGTTTTAGCTGAAGGAAGAATACCTTAAACCTGGGTAGTTGAAACCCGTGGAATGGGTACCATGCAATATGACTTTAAAGGGTCTTCATTTGCTCACCGAACCTCTCCAATCCTATCACTGCTGCGTTTATGCCCCTGTACACATGCTTGATTCTCTTTCGGAGACATAGCAATCCATAGGTTTTAAGATACTTACTAGTCAGGTACATTCTTAGGCGTTTAATATGGGGTGTTGAGTCCATTTCGTTGAGCAAGGAGTAGCTCTTGTCTATTCCATATTTGGCTTAAGGAACTTTATCTGTGCTCATTTCAATCTCTGGTTTTATGCAGCACCCGAACTCTCCTTTTCCCTTAAGCAAGAATAAGTTGGTTTTCTAAATTTGAGACCCTGTTCTGTTCTGTAATTCAGTTCCTGTGTAGCCAAGTTTACATTCCGTGTATTACTGATATCTTATGATGTTTCTTTTTCTGTGTGACTTATTTCAGTTAGAATCATCATACCTGAATCCACTCATTGTGCTGCTAAGGGCCTGATGACACAGATTTCATTGCTGAGTGATATTGCTTTGTAAGTAAATACCACAACTTCTTTATCCATTTTTCACTTTCTGCGATGTTGAACTTGTACTGTAAACGAGATTCTTGTAAACAGAGCCTTTCCAAACTTTGGGGTGGCTGTGTCTTTTTGATTTTAAATTCCCTAAGCTATAGGACCATAAGTGGAAGTGCCCTAGGCTCTGTTGCTTTGTTTTTTAGATGTTTCAGGAAACACCATACACTTCTCCCGAGTGGTTGTTGGCAATTTACATCCCGCCCATCAGCATAACAAGGCTCCCAGTTCTCCATGGCCTGTCCTGCCTTTCTGGAGTTTACACTTTTTTCAGATGGCCCTTTTGACCGGGGGGAAGTGAGACTTCATTGTAGTGCAGATTTCCTTTGCAAGCTTGCTTGGTTGGCCAAAAAGGGCGTATGCGTTTTTCCTGAATATATTCAGGAAAAAACGCATACGCCCTTTTTGGCCAAGTGCATCATTGTGGACGTTCTGCCTCTTTTCCTATGCTTTCAATGCAATTCCAGTCTACCTCCTGAAATCGGTTTCCTGCAATGCTGCCCCGCTTTCAAGTCCTCTTAGCAGCCTTACTTCAGTCTATTTTTGGACGATAGCTGTCATTTATAACTCTGCAGGTTTGTGAATTACAGTGCCCCTGAGCTCCTTTCTTCAACTTGCTTTCTTGTGACCTGGCCGCAACACCGCAGGATGGCTTCAGGCCCTAATCTGGTTCCGGTACGGCACGCTGAGCCTTTGGTTATTTCCTCTTCCTGGTGGGAAATGAGAGTTAAATTTGCCCGTCCAGACACCTCCAGCTAGTCTCTCATTGGTTCTCGCTATTCCTGTTCATCTTCCGCAGAAATTGCAAACTGGGCCAAACAGGAGGTTAAAGGGACTGACTCTCCAAGTCGGGAGAGTGTTAGTAAAGCGTCTGGAATGTTGCACCCGAGTACCAGGGGAGGAAAACTGAGACATATTTGAACACGTCTCCCGTTCACATGGTTGATCATACTCTGGGTTCCACATGCATGTTTTAGCTGAAGGAAGAATACCTTAAACCTGGAGAGTTGAGACCCGTGTAATGGGTACCATGCAATATGACTTCAAAGGGTCTTCATTTGCTCACCGAACCTCTCCAATCTTATCACTGCTGCGTTTATGCCCCTGTACACACGCTTGATTCTCTTTTGGAGACATAGCAATCCATAGGTTTTAAGATACTTACTAGTCAGGTACATTCTTAGGCGTTTAATATGGGGTTTTGAGTCCATTTCGTTGAGCAAGGAGTAGCTCTTGTCTATTCCATATTTGGCTTAAGGAACTTTATCTGTGCTCATTTCAATCTCTGGTTTTATGCAGCACCCCAACTCACCTTTCCCCTTAAGCAAGCATAAGTTGGTTTTCTAAATTTGAGACCCTGTTCTGTTTTGGAATGCAGTTCCTGTGTAGCCAAGTTTACATTCCGTGTATTAATGATATCTTATGATGTTTCTTTTTCTGTGTGACTTATTTCAGTTAGAATCATCGTACCTGAATCCACTCATTATGCTGCTACGGGCCTGATGACATAGATTTCATTGCTGAGTGATACTGCATTGTACGTAAGTACCACAAGTTCTTTATCCATTTTTCACTTTCTGTGATATTGAACTTGTACGGTAAACGGGGTTCTTGTAAACGGAGGCGTCCCAAACTTTGGGGTGGCTGTGTCTTTTTGATTTTAATTTCCCTAAGCTATAGGACCATAAGTGGAAGTGCCCTAGGCTCTGTTGCTTTGTTTTTTAGATGTTTCAGGAAACACCATACACTTCTCCCGAGTGTCTGTTGGCAATTTACATCCCGCCCATCAGCATAACAAGGCTCCCAGTTCTCCATGGCCTGTCCTGCCTTTCTGGATTTTACACTTTTTTCAGATGGCCCTTTTGACCGGGGGGAGTGAAACTTCATTGTAGTGCAGATTTCCTTTGCAAGCTTGCTTGGTTGGCCAAAAAGGGCGTATGCGTTTTTTCCTGAATATATTCAGGAAAAAACGCATACGCCCTTTTTGGCCAAGTGCATCATTGTGGACGTTCTGCCTCTTTTCCTATGCTTTCAATGCAATTCCAGTCTACCTCCTGAAATCGGTTTCCTGCAATTCTGCCCCGCTTTCAAGTCCTCTTGGCAGCCTTACTTCAGTCTATTTTTGGACGATAGCTGTCATTTATAACTCTGCAGGTTTGTGAATTACAGTGCCCCTGAGCTCCTTTCTTCAACTCGCTTTCTTGTGAGCTGTCCGCAACACCGCAGGATGGCTTCAGGCCCTAATCTGGTTCCGGCACGGCACGCTGAGCCTTTGGTTAATTCCTCTTCCGGGGGGGAAATGAGAGTTAAATTTGCCCGTCCAGACACCTCCAGCTAGTCTCTCATTGGTTCTCGCTATTCCTGTTCATCTTCCGCAGAAATTGCAAACTGGGCCAAACAGGAGGTTAAAGGTGCTGACTCTCCAAGTGGGGAGAGTGTTAGTAAAGCGTCTGGAATGTTGCACCCGAGTACCAGGGTACGAAAACTGAGACATATTTGAACACGTCTCCCGATCACATCGTTGATCATACTCTGGGTTCCACATGCATGTTTTAGCTGAAGGAAGAATACCTAAAACCTGGGTAGTTGAAACCCGTGGAATGGGTACCATGCAATATGACTTCAAAGGGTCTTCATTTGCTCACCGAACCTCTCCAATCCTATCACTGCTGCGTTTATGCCCCTGTACACATGCTTGATTCCCCTTCGGAGACATAGCAATCCATAGGTTTTAAGATACTTACTAGTCAGGTACATTCTTAGGCATTTAATATGCGGTGTTGAGTCCATTTCGTTGAGAAAGGAGTAGCTCTTGTCTATTCCATATTTGGCTTAAGGAACTTTATCTGTGCTCATTTCAATCTCTGGTTTTATGCAGCACCCCAACTCACCTTTACCCTTAAGCAAGCATAAGTTGGTTTTCTAAATTTGAGACCCTGTTCTGTTCTGTAATTCAGTTCCTTTGTAGCCAAGTTTCCATTCCGTGTATTACTGATATCTTATGATGTTTCTTTTTCTGTGTGACTTACTTCAGTTAGAATCATCATACCTGAATCCACTCATTGTGCTGCTACGGGCCTGATGACATAGATTTCATTGCTGAGTGATATTGCTTTGTAAGTGAATACCACAACTTCTTTATCCATTTTTCACTTTCTGCGATGTTGAACTTGTACTGTAAACGAGGTTCTTGTAAACAGAGCCGTTCCAAACTTTGGGGTGGCTGTGTCTTTTTGATTTTAATTTCCCTAACTATAGGACCATAAGTGGAAGTGCCCTAGGCTCTGTTGCTTTGTTTTTTAGATGTTTCAGGAAACACCATACACTTCTCCCTAGTGTCTCTTGGCAATTTACATCCCGCCCATCAGCATAACAAGGCTCCCAGTTCTCAATGGCCTGTTGCCTTTCTGGATTTTACACTTTTTTCAGATGGCCCTTTTGACCGGGGGGAAGTGAGACTTCATTGTAGTGCAGATTTCCTTTGCAAGCTTGCTTGGTTGGCCAAAAAGGGCATATGCGTTTTTTCCTGAATATATTCAGGAAAAAACGCATATGCCCTTTTTGGCCAAGTGCATCATTGTGGACGTTCTGCCTCTTTTCCTATGCTTTCAATGCAATTCCAGTCTACCTCCTGAAATCGGTTTCCTGCAATTCTGCCCCGCTTTCAAGTCCTCTTGGCAGCCTTACTTCAGTCTATTTTTGGACGATAGCTGTCATTTATAACTCTGCAGGTTTGTGAATTACAGTGCCCCTGAGCTCCTTTCTTCAACTCGCTTTCTTTTGAGCTGGCCGCAACACCGCAGGATGGCTTCAGGCCCTAATCTGGTTCCGGTACGGCACGCTGAGCCTTTGGTTATTTCCTCTTCCTGGTGGGAAATGAGAGTTAAATTTGCCCGTCCAGACACCTCCAGCTAGCCTCTCATTGGTTCTCGCTATTCCTGTTCATCTTCCGCAGAAATTGCAAACTGGGCCAAACAGGAGGTTAAAGGGACTGACTCTCCAAGTCGGGAGAGTGTTAGTAAAGCGTCTGGAATGTTGCACCCGAGTACCAGGGGAGGAAAACTGAGACATATTTGAACACGTCTCCCGTTCACATGGTTGATCATACTCTGGGTTCCACATGCATGTTTTAGCTGAAGGAAGAATACCTTAAACCTGGAGAGTTGAGACCCGTGTAATGGGTACCATGCAATATGACTTCAAAGGGTCTTCATTTGCTCACCGAACCTCTCCAATCCTATCACTGCTGCGTTTATGCCCCTGTACACACGCTTGATTCTCTTTTGGAGACATAGCAATCCATAGGTTTTAAGATACTTACTAGTCAGGTACATTCTTAGGCGTTTAATATGGGGTTTTGAGTCCATTTCGTTGAGCAAGGAGTAGCTCTTGTCTATTCCATATTTGGCTTAAGGAACTTTATCTGTGCTCATTTCAATCTCTGGCTTTATGCAGCACCCCAACTCACCTTTCCCCTTAAGCAAGCATAAGTTGGTTTTCTAAATTTGAGACCCTGTTCTGTTCTGTAATTCAGTTCCTGTGTAGCCAAGTTTACATTCCGTGTATTAGTGATATCTTATGATGTTTCTTTTTCTGTGTGACTTATTTCAGTTAGAATCATCGTACCTGAATCCACTCATTATGCTGCTACGGGCCTGATGACATAGATTTCATTGCTGAGTGATACTGCATTGTACGTAAGTACCACAAGTTCTTTATCCATTTTTCACTTTCTGTGATATTGAACTTGTACGGTAAACGGGGTTCTTGTAAACGGAGGCGTCCCAAACTTTGGGGTGGCTGTGTCTTTTTGATTTTAATTTCCCTAAGCTATAGGACCATAAGTGGAAGTGCCCTAGGCTCTGTTGCTTTGTTTTTTAGATGTTTCAGGAAACACCATACACTTCTCCCGAGTGTCTGTTGGCAATTTACATCCCGCCCATCAGCATAACAAGGCTCCCAGTTCTCCATGGCCTGTCCTGCCTTTCTGGATTTTACACTTTTTTCAGATGGCCCTTTTGACCGGGGGGAAGTGAAACTTCATTGTAGTGCAGATTTCCTTTGCAAGCTTGCTTGGTTGGCCAAAAAGGGCGTATGCGTTTTTTCCTGAATATATTCAGGAAAAAACGCATACGCCCTTTTTGGCCAAGTGCATCATTGTGGACGTTCTGCCTCTTTTCCTATGCTTTCAATGCAATTCCAGTCTACCTCCTGAAATCGGTTTCCTGCAATTCTGCCCCGCTTTCAAGTCCTCTTGGCAGCCTTACTTCAGTCTATTTTTGGACGATAGCTGTCATTTATAACTCTGCAGGTTTGTGAATTACAGTGCCCCTGAGCTCCTTTCTTCAACTCGCTTTCTTGTGAGCTGGCCGCAACACCGCAGGATGGCTTCAGGCCCTAATCTTGTTCCGGCCCGGCATGCTGAGCCTTTGGTTAATTCCTCTTCCTGGTGCGAAATGAGAGTTAAATTTGCCCGTCCAGACACCTCCAGCTAGCCTCTCATTGGTTCTCGCTATTCCTGTTCATCTTCCGCAGAAATTACAAACTGGGCCAAACAGGAGGTTAAAGGGACTGACTCTCCAAGTAGGGAGAGTGTTAGTAAAGCGTCTGGAATGTTGCACCCGAGTACCAGGGGAGGAAAACTGAGACATATTTGAACACGTCTCCCGTTCACATGGTTGATCATACTCTGGGTTCCACATGCATGTTTAGCTGAAGGAAGAATACCTTAAACCTGGAGAGTTGAGACCCGTGTAATGGGTACCATGCAATATGACTTCAAAGGGTCTTCATTTGCTCACCGAACCTCTCCAATCCTATCACTGCTGCGTTTATGCCCCTGTACACACGCTTGATTCTCTTTTGGAGACATAGCAATCCATAGGTTTTAAGATACTTACTAGTCAGGTACATTCTTAGGCATTTAATATGGGGTTTTGAGTCCATTTCGTTGAGCAAGGAGTAGCTCTTGTCTATTCCATATTTGGCTTAAGGAACTTTATCTGTGCTCATTTCAATCTCTGGTTTTATGCAGCACCCCAACTCACCTTTCCCCTTAAGCAAGCATAAGTTGGTTTTCTAAATTTGAGACCCTGTTCTGTTCTGTAATTCAGTTCCTGTGTAGCCAAGTTTCCATTCCGTGTATTATTGATATCTTATGATGTTTCCTTTTCTGTGTGACTTATTTCAGTTAGAATCATCATACCTGAATCCACTCATTGTGCTGCTAAGGGCCTGATGACATAGATTTCATTGCTGAGTGATATTGCTTTGTAAGTAAATACCACAACTTCTTTATCCATTTTTCACTTTCTGCGATGTTGAACTTGTACTGTAAACGAGGTTCTTGTAAACAGAGGCGTCCCAAACTTTGGGGTGGCTGTGTCTTTTTGATTTTAATTTCCCTAAGCTATAGGACCATAAGTGGAAGTGCCCTAGGCTCTGTTGCTTTGTTTTTTAGATGTTTCAGGAAACACCATACACTTCTCCCGAGTGTCTGTTGGCAATTTACATCCCGCCCATCAGCATAACAAGGCTCCCAGTTCTCAATGGCCTGTTGCCTTTCTGGATTTTACACTTTTTTCAGATGGCCCTTTTGACCGGGGGGAAGTGAGACTTCATTGTAGTGCAGATTTCCTTTGCAAGCTTGCTTGGTTGGCCAAAAAGGGCGTATGCGTTTTTTCCTGAATATATTCAGGAAAAAACGCATACGCCCTTTTTGGCCAAGTGCATCATTGTGGACGTTCTGCCTCTTTTCCTATGCTTTCAATGCAATTCCAGTCTACCTCCTGAAATCGGTTTCCTGCAATTCTGCCCCACTTTCAAGTCCTCTTGGCAGCCTTACTTCAGTCTATTTTTGGACGATAGCTGTCATTTATAACTCTGCAGGTTTGTGAATTACAGTGCCCCTGAGCTCCTTTCTTCAACTCGCTTTCTTGTGAGCTGGCCGCAACACCGCAGGATGGCTTCAGGCCCTAATCTTGTTCCGGCCCGGCATGCTGAGCCTTTGGTTAATTCCTCTTCCTGGTGCGAAATGAGAGTTAAATTTGCCCGTCCAGACACCTCCAGCTAGCCTCTCATTGGTTCTCGTTATTCCTGTTCATCTTCCGCAGAAATTGCAAACTGGGCCAAACAGGAGGTTGAAGGGACTGACTCTCCAAGTAGGGAGAGTGTTAGTAAAGCGTCTGGAATGTTGCACCCGAGTACCAGGGGAGGAAACCTGAGACATATTTGAACACGTCTCCCGTTCACATGGTTGATCATACTCTGGGTTCCACATGCATGTTTAGCTGAAGGAAGAATACCTTAAACCTGGAGAGTTGAGACCCGTGGAATGGGTACCATGCAATATGACTTCAAAGGGTCTTCATTTGCTCACCGAACCTCTCCAATCCTATCACTGCTGCGTTTATGCCCCTGTACACACGCTTGATTCTCTTTTGGAGACATAGCAATCCATAGGTTTTAAGATACTTACTAGTCAGGTACATTCTTAGGCGTTTAATATGGGGTTTTGAGTCCATTTCGTTGAGCAAGGAGTAGCTCTTGTCTATTCCATATTTGGCTTAAGGAACTTTATCTGTGCTCATTTCAATCTCTGGTTTTATGCAGCACCCCAACTCACCTTTCCCCTTAAGCAAGCATAAGTTGGTTTTCTAAATTTGAGACCCTGTTCTGTTTTGGAATGCAGTTCCTGTGTAGCCAAGTTTACATTCCGTGTATTAGTGATATCTTATGATGTTTCTTTTTCTGTGTGACTTATTTCAGTTAGAATCATCGTACCTGAATCCACTCATTATGCTGCTACGGGCCTGATGACATAGATTTCATTGCTGAGTGATACTGCATTGTACGTAAGTAGCACAAGTTCTTTATCCATTTTTCACTTTCTGTGATATTGAACTTGTACGGTAAACGGGGTTCTTGTAAACGGAGGCGTCCCAAACTTTGGGGTGGCTGTGTCTTTTTGATTTTAATTTCCCTAAGCTATAGGACCATAAGTGGAAGTGCCCTAGGCTCTGTTGCTTTGTTTTTTAGATGTTTCAGGAAACACCATACACTTCTCCCGAGTGTCTGTTGGCAATTTACATCCCGCCCATCAGCATAACAAGGCTCCCAGTTCTCCATGGCCTGTCCTGCCTTTCTGGATTTTACACTTTTTTCAGATGGCCCTTTTGACCGGGGGGAAGTGAAACTTCATTGTAGTGCAGATTTCCTTTGCAAGCTTGCTTGGTTGGCCAAAAAGGGCGTATGCGTTTTTTCCTGAATATATTCAGGAAAAAACGCATACGCCCTTTTTGGCCAAGTGCATCATTGTGGACGTTCTGCCTCTTTTCCTATGCTTTCAATGCAATTCCAGTCTACCTCCTGAAATCGGTTTCCTGCAATTCTGCCCCGCTTTCAAGTCCTCTTGGCAGCCTTACTTCAGTCTATTTTTGGACGATAGCTGTCATTTATAACTCTGCAGGTTTGTGAATTACAGTGCCCCTGAGCTCCTTTCTTCAACTCGCTTTCTTGTGAGCTGGCCGCAACACCGCAGGATGGCTTCAGGCCCTAATCTTGTTCCGGCCCGGCATGCTGAGCCTTTGGTTAATTCCTCTTCCTGGTGCGAAATGAGAGTTAAATTTGCCCGTCCAGACACCTCCAGCTAGCCTCTCATTGGTTCTCGCTATTCCTGTTCATCTTCCGCAGAAATTACAAACTGGGCCAAACAGGAGGTTAAAGGGACTGACTCTCCAAGTAGGGAGAGTGTTAGTAAAGCGTCTGGAATGTTGCACCCGAGTACCAGGGGAGGAAAACTGAGACATATTTGAACACGTCTCCCGTTCACATGGTTGATCATACTCTGGGTTCCACATGCATGTTTAGCTGAAGGAAGAATACCTTAAACCTGGAGAGTTGAGACCCGTGTAATGGGTACCATGCAATATGACTTCAAAGGGTCTTCATTTGCTCACCGAACCTCTCCAATCCTATCACTGCTGCGTTTATGCCCCTGTACACACGCTTGATTCTCTTTTGGAGACATAGCAATCCATAGGTTTTAAGATACTTACTAGTCAGGTACATTCTTAGGCATTTAATATGGGGTTTTGAGTCCATTTCGTTGAGCAAGGAGTAGCTCTTGTCTATTCCATATTTGGCTTAAGGAACTTTATCTGTGCTCATTTCAATCTCTGGTTTTATGCAGCACCCCAACTCACCTTTCCCCTTAAGCAAGCATAAGTTGGTTTTCTAAATTTGAGACCCTGTTCTGTTTTGGAATGCAGTTCCTGTGTAGCCAAGTTTACATTCCGTGTATTAATGATATCTTATGATGTTTCTTTTTCTGTGTGACTTATTTCAGTTAGAATCATCGTACCTGAATCCACTCATTATGCTGCTACGGGCCTGATGACATAGATTTCATTGCTGAGTGATACTGCATTGTACGTAAGTACCACAAGTTCTTTATCCATTTTTCACTTTATGTGATATTGAACTTGTACGGTAAACGGGGTTCTTGTAAACGGAGGCGTCCCAAACTTTGGGGTGGCTGTGTCTTTTTGATTTTAATTTCCCTAAGCTATAGGACCATAAGTGGAAGTGCCCTAGGCTCTGTTGCTTTGTTTTTTAGATGTTTCAGGAAACACCATACACTTCTCCCGAGTGTCTGTTGGCAATTTACATCCCGCCCATCAGCATAACAAGGCTCCCAGTTCTCCATGGCCTGTCCTGCCTTTCTGGATTTTACACTTTTTTGAGATGGCCCTTTTGACCGGGGGGAAGTGAGACTTCATTGTAGTGCAGATTTCCTTTGCAAGCTTGCTTGGTTGGCCAAAAAGGGCGTATGCGTTTTTTCCTGAATATATTCAGGAAAAAACGCATACGCCCTTTTTGGCCAAGTGCATCATTGTGGACGTTCTGCCTCTTTTCCTATGCTTTCAATGCAATTCCAGTCTACCTCCTGAAATCGGTTTCCTGCAATTCTGCCCCGCTTTCAAGTCCTCTTGGCAGCCTTACTTCAGTCTATTTTTGGACGATAGCTGTCATTTATAACTCTGCAGGTTTGTGAATTACAGTGCCCCTGAGCTCCTTTCTTCAACTCGCTTTCTTGTGAGATGGCCGCAACACCGCAGGATGGCTTCAGGCCCTAATCTGGTTCCGGCACGGCACGCTGAGCCTTTGGTTAATTCCTCTTCCTGGTGGGAAATGAGAGTTAAATTTGCCCGTCCAGACACCTCCAGCTAGTCTCTCATTGGTTCTCGCTATTCCTGTTCATCTTCCGCAGAAATTGCAAACTGGGCCAAACAGGAGGTTAAAGGTGCTGACTCTCCAAGTGGGGAGAGTGTTAGTAAAGCGTCTGGAATGTTGTACCCGAGTACCAGGGTACGAAAACTGAGACATATTTGAACACGTCTCCCGATCACATGGTTGATCATACTCTGGGTTCCACATGCATGTTTTAGCTGAAGGAAGAATACCTAAAACCTGGGTAGTTGAAACCCGTGGAATGGGTACCATGCAATATGACTTCAAAGGGTCTTCATTTGCTCACCGAACCTCTCCAATCCTATCACTGCTGCGTTTATGCCCCTGTACACATGCTTGATTCTCTTTCGGAGACATAGCAATCCATAGGTTTTAAGATACTTACTAGTCAGGTACATTCTTAGGCGTTTAATATGCGGTGTTGAGTCCATTTCGTTGAGAAAGGAGTAGCTCTTGTCTATTCCATATTTGGCTTAAGGAACTTTATCTGTGCTCATTTCAATCTCTGGTTTTATGCAGCACCCCAACTCACCTTTACCCTTAAGCAAGCATAAGTTGGTTTTCTAAATTTGAGACCCTGTTCTGTTCTGCAATTCAGTTCCTGTGTAGCCAAGTTTCCATTCCGTGTATTATTGATATCTTATGATGTTTCCTTTTCTGTGTGACTTATTTCAGTTAGAATCATCATACCTGAATCCACTCATTGTGCTGCTAAGGGCCTGATGACATAGATTTCATTGCTGAGTGATATTGCTTTGTAAGTAAATACCACAACTTCTTTATCCATTTTTCACTTTCTGCGATGTTGAACTTGTACTGTAAACGAGGTTCTTGTAAACAGAGGCGTCCCAAACTTTGGGGTGGCTGTGTCTTTTTGATTTTAATTTCCCTAAGCTATAGGACCATAAGTGGAAGTGCCCTAGGCTCTGTTGCTTTGTTTTTTAGATGTTTCAGGAAACACCATACACTTCTCCCGAGTGTCTGTTGGCAATTTACATCCCGCCCATCAGCATAACAAGGCTCCCAGTTCTCAATGGCCTGTTGCCTTTCTGGATTTTACACTTTTTTCAGATGGCCCTTTTGACCGGGGGGAAGTGAGACTTCATTGTAGTGCAGATTTCCTTTGCAAGCTTGCTTGGTTGGCCAAAAAGGGCGTATGCGTTTTTTCCTGAATATATTCAGGAAAAAACGCATACGCCCTTTTTGGCCAAGTGCATCATTGTGGACGTTCTGCCTCTTTTCCTATGCTTTCAATGCAATTCCAGTCTACCTCCTGAAATCGGTTTCCTGCAATTCTGCCCCACTTTCAAGTCCTCTTGGCAGCCTTACTTCAGTCTATTTTTGGACGATAGCTGTCATTTATAACTCTGCAGGTTTGTGAATTACAGTGCCCCTGAGCTCCTTTCTTCAACTCGCTTTCTTGTGAGCTGGCCGCAACACCGCAGGATGGCTTCAGGCCCTAATCTTGTTCCGGCCCGGCATGCTGAGCCTTTGGTTAATTCCTCTTCCTGGTGCGAAATGAGAGTTAAATTTGCCCGTCCAGACACCTCCAGCTAGCCTCTCATTGGTTCTCGTTATTCCTGTTCATCTTCCGCAGAAATTGCAAACTGGGCCAAACAGGAGGTTGAAGGGACTGACTCTCCAAGTAGGGAGAGTGTTAGTAAAGCGTCTGGAATGTTGCACCCGAGTACCAGGGGAGGAAACCTGAGACATATTTGAACACGTCTCCCGTTCACATGGTTGATCATACTCTGGGTTCCACATGCATGTTTAGCTGAAGGAAGAATACCTTAAACCTGGAGAGTTGAGACCCGTGTAATGGGTACCATGCAATATGACTTCAAAGGGTCTTCATTTGCTCACCGAACCTCTCCAGTCCTATCACTGCTGCGTTTATGCCCCTGTACACATGCTTGATTCTCTTTCGGAGACATAGCAATCCATAGGTTTTAAGATACTTACTAGTCAGGTACATTCTTAGGCGTTTAATATGGGGTTTTGAGTCCATTTCGTTGAGCAAGGAGTAGCTCTTGTCTATTCCATATTTGGCTTAAGGAACTTTATCTGTGCTCATTTCAATCTCTGGTTTTATGCAGCACCCCAACTCACCTTTCCCCTTAAGCAAGCATAAGTTGGTTTTCTAAATTTGAGACCCTGTTCTGTTTTGGAATGCAGTTCCTGTGTAGCCAAGTTTACATTCCGTGTATTAGTGATATCTTATGATGTTTCTTTTTCTGTGTGACTTATTTCAGTTAGAATCATCGTACCTGAATCCACTCATTATGCTGCTACGGGCCTGATGACATAGATTTCATTGCTGAGTGATACTGCATTGTACGTAAGTACCACAAGTTCTTTATCCATTTTTCACTTTCTGTGATATTGAACTTGTACGGTAAACGGGGTTCTTGTAAACGGAGGCGTCCCAAACTTTGGGGTGGCTGTGTCTTTTTGATTTTAATTTCCCTAAGCTATAGGACCATAAGTGGAAGTGCCCTAGGCTCTGTTGCTTTGTTTTTTAGATGTTTCAGGAAACACCATACACTTCTCCCGAGTGTCTGTTGGCAATTTACATCCCGCCCATCAGCATAACAAGGCTCCCAGTTCTCCATGGCCTGTCCTGCCTTTCTGGATTTTACACTTTTTTGAGATGGCCCTTTTGACCAGGGGGAAGTGAAACTTCATTGTAGTGCAGATTTCCTTTGCAAGCTTGCTTGGTTGGCCAAAAAGGGCGTATGCGTTTTTTCCTGAATATATTCAGGAAAAAACGCATACGCCCTTTTTGGCCAAGTGCATCATTGTGGACGTTCTGCCTCTTTTCCTATGCTTTCAATGCAATTCCAGTCTACCTCCTGAAATCGGTTTCCTGCAATTCTGCCCCGCTTTCAAGTCCTCTTGGCAGCCTTACTTCAGTCTATTTTTGGACGATAGCTGTCATTTATAACTCTGCAGGTTTGTGAATTACAGTGCCCCTGAGCTCCTTTCTTCAACTCGCTTTCTTGTGAGCTGGCCGCAACACCGCAGGATGGCTTCAGGCCCTAATCTTGTTCCGGCCCGGCATGCTGAGCCTTTGGTTAATTCCTCTTCCTGGTGCGAAATGAGAGTTAAATTTGCCCGTCCAGACACCTCCAGCTAGCCTCTCATTGGTTCTCGCTATTCCTGTTCATCTTCCGCAGAAATTACAAACTGGGCCAAACAGGAGGTTAAAGGGACTGACTCTCCAAGTAGGGAGAGTGTTAGTAAAGCGTCTGGAATGTTGCACCCGAGTACCAGGGGAGGAAAACTGAGACATATTTGAACACGTCTCCCGTTCACATGGTTGATCATACTCTGGGTTCCACATGCATGTTTAGCTGAAGGAAGAATACCTTAAACCTGGAGAGTTGAGACCCGTGTAATGGGTACCATGCAATATGACTTCAAAGGGTCTTCATTTGCTCACCGAACCTCTCCAATCCTATCACTGCTGCGTTTATGCCCCTGTACACACGCTTGATTCTCTTTTGGAGACATAGCAATCCATAGGTTTTAAGATACTTACTAGTCAGGTACATTCTTAGGCATTTAATATGGGGTTTTGAGTCCATTTCGTTGAGCAAGGAGTAGCTCTTGTCTATTCCATATTTGGCTTAAGGAACTTTATCTGTGCTCATTTCAATCTCTGGTTTTATGCAGCACCCCAACTCACCTTTCCCCTTAAGCAAGCATAAGTTGGTTTTCTAAATTTGAGACCCTGTTCTGTTCTGTAATTCAGTTCCTGTGTAGCCAAGTTTCCATTCCGTGTATTATTGATATCTTATGATGTTTCCTTTTCTGTGTGACTTATTTCAGTTAGAATCATCATACCTGAATCCACTCATTGTGCTGCTAAGGGCCTGATGACATAGATTTCATTGCTGAGTGATATTGCTTTGTAAGTAAATACCACAACTTCTTTATCCATTTTTCACTTTCTGCGATGTTGAACTTGTACTGTAAACGAGGTTCTTGTAAACAGAGGCGTCCCAAACTTTGGGGTGGCTGTGTCTTTTTGATTTTAATTTCCCTAAGCTATAGGACCATAAGTGGAAGTGCCCTAGGCTCTGTTGCTTTGTTTTTTAGATGTTTCAGGAAACACCATACACTTCTCCCGAGTGTCTGTTGGCAATTTACATCCCGCCCATCAGCATAACAAGGCTCCCAGTTCTCAATGGCCTGTTGCCTTTCTGGATTTTACACTTTTTTCAGATGGCCCTTTTGACCGGGGGGAAGTGAGACTTCATTGTAGTGCAGATTTCCTTTGCAAGCTTGCTTGGTTGGCCAAAAAGGGCGTATGCGTTTTTTCCTGAATATATTCAGGAAAAAACGCATACGCCCTTTTTGGCCAAGTGCATCATTGTGGACGTTCTGCCTCTTTTCCTATGCTTTCAATGCAATTCCAGTCTACCTCCTGAAATCGGTTTCCTGCAATTCTGCCCCACTTTCAAGTCCTCTTGGCAGCCTTACTTCAGTCTATTTTTGGACGATAGCTGTCATTTATAACTCTGCAGGTTTGTGAATTACAGTGCCCCTGAGCTCCTTTCTTCAACTCGCTTTCTTGTGAGCTGGCCGCAACACCGCAGGATGGCTTCAGGCCCTAATCTTGTTCCGGCCCGGCATGCTGAGCCTTTGGTTAATTCCTCTTCCTGGTGCGAAATGAGAGTTAAATTTGCCCGTCCAGACACCTCCAGCTAGCCTCTCATTGGTTCTCGTTATTCCTGTTCATCTTCCGCAGAAATTGCAAACTGGGCCAAACAGGAGGTTGAAGGGACTGACTCTCCAAGTAGGGAGAGTGTTAGTAAAGCGTCTGGAATGTTGCACCCGAGTACCAGGGGAGGAAACCTGAGACATATTTGAACACGTCTCCCGTTCACATGGTTGATCATACTCTGGGTTCCACATGCATGTTTAGCTGAAGGAAGAATACCTTAAACCTGGAGAGTTGAGACCCGTGTAATGGGTACCATGCAATATGACTTCAAAGGGTCTTCATTTGCTCACCGAACCTCTCCAATCCTATCACTGCTGCGTTTATGCCCCTGTACACACGCTTGATTCTCTTTTGGAGACATAGCAATCCATAGGTTTTAAGATACTTACTAGTCAGGTACATTCTTAGGCGTTTAATATGGGGTTTTGAGTCCATTTCGTTGAGCAAGGAGTAGCTCTTGTCTATTCCATATTTGGCTTAAGGAACTTTATCTGTGCTCATTTCAATCTCTGGTTTTATGCAGCACCCCAACTCACCTTTCCCCTTAAGCAAGCATAAGTTGGTTTTCTAAATTTGAGACCCTGTTCTGTTTTGGAATGCAGTTCCTGTGTAGCCAAGTTTACATTCCGTGTATTAGTGATATCTTATGATGTTTCTTTTTCTGTGTGACTTATTTCAGTTAGAATCATCGTACCTGAATCCACTCATTATGCTGCTACGGGCCTGATGACATAGATTTCATTGCTGAGTGATACTGCATTGTACGTAAGTAGCACAAGTTCTTTATCCATTTTTCACTTTCTGTGATATTGAACTTGTACGGTAAACGGGGTTCTTGTAAACGGAGGCGTCCCAAACTTTGGGGTGGCTGTGTCTTTTTGATTTTAATTTCCCTAAGCTATAGGACCATAAGTGGAAGTGCCCTAGGCTCTGTTGCTTTGTTTTTTAGATGTTTCAGGAAACACCATACACTTCTCCCGAGTGTCTGTTGGCAATTTACATCCCGCCCATCAGCATAACAAGGCTCCCAGTTCTCCATGGCCTGTCCTGCCTTTCTGGATTTTACACTTTTTTCAGATGGCCCTTTTGACCGGGGGGAAGTGAAACTTCATTGTAGTGCAGATTTCCTTTGCAAGCTTGCTTGGTTGGCCAAAAAGGGCGTATGCGTTTTTTCCTGAATATATTCAGGAAAAAACGCATACGCCCTTTTTGGCCAAGTGCATCATTGTGGACGTTCTGCCTCTTTTCCTATGCTTTCAATGCAATTCCAGTCTACCTCCTGAAATCGGTTTCCTGCAATTCTGCCCCGCTTTCAAGTCCTCTTGGCAGCCTTACTTCAGTCTATTTTTGGACGATAGCTGTCATTTATAACTCTGCAGGTTTGTGAATTACAGTGCCCCTGAGCTCCTTTCTTCAACTCGCTTTCTTGTGAGCTGGCCGCAACACCGCAGGATGGCTTCAGGCCCTAATCTTGTTCCGGCCCGGCATGCTGAGCCTTTGGTTAATTCCTCTTCCTGGTGCGAAATGAGAGTTAAATTTGCCCGTCCAGACACCTCCAGCTAGCCTCTCATTGGTTCTCGCTATTCCTGTTCATCTTCCGCAGAAATTACAAACTGGGCCAAACAGGAGGTTAAAGGGACTGACTCTCCAAGTAGGGAGAGTGTTAGTAAAGCGTCTGGAATGTTGCACCCGAGTACCAGGGGAGGAAAACTGAGACATATTTGAACACGTCTCCCGTTCACATGGTTGATCATACTCTGGGTTCCACATGCATGTTTAGCTGAAGGAAGAATACCTTAAACCTGGAGAGTTGAGACCCGTGTAATGGGTACCATGCAATATGACTTCAAAGGGTCTTCATTTGCTCACCGAACCTCTCCAATCCTATCACTGCTGCGTTTATGCCCCTGTACACACGCTTGATTCTCTTTTGGAGACATAGCAATCCATAGGTTTTAAGATACTTACTAGTCAGGTACATTCTTAGGCATTTAATATGGGGTTTTGAGTCCATTTCGTTGAGCAAGGAGTAGCTCTTGTCTATTCCATATTTGGCTTAAGGAACTTTATCTGTGCTCATTTCAATCTCTGGTTTTATGCAGCACCCCAACTCACCTTTCCCCTTAAGCAAGCATAAGTTGGTTTTCTAAATTTGAGACCCTGTTCTGTTTTGGAATGCAGTTCCTGTGTAGCCAAGTTTACATTCCGTGTATTAGTGATATCTTATGATGTTTCTTTTTCTGTGTGACTTATTTCAGTTAGAATCATCGTACCTGAATCCACTAATTATGCTACTACGGGCCTGATGACATAGATTTCATTGCTGAGTGATACTGCATTGTACGTAAGTACCACAAGTTCTTTATCCATTTTTCACTTTATGTGATATTGAACTTGTACGGTAAACGGGGTTCTTGTAAACGGAGGCGTCCCAAACTTTGGGGTGGCTGTGTCTTTTTGATTTTAATTTCCCTAAGCTATAGGACCATAAGTGGAAGTGCCCTAGGCTCTGTTGCTTTGTTTTTTAGATGTTTCAGGAAACACCATACACTTCTCCCGAGTGTCTGTTGGCAATTTACATCCCGCCCATCAGCATAACAAGGCTCCCAGTTCTCCATGGCCTGTCCTGCCTTTCTGGATTTTACACTTTTTTGAGATGGCCCTTTTGACCGGGGGGAAGTGAGACTTCATTGTAGTGCAGATTTCCTTTGCAAGCTTGCTTGGTTGGCCAAAAAGGGCGTATGCGTTTTTTCCTGAATATATTCAGGAAAAAACGCATACGCCCTTTTTGGCCAAGTGCATCATTGTGGACGTTCTGCCTCTTTTCCTATGCTTTCAATGCAATTCCAGTCTACCTCCTGAAATCGGTTTCCTGCAATTCTGCCCCGCTTTCAAGTCCTCTTGGCAGCCTTACTTCAGTCTATTTTTGGACGATAGCTGTCATTTATAACTCTGCAGGTTTGTGAATTACAGTGCCCCTGAGCTCCTTTCTTCAACTCGCTTTCTTGTGAGATGGCCGCAACACCGCAGGATGGCTTCAGGCCCTAATCTGGTTCCGGCACGGCACGCTGAGCCTTTGGTTAATTCCTCTTCCTGGTGGGAAATGAGAGTTAAATTTGCCCGTCCAGACACCTCCAGCTAGTCTCTCATTGGTTCTCGCTATTCCTGTTCATCTTCCGCAGAAATTGCAAACTGGGCCAAACAGGAGGTTAAAGGTGCTGACTCTCCAAGTGGGGAGAGTGTTAGTAAAGCGTCTGGAATGTTGTACCCGAGTACCAGGGTACGAAAACTGAGACATATTTGAACACGTCTCCCGATCACATGGTTGATCATACTCTGGGTTCCACATGCATGTTTTAGCTGAAGGAAGAATACCTAAAACCTGGGTAGTTGAAACCCGTGGAATGGGTACCATGCAATATGACTTCAAAGGGTCTTCATTTGCTCACCGAACCTCTCCAATCCTATCACTGCTGCGTTTATGCCCCTGTACACATGCTTGATTCTCTTTCGGAGACATAGCAATCCATAGGTTTTAAGATACTTACTAGTCAGGTACATTCTTAGGCGTTTAATATGCGGTGTTGAGTCCATTTCGTTGAGCAAGGAGTAGCTCTTGTCTATTCCATATTTGGCTTAAGGAACTTTATCTGTGCTCATTTCAATCTCTGGTTTTATGCAGCACCCCAACTCACCTTTCCCCTTAAGCAAGCATAAGTTGGTTTTCTAAATTTGAGACCCTGTTCTGTTTTGGAATTCAGTTCCTGTGTAGCCAAGTTTACATTCCGTGTATTACTGATATCTTATGATGTTTCTTTTTCTGTGTGACTTATTTCACTTAGAATCATCATACCTGAATCCACTCATTGTGCTGCTATGGGCCTGATGACATAGATTTCATTGCTGAGTGATACTGCATTGTACGTAAGTACCACAAGTTCTTTATCCATTTTTCACTTTCTGTGATATTGAACTTGTACGGTAAACGAGGTTCTTGTAAATGGAGGCGTCCCAAACTTTGGGGTGGCTGTGTCTTTTTGATTTTAATTTCCCTAAGCTATAGGACCATAAGTGGAAGTGCCCTAGACTCTGTTGCTTTGTTTTTTAGATGTTTCAGGAAACACCATACACTTCTCCCGAGTGTCTGTTGGCAATTTACATCCCGCCCATCAGCATAACAAGGCTCCCAGTTCTCCATGGCCTGTCCTGCCTTTCTGGATTTTACACTTTTTTCAGATGGCTCTTTTGACCGGGGGGAAGTGAGACTTCATTGTAGTGCAGATTTCCTTTGCAAGCTTGCTTGGTTGGCCAAAAAGGGCGTATGCGTTTTTTCCTGAATATATTCAGGAAAAAACGCATACGCCCTTTTTGGCCAAGTGCATCAGTGTGGACGTTCTGCCTCTTTTCCTATGCTTTCAATGCAATTCCAGTCTACCTCCTGAAATCGGTTTCCTGCAATTCTGCCCCGCTTTCAAGTCCTCTTGGCAGCCTTACTTCAGTCTATTTTTGGACGATAGCTGTCATTTATAACTCTGCAGGTTTGTGAATTACAGTGCCCCTGAGCTCCTTTCTTCAACTCGCTTTCTTGTGAGCTGGCCGCAACACCGCAGGATGGCTTCAGGCCCTAATCTTGTTCCGGCCCGGCATGCTGAGCCTTTGGTTAATTCCTCTTCCTGGTGGGAAATGAGAGTTAAATTTGCCCGTCCAGACACAACCAGCTAGCCTCTCATTGGTTCTCGCTATTCCTGTTCATCTTCCGCAGAAATTGCAAACTGGGCCAAACAGGAGGTTAAAGGGACTGACTCTCCAAGTGGGGAGAGTGTTAGTAAAGCGTCTGGAATGTTGCACCCGAGTACCAGGGGAGGAAAACTGAGACATATTTGAACACGTCTCCCGATCACATGGTTGATCATACTCTGGGTTCCACATGCATGTTTAGCTGAAGGAAGAATACCTTAAACCTGGAGAGTTGAGACCCGTGTAATGGGTACCATGCAATATGACTTCAAAGGGTCTTCATTTGCTCACCGAACCTCTCCAATCCTATCACTGCTGCGTTTATGCCCCTGTACACACGCTTGATTCTCTTTTGGAGACATAGCAATCCATAGGTTTTAAGATACTTACTAGTCAGGTACATTCTTAGGCGTTTAATATGGGGTTTTGAGTCCATTTCGTTGAGCAAGGAGTAGCTCTTGTCTATTCCATATTTGGCTTAAGGAACTTTATCTGTGCTCATTTCAATCTCTGGTTTTATGCAGCACCCCAACTCACCTTTCCCCTTAAGCAAGCATAAGTTGGTTTTCTAAATTTGAGACCCTGTTCTGTTTTGGAATGCAGTTCCTGTGTAGCCAAGTTTACATTCCGTGTATTAGTGATATCTTATGATGTTTCTTTTTCTGTGTGACTTATTTCAGTTAGAATCATCGTACCTGAATCCACTCATTATGCTGCTACGGGCCTGATGACATAGATTTCATTGCTGAGTGATACTGCATTGTACGTAAGTACCACAAGTTCTTTATCCATTTTTCACTTTCTGTGATATTGAACTTGTACGGTAAACGGGGTTCTTGTAAACGGAGGCGTCCCAAACTTTGGGGTGGCTGTGTCTTTTTGATTTTAATTTCCCTAAGCTATAGGACCATAAGTGGCAGTGCCCTAGGCTCTGTTGCTTTGTTTTTTAGATGTTTCAGGAAACACCATACACTTCTCCGGAGTGTCTGTTGGCAATTTACATCCCGCCCATCAGCATAACAAGGCTCCCAGTTCTCCATGGCCTGTCCTGCCTTTCTGGATTTTACACTTTTTTCAGATGGCCCTTTTGACCGGGGGGAAGTGAAACTTCATTGTAGTGCAGATTTCCTTTGCAAGCTTGCTTGGTTGGCCAAAAAGGGCGTATGCGTTTTTTCCTGAATATATTCAGGAAAAAACGCATACGCCCTTTTTGGCCAAGTGCATCATTGTGGACGTTCTGCCTCTTTTCCTATGCTTTCAATGCAATTCCAGTCTACCTCCTGAAATCGGTTTCCTGCAATTCTGCCCCGCTTTCAAGTCCTCTTGGCAGCCTTACTTCAGTCTATTTTTGGACGATAGCTGTCATTTATAACTCTGCAGGTTTGTGAATTACAGTGCCCCTGAGCTCCTTTCTTCAACTCGCTTTCTTGTGAGCTGGCCGCAACACCGCAGGATGGCTTCAGGCCCTAATCTTGTTCCGGCCCGGCATGCTGAGCCTTTGGTTAATTCCTCTTCCTGGTGCGAAATGAGAGTTAAATTTGCCCGTCCAGACACCTCCAGCTAGCCTCTCATTGGTTCTCGCTATTCCTGTTCATCTTCCGCAGAAATTACAAACTGGGCCAAACAGGAGGTTAAAGGGACTGACTCTCCAAGTAGGGAGAGTGTTAGTAAAGCGTCTGGAATGTTGCACCCGAGTACCAGGGGAGGAAAACTGAGACATATTTGAACACGTCTCCCGTTCACATGGTTGATCATACTCTGGGTTCCACATGCATGTTTAGCTGAAGGAAGAATACCTTAAACCTGGAGAGTTGAGACCCGTGTAATGGGTACCATGCAATATGACTTCAAAGGGTCTTCATTTGCTCACCGAACCTCTCCAATCCTATCACTGCTGCGTTTATGCCCCTGTACACACGCTTGATTCTCTTTTAGAGACATAGCAATCCATAGGTTTTAAGATACTTACTAGTCAGGTACATTCTTAGGCATTTAATATGGGGTTTTGAGTCCATTTCGTTGAGCAAGGAGTAGCTCTTGTCTATTCCATATTTGGCTTAAGGAACTTTATCTGTGCTCATTTCAATCTCTGGTTTTATGCAGCACCCCAACTCACCTTTCCCCTTAAGCAAGCATAAGTTGGTTTTCTAAATTTGAGACCCTGTTCTGTTTTGGAATGCAGTTCCTGTGTAGCCAAGTTTACATTCCGTGTATTAGTGATATCTTATGATGTTTCTTTTTCTGTGTGACTTATTTCAGTTAGAATCATCGTACCTGAATCCACTCATTATGCTGCTACGGGCCTGATGACATAGATTTCATTGCTGAGTGATACTGCATTGTACGTAAGTACCACAAGTTCTTTATCCATTTTTCACTTTATGTGATATTGAACTTGTACGGTAAACGGGGTTCTTGTAAACGGAGGCGTCCCAAACTTTGGGGTGGCTGTGTCTTTTTGATTTTAATTTCCCTAAGCTATAGGACCATAAGTGGAAGTGCCCTAGGCTCTGTTGCTTTGTTTTTTAGATGTTTCAGGAAACACCATACACTTCTCCCGAGTGTCTGTTGGCAATTTACATCCCGCCCATCAGCATAACAAGGCTCCCAGTTCTCCATGGCCTGTCCTGCCTTTCTGGATTTTACACTTTTTTGAGATGGCCCTTTTGACCGGGGGGAAGTGAGACTTCATTGTAGTGCAGATTTCCTTTGCAAGCTTGCTTGGTTGGCCAAAAAGGGCGTATGCGTTTTTTCCTGAATATATTCAGGAAAAAACGCATACGCCCTTTTTGGCCAAGTGCATCATTGTGGACGTTCTGCCTCTTTTCCTATGCTTTCAATGCAATTCCAGTCTACCTCCTGAAATCGGTTTCCTGCAATTCTGCCCCGCTTTCAAGTCCTCTTGGCAGGCTTACTTCAGTCTATTTTTGGACGATAGCTGTCATTTATAACTCTGCAGGTTTGTGAATTACAGTGCCCCTGAGCTCCTTTCTTCAACTCGCTTTCTTGTGAGATGGCCGCAACACCGCAGGATGGCTTCAGGCCCTAATCTGGTTCCGGCACGGCACGCTGAGCCTTTGGTTAATTCCTCTTCCTGGTGGGAAATGAGAGTTAAATTTGCCCGTCCAGACACCTCCAGCTAGTCTCTCATTGGTTCTCGCTATTCCTGTTCATCTTCCGCAGAAATTGCAAACTGGGCCAAACAGGAGGTTAAAGGTGCTGACTCTCCAAGTGGGGAGAGTGTTAGTAAAGCGTCTGGAATGTTGCACCCGAGTACCAGGGGAGGAAAACTGAGACATATTTGAACACGTCTCCCGATCACATGGTTGATCATACTCTAGGTTCCACATGCATGTTTTAGCTGAAGGAAGAATACCTTAAACCTGGGTAGTTGAAACCCGTGGAATGGGTACCATGCAATATGACTTCAAAGGGTCTTCATTTGCTCACCGAACCTCTCCAATCCTAGCACTGCTGCGTTTATGCCCCTGTACACATGCTTGATTCTCTTTCGGAGACATAGCAATCCATAGGTTTTAAGATACTTACTAGTCAGGTACATTCTTAGGCGTTTAATATGGGGTGTTGAGTCCATTTCGTTGAGCAAGGAGTAGCTCTTGTCTATTCCATATTTGGCTTAAGGAACTTTATCTGTGCTCATTTCAATCTCTGGTTTTATGCAGCACCCCAACTCACCTTTACACTTAAGCAAGAATAAGTTGGTTTTCTAAGTTTGAGACCCTGTTCTGTTCTGTAATTCAGTTCCTGTGTAGCCAAGTTTACATTCCGTGTATTACTGATATCTTATGATGTTTCTTTTTCTGTGTGACTTACTTCAGTTAGAATCATCATACCTGAATCCACTCATTGTGCTGCTAAGGGCCTGATGACACAGATTTCATTGCTGAGTGATATTGCTTTGTAAGTAAATACCACAACTTCTTTATCCATTTTTCACTTTCTGCGATGTTGAACTTGTACTGTAAACGAGGTTCTTGTAAACAGAGCCGTTCCAAACTTTGGGGTGGCTGTGTCTTTTTGATTTTAATTTCCCTAAGCTATAGGACCATAAGTGGAAGTGCCCTAGGTTCTGTTGCTTTGTTTTTTAGATGTTTCAGGAAACACCATACACTTCTCCCGAGTGGTTGTTGGCAATTTACATCCCGCCCATCAGCATAACAAGGCTGCCAGTTCTCCATGGCCTGTCCTGCCTTTCTGGATTTTACACTTTTTTCAGATGGCCCTTTTGACCGGGGGGAAGTGAGACTTCATTGTAGTGCAGATTTCCTTTGCAAGCTTGCTTGGTTGGCCAAAAAGGGCGTATGCGTTTTTTCCTGATTATATTCAGGAAAAAACGCATACGCCCTTTTTGGCCAAGTGCATCATTGTGGACGTTCTGCCTCTTTTCCTATGCTTTCAATGCAATTCCAGTCTACCTCCTGAAATCGGTTTCCTGCAATTCTGCCCCGCTTTCAAGTCCTCTTGGCAGCCTTACTTCAGTCTATTTTTGGACGATAGCTGTCATTTATAACTCTGCAGGTTTGTGAATTACAGTGCCCCTGAGCTCCTTTCTTCAACTCGCTTTCTTGTGACCTGGCCGCAACACCGCAGGATGGCTTCAGGCCCTAATCTGGTTCCGGCCCGGCATGCTGAGCCTTTGGTTAATTCCTCTTCCTGGTGGGAAATGAGAGTTAAATTTGCCCGTCCAGACACCTCCAGCTAGCCTCTCATTGGTTCTCGCTATTCCTGTTCATCTTCCGCAGAAATTGCAAACTGGGCCAAACAGGAGGTTAAAGGGACTGACTCTCCAAGTGGCGAGAGTGTTAGTAAAGCGTCTGGAATGTTGCACCCGAGTACCAGGGGAGGAAAACTGAGACATATTTGAACACGTCTCCCGATCACATGGTTGATCATACTCTGGGTTCCACATGCATGTTTTAGCTGAAGGAAGAATACCTTAAACCTGGAGAGTTGAGACCCGTGGAATGGGTACCATGCAATATGACTTCAAAGGGTCTTCATTTGCTCACCGAACCTCTCCAATCCTATCACTACTGCGTTTATGCCCCTGTACACACGCTTGATTCTCTTTTGGAGACATAGCAATCCATAGGTTTTAAGATACTTACTAGTCAGGTACATTCTTAGGCGTTTAATATGCGGTGTTGAGTCCATTTTGTTGAGCAAGGAGTAGCTCTTGTCTATTCTATATTTGGCTTAAGGAACTTTATCTGTGCTCATTTCAATCTCTGGTTTTATGCAGCACCCCAACTCACCTTTCCCCTTAAGCAAGCATAAGTTGGTTTTCTAAATTTGAGACCCTGTTCTGTTTTGGAATGCAGTTCCTGTGTAGCCAAGTTTACATTCCGTGTATTAGTGATATCTTATGATGTTTCTTTTTCTGTGTGACTTATTTCAGTTAGAATCATCGTACCTGAATCCACTCATTATGCTGCTACAGGCCTGATGACATAGATTTCATTGCTGAGTGATACTGCATTGTACGTAAGTACCACAAGTTCTTTATCCATTTTTCACTTTCTGTGATATTGAACTTGTACGGTAAACGAGGTTCTTGTAAACAGAGGCGTCCCAAACTTTGGGGTGGCTGTGTCTTTTTGATTTTAATTTCCCTAAGCTATAGGACCATAAGTGGAAGTGCCCTAGGTTCTGTTGCTTTGTTTTTTAGATGTTTCAGGAAACACCATACACTTCTCCCGAGTGGTTGTTGGCAATTTACATCCCGCCCATCAGCATAACAAGGCTCCCAGTTCTCCATGGCCTGTCCTGCCTTTCTGGATTTTACACTTTTTTCAGAGGGCCCTTTTGACCGGGGGGAAGTGAGACTTCATTGTAGTGCACATTTCCTTTGCAAGCTTGCTTGGTTGGCCAAAAAGGGCGTATGCGTTTTTTCCTGAATATATTCAGGAAAAAACGCATACGCCCTTTTTGGCCAAGTGCATCATTGTGGACCTTCTGCCTCTTTTCCTATGCTTTCAATGCAATTCCTGTCTACCTCCTGAAATCGGTTTCCTGCAATTCTGCCCCGCTTTCAAGTCCTCTTGGCAGCCTTACTTCAGTCTATTTTTGGACGATAGCTGTCATTTATAACTCTGCAGGTTTGTGAATTACAGTGCCCCTGAGCTCCTTTCTTCAACTCGCTTTCTTGTGACCTGGCCGCAACACCGCAGGATGGCTTCAGGCCCTAATCTGGTTCCGGTACGGCACGCTGAGCCTTTGGTTATTTCCTCTTCCTGGTGGGAAATGAGAGTTAAATTTGCCCGTCCAGACACCTCCAGCTAGTGTCTCATTGGTTCTCGCTATTCCTGTTCATCTTCCGCAGAAATTGCAAACTGGCCCAAACAGGAGGTTTAAGACGCTGACTCTCCAAGTGGGGAGAGTGTTAGTAAAGCGTCTGGAATGTTGCACCCGAGTACCAGGGGAGGAAAACTGAGACATATTTGAACACGTCTCCCGTTCACATGGTTGATCATACTTGCGTTCCACATGCATGTTTTAGCTGAAGGAAGAATACCTTAAACCTGGGTAGTTGAAACCCGTGGAATGGGTACCATGCAATATGACTTCAAAGGGTCTTCATTTGCTCACCGAACCTCTCCAATCCTATCACTGCTGCGTTTATGCCCCTGTACACATGCTTGATTCTCTTTCGGAGACATAGCAATCCATAGGTTTTAAGATACTTACTAGTCAGGTACATTCTTAGGCGTTTAATATGGGGTGTTGAGTCCATTTCGTTGAGCAAGGAGTAGCTCTTGTCTATTCCATATTTGGCTTAAGGAACATTATCTGTGCTCATTTCAATCTCTGGTTTTATGCAGCACCCCAACTCACCTTTCCCCTTAAGCAAGAATAAGTTGGTTTTCTAAATTTGAGACCCTGTTCTGTTCTGTAATTCAGTTCCTGTGTAGCCAAGTTTACATTCCGTGTATTACTGATATCTTATGATGTTTCTTTTTCTGTGTGACTTATTTCAGTTAGAATCATCATACCTGAATCCACTCATTGTGCTGCTAAGGGCCTGATGACACAGATTTCATTGCTGAGTGATATTGCTTTGTAAGTAAATACCACAACTTCTTTATCCATTTTTCACTTTCTGCGATGTTGAACTTGTACTGTAAACGAGGTTCTTGTAAACAGAGCCGTTCCAAACTTTGGGGTGGCTGTGTCTTTTTGATTTTAATTTCCCTAAGCTATAGGACCATAAGTGGAAGTGCCCTAGGTTCTGTTGCTTTGTTTTTTAGATGTTTCAGGAAACACCATACACTTCTCCCGAGTGGTTGTTGGCAATTTACATCCCGCCCATCAGCATAACAAGGCTCCCAGTTCTCCATGGCCTGTCCTGCCTTTCTGGATTTTACACTTTTTTCAGATGGCCCTTTTGACCGGGGGGAAGTGAGACTTCATTGTAGTGCAGATTTCCTTTGCAAGCTTGCTTGGTTGGCCAAAAAGGGCGTATGCGTTTTTTCCTGAATATATTCAGGAAAAAACGCATACGCCCTTTTTTGGCCAAGTGCATCATTGTGGACGTTCTGCCTCTTTTCCTATGCTTTCAATGCAATTCCAGTCTACCTCCTGAAATCGGTTTCCTGCAATTCTGCCCCGCTTTCAAGTCCTCTTGGCAGCCTTACTTCAGTCTATTTTTGGACGATAGCTGTCATTTATGACTCTGCAGGTTTGTGGATTACAGTGCCCCTGAGCTCCTTTCTTCAACTTGCTTTCTTGTGACCTGGCCGCAACACCGCAGGATGGCTTCAGGCCCTAATCTGGTTCCTGCACGGCACGCTGAGCCTTTGGTTATTTCCTCTTCCTGGTGGGAAATGAGAGTTAAATTTGCCCGTCCAGACACCTCCACCTAGCCTCTCATTGGTTCTCGCTATTCCTGTTCATCTTCCGCAGAAATTGCAAACTGGGCCAAACAGGAGGTTAAAGGGACTGACTCTCCAAGTGGGGAGAGTGTTAGTAAAGCGTCTGGAATGTTGCACCCGAGTACCAGGGGAGGAAAACTGAGACATATTTGAACACGTCTCCCGTTCACATGGTTGATCATACTTGGGTTCCACATGCATGTTTTAGCTGAAGGAAGAATACCTAAAACCTGGGTAGTTGAAACCCCTGGAATGGGTACCATGCAGTATGACTTCAAAGGGTCTTCATTTGCTCACCGAACCTCTCCAATCCTATCACTGCTGCGTTTATGCCCCTGTACACATGCTTGATTCTCTTTTGGAGACATAGCAATCCATAGGTTTTAAGATACTTACTAGTCAGGTACATTCTTAGGCGTTTAATATGCGGTGTTGAGTCCATTTCGTTGAGCAAGGAGTAGCTCTTGTCTATTCCATATTTGGCTTAAGGAACTTTATCTGTGCTCATTTCAATCTCTGGTTTTATGCAGCACCCCAACTCACCTTTCCCCTTAAGCAAGCATAAGTTGGTTTTCTAAATTTGAGAACCTGTTCTGTTTTGGAATTCAGTTCCTGTGTAGCCAAGTTTACATTCCGTGTATTAGTGATATCTTATGATGTTTCATTTTCTGTGTGACTTATTTCAGTTAGAATCATCGTACCTGAATCTACTCATTATGCTGCTACGGGCCTGATGACATAGATTTCATTGCTGAGTGATACTGCATTGTACGTACGTACCTCAAGTTCTTTATCCATTTTTCACTTTCTGCGATGTTGAACTTGTACTGTAAATGAGGTTCTTGTAAACAGAGCCGTTCCAAACTTTGGGGTGGCTGTGTCTTTTTGATTTTAATTTCCCTAAGCTATAGGACCATAAGTGGAAGTGCCCTAGGCTCTGTTGCTTTGTTTTTTAGATGTTTCAGGAAACACCATACACTTCTCCCAAGTGTCTGTTGGCAATTTACATCCCGCCCATCAGCATAACAAGGCTCCCAGTTCTCAATGGCCTGTTGCCTTTCTGGATTTTACACTTTTTTCAGATGGCCCTTTTGACCGGGGGGAAGTGAGACTTCATTGTAGTGCAGATTTCCTTTGCAAGCTTGCTTGGTTGGCCAAAAAGGGCGTATGCGTTTTTTCCTGAATATATTCAGGAAAAAACGCATACGCCCTTTTTGGCCAAGTGCATCATTGTGGACGTTCTGCCTCTTTTCCTATGCTTTAAATGCAATTCCAGTCTACCTCCTGAAATCGGTTTCCTGCAATTCTGCCCCGCTTCCAAGTCCTCTTGGCAGGCTTACTTCAGTCTATTTTTGGACGATAGCTGTCATTTATAACTCTGCAGGTTTGTGAATTACAGTGCCCCTGAGCTCCTTTCTTCAACTCGCTTTCTTGTGACCTGGCCGCAACACCGCAGGATGGCTTCAGGCCCTAATCTGGTTCCGGCACGGCACGCTGAGCCTTTGGTTAATTCCTCTACCTGGTGGGAAATGAGAGTTAAATTTGCCCGTCCAGACACCTCCAGCTAGTCTCTCATTGGTTCTCGCTATTCCTGTTCATCTTCCGCAGAAATTGCAAACTGGGCCAAACAGGAGGTTAAAGGGACTGACTCTCCAAGTGGCGAGAGTGTTAGTAAAGCGTCTGGAATGTTGCACCCGAGTACCAGGGGAGGAAAACTGAGACATATTTGAACACATCTCCTGATCACATGGTTGATCATACTCTAGGTTCCACATGCATGTTTTAGCTGAAGGAAGAATACCTTAAACCTGGGTAGTTGAAACCCGTGGAATGGGTACCATGCAATATGACTTCAAAGGGTCTTCATTTGCTCACCGAACCTCTCCAATCCTATCACTGCTGCGTTTATGCCCCTGTACACATGCTTGATTCTCTTTCGGAGACATAGCAATCCATAGGTTTTAAGATACTTACTAGTCAGGTACATTCTTAGGCGTTTAATATGGGGTGTTGAGTCCATTTCGTTGAGCAAGGAGTAGCTCTTGTCTATTCCATATTTGGCTTAAGGAACATTATCTGTGCTCATTTCAATCTCTGGTTTTATGCAGCACCCCAACTCACCTTTCCCCTTAAGCAAGAATAAGTTGGTTTTCTAAATTTGAGACCCTGTTCTGTTCTGTAATTCAGTTCCTGTGTAGCCAAGTTTACATTCCGTGTATTACTGATATCTTATGATGTTTCTTTTTCTGTGTGACTTATTTCAGTTAGAATCATCATACCTGAATCCACTCATTGTGCTGCTAAGGGCCTGATGACACAGATTTCATTGCTGAGTGATATTGCTTTGTAAGTAAATACCACAACTTCTTTATCCATTTTTCACTTTCTGCGATGTTGAACTTGTACTGTAAACGAGGTTCTTGTAAACAGAGCCGTTCCAAACTTTGGGGTGGCTGTGTCTTTTTGATTTTAATTTCCCTAAGCTATAGGACCATAAGTGGAAGTGCCCTAGGTTCTGTTGCTTTGTTTTTTAGATGTTTCAGGAAACACCATACACTTCTCCCGAGTGGTTGTTGGCAATTTACATCCCGCCCATCAGCATAACAAGGCTCCCAGTTCTCCATGGCCTGTCCTGCCTTTCTGGATTTTACACTTTTTTCAGATGGCCCTTTTGACCGGGGGGAAGTGAGACTTCATTGTAGTGCAGATTTCCTTTGCAAGCTTGCTTGGTTGGCCAAAAAGGGCGTATGCGTTTTTTCCTGAATATATTCAGGAAAAAACGCATACGCCCTTTTTTGGCCAAGTGCATCATTGTGGACGTTCTGCCTCTTTTCCTATGCTTTCAATGCAATTCCAGTCTACCTCCTGAAATCGGTTTCCTGCAATTCTGCCCCGCTTTCAAGTCCTCTTGGCAGCCTTACTTCAGTCTATTTTTGGACGATAGCTGTCATTTATGACTCTGCAGGTTTGTGGATTACAGTGCCCCTGAGCTCCTTTCTTCAACTTGCTTTCTTGTGACCTGGCCGCAACACCGCAGGATGGCTTCAGGCCCTAATCTGGTTCCTGCACGGCATGCTGAGCCTTTGGTTATTTCCTCTTCCTGGTGGGAAATGAGAGTTAAATTTGCCCGTCCAGACACCTCCACCTAGCCTCTCATTGGTTCTCGCTATTCCTGTTCATCTTCCGCAGAAATTGCAAACTGGGCCAAACAGGAGGTTAAAGGGACTGACTCTCCAAGTGGGGAGAGTGTTAGTAAAGCGTCTGGAATGTTGCACCCGAGTACCAGGGGAGGAAAACTGAGACATATTTGAACACGTCTCCCGTTCACATGGTTGATCATACTTGGGTTCCACATGCATGTTTTAGCTGAAGGAAGAATACCTAAAACCTGGGTAGTTGAAACCCCTGGAATGGGTACCATGCAGTATGACTTCAAAGGGTCTTCATTTGCTCACCGAACCTCTCCAATCCTATCACTGCTGCGTTTATGCCCCTGTACACATGCTTGATTCTCTTTCGGAGACATAGCAATCCATAGGTTTTAAGATACTTACTAGTCAGGTACATTCTTAGGCGTTTAATATGCGGTGTTGAGTCCATTTCGTTGAGCAAGGAGTAGCTCTTGTCTATTCCATATTTGGCTTAAGGAACTTTATCTGTGCTCATTTCAATCTCTGGTTTTATGCAGCACCCCAACTCACCTTTCCCCTTAAGCAAGCATAAGTTGGTTTTCTAAATTTGAGAACCTGTTCTGTTTTGGAATTCAGTTCCTGTGTAGCCAAGTTTACATTCCGTGTATTAGTGATATCTTATGATGTTTCATTTTCTGTGTGACTTATTTCAGTTAGAATCATCGTACCTGAATCTACTCATTATGCTGCTACGGGCCTGATGACATAGATTTCATTGCTGAGTGA
Organism: Delphinus delphis; assembly: GCF_949987515.2. Taxonomy (NCBI): domain Eukaryota; kingdom Metazoa; phylum Chordata; class Mammalia; order Artiodactyla; family Delphinidae; genus Delphinus; species Delphinus delphis. Next base: position 712,172 of record NW_027192701.1, on the reverse strand, counting down.
TACTGCATTGTACGTACGTACCTCAAGTTCTTTATCCATTTTTCACTTTCTGCGATGTTGAACTTGTACTGTAAATGAGGTTCTTGTAAACAGAGCCGTTCCAAACTTTGGGGTGGCTGTGTCTTTTTGATTTTAATTTCCCTAAGCTATAGGACCATAAGTGGAAGTGCCCTAGGTTCTGTTGCTTTGTTTTTTAGATGTTTCAGGAAACACCATACACTTCTCCCAAGTGTCTGTTGGCAATTTACATCCCGCCCATCAGCATAACAAGGCTCCCAGTTCTCAATGGCTTGTTGCCTTTCTGGATTTTACACTTTTTTCAGATGGCCCTTTTGACCGGGGGGAAGTGAGACTTCATTGTAGTGCAGATTTCCTTTGCAAGCTTGCTTGGTTGGCCAAAAAGGGCGTATGCGTTTTTTCCTGAATATATTCAGGAAAAAACGCATACGCCCTTTTTGGCCAAGTGCATCATTGTGGACGTTCTGCCTCTTTTCCTATGCTTTAAATGCAATTCCAGTCTACCTCCTGAAATCGGTTTCCTGCAATTCTGCCCCGCTTCCAAGTCCTCTTGGCAGGCTTACTTCAGTCTATTTTTGGACGATAGCTGTCATTTATAACTCTGCAGGTTTGTGAATTACAGTGCCCCTGAGCTCCTTTCTTCAACTCGCTTTCTTGTGACCTGGCCGCAACACCGCAGGATGGCTTCAGGCCCTAATCTGGTTCCGGCACGGCACGCTGAGCCTTTGGTTAATTCCTCTACCTGGTGGGAAATGAGAGTTAAATTTGCCCGTCCAGACACCTCCAGCTAGTCTCTCATTGGTTCTCGCTATTCCTGTTCATCTTCCGCAGAAATTGCAAACTGGGCCAAACAGGAGGTTAAAGGGACTGACTCTCCAAGTGGCGAGAGTGTTAGTAAAGCGTCTGGAATGTTGCACCCGAGTACCAGGGGAGGAAAACTGAGACATATTTGAACACATCTCCTGATCACATGGTTGATCATACTCTAGGTTCCACATGCATGTTTTAGCTGAAGGAAGAATACCTTAAACCTGGGTAGTTGAAACCCGTGGAATGGGTACCATGCAATATGACTTCAAAGGGTCTTCATTTGCTCACCGAACCTCTCCAATCCTATCACTGCTGCGTTTATGCCCCTGTACACATGCTTGATTCTCTTTCGGAGACATAGCAATCCATAGGTTTTAAGATACTTACTAGTCAGGTACATTCCTAGGCGTTTAATATGGGGTGTTGAGTCCATTTCGTTGAGCAAGGAGTAGCTCTTGTCTATTCCATATTTGGCTTAAGGAACTTTATCTGTGCTCATTTCAATCTCTGGTTTTATGCAGCACCCCAACTCACCTTTACCCTTAAGCAAGAATAAGTTGGTTTTCTAAATTTGAGACCCTGTTCTGTTCTGTAATTCAGTTCCTGTGTAGCCAAGTTTACATTCCGTGTATTACTGATATCTTATGATGTTTCTTTTTCTGTGTGACTTATTTCAGTTAGAATCATCATACCTGAATCCACTCATTGTGCTGCTAAGGGCCTGATGACACAGATTTCATTGCTGAGTGATATTGCTTTGTAAGTAAATACCACAACTTCTTTATCCATTTTTCACTTTCTGCGATGTTGAACTTGTACTGTAAACGAGGTTCTTGTAAACAGAGCCGTTCCAAACTTTGGGGTGGCTGTGTCTTTTTGATTTTAATTTCCCTAAGCTATAGGACCATAAGTGGAAGTGCCCTAGGTTCTGTTGCTTTGTTTTTTAGATGTTTCAGGAAACACCATACACTTCTCCCGAGTGTCTGTTGGCAATTTACATCCCGCCCATCAGCATAACAAGGCTCCCAGTTCTCCATGGCCTGTCCTGCCTTTCTGGATTTTACACTTTTTTCAGATGGCCCTTTTGACCGGGGGGAAGTGAGACTTCATTGTAGTGCAGATTTCCTTTGCAAGCTTGCTTGGTTGGCCAAAAAGGGCGTATGCGTTTTTTCCTGAATATATTCAGGAAAAAACGCATACGCCCTTTTTGGCCAAGTGCATCATTGTGGACGTTCTGCCTCTTTTCCTATGCTTTCAATGCAATTCCAGTCTACCTCCTGAAATCGGTTTCCTGCAATTCTGCCCCGCTTTCAAGTCCTCTTGGCAGCCTTACTTCAGTCTATTTTTGGACGATAGCTGTCATTTATGACTCTGCAGGTTTGTGGATTACAGTGCCCCTGAGCTCCTTTCTTCAACTTGCTTTCTTGTGACCTGGCCGCAACACCGCAGGATGGCTTCAGGCCCTAATCTGGTTCCTGCACGGCACGCTGAGCCTTTGGTTATTTCCTCTTCCTGGTGGGAAATGAGAGTTAAATTTGCCCGTCCAGACACCTCCACCTAGCCTCTCATTGGTTCTCGCTATTCCTGTTCATCTTCCGCAGAAATTGCAAACTGGGCCAAACAGGAGGTTAAAGGGACTGACTCTCCAAGTGGGGAGAGTGTTAGTAAAGCGTCTGGAATGTTGCACCCGAGTACCAGGGGAGGAAAACTGAGACATATTTGAACACGTCTCCCGTTCACATGGTTGATCATACTTGGGTTCCACATGCATGTTTTAGCTGAAGGAAGAATACCTAAAACCTGGGTAGTTGAAACCCCTGGAATGGGTACCATGCAGTATGACTTCAAAGGGTCTTCATTTGCTCACCGAACCTCTCCAATCCTATCACTGCTGCGTTTATGCCCCTGTACACATGCTTGATTCTCTTTCGGAGACATAGCAATCCATAGGTTTTAAGATACTTACTAGTCAGGTACATTCTTAGGCGTTTAATATGCGGTGTTGAGTCCATTTCGTTGAGCAAGGAGTAGCTCTTGTCTATTCCATATTTGGCTTAAGGAACTTTATCTGTGCTCATTTCAATCTCTGGTTTTATGCAGCACCCCAACTCACCTTTCCCCTTAAGCAAGCATAAGTTGGTTTTCTAAATTTGAGAACCTGTTCTGTTTTGGAATTCAGTTCCTGTGTAGCCAAGTTTACATTCCGTGTATTAGTGATATCTTATGATGTTTCATTTTCTGTGTGACTTATTTCAGTTAGAATCATCGTACCTGAATCTACTCATTATGCTGCTACGGGCCTGCTGACATAGATTTCATTGCTGAGTGATACTGCATTGTACGTACGTACCTCAAGTTCTTTATCCATTTTTCACTTTCTGCGATGTTGAACTTGTACTGTAAACGAGGTTCTTGTAAACAGAGCCGTTCCAAACTTTGGGGTGGCTGTGTCTTTTTGATTTTAATTTCCCTAAGCTATAGGACCATAAGTGGAAGTGCCCTAGGCTCTGTTGCTTTGTTTTTTAGATGTTTCAGGAAACACCATACACTTCTCCCAAGTGTCTGTTGGCAATTTACATCCCGCCCATCAGCATAACAAGGCTCCCAGTTCTCAATGGCCTGTTGCCTTTCTGGATTTTACACTTTTTTCAGATGGCCCTTTTGACCGGGGGGAAGTGAGACTTCATTGTAGTGCAGATTTCCTTTGCAAGCTTGCTTGGTTGGCCAAAAAGGGCGTATGCGTTTTTTCCTGAATATATTCAGGAAAAAACGCATACGCCCTTTTTGGCCAAGTGCATCATTGTGGACGTTCTGCCTCTTTTCCTATGCTTTCAATGCAATTCCAGTCTACCTCCTGAAATCGGTTTCCTGCAATTCTGCCCCGCTTCCAAGTCCTCTTGGCAGGCTTACTTCAGTCTATTTTTGGACGATAGCTGTCATTTATAACTCTGCAGGTTTGTGAATTACAGTGCCCCTGAGTTCCTTTCTTCAACTCGCTTTCTTGTGAGATGGCCGCAACACCGCAGGATGGCTTCAGGCCCTAATCTGGTTCCGGCACGGCATGCTGAGCCTTTGGTTAATTCCTCTACCTGGTGGGAAATGAGAGTTAAATTTGCCCGTCCAGACACCTCCAGCTAGTCTCTCATTGGTTCTCGCTATTCCTGTTCATCTTCCGCAGAAATTGCAAACTGGGCCAAACAGGAGGTTAAAGGGACTGACTCTCCAAGTGGCGAGAGTGTTAGTAAAGCGTCTGGAATGTTGCACCCGAGTACCAGGGGAGGAAAACTGAGACATATTTGAACACGTCTCCTGATCACATGGTTGATCATACTCTAGGTTCCACATGCATGTTTTAGCTGAAGGAAGAATACCTTAAACCTGGGTAGTTGAAACCCGTGGAATGGGTACCATGCAATATGACTTCAAAGGGTCTTCATTTGCTCACCGAACCTCTCCAATCCTATCACTGCTGCGTTTATGCCCCTGTACACATGCTTGATTCTCTTTCGGAGACATAGCAATCCATAGGTTTTAAGATACTTACTAGTCAGGAACATTCTTAGGCGTTTAATATGGGGTGTTGAGTCCATTTCGTTGAGCAAGGAGTAGCTCTTGTCTATTCCATATTTGGCTTAAGGAACTTTATCTGTGCTCATTTCAATCTCTGGTTTTATGCAGCACCCCAACTCACCTTTACCCTTAAGCAAGAATAAGTTGGTTTTCTAAATTTGAGACCCTGTTCTGTTCTGTAATTCAGTTCCTGTGTAGCCAAGTTTACATTCCATGTATTACTGATATCTTCTGATGTTTCTTTTTCTGTGTGACTTATTTCAGTTAGAATTATCATACCTGAATCCACTCATTGTGCTGCTAAGGGCCTGATGACACAGATTTCATTGCTGAGTGATATTGCTTTGTAAGTAAATACCACAACTTCTTTATCCATTTTTCAATTTCTGCGATGTTGAACTTGTACTGTAAACGAGGTTCTTGTAAACAGAGCCGTTCCAAACTTTGGGGTGGCTGTGTCTTTTTGATTTTAATTTCCCTAAGCTATAGGACCATAAGTGGAAGTGCCCTAGGTTCTGTTGCTTTGTTTTTTAGATGTTTCAGGAAACACCATACACTTCTCCCGAGTGGTTGTTGGCAATTTACATCCCGCCCATCAGCATAACAAGGCTCCCAGTTCTCCATGGCCTGTCCTGCCTTTCTGGATTTTACACTTTTTTCAGATGGCCCTTTTGACCGGGGGGAAGTGAGACTTCATTGTAGTGCAGATTTCCTTTGCAAGCTTGCTTGGTTGGCCAAAAAGGGCGTATGCGTTTTTTCCTGAATATATTCAGGAAAAAACGCATACGCCCTTTTTGGCCAAGTGCATCATTGTGGACGTTCTGCCTCTTTTCCTATGCTTTCAATGCAATTCCAGTCTACCTCCTGAAATCGGTTTCCTGCAATTCTGCCCCGTTTTCAAGTCCTCTTGGCAGCCTTACTTCAGTCTATTTTTGGACGATAGCTGTCATATATAACTCTGCAGGTTTGTGAATTACAGTGCCCCTGAGCTCCTTTCTTCAACTCGCTTTCTTGTGACCTGGCCGCAACACCGCAGGATGGCTTCAGGCCCTAATCTGGTTCCGGCACGGCACGCTGTGCCTTTGGTTATTTCCTCTTCCTGGTGGGAAATGAGAGTTAAATTTGCCCGTCCAGAAACCTCCAGCTAGTCTCTCATTGGTTCTCGCTATTCCTGTTCATCTTCCGCAGAAATTGCAAACTGGGCCAAACAGGAGGTTAAAGGCGCTGACTCTCCAAGTGGGGAGAGTGTTAGTAAAGCGTCTGGAATGTTGCACCCGAGTACCAGGGGAGGAAAACTGAGACATATTTGAACACGTTTCCCGTTCACATGGTTGATCATACTTGGGTTCCACATGCATGTTTTAGCTGAAGGAAGAATACCTAAAACCTGGGTAGTTGAGACCCGTGGAATGGGTACCATGCAATATGACTTCAAAGGGTCTTCATTTGCTCACCGAACCTCTCCAATCCTATCACTGCTGCGTTTATGCCCCTGTACACATGTTTGCTTCTCTTTCGGAGACATAGCAATCTATAGGTTTTAAGATACTTACTAGTCAGGTACATTCTTAGGCGTTTAATATGCGGTGTTGAGTCCATTTCGTTGAGCAAGGAGTAGCTCTTGTCTATTCCATATTTGGCTTAAGGAACTTTATCTGTGCTCATTTCAAGCTCTGGTTTTATGCAGCACCCCAACTCACCTTTACCCTTAAGCAAGCATAAGTTGGTTTTCTAAATTTGAGACCCTGTTCTGTTCTGTAATTCAGTTCCTGTGTAGCCAAGTTTACATTCCGTGTATTACTGATATCTTATGATGTTTCTTTTTCTGTGTGACTTATTTCAGTTAGAATCATCATACCTGAATCCACTCATTGTGCTGCTAAGGGCCTGATGACACAGATTTCATTGCTGAGTGATATTGCTTTGTAAGTAAATACCACAACTTCTTTATCCATTTTTCACTTTCTGCGATGTTGAACTTGTACTGTAAACGAGGTTCTTGTAAACAGAGGCGTCCCAAACTTTGGGGTGGCTGTGTCTTTTTGATTTTAATTTCCCTAAGCTGTAGGACCATAAGTGGCAGTGCCCTAGGCTCTGTTGCTTTGTTTTTTAGATGTTTCAGGAAACACCATACACTTCTCCCGAGTGGTTGTTGGCAATTTACATCCCGCCCATCAGCATAACAAGGCTCCCAGTTCTCCATGGCCTGTCCTGCCTTTCTGGATTTTACACTTTTTTCAGATGGCCCTTTTGACCGGGGGGAAGTGAGACTTCATTGTAGTGCAGATATCCTTTGCAAGCTTACTTGGTTGGCCAAAAAGGGCGTATGCGTTTTTTCCTGAATATATTCAGGAAAAAACGCATACGCCCTTTTTGGCCAAGTGCATCATTGTGGACGTTCTGCCTCTTTTCCTATGCTTTCAATGCAATTCCAGTCTACCTCCTGAAATCGGTTTCCTGCAATTCTGCCCCGCTTTCAAGTCCTCTTGGCAGCCTTACTTCAGTCTATTTTTGGACGATAGCTGTCATTTATAACTCTGCAGGTTTGTGAGTTACAGTGCCCCTGAGCTCCTTTCTTCAACTCGCTTTCTTGTGACCTGGCCGCAACACCGCAGGATGGCTTCAGGCCCTAATCTGGTTCCGGCACGGCACGCTTAGCCTTTCGTTATTTCCTCTTCCTGGTGGGAAATGAGAGTTAAATTTGCCCGTCCAGACACCTCCAGCTAGTCTCTCATTGTTTCTCGCTATTCCTGTTCATCTTCCGCAGAAATTGCAAACTGGGCCAAACAGGAGGTTAAAGGCGCCGACTCTCCAAGTGGGGAGAGTGTTAGTAAAGCGTCTGGAATGTTGCACCCGAGTACCAGGGGAGGAAAACTGAGACATATTTGAACACGTCTCCCGTTCACATGGTTGATCATACTTGGGTTCCACATGCATGTTTCAGCTGAAGGAAGAATACCTTAAACCTGGAGAGTTGAGACCCGTGTAATGGGTACCATGCAATATGACTTCAAAGGGTCTTCATTTGCTCACCGAACCTCTCCAATCCTATCACTGCTGCGTTTATGCCCCTGTACACATGCTTGATTCTCTTTCGGAGACATAGCAATCCATAGGTTTTAAGATACTTACTAGTCAGGTACATTCTTAGGCGTTTAATATGCGGTGTTGAGTCCATTTCGTTGAGCAAGGAGTAGCTCTTGTCTATTCCATATTTGACTTAAGGAACTTTATCTGTGCTCATTTCAATCTCTGGTTTTATGCAGCACCCCAACTCACCTTTACCTTTAAGCAAGCATAAGTTGGTTTTCTAAATTTGAGACCCTGTTCTGTTCTGTAATTCAGTTCCTGTGTAGCCAAGTTTACATTCCGTGTATTACTGATATCTTATGATATTTCTTTTTCTGTGTGACTTACTTCAGTTAGAATCATCATACCTGAATCCACTCATTGTGCTGCTAAGGGCCTGATGACACAGATTTCATTGCTGAGTGATATTGCTTTGTAAGTAAATACCACAACTTCTTTATCCATTTTTCACTTTCTGCGATGTTGAACTTGTACTGTAAACGAGGTTCTTGTAAACAGAGCCGTTCCAAACTTTGGGGTGGCTGTGTCTTTTTGATTTTAATTTCCCTAAGCTATAGGACCATAAGTGGAAGTGCCCTAGGTTCTGTTGCTTTGTTTTTTAGATGTTTCAGGAAACACCATACACTTCTCCCGAGTGGTTGTTGGCAATTTACATCCCGCCCATCAGCATAACAAGGCTCCCAGTTCTCCATGGCCTGTCCTGCCTTTCTGGATTTTACACTTTTTTCAGATGGCCCTTTTGACCGGGGGGAAGTGAGACTTCATTGTAGTGCAGATTTCCTTTGCAAGCTTGCTTGGTTGGCCAAAAAGGGCGTATGCGTTTTTTCCTGAATATATTCAGGAAAAAACGCATACGCCCTTTTTGGCCAAGTGCATCATTGTGGACGTTCTGCCTCTTTTCCTATGCTTTCAATGCAATTCCAGTCTACCTCCTGAAATCGGTTTCCTGCAATTCTGCCCCGCTTTCAAGTCCTCTTGGCAGCCTTACTTCAGTCTATTTTTGGACGATAGCTGTCATTTATAACTCTGCAGGTTTGTGAATTACAGTGCCCCTGAGCTCCTTTCTTCAACTTGCTTTCTTGTGACCTGGCCGCAACACCGTAGGATGTCTTCAGGCCCTAATTTGGTTCCGGCCCGGCATGCTGAGCCTTTGGTTAATTCCTCTTCCTGTTGGGAAATGAGAGTTAAATTTGCCCGTCCAGACACCTCCAGCTAGCCTCTCATTGGTTCTCGCTATTCCTGTTCATCTTCCGCAGAAATTGCAAACTGGGCCAAACAGGAGGTTAAAGGGACTGACTCTCCAAGTCGGGAGAGTGTTAGTAAAGCATCTGGAATGTTGTACCCGAGTTCCAGGGGAGGAAAACTGAGACATATTTGAACACGTCTCCCGTTCACATGGTTGATCATACTTGGGTTCCACATGCATGTTTTAGCTGAAGGAAGAATACCTTAAACCTGGAGAGTTGAGACCCGTGTAATGGGTACCATGCAATATGACTTCAAAGGGTCTTCATTTGCTCACCGAACCTCTCCAATCCTATCACTGCTGCGTTTATGCCCCTGTACACATGCTTGATTCTCTTTTGGAGACATAGCAATCCATAGGTTTTACGATACTTACTAGTCAGGTACATTCTTAGGCATTTAATATGCGGTGTTGAGTCCATTTCGTTGAGCAAGGAGTAGCTCTTGTCTATTCCATATTTGCCTTAAGGAACTTTATCTGTGCTCATTTCAATCTCTGGTTTTATGCAGCACCCCAACTCACCTTTCCCCTTAAGCAAGCATAAGTTGTTTTTCTAAATTTGAGACCCTGTTCTGTTCTGTAATTCAGTTCCTGTGTAGCCAAGTTTACATTCCGTGTATTACTGATACCTTATGATGTTTCTTTTTCTGTGTGACTTATTTCAGTTAGAATCATCATAACTGAATCCACTCATTGTGATGCTAAGGGCCTGATGACATAGATTTCATTGCTGAGTGATATTGCTTTGTAAGTAAATACCACAACTTCTTTATCCATTTTTCACTTTCTGCGATGTTGAACTTGTACTGTAAACGAGGTTCTTGTAAACAGAGCCGTTCCAAACTTTGGGGTGGCTGTGTCTTTTTGATTTTAATTTCCCTAAGCTATAGGACCATAAGTGGAAGTGCCCTAGGTTCTGTTGCTTTGTTTTTTAGATGTTTCAGGAAACACCATACACTTCTCCCGAGTGTCTGTTGGCAATTTACATCCCGCCCATCAGCATAACAAGGCTCCCAGTTCTCCATGGCCTGTCCTGCCTTTCTGGATTTTACACTTTTTTCAGATGGCCCTTTAGACCGGGGAGAAGTGAGACTTCATTGTAGTGCAGATTTCCTTTGCAAGCTTGTTTGGTTGGCCAAAAAGGGCGTTTGCGTTTTTTCCTGAATATATTCAGGAAAAAACGCATATGCCCTTTTTGGCCAAGTGCATCATTGTGGACGTTCTGCCTCTTTTCCTATGCTTTCAATGCAATTCCAGTCTACCTCCTGAAATCGGTTTCCTGCAATTCTGCCCCGCTTTCAAGTCCTCTTGGCAGCCTTACTTCAGTCTATTTTTGGACGATAGCTGTCATTTATAACTCTGCAGGTTTGTGAATTACAGTGCCCCTGAGCTCCTTTCTTCAACTCGCTTTCTTGTGAGCTGGCCGCAACACCGCAGGATGGCTTCAGGCCCTAATCTGGTTCCGGCACGGCACGCTGAGCCTTTGGTTATTTCCTCTTCCTGGTGGGAAATGAGAGTTAAATTTGCCCGTCCAGACACCTCCAGCTAGTCTCTCATTGGTTCTCGCTATTCCTGTTCATCTTCCGCAGAAATTGCAAACTGGGCCAAACAGGAGGTTAAAGGGACTGACTCTCCAAGTCGGGAGAGTGTTAGTAAAGCATCTGGAATGTTGCATCCGAGTACCAGGGTACGAAAACTGAGACATATTTGAACACGTCTGCCGATCACATGGTTGATCATACTCTAGGTTCCACATGCATGTTTTAGCTGAAGGAAGAATACCTTAAACCTGGGTAGTTGAAACCCGTGGAATGGGTACCATGCAGTATGACTTCAAAGGGTCTTCATTTGCTCACCGAACCTCTCCAATCCTAGCACTGCTGCGTTTATGCCCCTGTACACATGCTTGATTCTCTTTCGGAGACATAGCAATCCATAGGTTTTAAGATACTTACTAGTCAGGTACATTCTTACGCGTTTAATATGCGGTGTTGAGTCCATTTCGTTGAGCAAGGAGTAGTTCTTGTCTATTCCATATTTGACTTAAGGAACTTTATCTGTGCTCATTTCAATCTCTGGTTTTATGCAGCACCCCAACTCACCTTTACCCTTAAGCAAGCATAAGTTGGTTTTCTAAATTTGAGACCCTGTTCTGTTCTGTAATTCAGTTCCTGTGTAGCCAAGTTTACATTCCGTTTATTACTGATATCTTATGATGTTTCTTTTTCTGTGTGACTTATTTCAGGGAGAATCATCATACCTGAATCCACTCATTGTGATGCTAAGGGCCGGATGACATAGATTTCATTGCTGAGTGATATTGCTTTGTAAGTAAATACCACAACTTCTTTATCCATTTTTCACTTTCTGCGATGTTGAACTTGTACTGTAAACGAGGTTCTTGTAAACAGAGGCGTCCCAAACTTTGGGGTGGCTGTGTCTTTTTGATTTTAATTTCCCTAAGCTATAGGACCATAAGTGGCAGTGCCCTAGGCTCTGTTGCTTTGTTTTTTAGATGTTTCAGGAAACACCATACACTTCTCCGGAGTGTCTGTTGGCAATTTACATCCCGCCCATCAGCATAACAAGGCTCCCAGTTCTCCATGGCCTGTCCTGCCTTTCTGGATTTTACACATTTTTCAGATTGCCCTTTTGACCGGGGGGAAGTGAGACTTCATTGTAGTGCAGATTTCCTTTGCAAGCTTGCTTGGTTGGCCAAAAAGGGCGTATGCGTTTTTTCCTGAATATATTCAGGAAAAAACGCATACGCCCTTTTTGGCCAAGTGCATCATTGTGGACGTTCTGCCTCTTTTCCTATGCTTTCAATGCAATTCCAGTCTACCTCCTGAAATCGGTTTCCTGCAATTCTGCCCCGCTTTCAAGTCCTCTTGGCAGCCTTACTTCAGTCTATTTTTGGACGATAGCTGTCATTTATAACTCTGCAGATTTGTGAATTACAGTGCCCCTGAGCTCCTTTGTTCAACTCGCTTTCTTGTGACCTGGCCGCAACACCGCAGGATGGCTTCAGGCCCTAATCTGGTTCCGGCACCGCACGCTGAGCCTTTGGTTATTTCCTCTTCCTGGTGGGAAATGAGAGTTAAATTTGCCCGTCCAGACACCTCCAGCTAGTCTCTCATTGGTTCTCGCTATTCCTGTTCATCTTCCGCAGAAATTGCAAACTGGTCCAAACAGGAGGTTAAAGGCGCTGACTCTCCAAGTGGGGAGAGTGTTAGTAAAGCGTCTGGAATGTTGCACCCGAGTACCAGGGGAGGAAAACTGAGACATATTTGAACACGTCTCCCGTTCACATGGTTGATCATACTTGGGTTCCACATGCATGTTTTAGCTGAAGGAAGAATACCTTAAACCTGGAGAGTTAAGACCCGTGTAATGGGTACCATGCAATATGACTTCAAAGGGTCTTCATTTGCTCACCGAACCTCTCCAATCCTATCACTGCTGCGTTTATGCCCCTGTACACATGCTTGATTCTCTTTCGGAGACATAGCAATCCATAGGTTTTAAGATACTTACTAGTCAGGTACATTCTTAGGCGTTTAATATGGGGTGTTGAGTCCATTTCGTTGAGCAAGGAGTAGCTCTTGTCTATTCCATATTTGGCCTAAGGAATTTTATCTGTGCTCATTTCAATCTCTGGTTTTATGCAGCACCCCAACTCACCTTTCCCCTTAAGCAAGCATAAGTTGGTTTTCTAAATTTGAGACCCTGTTCTGTTCTGTAATTCAGTTCCTGTGTAGCCAAGTTTACATTCCGTGTATTAGTGATATCTTATGATGTTTCTTTTTCTGTGTGACTCATTTCAGTTAGAATCATCGTACCTGAATCTACTCATTATGGTGCTACGGGCCTGATGACATAGATTTCATTGCTGAGTGATACTGCATTGTACGTAAGTACCACAAATTCTTTATCCATTTTTCACTTTCTGCGATGTTGAACTTGTACTGTAAACGAGGTTCTTGTAAACAGAGCCGTTCCAAACTTTGGGGTGGCTGTGTCTTTTTGATTTTAATTTCCCTAAGCTATAGGACCATAAGTGGAAGTGCCCTAGGTTCTGTTGCTTTGTTTTTTAGATGTTTCAGGAAACACCATACACTTCTCCCGAGTGGTTGTTGGCAATTTACATCCCGCCCATCAGCATAACAAGGCTCCCAGTTCTCCATGGCCTGTCCTGCCTTTCTGGATTTTACACTTTTTTCAGATGGCCCTTTTGACCGGGGGGAAGTGAGACTTCATTGTAGTGCACATTTCCTTTGCAAGCTTGCTTGGTTGGCCAAAAAGGACGTATGCGTTTTTTCCTGAATATATTCAGGAAAAAACGCATACGCCCTTTTTGGCCAAGTGCATCATTGTGGACGTTCTGCCTCTTTTCCTATGCTTTCAATGCAATTCCAGTCTACCTCCTGAAATCGGTTTCCTGCAATTCTGCCCCGCTTTCAAGTCCTCTTGGCAGCCTTACTTCAGTCTATTTTTGGACGATAGCTGTCATTTATAACTCTGCAGGTTTGTGCATTACAGTGTCCCTCAACTCCTTTCTTCAACTTGCTTTCTTGTGACCTGGCCGCAACACCGCAGGATGGCTTCAGGCCCTAATCTGGTTCCGGCACGGCACGCTGAGCCTTTGGTTATTTCCTCTTCCTGGTGGGAAATGAGAGTTAAATTTGCCCGTCCAGACACCTCCAGATAGTCTCTCATTGGTTCTCGCTATTCCTGTTCATCTTCCGCAGAAATTGCTAACTGGGCCAAACAGGATGTTAAAGGCGCTGACTCTCCAAGTGGGAAGAGTGTTAGTAAAGCGTCTGGAATGTTGCACCCGAGTACCAGGGGAGGAAAACTGAGACATATTTGAACACGTCTCCCGTTCACATGGTTGATCATACTTGGGTTCCACATGCATGTTTTAGCTGAAGGAAGAATACCTTAAACCTGGAGAGTTAAGACCCGTGTAATGGGTACCATGCAATATGACTTCAAAGGGTCTTCATTTGCTCACCGAACCTCTCCAATCCTATCACTGCTGCGTTTATGCCCCTGTACACATGCTTGATTCTCTTTCGGAGACATAGCAATCCATAGGTTTTAAGATACTTACTAGTCAGGTACATTCTTAGGCGTTTAATATGGGGTGTTGAGTCCATTTCGTTGAGCAAGGAGTAGCTCTTGTCTATTCCATATTTGGCCTAAGGAATTTTATCTGTGCTCATTTCAATCTCTGGTTTTATGCAGCACCCCAACTCACCTTTCCCCTTAAGCAAGCATAAGTTGGTTTTCTAAATTTGAGAACCTGTTCTGTTTTGGAATTCAGTTCCTGTGTAGCCAAGTTTACATTCCGTGTATTAGTGATATCTTATGATGTTTTTTTTCTGTGTGACTCATTTCAGTTAGAATCATCGTACCTGAATCTACTCATTATGCTGCTACGGGCCTGATGACATAGATTTCATTGCTGAGTGATACTGCATTGTACGTAAGTACCACAAATTCTTTATCCATTTTTCACTTTCTGCGATGTTGAACTTGTACTGTAAACGAGGTTCTTGTAAACAGAGCCGTTCCAAACTTTGGGGTGGCTGTGTCTTTTTGATTTTAATTTCCCTAAGCTATAGGACCATAAGTGGAAGTGCCCTAGGTTCTGTTGCTTTGTTTTTTAGATGTTTCAGGAAACACCATACACTTCTCCCGAGTGGTTGTTGGCAATTTACATCCCGCCCATCAGCATAACAAGGCTCCCAGTTCTCCATGGCCTGTCCTGCCTTTCTGGATTTTACACTTTTTTCAGATGGCCCTTTTGACCGAGGGGAAGTGAGACTTCATTGTAGTGCACATTTCCTTTGCAAGCTTGCTTGGTTGGCCAAAAAGGACGTATGCGTTTTTTCCTGAATATATTCAGGAAAAAACGCATACGCCCTTTTTGGCCAAGTGCATCATTGTGGACGTTCTGCCTCTTTTCCTATGCTTTCAATGCAATTCCAGTCTACCTCCTGAAATCGGTTTCCTGCAATTCTGCCCCGCTTTCAAGTCCTCTTGGCAGCCTTACTTCAGTCTATTTTTGGACGATAGCTGTCATTTATAACTCTGCAGGTTTGTGCATTACAGTGTCCCTCAGCTCCTTTCTTCAACTTGCTTTCTTGTGACCTGGCCGCAACACCGCAGGATGGCTTCAGGCCCTAATCTGGTTCCGGCACGGCACGCTGAGCCTTTGGTTATTTCCTCTTCCTGGTGGGAAATGAGAGTTAAATTTGCCCGTCCAGACACCTCCAGCTAGTCTCTCATTGGTTCTCGCTATTCCTGTTCATCTTCCGCAGAAATTGCTAACTGGGCCAAACAGGATGTTAAAGGCGCTGACTCTCCAAGTGGGAAGAGTGTTAGTAAAGCGTCTGGAATGTTGCACCCGAGTACCAGGGGAGGAAAACTGAGACATATTTGAACACGTCTCCCGTTCACATGGTTGATCATACTTGGGTTCCACATGCATGTTTTAGCTGAAGGAAGAATACCTTAAACCTGGAGAGTTAAGACCCGTGTAATGGGTACCATGCAATATGACTTCAAAGGGTCTTCATTTGCTCACCGAACCTCTCCAATCCTATCACTGCTGCGTTTATGCCCCTGTACACATGCTTGATTCTCTATCGGAGACATAGCAATCCATAAGTTTTTAAGATACTTACTAGTCAGGTACATTCTTAGGCGTTTAATATGCGGTGTTGAGTCCATTTCGTTGAGCAAGGAGTAGCTCTTGTCTATTCCATATTTGACTTAAGGAACTTTATCTGTGCTCATTTCAATCTCTGGTTTTATGCAGCACCCCAAGTCACCTTTACCCTTAAGCAAGCATAAGTTGGTTTTCTAAATTTGAGACCCTGTTCTGTTCTGTAATTCAGTTCCTGTGTAGCCAAGTTTACATTCCGTGTATTACTGATATCTTATGATGTTTCTTTTTCTGTGTGACTTACTTCAGTTAGAATCATCATACCTGAATCCACTCATTGTGCTGCTAAGGGCCTGATGACACAGATTTCATTGCTGAGTGATATTGCTTTGTAAGTAAATACCACAACTTCTTTATCCATTTTTCACTTTCTGCGATGTTGAACTTGTACTGTAAACGAGGTTCTTGTAAACAGAGCCGTTCCAAACTTTGGGGTGGCTGTGTCTTTTTGATTTTAATTTCCCTAAGCTATAGGACCATAAGTGGAAGTGCCCTAGGTTCTGTTGCTTTGTTTTTTAGATGTTTCAGGAAACACCATACACTTCTCCCGAGTGGTTGTTGGCAATTTACATCCCGCCCATCAGCATAACAAGGCTCCCAGTTCTCCATGGCCTGTCCTGCCTTTCTGGATTTTACACTTTTTTCAGATGGCCCTTTTGACCGGGGGGAAGTGAGACTTCATTGTAGTGCAGATTTCCTTTGCAAGCTTGCTTGGTTGGCCAAAAAGGGCGTATGCGTTTTTTCCTGAATATATTCAGGAAAAAACGCATATGCCCTTTTTGGCCAAGTGCATCATTGTGGACGTTCTGCCTCTTTTCCTATGCTTTCAATGCAATTCCAGTCTACCTCCTGAAATCGGTTTCCTGCAATTCTGCCCCGCTTTCAAGTCCTCTTGGCAGCCTTACTTCAGTCTATTTTTGGACGATAGCTGTCATTTATAACTCTGCAGGTTTGTGAATTACAGTGCCCCTGAGCTCCTTTCTTCAACTCGCTTTCTTTTGAGCTGGCCGCAACACCGCAGGATGGCTTCAGGCTCTAATCTGGTTCCGGTACGGCACGCTGAGCCTTTGGTTATTTCCTCTTCCTGGTGGGAAATGAGAGTTAAATTTGCCCGTCCAGACACCTCCAGCTAGCCTCTCATTGGTTCTCGCTATTCCTGTTCATCTTCCGCAGAAATTGCAAACTGGGCCAAACAGGAGGTTAAAGGCGCTGACTCTCCAAGTGGGGAGAGTGTTAGTAAAGCGTCTGGAATGTTGCACCCGAGTACCAGGGGAGGAAAACTGAGACATATTTGAACACGTCTCCCGTTCACATGGTTGATCATACTTGGGTTCCACATGCATGTTTTAGCTGAAGGAAGAATACCTTAAACCTGGAGAGTTAAGACCCGTGTAATGGGTACCATGCAATATGACTTCAAAGGGTCTTCATTTGCTCACCGAACCTCTCCAATCCTATCACTGCTGCGTTTATGCCCCTGTACACATGCTTGATTCTCTTTCGGAGACATAGCAATCCATAGGTTTTAAGATACTTACTAGTCAGGTACATTCTTAGGCGTTTAATATGGGGTGTTGAGTCCATTTCGTTGAGCAAGGAGTAGCTCTTGTCTATTCCATATTTGGCCTAAGGAATTTTATCTGTGCTCATTTCAATCTCTGGTTTTATGCAGCACCCCAACTCACCTTTCCCCTTAAGCAAGCATAAGTTGGTTTTCTAAATTTGAGACCCTGTTCTGTTCTGTAATTCAGTTCCTGTGTAGCCAAGTTTACATTCCGTGTATTAGTGATATCTTATGATGTTTCTTTTTCTGTGTGACTCATTTCAGTTAGAATCATCGTACCTGAATCTACTCATTATGGTGCTACGGGCCTGATGACATAGATTTCATTGCTGAGTGATACTGCATTGTACGTAAGTACCACAAATTCTTTATCCATTTTTCACTTTCTGCGATGTTGAACTTGTACTGTAAACGAGGTTCTTGTAAACAGAGCCGTTCCAAACTTTGGGGTGGCTGTGTCTTTTTGATTTTAATTTCCCTAAGCTATAGGACCATAAGTGGAAGTGCCCTAGGTTCTGTTGCTTTGTTTTTTAGATGTTTCAGGAAACACCATACACTTCTCCCGAGTGGTTGTTGGCAATTTACATCCCGCCCATCAGCATAACAAGGCTCCCAGTTCTCCATGGCCTGTCCTGCCTTTCTGGATTTTACACTTTTTTCAGATGGCCCTTTTGACCGGGGGGAAGTGAGACTTCATTGTAGTGCACATTTCCTTTGCAAGCTTGCTTGGTTGGCCAAAAAGGACGTATGCGTTTTTTCCTGAATATATTCAGGAAAAAACGCATACGCCCTTTTTGGCCAAGTGCATCATTGTGGACGTTCTGCCTCTTTTCCTATGCTTTCAATGCAATTCCAGTCTACCTCCTGAAATCGGTTTCCTGCAATTCTGCCCCGCTTTCAAGTCCTCTTGGCAGCCTTACTTCAGTCTATTTTTGGACGATAGCTGTCATTTATAACTCTGCAGGTTTGTGCATTACAGTGTCCCTCAGCTCCTTTCTTCAACTTGCTTTCTTGTGACCTGGCCGCAACACCGCAGGATGGCTTCAGGCCCTAATCTGGTTCCGGCACGGCACGCTGAGCCTTTGGTTATTTCCTCTTCCTGGTGGGAAATGAGAGTTAAATTTGCCCGTCCAGACACCTCCAGCTAGTCTCTCATTGGTTCTCGCTATTCCTGTTCATCTTCCGCAGAAATTGCTAACTGGGCCAAACAGGATGTTAAAGGCGCTGACTCTCCAAGTGGGAAGAGTGTTAGTAAAGCGTCTGGAATGTTGCACCCGAGTACCAGGGGAGGAAAACTGAGACATATTTGAACACGTCTCCCGTTCACATGGTTGATCATACTTGGGTTCCACATGCATGTTTTAGCTGAAGGAAGAATACCTTAAACCTGGAGAGTTAAGACCCGTGTAATGGGTACCATGCAATATGACTTCAAAGGGTCTTCATTTGCTCACCGAACCTCTCCAATCCTATCACTGCTGCGTTTATGCCCCTGTACACATGCTTGATTCTCTATCGGAGACATAGCAATCCATAAGTTTTTAAGATACTTACTAGTCAGGTACATTCTTAGGCGTTTAATATGCGGTGTTGAGTCCATTTCGTTGAGCAAGGAGTAGCTCTTGTCTATTCCATATTTGACTTAAGGAACTTTATCTGTGCTCATTTCAATCTCTGGTTTTATGCAGCACCCCAAGTCACCTTTACCCTTAAGCAAGCATAAGTTGGTTTTCTAAATTTGAGTCCCTGTTCTGTTCTGTAATTCAGTTCCTGTGTAGCCAAGTTTACATTCCGTGTATTACTGATATCTTATGATGTTTCTTTTTCTGTGTGACTTACTTCAGTTAGAATCATCATACCTGAATCCACTCATTGTGCTGCTAAGGGCCTGATGACACAGATTTCATTGCTGAGTGATATTGCTTTGTAAGTAAATACCACAACTTCTTTATCCATTTTTCACTTTCTGCGATGTTGAACTTGTACTGTAAACGAGGTTCTTGTAAACAGAGCCGTTCCAAACTTTGGGGTGGCTGTGTCTTTTTGATTTTAATTTCCCTAAGCTATAGGACCATAAGTGGAAGTGCCCTAGGTTCTGTTGCTTTGTTTTTTAGATGTTTCAGGAAACACCATACACTTCTCCCGAGTGGTTGTTGGCAATTTACATCCCGCCCATCAGCATAACAAGGCTCCCAGTTCTCCATGGCCTGTCCTGCCTTTCTGGATTTTACACTTTTTTCAGATGGCCCTTTTGACCGGGGGGAAGTGAGACTTCATTGTAGTGCAGATTTCCTTTGCAAGCTTGCTTGGTTGGCCAAAAAGGGCGTATGCGTTTTTTCCTGAATATATTCAGGAAAAAACGCATATGCCCTTTTTGGCCAAGTGCATCATTGTGGACGTTCTGCCTCTTTTCCTATGCTTTCAATGCAATTCCAGTCTACCTCCTGAAATCGGTTTCCTGCAATTCTGCCCCGCTTTCAAGTCCTCTTGGCAGCCTTACTTCAGTCTATTTTTGGACGATAGCTGTCATTTATAACTCTGCAGGTTTGTGAATTACAGTGCCCCTGAGCTCCTTTCTTCAACTCGCTTTCTTTTGAGCTGGCCGCAACACCGCAGGATGGCTTCAGGCTCTAATCTGGTTCCGGTACGGCACGCTGAGCCTTTGGTTATTTCCTCTTCCTGGTGGGAAATGAGAGTTAAATTTGCCCGTCCAGACACCTCCAGCTAGCCTCTCATTGGTTCTCGCTATTCCTGTTCATCTTCCGCAGAAATTGCAAACTGGGCCAAACAGGAGGTTAAAGGCGCTGACTCTCCAAGTGGGGAGAGTGTTAGTAAAGCGTCTGGAATGTTGCACCCGAGTACCAGGGGAGGAAAACTGAGACATATTTGAACACGTCTCCCGTTCACATGGTTGATCATACTTGGGTTCCACATGCATGTTTTAGCTGAAGGAAGAATACCTAAAACCTGGGTAGTTGAAACCCGTGTAATGGGTACCATGCAATATGACTTCAAAGGGTCTTCATTTGCTCACCGAACCTCTCCAATCCTATCACTGCTGCGTTTATGCCCCTGTACACATGCTTGATTCTCTTTCGGAGACATAGCAATCCATAGGTTTTAAGATACTTACTAGTCAGGTACATTCTTAGGCGTTTAATATGCGGTGTTGAGTCCATTTCGTTGAGCAAGGAGTAGCTCTTGTCTATTCCATATTTGGCTTAAGGAACTTTATCTGTGCTCATTTCAATCTCTGGTTTTATGCAGCACCCCAACTCACCTTTACCCTTAAGCAAGCATAAGTTGGTTTTCTAAATTTGAGTCCCTGTTCTGTTCTGTAATTCAGTTCCTGTGTAGCCAAGTTTACATTCCGTGTACTACTGATATCTTATAATGTTTCTTTTTCTGTGTGACTTACTTCAGTTAGAATCATCATACCTGAATCCACTCATTGTGCTGCTATGGGCCTGATGACACAGATTTCATTGCTGAGTGATATTGCTTTGTAAGTAAATACCACAACTTTTTTATCCATTTTTCACTTTCTGCGATGTTGAACTTGTACTGTAAACGAGATTCTTGTAAACAGAGGCGTCCCAAACTTTGGGGTGGCTGTGTCTTTTTGATTTTAATTTCCCTAAGCTATAGGACCATAAGTGGCAGTGCCCTAGGCTCTGTTGCTTTGTTTTTTAGATGTTTCAGGAAACACCATACACTTCTCCGGAGTGTCTGTTGGCAATTTACATCCCGCCCATCAGCATAACAAGGCTCCCAGTTCTCCATGGCCTGTCCTGCCTTTCTGGATTTTACACTTTTTTCAGATGGCCCTTTTGACCGGGGGGAAGTGAGACTTCATTGTAGTGCAGATTTCCTTTGCAAGCTTGCTTGGTTGGCCAAAAAGGGCGTATGCGTTTTTTCCTGAATATATTCAGGAAAAAACGCATACGCCCTTTATGGCCAAGTGCATCATTGTGGACGTTCTGCCTCTTTTCCTATGCTTTCAATGCAATTCCAGTCTACCTCCTGAAATCGGTTTCCTGCAATTCTGCCCCGCTTTCAAGTCCTCTTGGCAGCCTTACTTCAGTCTATTTTTGGACGATAGCTGTCATTTATAACTCTGCAGGTTTTTGAATTACAGTGCCCCTGAGCTCCTTTGTTCAACTCGCTTTCTTGTGACCTGGCCGCAACACCGCAGGATGGCTTCAGGCCCTAATCTGGTTCCGGCATGGCACGCTGAGCCTTTGGTTATTTCCTCTTCCTGGTGGGAAATGAGAGTTAAATTTGCCCGTCCAGACACCTCCAGCTAGTCTCTCATTGGTTCTCGCTATTCCTGTTCATCTTCCGCAGAAATTGCAAACTGGGCCAAAGAGGAGGTTAAAGGGACTGACTCTTGAAGTCGAGAGAGTGTTAGTAAAGCGTCTGGAATGTTGCACCCGAGTACCAGGGGAGGAAAACTGAGACATATTTGAACACGTCTCCCGTTCACATGGTTGATCAAACTTGGGTTCCACATGCATGTTTTAGCTGAAGGAAGAATACCTAAAACCTGTGTAGTTGAAACCCGTGGAATGGGTACCATGCAATATGACTTCAAAGGGTCTTCATTTGCTCACCGAACCTCTCCAATCCTATCACTGCTGCGTTTATGCCCCTGTACACATGCTTGATTCTCTTTCGGAGACATAGCAATCCATAGGTTTTAAGATACTTACTAGTCAGGTACATTCTTAGGCGTTTAATATGCGGTGTTGAGTCCATTTCGTTGAGCAAGGAGTAGCTCTTGTCTATTCCATATTTGACTTAAGGAACTTTATCTGTGCTCATTTCAATCTCTGGTTTTATGCAGCACCCCAACTCACCTTTCCCCTTAAGCAAGCATAAGTTGGTTTTCTAAATTTGAGACCCTGTTCTGTTCTGTAATTCAGTTCCTGTGTAGCCAAGTTTACATTCCGTGTATTAGTGATATCTTATGATGTTTCTTTTTCTGTGTGACTTATTTCAGTTAGAATCATCATACCTGAATGCACTCATTGCGATGCTAAGGGCCTGATGACATAGATTTCATTGCTGAGTGATATTGCTTTGTAAGTGAATACCACAAATTCTTTATCCATTTTTCACTTTCTGCGATGTTGAAGTTGTACTGTAAACGAGGTTCTTGTAAACAGAGCCGTTCCAAACTTTGGGGTGGCTGTGTCTTTTTGATTTTAATTTCCCTAAGCTATAGGACCATAAGTGGAAGTGCCCTAGGTTCTGTTGCTTTGTTTTTTAGATGTTTCAGGAAACACCATACACTTCTCCCAAGTGTCTGTTGGCAATTTACATCCCGCCCATCAGCATAACAAGGCTCCCAGTTCTCAATGGCCTGTTGCCTTTCTGGATTTTACACTTTTTTCAGATGGCCCTTTTGACCGGGGGGAAGTGAGACTTCATTGTAGTGCAGATTTCCTTTGCAAGCTTGCTTGGTTGGCCAAAAAGGACGTATGCGTTTTTTCCTGAATATATTCAGGAAAAAACGCATACGCCCTTTTTGGCCAAGTGCATCATTGTGGACGTTCTGCCTCTTTTCCTATGCTTTCAATGCAATTCCAGTCTACCTCCTGAAATCGGTTTCCTGCAATTCTGCCCCACTTTCAAGTCCTCTTGGCAGCCTTACTTCAGTCTATTTTTGGACGATAGCTGTCATTTATAACTCTGCAGGTTTGTGAATTACAGTGCCCCTGAGCTCCTTTCTTCAACTCGCTTTCTTGTGAGCTGGCCGCAACACCGCAGGATGGCTTCAGGCCCTAATCTGGTTCCGGCCCGGCATGCTGAGCCTTTGGTTAATTCCTCTTCCTGGTGGGAAATGAGAGTTAAATTTGCCCGTCCAGACACCTCCAGCTAGCCTCTCATTGGTTCTCGCTATTCCTGTTCATCTTCCGCAGAAATTGCAACCTGGGCCAAACAGGAGGTTAAAGGCGCTGACTCTCCAAGTGGGGAGAGTGTTAGTAAAGCGTCTGGAATGTTGCACCCGAGTACCAGGGGAGGAAAACTGAGACATATTTGAACACGTCTCCCGTTCACATGGTTGATCATACTTGGGTTCCACATGCATGTTTTAGCTGAAGGAAGAATACCTTAAACCTGGAGAGTTGAGACCCGTGTAATGGGTACCATGCAATATGACTTCAAAGGGTCTTCATTTGCTCACCGAACCTCTCCAATCCTATCACTGCTGCGTTTATGCCCCTGTACACATGCTTGATTCTCTTTCGGAGACATAGCAATCCATAGGTTTTACGATACTTACTAGTCAGGTACATTCTTAGGCGTTTAATATGCGGTGTTGAGTCCATTTCGTTGAGCAAGGAGTAGCTCTTGTCTATTCCATATTTGACTTAAGGAACTTTATCTGTGCTCATTTCAATCTCTGGTTTTATGCACCACCCCAACTCACCTTTACCCTTAAGCAAGCATAAGTTGGTTTTCTAAATTTGAGACCCTGTTCTGTTCTGTAATTCAGTTCCTGTGTAGCCAAGTTTACATTCCGTGTATTACTGATATCTTATGATGTTTCTTTTTCTGTGTGACTTACTTCAGTTAGAATCATCATACCTGAATCCACTCATTGTGCTGCTACGGGCCTGATGACACAGATTTCATTGCTGAGTGATATTGCTTTGTAAGTAAATACCACAACTTCTTTATCCATTTTTCACTTTCTGCGATGTTGAACTTGTACTGTAAACGAGGTTCTTGTAAACTGAGCCGTTCCAAACTTTGGGGTGGCTGTGTCTTTTTGATTTTAATTTCCCTAAGCTATAGGACTATAAGTGGAAGTGCACTAGGCTCTGTTGCTTTGTTTTTTAGATGTTTCAGGAAACACCATACACTTCTCCCAAGTGTCTGTTGGCAATTTACATCCCGCCCATCAGCATAAGAAGGCTCCCAGTTCTCAATGGCCTGTTGCCTTTCTGGATTTTACACTTTTTTCAGATGGCCCTTTTGACCGGGGGGAAGTGAGACTTCATTGTAGTGCAGATTTCCTTTGCAAGCTTGCTTGGTTGGCCAAAAAGGGCGTATGCGTTTTTTCCTGAATATATTCAGGAAAAAAAGCATACGCCCTTTTTGGCCAAGTGCATCATTGTGGACGTTCTGCCTCTTTTCCTATGCTTTCAATGCAATTCCAGTCTACCTCCTGAAATCGGTTTCCTGCAATTCTGCCCCGCTTTCAAGTCCTCTTGGCAGCCTTACTTCAGTCTATTTTTGGACGATAGCTGTCATTTATAACTCTGCAGGTTTGTGAATTACAGTGCCCCTGAGCTCCTTTCTTCAACTCGCTTTCTTGTGACTGGCTGCAACACCGCAGGATGGCTTCAGGCCCTAATCTGGTTCCGGCACGGCACGCTGAGCCTTTGGTTAATTCCTCTTCCTGGTGGGAAATGAGAGTTAAATTTGCCCGTCCAGACACCTCCAGCTAGCCTCTCATTGGTTCTCGCTATTCCTGTTCATCTTCCGCAGAAATTGCAAACTGGGCCAAACAGGAGGTTAAAGGGACTGACTCTCCAAGTCGGGAGAGTGTTAGTAAAGCGTCTGGAATGTTGCACCCGAGTACCAGGGGAGGAAAACTGAGACATATTTGAACACGTCTCCCGTTCACATGGTTGATCATACTTGGGTTCCACATGCATGTTTTAGCTGAAGGAAGAATACCTAAAACCTGGGTAGTTGAAACCCGTGTAATGGGTACCATGCAATATGACTTCAAAGGGTCTTCATTTGCTCACCGAACCTCTCCAATCCTATCACTGCTGCGTTTATGCCCCTGTACACATGCTTGATTCTCTTTCGGAGACATAGCAATCCATAGGTTTTAAGATACTTACTAGTCAGGTACATTCTTAGGCGTTTAATATGCGGTGTTGAGTCCATTTCGTTGAGCAAGGAGTAGCTCTTGTCTATTCCATATTTGGCTTAAGGAACTTTATCTGTGCTCATTTCAATCTCTGGTTTTATGCAGCACCCCAACTCACCTTTACCCTTAAGCAAGCATAAGTTGGTTTTCTAAATTTGAGTCCCTGTTCTGTTCTGTAATTCAGTTCCTGTGTAGCCAAGTTTACATTCCGTGTACTACTGATATCTTATAATGTTTCTTTTTCTGTGTGACTTACTTCAGTTAGAATCATCATACCTGAATCCACTCATTGTGCTGCTATGGGCCTGATGACACAGATTTCATTGCTGAGTGATATTGCTTTGTAAGTAAATACCACAACTTTTTTATCCATTTTTCACTTTCTGCGATGTTGAACTTGTACTGTAAACGAGATTCTTGTAAACAGAGGCGTCCCAAACTTTGGGGTGGCTGTGTCTTTTTGATTTTAATTTCCCTAAGCTATAGGACCATAAGTGGCAGTGCCCTAGGCTCTGTTGCTTTGTTTTTTAGATGTTTCAGGAAACACCATACACTTCTCCGGAGTGTCTGTTGGCAATTTACATCCCGCCCATCAGCATAACAAGGCTCCCAGTTCTCCATGGCCTGTCCTGCCTTTCTGGATTTTACACTTTTTTCAGATGGCCCTTTTGACCGGGGGGAAGTGAGACTTCATTGTAGTGCAGATTTCCTTTGCAAGCTTGCTTGGTTGGCCAAAAAGGGCGTATGCGTTTTTTCCTGAATATATTCAGGAAAAAACGCATACGCCCTTTATGGCCAAGTGCATCATTGTGGACGTTCTGCCTCTTTTCCTATGCTTTCAATGCAATTCCAGTCTACCTCCTGAAATCGGTTTCCTGCAATTCTGCCCCGCTTTCAAGTCCTCTTGGCAGCCTTACTTCAGTCTATTTTTGGACGATAGCTGTCATTTATAACTCTGCAGGTTTTTGAATTACAGTGCCCCTGAGCTCCTTTGTTCAACTCGCTTTCTTGTGACCTGGCCGCAACACCGCAGGATGGCTTCAGGCCCTAATCTGGTTCCGGCATGGCACGCTGAGCCTTTGGTTATTTCCTCTTCCTGGTGGGAAATGAGAGTTAAATTTGCCCGTCCAGACACCTCCAGCTAGTCTCTCATTGGTTCTCGCTATTCCTGTTCATCTTCCGCAGAAATTGCAAACTGGGCCAAAGAGGAGGTTAAAGGGACTGACTCTTGAAGTCGAGAGAGTGTTAGTAAAGCGTCTGGAATGTTGCACCCGAGTACCAGGGGAGGAAAACTGAGACATATTTGAACACGTCTCCCGTTCACATGGTTGATCAAACTTGGGTTCCACATGCATGTTTTAGCTGAAGGAAGAATACCTAAAACCTGTGTAGTTGAAACCCGTGGAATGGGTACCATGCAATATGACTTCAAAGGGTCTTCATTTGCTCACCGAACCTCTCCAATCCTATCACTGCTGCGTTTATGCCCCTGTACACATGCTTGATTCTCTTTCGGAGACATAGCAATCCATAGGTTTTAAGATACTTACTAGTCAGGTACATTCTTAGGCGTTTAATATGCGGTGTTGAGTCCATTTCGTTGAGCAAGGAGTAGCTCTTGTCTATTCCATATTTGACTTAAGGAACTTTATCTGTGCTCATTTCAATCTCTGGTTTTATGCAGCACCCCAACTCACCTTTCCCCTTAAGCAAGCATAAGTTGGTTTTCTAAATTTGAGACCCTGTTCTGTTCTGTAATTCAGTTCCTGTGTAGCCAAGTTTACATTCCGTGTATTAGTGATATCTTATGATGTTTCTTTTTCTGTGTGACTTATTTCAGTTAGAATCATCATACCTGAATGCACTCATTGCGATGCTAAGGGCCTGATGACATAGATTTCATTGCTGAGTGATATTGCTTTGTAAGTGAATACCACAAATTCTTTATCCATTTTTCACTTTCTGCGATGTTGAAGTTGTACTGTAAACGAGGTTCTTGTAAACAGAGCCGTTCCAAACTTTGGGGTGGCTGTGTCTTTTTGATTTTAATTTCCCTAAGCTATAGGACCATAAGTGGAAGTGCCCTAGGTTCTGTTGCTTTGTTTTTTAGATGTTTCAGGAAACACCATACACTTCTCCCAAGTGTCTGTTGGCAATTTACATCCCGCCCATCAGCATAACAAGGCTCCCAGTTCTCAATGGCCTGTTGCCTTTCTGGATTTTACACTTTTTTCAGATGGCCCTTTTGACCGGGGGGAAGTGAGACTTCATTGTAGTGCAGATTTCCTTTGCAAGCTTGCTTGGTTGGCCAAAAAGGACGTATGCGTTTTTTCCTGAATATATTCAGGAAAAAACGCATACGCCCTTTTTGGCCAAGTGCATCATTGTGGACGTTCTGCCTCTTTTCCTATGCTTTCAATGCAATTCCAGTCTACCTCCTGAAATCGGTTTCCTGCAATTCTGCCCCACTTTCAAGTCCTCTTGGCAGCCTTACTTCAGTCTATTTTTGGACGATAGCTGTCATTTATAACTCTGCAGGTTTGTGAATTACAGTGCCCCTGAGCTCCTTTCTTCAACTCGCTTTCTTGTGACTGGCTGCAACACCGCAGGATGGCTTCAGGCCCTAATCTGGTTCCGGCACGGCACGCTGAGCCTTTGGTTAATTCCTCTTCCTGGTGGGAAATGAGAGTTAAATTTGCCCGTCCAGACACCTCCAGCTAGCCTCTCATTGGTTCTCGCTATTCCTGTTCATCTTCCGCAGAAATTGCAAACTGGGCCAAACAGGAGGTTAAAGGGACTGACTCTCCAAGTCGGGAGAGTGTTAGTAAAGCGTCTGGAATGTTGCACCCGAGTACCAGGGGAGGAAAACTGAGACATATTTGAACACGTCTCCCGTTCACATGGTTGATCATACTTGGGTTCCACATGCATGTTTTAGCTGAAGGAAGAATACCTAAAACCTGGGTAGTTGAAACCCGTGTAATGGGTACCATGCAATATGACTTCAAAGGGTCTTCATTTGCTCACCGAACCTCTCCAATCCTATCACTGCTGCGTTTATGCCCCTGTACACATGCTTGATTCTCTTTCGGAGACATAGCAATCCATAGGTTTTAAGATACTTACTAGTCAGGTACATTCTTAGGCGTTTAATATGCGGTGTTGAGTCCATTTCGTTGAGCAAGGAGTAGCTCTTGTCTATTCCATATTTGGCTTAAGGAACTTTATCTGTGCTCATTTCAATCTCTGGTTTTATGCAGCACCCCAACTCACCTTTACCCTTAAGCAAGCATAAGTTGGTTTTCTAAATTTGAGTCCCTGTTCTGTTCTGTAATTCAGTTCCTGTGTAGCCAAGTTTACATTCCGTGTACTACTGATATCTTATAATGTTTCTTTTTCTGTGTGACTTACTTCAGTTAGAATCATCATACCTGAATCCACTCATTGTGCTGCTATGGGCCTGATGACACAGATTTCATTGCTGAGTGATATTGCTTTGTAAGTAAATACCACAACTTTTTTATCCATTTTTCACTTTCTGCGATGTTGAACTTGTACTGTAAACGAGATTCTTGTAAACAGAGGCGTCCCAAACTTTGGGGTGGCTGTGTCTTTTTGATTTTAATTTCCCTAAGCTATAGGACCATAAGTGGCAGTGCCCTAGGCTCTGTTGCTTTGTTTTTTAGATGTTTCAGGAAACACCATACACTTCTCCGGAGTGTCTGTTGGCAATTTACATCCCGCCCATCAGCATAACAAGGCTCCCAGTTCTCCATGGCCTGTCCTGCCTTTCTGGATTTTACACTTTTTTCAGATGGCCCTTTTGACCGGGGGGAAGTGAGACTTCATTGTAGTGCAGATTTCCTTTGCAAGCTTGCTTGGTTGGCCAAAAAGGGCGTATGCGTTTTTTCCTGAATATATTCAGGAAAAAACGCATACGCCCTTTATGGCCAAGTGCATCATTGTGGACGTTCTGCCTCTTTTCCTATGCTTTCAATGCAATTCCAGTCTACCTCCTGAAATCGGTTTCCTGCAATTCTGCCCCGCTTTCAAGTCCTCTTGGCAGCCTTACTTCAGTCTATTTTTGGACGATAGCTGTCATTTATAACTCTGCAGGTTTTTGAATTACAGTGCCCCTGAGCTCCTTTGTTCAACTCGCTTTCTTGTGACCTGGCCGCAACACCGCAGGATGGCTTCAGGCCCTAATCTGGTTCCGGCATGGCACGCTGAGCCTTTGGTTATTTCCTCTTCCTGGTGGGAAATGAGAGTTAAATTTGCCCGTCCAGACACCTCCAGCTAGTCTCTCATTGGTTCTCGCTATTCCTGTTCATCTTCCGCAGAAATTGCAAACTGGGCCAAAGAGGAGGTTAAAGGGACTGACTCTTGAAGTCGAGAGAGTGTTAGTAAAGCGTCTGGAATGTTGCACCCGAGTACCAGGGGAGGAAAACTGAGACATATTTGAACACGTCTCCCGTTCACATGGTTGATCAAACTTGGGTTCCACATGCATGTTTTAGCTGAAGGAAGAATACCTAAAACCTGTGTAGTTGAAACCCGTGGAATGGGTACCATGCAATATGACTTCAAAGGGTCTTCATTTGCTCACCGAACCTCTCCAATCCTATCACTGCTGCGTTTATGCCCCTGTACACATGCTTGATTCTCTTTCGGAGACATAGCAATCCATAGGTTTTAAGATACTTACTAGTCAGGTACATTCTTAGGCGTTTAATATGCGGTGTTGAGTCCATTTCGTTGAGCAAGGAGTAGCTCTTGTCTATTCCATATTTGACTTAAGGAACTTTATCTGTGCTCATTTCAATCTCTGGTTTTATGCAGCACCCCAACTCACCTTTCCCCTTAAGCAAGCATAAGTTGGTTTTCTAAATTTGAGACCCTGTTCTGTTCTGTAATTCAGTTCCTGTGTAGCCAAGTTTACATTCCGTGTATTAGTGATATCTTATGATGTTTCTTTTTCTGTGTGACTTATTTCAGTTAGAATCATCATACCTGAATGCACTCATTGCGATGCTAAGGGCCTGATGACATAGATTTCATTGCTGAGTGATATTGCTTTGTAAGTGAATACCACAAATTCTTTATCCATTTTTCACTTTCTGCGATGTTGAAGTTGTACTGTAAACGAGGTTCTTGTAAACAGAGCCGTTCCAAACTTTGGGGTGGCTGTGTCTTTTTGATTTTAATTTCCCTAAGCTATAGGACCATAAGTGGAAGTGCCCTAGGTTCTGTTGCTTTGTTTTTTAGATGTTTCAGGAAACACCATACACTTCTCCCAAGTGTCTGTTGGCAATTTACATCCCGCCCATCAGCATAACAAGGCTCCCAGTTCTCAATGGCCTGTTGCCTTTCTGGATTTTACACTTTTTTCAGATGGCCCTTTTGACCGGGGGTAAGTGAGACTTCATTGTAGTGCAGATTTCCTTTGCAAGCTTGCTTGGTTGGCCAAAAAGGACGTATGCGTTTTTTCCTGAATATATTCAGGAAAAAACGCATACGCCCTTTTTGGCCAAGTGCATCATTGTGGACGTTCTGCCTCTTTTCCTATGCTTTCAATGCAATTCCAGTCTACCTCCTGAAATCGGTTTCCTGCAATTCTGCCCCACTTTCAAGTCCTCTTGGCAGCCTTACTTCAGTCTATTTTTGGACGATAGCTGTCATTTATAACTCTGCAGGTTTGTGAATTACAGTGCCCCTGAGCTCCTTTCTTCAACTCGCTTTCTTGTGAGCTGGCCGCAACACCGCAGGATGGCTTCAGGCCCTAATCTGGTTCCGGCCCGGCATGCTGAGCCTTTGGTTAATTCCTCTTCCTGGTGGGAAATGAGAGTTAAATTTGCCCGTCCAGACACCTCCAGCTAGCCTCTCATTGGTTCTCGCTATTCCTGTTCATCTTCCGCAGAAATTGCAACCTGGGCCAAACAGGAGGTTAAAGGCGCTGACTCTCCAAGTGGGGAGAGTGTTAGTAAAGCGTCTGGAATGTTGCACCCGAGTACCAGGGGAGGAAAACTGAGACATATTTGAACACGTCTCCCGTTCACATGGTTGATCATACTTGGGTTCCACATGCATGTTTTAGCTGAAGGAAGAATACCTTAAACCTGGAGAGTTGAGACCCGTGTAATGGGTACCATGCAATATGACTTCAAAGGGTCTTCATTTGCTCACCGAACCTCTCCAATCCTATCACTGCTGCGTTTATGCCCCTGTACACATGCTTGATTCTCTTTCGGAGACATAGCAATCCATAGGTTTTACGATACTTACTAGTCAGGTACATTCTTAGGCGTTTAATATGCGGTGTTGAGTCCATTTCGTTGAGCAAGGAGTAGCTCTTGTCTATTCCATATTTGACTTAAGGAACTTTATCTGTGCTCATTTCAATCTCTGGTTTTATGCACCACCCCAACTCACCTTTACCCTTAAGCAAGCATAAGTTGGTTTTCTAAATTTGAGACCCTGTTCTGTTCTGTAATTCAGTTCCTGTGTAGCCAAGTTTACATTCCGTGTATTACTGATATCTTATGATGTTTCTTTTTCTGTGTGACTTACTTCAGTTAGAATCATCATACCTGAATCCACTCATTGTGCTGCTACGGGCCTGATGACACAGATTTCATTGCTGAGTGATATTGCTTTGTAAGTAAATACCACAACTTCTTTATCCATTTTTCACTTTCTGCGATGTTGAACTTGTACTGTAAACGAGGTTCTTGTAAACTGAGCCGTTCCAAACTTTGGGGTGGCTGTGTCTTTTTGATTTTAATTTCCCTAAGCTATAGGACTATAAGTGGAAGTGCACTAGGCTCTGTTGCTTTGTTTTTTAGATGTTTCAGGAAACACCATACACTTCTCCCAAGTGTCTGTTGGCAATTTACATCCCGCCCATCAGCATAAGAAAGCTCCCAGTTCTCAATGGCCTGTTGCCTTTCTGGATTTTACACTTTTTTCAGATGGCCCTTTTGACCGGGGGGAAGTGAGACTTCATTGTAGTGCAGATTTCCTTTGCAAGCTTGCTTGGTTGGCCAAAAAGGGCGTATGCGTTTTTTCCTGAATATATTCAGGAAAAAAAGCATACGCCCTTTTTGGCCAAGTGCATCATTGTGGACGTTCTGCCTCTTTTCCTATGCTTTCAATGCAATTCCAGTCTACCTCCTGAAATCGGTTTCCTGCAATTCTGCCCCGCTTTCAAGTCCTCTTGGCAGCCTTACTTCAGTCTATTTTTGGACGATAGCTGTCATTTATAACTCTGCAGGTTTGTGAATTACAGTGCCCCTGAGCTCCTTTCTTCAACTCGCTTTCTTGTGACTGGCTGCAACACCGCAGGATGGCTTCAGGCCCTAATCTGGTTCCGGCACGGCACGCTGAGCCTTTGGTTAATTCCTCTTCCTGGTGGGAAATGAGAGTTAAATTTGCCTGTCCAGACACCTCCAGCTAGCCTCTCATTGGTTCTCGCTATTCCTGTTCATCTTCCGCAGAAATTGCAAACTGGGCCAAACAGGAGGTTAAAGGGACTGACTCTCCAAGTCGGGAGAGTGTTAGTAAAGCGTCTGGAATGTTGCACCCGAGTACCAGGGGAGGAAAACTGAGACATATTTGAACACGTCTCCCGTTCACATGCTTGATCATACTTGGGTTCCACATGCATGTTTTAGCTGAAGGAAGAATACCTAAAACCTGGGTAGTTGAAACCCGTGTAATGGGTACCATGCAATATGACTTCAAAGGGTCTTCATTTGCTCACCGAACCTCTCCAATCCTATCACTGCTGCGTTTATGCCCCTGTACACATGCTTGATTCTCTTTCGGAGACATAGCAATCCATAGGTTTTAAGATACTTACTAGTCAGGTACATTCTTAGGCGTTTAATATGCGGTGTTGAGTCCATTTCGTTGAGCAAGGAGTAGCTCTTGTCTATTCCATATTTGGCTTAAGGAACTTTATCTGTGCTCATTTCAATCTCTGGTTTTATGCAGCACCCCAACTCACCTTTACCCTTAAGCAAGCATAAGTTGGTTTTCTAAATTTGAGTCCCTGTTCTGTTCTGTAATTCAGTTCCTGTGTAGCCAAGTTTACATTCCGTGTACTACTGATATCTTATAATGTTTCTTTTTCTGTGTGACTTACTTCAGTTAGAATCATCATACCTGAATCCACTCATTGTGCTGCTATGGGCCTGATGACACAGATTTTATTGCTGAGTGATATTGCTTTGTAAGTAAATACCACAACTTTTTTATCCATTTTTCACTTTCTGCGATGTTGAACTTGTACTGTAAACGAGATTCTTGTAAACAGAGGCGTCCCAAACTTTGGGGTGGCTGTGTCTTTTTGATTTTAATTTCCCTAAGCTATAGGACCATAAGTGGAAGTGCCCTAGGCTCTGTTGCTTTGTTTTTTAGATGTTTCAGGAAACACCATACACTTCTCCCGAGTGTCTGTTGGCAATTTACATCCCGCCCATCAGCATAACAAGGCTCCCAGTTCTCCATGGCCTGTCCTGCCTTTCTGGATTTTACACTTTTTTCAGATGGCCCTTTTGACCGGGGGGAAGTGAGACTTCATTGTAGTGCAGATTTCCTTTGCAAGCTTGCTTGGTTGGCCAAAAAGGGCGTATGCGTTTTTTCCTGAATATATTCAGGAAAAAACGCATACGCCCTTTATGGCCAAGTGCATCATTGTGGACGTTCTGCCTCTTTTCCTATGCTTTCAATGCAATTCCAGTCTACCTCCTGAAATCGGTTTCCTGCAATTCTGCCCCGCTTTCAAGTCCTCTTGGCAGCCTTACTTCAGTCTATTTTTGGACGATAGCTGTCATTTATAACTCTGCAGGTTTTTGAATTACAGTGCCCCTGAGCTCCTTTGTTCAACTCGCTTTCTTGTGACCTGGCCGCAACACCGCAGGATGGCTTCAGGCCCTAATCTGGTTCCGGCATGGCACGCTGAGCCTTTGGTTATTTCCTCTTCCTGGTGGGAAATGAGAGTTAAATTTGCCCGTCCAGACACCTCCAGCTAGTCTCTCATTGGTTCTCGCTATTCCTGTTCATCTTCCGCAGAAATTGCAAACTGGGCCAAACAGGAGGTTAAAGGGACTGACTCTTGAAGTCGAGAGAGTGTTAGTAAAGCGTCTGGAATGTTGCACCCGAGTACCAGGGGAGGAAAACTGAGACATATTTGAACACGTCTCCCGTTCACATGGTTGATCAAACTTGGGTTCCACATGCATGTTTTAGCTGAAGGAAGAATACCTAAAACCTGTGTAGTTGAAACCCGTGGAATGGGTACCATGCAATATGACTTCAAAGGGTCTTCATTTGCTCACCGAACCTCTCCAATCCTATCACTGCTGCGTTTATGCCCCTGTACACATGCTTGATTCTCTTTCGGAGACATAGCAATCCATAGGTTTTAAGATACTTACTAGTCAGGTACATTCTTAGGCGTTTAATATGCGGTGTTGAGTCCATTTCGTTGAGCAAGGAGTAGCTCTTGTCTATTCCATATTTGGCTTAAGGAACTTTATCTGTGCTCATTTCAATCTCTGGTTTTATGCAGCACCCCAACTCACCTTTACCCTTAAGCAAGCATAAGTTGGTTTTCTAAATTTGAGTCCCTGTTCTGTTCTGTAATTCAGTTCCTGTGTAGCCAAGTTTACATTCCGTGTACTACTGATATCTTATAATGTTTCTTTTTCTGTGTGACTTACTTCAGTTAGAATCATCATACCTGAATCCACTCATTGTGCTGCTATGGGCCTGATGACACAGATTTTATTGCTGAGTGATATTGCTTTGTAAGTAAATACCACAACTTTTTTATCCATTTTTCACTTTCTGCGATGTTGAACTTGTACTGTAAACGAGATTCTTGTAAACAGAGGCGTCCCAAACTTTGGGGTGGCTGTGTCTTTTTGATTTTAATTTCCCTAAGCTATAGGACCATAAGTGGCAGTGCCCTAGGCTCTGTTGCTTTGTTTTTTAGATGTTTCAGGAAACACCATACACTTCTCCGGAGTGTCTGTTGGCAATTTACATCCCGCCCATCAGCATAACAAGGCTCCCAGTTCTCCATGGCCTGTCCTGCCTTTCTGGATTTTACACTTTTTTCAGATGGCCCTTTTGACCGGGGGGAAGTGAGACTTCATTGTAGTGCAGATTTCCTTTGCAAGCTTGCTTGGTTGGCCAAAAAGGGCGTATGCGTTTTTTCCTGAATATATTCAGGAAAAAACGCATACGCCCTTTATGGCCAAGTGCATCATTGTGGACGTTCTGCCTCTTTTCCTATGCTTTCAATGCAATTCCAGTCTACCTCCTGAAATCGGTTTCCTGCAATTCTGCCCCGCTTTCAAGTCCTCTTGGCAGCCTTACTTCAGTCTATTTTTGGACGATAGCTGTCATTTATAACTCTGCAGGTTTTTGAATTACAGTGCCCCTGAGCTCCTTTGTTCAACTCGCTTTCTTGTGACCTGGCCGCAACACCGCAGGATGGCTTCAGGCCCTAATCTGGTTCCGGCATGGCACGCTGAGCCTTTGGTTATTTCCTCTTCCTGGTGGGAAATGAGAGTTAAATTTGCCCGTCCAGACACCTCCAGCTAGTCTCTCATTGGTTCTCGCTATTCCTGTTCATCTTCCGCAGAAATTGCAAACTGGGCCAAACAGGAGGTTAAAGGGACTGACTCTTGAAGTCGAGAGAGTGTTAGTAAAGCGTCTGGAATGTTGCACCCGAGTACCAGGGGAGGAAAACTGAGACATATTTGAACACGTCTCCCGTTCACATGGTTGATCAAACTTGGGTTCCACATGCATGTTTTAGCTGAAGGAAGAATACCTAAAACCTGTGTAGTTGAAACCCGTGGAATGGGTACCATGCAATATGACTTCAAAGGGTCTTCATTTGCTCACCGAACCTCTCCAATCCTATCACTGCTGCGTTTATGCCCCTGTACACATGCTTGATTCTCTTTCGGAGACATAGCAATCCATAGGTTTTAAGATACTTACTAGTCAGGTACATTCTTAGGCGTTTAATATGCGGTGTTGAGTCCATTTCGTTGAGCAAGGAGTAGCTCTTGTCTATTCCATATTTGACTTAAGGAACTTTATCTGTGCTCATTTCAATCTCTGGTTTTATGCAGCACCCCAACTCACCTTTACCCTTAAGCAAGCATAAGTTGGTTTTCTAAATTTGAGACCCTGTTCTGTTCTGTAATTCAGTTCCTGTGTAGCCAAGTTTCCATTCCGTGTATTACTGATATCTTATGATGTTTCTTTTTCTGTGTGACTTATTTCAGTTAGAATCATCATACCTGAATGCACTCATTGCGATGCTAAGGGCCTGATGACATAGATTTCATTGCTGAGTGATATTGCTTTGTAAGTGAATACCACAAATTCTTTATCCATTTTTCACTTTCTGCGATGTTGAACTTGTACTGTAAACGAGGTTCTTGTAAACAGAGCCGTTCCAAACTTTGGGGTGGCTGTGTCTTTTTGATTTTAATTTCCCTAAGCTATAGGACCATAAGTGGAAGTGCCCTAGGTTCTGTTGCTTTGTTTTTTAGATGTTTCAGGAAACACCATACACTTCTCCCAAGTGTCTGTTGGCAATTTACATCCCGCCCATCAGCATAACAAGGCTCCCAGTTCTCAATGGCCTGTTGCCTTTCTGGATTTTACACTTTTTTCAGATGGCCCTTTTGACCGGGGGGAAGTGAGACTTCATTGTAGTGCAGATTTCCTTTGCAAGCTTGCTTGGTTGGCCAAAAAGGACGTATGCGTTTTTTCCTGAATATATTCAGGAAAAAACGCATACGCCCTTTTTGGCCAAGTGCATCATTGTGGACGTTCTGCCTCTTTTCCTATGCTTTCAATGCAATTCCAGTCTACCTCCTGAAATCGGTTTCCTGCAATTCTGCCCCACTTTCAAGTCCTCTTGGCAGCCTTACTTCAGTCTATTTTTGGACGATAGCTGTCATTTATAACTCTGCAGGTTTGTGAATTACAGTGCCCCTGAGCTCCTTTCTTCAACTCGCTTTCTTGTGAGCTGGCCGCAACACCGCAGGATGGCTTCAGGCCCTAATCTGGTTCCGGCCCGGCATGCTGAGCCTTTGGTTAATTCCTCTTCCTGGTGGGAAATGAGAGTTAAATTTGCCCGTCCAGACACCTCCAGCTAGCCTCTCATTGGTTCTCGCTATTCCTGTTCATCTTCCGCAGAAATTGCAACCTGGGCCAAACAGGAGGTTAAAGGCGCTGACTCTCCAAGTGGGGAGAGTGTTAGTAAAGCGTCTGGAATGTTGCACCCGAGTACCAGGGGAGGAAAACTGAGACATATTTGAACACGTCTCCCGTTCACATGGTTGATCATACTTGGGTTCCACATGCATGTTTTAGCTGAAGGAAGAATACCTTAAACCTGGAGAGTTGAGACCCGTGTAATGGGTACCATGCAATATGACTTCAAAGGGTCTTCATTTGCTCACCGAACCTCTCCAATCCTATCACTGCTGCGTTTATGCCCCTGTACACATGCTTGATTCTCTTTCGGAGACATAGCAATCCATAGGTTTTACGATACTTACTAGTCAGGTACATTCTTAGGCGTTTAATATGCGGTGTTGAGTCCATTTCGTTGAGCAAGGAGTAGCTCTTGTCTATTCCATATTTGACTTAAGGAACTTTATCTGTGCTCATTTCAATCTCTGGTTTTATGCACCACCCCAACTCACCTTTACCCTTAAGCAAGCATAAGTTGGTTTTCTAAATTTGAGACCCTGTTCTGTTCTGTAATTCAGTTCCTGTGTAGCCAAGTTTACATTCCGTGTATTACTGATATCTTATGATGTTTCTTTTTCTGTGTGACTTACTTCAGTTAGAATCATCATACCTGAATCCACTCATTGTGCTGCTACGGGCCTGATGACACAGATTTCATTGCTGAGTGATATTGCTTTGTAAGTAAATACCACAACTTCTTTATCCATTTTTCACTTTCTGCGATGTTGAACTTGTACTGTAAACGAGGTTCTTGTAAACAGAGCCGTTCCAAACTTTGGGGTGGCTGTGTCTTTTTGATTTTAATTTCCCTAAGCTATAGGACCATAAGTGGAAGTGCACTAGGCTCTGTTGCTTTGTTTTTTAGATGTTTCAGGAAACACCATACACTTCTCCCAAGTGTCTGTTGGCAATTTACATCCCGCCCATCAGCATAACAAGGCTCCCAGTTCTCAATGGCCTGTTGCCTTTCTGGATTTTACACTTTTTTCAGATGGCCCTTTTGACCGGGGGGAAGTGAGACTTCATTGTAGTGCAGATTTCCTTTGCAAGCTTGCTTGGTTGGCCAAAAAGGGCGTATGCGTTTTTTCCTGAATATATTCAGGAAAAAAAGCATACGCCCTTTTTGGCCAAGTGCATCATTGTGGACGTTCTGCCTCTTTTCCTATGCTTTCAATGCAATTCCAGTCTACCTCCTGAAATCGGTTTCCTGCAATTCTGCCCCGCTTTCAAGTCCTCTTGGCAGCCTTACTTCAGTCTATTTTTGGACGATAGCTGTCATTTATAACTCTGCAGGTTTGTGAATTACAGTGCCCCTGAGCTCCTTTCTTCAACTCGCTTTCTTGTGACTGGCTGCAACACCGCAGGATGGCTTCAGGCCCTAATCTGGTTCCGGCACGGCACGCTGAGCCTTTGGTTAATTCCTCTTCCTGGTGGGAAATGAGAGTTAAATTTGCCCGTCCAGACACCTCCAGCTAGCCTCTCATTGGTTCTCGCTATTCCTGTTCATCTTCCGCAGAAATTGCAAACTGGGCCAAACAGGAGGTTAAAGGGACTGACTCTCCAAGTCGGGAGAGTGTTAGTAAAGCGTCTGGAATGTTGCACCCGAGTACCAGGGGAGGAAAACTGAGACATATTTGAACACGTCTCCCGTTCACATGGTTGATCATATTCTGGGTTCCACATGCATGTTTTAGCTGAAGGAAGAATACCTTAAACCTGGAGAGTTGAGACCCGTGGAATGGGTACCATGCAATATGACTTCAAAGGGTCTTCATTTGCTCACCGAACCTCTCCAATCCTATCACTGCTGCGTTTATGCCCCTGTACACATGCTTGATTCTCTTTCGGAGACATAGCAATCCATAGGTTTTAAGATACTTACTAGTCAGGTACATTCTTAGGCGTTTAATATGCGGTGTTGAGTCCATTTCATTGAGCAAGGAGTAGCTCTTGTCTATTCCATATTTGACTTAAGGAACTTTATCTGTGCTCATTTCAATCTCTGGTTTTATGCAGCACCCCAACTCACCTTTCCCCTTAAGCAAGCATAAGTTGGTTTTCTAAATTTGAGTCCCTGTTGTGTTCTGTAATTCAGTTCCTGTGTAGCCAAGTTTACATTCCGTGTATTACTGATATCTTATGATGTTTCTTTTTCTGTGTGACTTATTTCAGTTAGAATCATCATACCTGAATCCACTCATTGTGATGCTAAGGGCCTGATGACATAGAATTCATTGCTGAGTGATATTGCTCTGTAAGTAAATACCACAACTTCTTTATCCATTTTTCACTTTCTGCGATGTTGAACTTGTACTGTAAACGAGGTTCTTGTAAACAGAGGCGTCCCAAACTTTGGGGTGGCTGTGTCTTTTTGATTTTAATTTCCCTAAGCTATAGGACCATAAGTGGAAGTGCCCTAGGCTCTGTTGCTTTGTTTTTTAGATGTTTCAGGAAACACCATACACTTCTCCCAAGTGTCTGTTGGCAATTTACATCCCGCCCATCAGCATAACAAGGCTCCCAGTTCTCCATGGCCTGTCCTGCCTTTCTGGATTTTACACTTTTTTCAGATGGCCCTTTTGACCGGGGGGAAGTGAGACTTCATTGTAGTGCAGATTTCCTTTGCAAGCTTGCTTGTTTGGCCAAAAAGGGCGTATGCGTTTTTTCCTGAATATATTCAGGAAAAAACGCATACGCCCTTTTTGGCCAAGTGCATCATTGTGGACGTTCTGCCTCTTTTCCTATGCTTTCAATGCAATTCCAGTCTACCTCCTGAAATCGGTTTCCTGCAATTCTGCCCCGCTTTCAAGTCCTCTTGGCAGCCTTACTTCAGTCTATTTTTGGACGATAGCTGTCATTTACAACTCTGCAGGTTTGTGAATTACAGTGCCCCTGAGCTCCTTTCTTCAACTCGCTTTCTTGTGACCTGGCCGCAACACCGCAGGATGGCTTCAGGCCCTAATCTGGTTCCGGCACGGCACACTGAGCCTTTGGTTATTTCCTCTTCCTGGTGGGAAATGAGAGTTAAATTTGCCCGTCCAGACACCTCCAGCTAGTCTCTCATTGGTTCTCGCTATTCCTGTTCATCTTCTGCAGAAATTGCAAACTGGGCCAAACAGGAGGTTAAAGGGACTGACTCTCCAAGTCGGGAGAGTGTTAGTAAAGCGTCTGGAATGTTGCACCTGAGTACCAGGGTACGAAAACTGAGACATATTTGAACACGTCTCCCGATCACATGGTTGATCATACTCTAGGTTCCACATGCATGTTTTAGCTGAAGGAAGAATACCTTAAACCTGGGTAGTTGAAACCCGTGGAATGGGTACCATGCAATATGACTTCAAAGGGTCTTCATTTGCTCACCGAACCTCTCCAATCCTATCACTGGTGCGTTTATGCCCCTGTACACATGCTTGATTCTCTTTCGGAGACATAGCAATCCATAGGTTTTTAAGATACTTACTAGTCAGGTACATTCTTAGGCGTTTAATATGCGGTGTTGAGTCCATTTCGTTGAGCAAGGAGTAGCTCTTGTCTATTCCATATTTGACTTAAGGAACTTTATCTGTGCTCATTTCAATCTCTGTTTTTATGCAGCACCCCAACTCACCTTTACCCTTAAGCAAGCATAAGTTGGTTTTCTAAATTTGAGACCCTGTTCTGTTCTGTAATTCAGTTCCTGTGTAGCCAAGTTTACATTCCGTGTATTACTGATATCTTATGAGGTTTCTTTTTCTGTGTGACTTACTTCAGTTAGAATCATCATACCTGAATCCACTCATTGTGCTGCTAAGGGCCTGATGACACAGATTTCATTGCTGAGTGATATTGCTTTGTAAGTAAATACCACAACTTCTTTATCCATTTTTCACTTTCTGCGATGTTGAACTTGTACTGTAAACGAGATTCTTGTAAACAGAGCCGTTCCAAACTTTGGGGTGGCTGTGTCTTTTTGATTTTAATTTCCCTAAGCTATAGGACCATAAGTGGAAGTGCCCTAGGTTCTGTTGCTTTGTTTTTTAGATGTTTCAGGAAACACCATACACTTCTCCCGAGTGGTTGTTGGCAATTTACATCCCGCCCATCAGCATAACAAGGCTCCCAGTTCTCCATGGCCTGTCCTGCCTTTCTGGATTTTACACTTTTTTCAGATGGCCCTTTTGACCGGGGGGAAGTGAGACTTCATTGTAGTGCAGATTTCCTTTGCAAGCTTGCTTGGTTGGCCAAAAAGGGCGTATGCGTTTTTTCCTGAATATATTCAGGAAAAAACGCATACGCCCTTTTTGGCCAAGTGCATCATTGTGGACGTTCTGCCTCTTTTCCTATGCTTTCAATGCAATTCCAGTCTACCTCCTGAAATCGGTTTCCTGCAATTCTGCCCCGCTTTCAAGTCCTCTTGGCAGCCTTACTTCAGTCTATTTTTGGACGATAGCTGTCATTTATAACTCTGCAGGTTTGTGAATTACAGTGCCCCTGAGCTCCTTTCTTCAACTCGCTTTCTTTTGAGCTGGCCGCAACACCGCAGGATGGCTTCAGGCCCAAATCTGGTTCCGGCACGGCACGCTGAGCCTTTGGTTATTTCCTCTTCCTGGTGGGAAATGAGAGTTAAATTTGCCCGTCCAGACACCTCCAGCTAGACTCTCATTGGTTCTCGCTATTCCTGTTCATCTTCCGCAGAAATTGCAAACTGGGCCAAACAGGAGGTTAAAGGGACTGACTCTCCAATTCGGGAGAGTGTTAGTAAAGCTTCTGGAATGTTGCACCCGAGTACCAGGGTACGAAAACTGAGACATATTTGAACACGTCTCCCGATCACATGGTTGATCATACTCTAGGTTCCACATGCATGTTTTAGCTGAAGGAAGAATACCTTAAACCTGGGTAGTTGAAACCCGTGGAATGGGTACCATGCAATATGACTTCAAAGGGTCTTCATTTGCTCACCGAACCTCTCCAATCCTATCACTGCTGCGTTTATGCCCCTGTACACATGCTTGATTCTCTTTCGGAGACATAGCAATCCATAGGTTTTAAGATACTTACTAGTCAGGTACATTCTTAGGCGTTTAATATGCGGTGTTGAGTCCATTTCGTTGAGCAAGGAGTAGCTCTTG
Organism: Delphinus delphis; assembly: GCF_949987515.2. Lineage (NCBI taxonomy): Eukaryota > Metazoa > Chordata > Mammalia > Artiodactyla > Delphinidae > Delphinus > Delphinus delphis. The sequence continues at coordinate 669,845 of NW_027192701.1, read as the reverse complement.
TCTATTCCATATTTGACTTAAGGAACTTTATCTGTGCTCATTTCAATCTCTGGTTTTATGCAGCACCCCAACTCACCTTTACCCTTAAGCAAGCATAAGTTGGTTTTCTAAATTTGAGTCCCTGTTCTGTTCTGTAATTCAGTTCCTGTGTAGCCAAGTTTACATTCCGTGTATTACTGATATCTTATGATGTTTCTTTTTCTGTGTGACTTACTTCAGTTAGAATCATCATACCTGAATCCACTCATTGTGCTGCTAAGGGCCTGATGACACAGATTTCATTGCTGAGTGATATTGCTTTGTAAGTAAATACCACAACTTCTTTATCCATTTTTCACTTTCTGCGATGTTGAACTTGTACTGTAAACGAGGTTCTTGTAAACAGAGCCGTTCCAAACTTTGGGGTGGCTGTGTCTTTTTGATTTTAATTTCCCTAAGCTATAGGACCATAAGTGGAAGTGCCCTAGGTTCTGTTGCTTTGTTTTTTAGATGTTTCAGGAAACACCATACACTTCTCCCGAGTGGTTGTTGGCAATTTACATCCCGCCCATCAGCATAACAAGGCTCCCAGTTCTCCATGGCCTGTCCTGCCTTTCTGGATTTTACACTTTTTTCAGATGGCCCTTTTGACCGGGGGGAAGTGAGACTTCATTGTAGTGCAGATTTCCTTTGCAAGCTTGCTTGGTTGGCCAAAAAGGGCGTATGCGTTTTTTCCTGAATATATTCAGGAAAAAACGCATACGCCCTTTTTGGCCAAGTGCATCATTGTGGACGTTCTGCCTCTTTTCCTATGCTTTCAATGCAATTCCAGTCTACCTCCTGAAATCGGTTTCCTGCAATTCTGCCCCGCTTTCAAGTCCTCTTGGCAGCCTTACTTCAGTCTATTTTTGGACGATAGCTGTCATTTATAACTCTGCAGGTTTGTGAATTACAGTGCCCCTGAGCTCCTTTCTTCAACTCGCTTTCTTGTGAGCTGGCCGCAACACCGCAGGATGGCTTCAGGACCTAATCTGGTTCCGGCACGGCACGCTGAGCCTTTGGTTAATTCCTCTTCCTGGTGGGAAATGAGAGTTAAATTTGCCCGTCCAGACACCTCCAGCTAGCCTCTCATTGGTTCTCGCTATTCCTGTTCATCTTCCGCAGAAATTGCAAACTGGGCCAAACAGGAGGTTAAAGGGACTGACTCTCCAAGTGGGGAGAGTGTTAGTAAAGCGTCTGGAATGTTGCACCCAAGTACCAGGGTACGAAAACTGAGACATATTTGAACACGTCTCCCGATCACATGGTTGATCATACTCTAGGTTCCACATGCATGTTTTAGCTGAAGGAAGAATACCTTAAACCTGGGTAGTTGAAACCCGTGGAATGGGTACCATGCAATATGACTTCAAAGGGTCTTCATTTGCTCACCGAACCTCTCCAATCCTATCACTGCTGCGTTTATGCCCCTGTACACATGCTTGATTCTCTTTTGGAGACATAGCAATCCATAGGTTTTAAGATACTTACTAGTCAGGAACATTCTTAGGCGTTTAATATGGGGTGTTGAGTCCATTTCGTTGAGCAAGGAGTAGCTCTTGTCTATTCCATATTTGGCTTAAGGAACTTTATCTGTGCTCATTTCAATCTCTGGTTTTATGCAGCACCCCAACTCACCTTTACCCTTAAGCAAGCATAAGTTGGTTTTCTAAATTTGAGTCCCTGTTCTGTTCTGTAATTCAGTTCCTGTGTAGCCAAGTTTACATTCCGTGTATTACTGATATCTTATGATGTTTCTTTTTCTGTGTGACTTATTTCAGTTAGAATCATCATACCTGAATCCACTCATTGTGCTGCTAAGGGCCTGATGACACAGATTTCATTGCTGAGTGATATTGCTTTGTAAGTAAATACCACAACTTCTTTATCCATTTTTCACTTTCTGCGATGTTGAACTTGTACTGTAAACGAGGTTCTTGTAAACAGAGCCGTTCCAAACTTTGGGGTGGCTGTGTCTTTTTGATTTTAATTTCCCTAAGCTATAGGACCATAAGTGGAAGTGCCCTAGGTTCTGTTGCTTTGTTTTTTAGATGTTTCAGGAAACACCATACACTTCTCCCGAGTGGTTGTTGGCAATTTACATCCCGCCCATCAGCATAACAAGGCTCCCAGTTCTCCATGGCCTGTCCTGCCTTTCTGGATTTTACACTTTTTTCAGATGGCCCTTTTGACCGGGGGGAAGTGAGACTTCATTGTAGTGCAGATTTCCTTTGCAAGCTTGCTTGGTTGGCCAAAAAGGGCGTATGCGTTTTTTCCTGAATATATTCAGGAAAAAACGCATACGCCCTTTTTGGCCAAGTGCATCATTGTGGACGTTCTGCCTCTTTTCCTATGCTTTCAATGCAATTCCAGTCTACCTCCTGAAATCGGTTTCCTGCAATTCTGCCCCGCTTTCAAGTCCTCTTGGCAGCCTTACTTCAGTCTATTTTTGGACGATAGCTGTCATTTATAAATCTGCAGGTTTGTGAATTACAGTGCCCCTGAGCTCCTTTCTTCAACTCGCTTTCTTTTGAGCTGGGCGCAACACCGCAGGATGGCTTCAGGCCCTAATCTGGTTCCGGCACGGCACGCTGAGCCTTTGGTTAATTCCTCTTCCTGGTGGGAAATGAGAGTTAAATTTGCCCGTCCAGACACCTCCAGCTAGCCTCTCATTGGTTCTCGCTATTCCTGTTCATCTTCCGCAGAAATTGCAAACTGGGCCAAACAGGAGGTTAAAAGCGCTGACTCTCCAAGTCGGGAGAGTGTTAGTAAAGCGTCTGGAATGTTGCACCCGAGTACCAGGGGAGGAAAACTGAGACATATTTGAACACGTCTCCCGATCACATGGTTGATCATACTCTAGGTTCCACATGCATGTTTTAGCTGAAGGAAGAATACCTTAAACCTGGAGAGTTAAGACCCGTGTAATGGGTACCATGCAATATGACTTCAAAGGGTCTTCATTTGCTCACCGAACCTCTCCAATCCTATCACTGCTGCGTTTATGCCCCTGTACACATGCTTGATTCTCTTTCGGAGACATAGCAATCCATAGGTTTTAAGATACTTACTAGTCAGGTACATTCTTAGGCGTTTAATATGCGGTGTTGAGTCCATTTCGTTGAGCAAGGAGTAGCTCTTGTCTATTCCATATTTGACTTAAGGAACTTTATCTGTGCTCATTTCAATCTCTGGTTTTATGCAGCACCCCAACTCACCTTTCCCCTTAAGCAAGCATAAGTTGGTTTTCTAAATTTGAGACCCTGTTCTGTTCTGTAATTCAGTTCCTGTGTAGGCAAGTTTACATTCCGTGTATTAGTGATATCTTATGATGTTTCTTTTTCTGTGTGACTTATTTCAGTTAGAATCATCATACCTGAATCCACTCATTGCGATGCTAAGGGCCTGATGACATAGATTTCATTGCTGAGTGATATTGCTTTGTAAGTGAATACCACAACTTCTTTATCCATTTTTCACTTTCTGCGATGTTGAACTTGTACTGTAAACGAGGTTCTTGTAAACAGAGCCGTTCCAAACTTTGGGGTGGCTGTGTCTTTTTGATTTTAATTTCCCTAAGCTATAGGACCATAAGTTGAAGTGCCCTAGGCTCTGTTGCTTTGTTTTTTAGATGTTTCAGGAAACACCATACACTTCTCCCAAGTGTCTGTTGGCAATTTACATCCCGCCCATCAGCATAACAAGGCTCCCAGTTCTCAATGGCCTGTTGCCTTTCTGGATTTTACACTTTTTTCAGATGGCCCTTTTGACCGGGAGGAAGTGAGACTTCATTGTAGTGCAGATTTCCTTTGCAAGCTTGCTTGGTTGGCCAAAAAGGGCGTATGCGTTTTTTCCTGAATATATTCAGGAAAAAACGCATACGCCCTTTTTGGCCAAGTGCATCATTGTGGACGTTCTGCCTCTTTTCCTATGCTTTCAATGCAATTCCAGTCTACCTCCTGAAATCGGTTTCCTGCAATTCTGCCCCGCTTTCAAGTCCTCTTGGCAGCCTTACTTCAGTCATTTTTGGACGATAGCTGTCATTTATAACTCTGCAGGTTTGTGAATTACAGTGCCCCTGAGCTCCTTTCTTCAACTCGCTTTCTTGTGACCTGGCCGCAACACTGCAGGATGGCTTCAGGCCCTAATCTGGTTCCGGCACGGCACGCTGAGCCTTTGGTTATTTCCTCTTCCTGGTGGGAAATGAGAGTTAAATTTGCCCGTCCAGACACCTCCAGCTAGTCTCTCATTGGTTCTCGCTATTCCTGTTCATCTTCCGCAGAAATTCCAAACTGGGCCAAACAGGAGGTTAAAGGGACTGACTCTCCAAGTGGGGAGAGTGTTAGTAAAGCGTCTGGAATGTTGCACCCGAGTACCAGGGTAAGAAAACTGAGACATATTTGAACACGTCTCCCGATCACATGGTTGATCATACTCTAGGTTCCACATGCATGTTTTAGCTGAAGGAAGAATACCTTAAACCTGGGTAGTTGAAACCCGTGGAATGGGTACCATGCAATATGACTTCAAAGGGTCTTCATTTGCTCACCGAACCTCTCCAATCCTATCACTGCTGCGTTTATGCCCCTGTACACATGCTTGATTCTCTTTCGGAGACATAGCAATCCATAGGTTTTAAGATACTTACTAGTCAGGTACATTCTTAGGCGTTTAATATGCGGTGTTGAGTCCATTTCGTTGAGCAAGGAGTAGCTCTTGTCTATTCCATATTTGACTTAAGGAACTTTATCTGTGCTCATTTCAATCTCTGGTTTTATGCAGCACCCCAACTCACCTTTACCCTTAAGCAAGCATAAGTTGGTTTTCTAAATTTGAGTCCCTGTTCTGTTCTGTAATTCAGTTCCTGTGTAGCCAAGTTTACATTCCGTGTATTACTGATATCTTATGATGTTTCTTTTTCTGTGTGACTTACTTCAGTTAGAATCATCATACCTGAATCCACTCATTGTGCTGCTAAGGGCCTGATGACACAGATTTCATTGCTGAGTGATATTGCTTTGTAAGTAAATACCACAACTTCTTTATCCATTTTTCACTTTCTGCGATGTTGAACTTGTACTGTAAACGAGGTTCTTGTAAACAGAGCCGTTCCAAACTTTGGGGTGGCTGTGTCTTTTTGATTTTAATTTCCCTAAGCTATAGGACCATAAGTGGAAGTGCCCTAGGTTCTGTTGCTTTGTTTTTTAGATGTTTCAGGAAACACCATACACTTCTCCCGAGTGGTTGTTGGCAATTTACATCCCGCCCATCAGCATAACAAGGCTCCCAGTTCTCCATGGCCTGTCCTGCCTTTCTGGATTTTACACTTTTTTCAGATGGCCCTTTTGACCGGGGGGAAGTGAGACTTCATTGTAGTGCAGATTTCCTTTGCAAGCTTGCTTGGTTGGCCAAAAAGGGCGTATGCGTTTTTTCCTGAATATATTCAGGAAAAAACGCATACGCCCTTTTTGGCCAAGTGCATCATTGTGGACGTTCTGCCTCTTTTCCTATGCTTTCAATGCAATTCCAGTCTACCTCCTGAAATCGGTTTCCTGCAATTCTGCCCTGCTTTCAAGTCCTCTTGGCAGCCTTACTTCAGTCTATTTTTGGACGATAGCTGTCATTTATAACTCTGCAGGTTTGTGAATTACAGTGCCCCTGAGCTCCTTTCTTCAACTCGCTTTCTTGTGACCTGGCCGCAACACCGCAGGATGACTTCAGGCCCTAATCTGGTTCCGGCACGGCATGCTGACCCTTTGGTTATTTCCTCTTCCTGGTGGGAAATGAGAGTTAAATTTGCCCGTCCAGACACCTCCAGCTAGCCTCTCATTGGTTCTCGCTATTCCTGTTCATCTTCCGCAGAAATTGCAAACTGGGCCAAACAGGAGGTTAAAGGCGCTGACTCTCCAAGTGGGGAGAGTGTTAGTAAAGCGTCTGGAATGTTGCACCCGAGTACCAGGGGAGGAAAACTGAGACATATTTGAACACGTCTCCCGTTCACATGGTTGATCATACTTGGGTTCCACATGCATGTTTTAGCTGAAGGAAGAATACCTTAAACCTGGAGAGTTGAGACCCGTGGAATGGGTACCATGCAATATGACTTCAAAGGGTCTTCATTTGCTCACCGAACCTCTCCAATCCTATCACTGCTGCGTTTATGCCCCTGTACACACGCTTGATTCTCTTTTGGAGACATAGCAATCCATAGGTTTTAAGATACTTACTAGTCAGGTACATTCTTAGGGGTTTAATATGGGGTGTTGAGTCCATTTCGTTGAGCAAGGAGTAGCTCTTGTCTATTCCATATTTGGCTTAAGGAACTTTATCTGTGCTCATTTCAATCTCTGGTTTTATGCAGCACCCCAACTCACCTTTACTCTTAAGCAAGCATAAGTTGGTTTTCTAAATTTGAGACGCTGTTCTGTTCTGTAATTCAGTTCCTGTGTAGGCAAGTTTACATTCCGTGTATTAGTGATATCTTATGATGTTTCTTTTTCTGTGTGACTTATTTCAGTTAGAATCATCATACCTGAATCCAGTCATTGCGATGCTAAGGGCCTGATGACATAGATTTCATTGCTGAGTGATATTGCTTTGTAAGTGAATACCACAACTTCTTTATCCATTTTTCACTTTCTGCGATGTTGAACTTGTACTGTAAACGAGGTTCTTGTAAACAGAGCCGTTCCAAACTTTGGGGTGGCTGTGTCTTTTTGATTTTAATTTCCCTAAGCTATAGGACCATAAGTGGAAGTGCCCTAGGCTCTGTTGCTTTGTTTTTTAGATGTTTCAGGAAACACCATACACTTCTCCCAAGTGTCTGTTGGCAATTTACGTCCCGCCCATCAGCATAACAAGGCTCCCAGTTCTCCATGGCCTGTCCTGCCTTTCTGGATTTTACACTTTTTTCAGATGGCCCTTTTGACCGGGGGGAAGTGAGACTTCATTGTAGTGCAGATTTCCTTTGCAAGCTTGCTTGGTTGGCCAAAAAGGGCGTATGCGTTTTTTCCTGAATATATTCAGGAAAAAACGCATACGCCCTTTTTGGTCAAGTGCATCATTGTGGACGTTCTGCCTCTTTTCCTATGCTTTCAATGCAATTCCAGTCTACCTCCTGAAATCGGTTTCCTGCAATTCTGCCCCGCTTTCAAGTCCTCTTGGCAGCCTTACTTCAGTCTATTTTTGGACGATAGCTGTCATTTATAACTCTGCAGGTTTGTGAATTACAGTGCCCCTGAGCTCCTTTGTTCAACTCGCTTTCTTTTGAGCTGGCCGCAACACCGCAGGATGGCTTCAGGCCCTAATCTGGTTCCGGTACGGCACGCTGAGCCTTTGGTTATTTCCTCTTCCTGGTGGGAAATGAGAGTTAAATTTGCCCGTCCAGACACCTCCAGCTAGCCTCTCATTGGTTCTCGCTATTCCTGTTCATCTTCCGCAGAAATTGCAAACTGGGCCAAACAGGAGGTTAAAGGCGCTGACTCTCCAAGTGGGGAGAGTGTTAGTAAAGCGTCTGGAATGTTGCACCCGAGTACCAGGGGAGGAAAACTGAGACATATTTGAACACGTCTCCCGTTCACATGGTTGATCATACTCTGGGTTCCACATGCATATTTTAGCTGAAGGAAGAATACCTTAAACTTGGAGAGTTGAGACCTGTGTAATGGGTACCATGCAATATAACTTCAAAGGGTCTTCATTTGCTCACCGAACCTCTCCAATCCTATCACTGCTGTGTTTATTCCCCTGTACACACGCTTGATTCTCTTTTGGAGACATAGCAATCCATAGGTTTTAAGATACTTACTAGTCAGGTACATTCTTAGGGGTTTAATATGGGGTTTTGAGTCCATTTCGTTGAGCAAGGAGTAGCTCTTGTCTATTCCATATTTGGCTTAAGGAACTTTATCTGTGCTCATTTCAATCTCTGGTTTTATGCAGCACCCCAACTCACCTTTACCCTTAAGCAAGCATAAGTTGGTTTTCTAAATTTGAGACCCTGTTCTGTTCTGTAATTCAGTTCCTGGGTAGCCAAGTTTACATTCCGTGTATTACTGATATCTTATGATGTTTCTTTTTCTGTGTGACTTATTTCAGTTTGAGTCATCATACCTGAATCCACTCATTGTGCTGCTAAGGGCCTGATGACACAGATTTCATTGCTGAGTGATATTGCTTTGTAAGTAAATACCACAACTTCTTTATCCATTTTTCACTTTCTGCGATGTTGAACTTGTACTGTAAACGAGGTTCTTGTAAACAGAGCCGTTCCAAACTTTGGGGTGGCTGTGTCTTTTTGATTTTAATTTCCCTAAGCTATAGGACCATAAGTGGAAGTGCCCTATGTTCTGTTGCTTTGTTTTTTAGATGTTTCAGGAAACACCATACACTTCTCCCGAGTGGTTGTTGGCAATTTACATCCCGCCCATCAGCATAACAAGGCTCCCAGTTCTCCATGGCCTGTCCTGCCTTTCTGGATTTTACACTTTTTTCAGATGGCCCTTTTGACCGGGGGGAAGTGAGATTTCATTGTAGTGCAGATTTCCTTTGCAAGCTTGCTTGGTTGGCCAAAAAGGGCGTATGCGTTTTTTCCTGAATATATTCAGGAAAAAACGCATACGCCCTTTTTGGCCAAGTGCATCATTGTGGACGTTCTGCCTCTTTTCCTATGCTTTCAATGCAATTCCAGTCTACCTCCTGAAATCGGTTTCCTGCAATTCTGCCCCGCTTTCAAGTCCTCTTGGCAGCCTTACTTCAGTCTATTTTTGGACGATAGCTGTCATTTATAACTCTGCAGGTTTGTGAATTACAGTGCCCCTGAGCTCCTTTCTTCAACTCGCTTTCTTGTGACCTGGCCGCAACACCGCAGGATGACTTCAGGCCCTAATTGGTTCCGGCACGGCATGCTGAGCCTTTGGTTATTTCCTCTTCCTGGTGGGAAATGAGAGTTAAATTTGCCCGTCCAGACACCTCCAGCTAGCCTCTCATTGGTTCTCGCTATTCCTGTTCATCTTCCGCAGAAATTGCAAACTGGGCCAAACAGGAGGTTAAAGGCGCTGACTCTCCAAGTGGGGAGAGTGTTAGTAAAGCGTCTGGAATGTTGCACCCGAGTACCAGCGGAGGAAAACTGAGACATATTTGAACACGTCTCCCGATCACATGGTTGATCATACTTGGGTTCCACATGCATGTTTTAGCTGAAGGAAGAATACCTTAAACCTGGAGAGTTGAGACCCGTGGAATGGGTACCATGCAATATGACTTCAAAGGGTCTTCATTTGCTCACCGAACCTCTCCAATCCTATCACTGCTGCGTTTATGCCCCTGTACACACGCTTGATTCTCTTTTGGAGACATAGCAATCCATAGGTTTTAAGATACTTACTAGTCAGGTACATTCTTAGGGGTTTAATATGGGGTGTTGAGTCCATTTCGTTGAGCAAGGAGTAGCTCTTGTCTATTCCATATTTGGCTTAAGGAACTTTATCTGTGCTCATTTCAATCTCTGGTTTTGTGCAGCACCCCAACTCACCTTTACCCTTAAGCAAGCATAAGTTGGTTTTCTAAATTTGAGACCCTGTTCTGTTCTGTAATTCAGTTCCTGTGTAGGCAAGTTTACATTCCGTGTATTAGTGATATCTTATGATGTTTCTTTTTCTGTGTGACTTATTTCAGTTAGAATCATCATACCTGAATCCAGTCATTGCGATGCTAAGGGCCTGATGACATAGATTTCATTGCTGAGTGATATTGCTTTGTAAGTGAATACCACAACTTCTTTATCCATTTTTCACTTTCTGCGATGTTGAACTTGTACTGTAAACGAGGTTCTTGTAAACAGAGCCGTTCCAAACTTTGGGGTGGCTGTGTCTTTTTGATTTTAATTTCCCTAAGCTATAGGACCATAAGTGGAAGTGCCCTAGGCTCTGTTGCTTTGTTTTTTAGATGTTTCAGGAAACACCATACACTTCTCCCAAGTGTCTGTTGGCAATTTACGTCCCGCCCATCAGCATAACAAGGCTCCCAGTTCTCCATGGCCTGTCCTGCCTTTCTGGATTTTACACTTTTTTCAGATGGCCCTTTTGACCGGGGGGAAGTGAGACTTCATTGTAGTGCAGATTTCCTTTGCAAGCTTGCTTGGTTGGCCAAAAAGGGCGTATGCGTTTTTTCCTGAATATATTCAGGAAAAAACGCATACGCCCTTTTTGGCCAAGTGCATCATTGTGGACGTTCTGCCTCTTTTCCTATGCTTTCAATGCAATTCCAGTCTACCTCCTGAAATCGGTTTCCTGCAATTCTGCCCCGCTTTCAAGTCCTCTTGGCAGCCTTACTTCAGTCTATTTTTGGACGATAGCTGTCATTTATAACTCTGCAGGTTTGTGAATTACAGTGCCCCTGAGCTCCTTTCTTCAACTCGCTTTCTTGTGACCTGGCCGCAACACCGCAGGATGGCTTCAGGCCCTAATCTGGTTCCGGCCCGGCACGCTGAGCCTTTGGTTATTTCCTCTTCCTGGTGGGAAATGAGAGTTAAATTTGCCCGTCCAGACACCTCCAGCTAGCCTCTCATTGGTTCTCGCTATTCCTGTTCATATTCCGCAGAAATTGCAAACTGGGCCAAACAGGAGGTTAAAGGCGCTGACTCTCCAAGTGGGGAGAGTGTTAGTAAAGCGTCTGGAATGTTGCACCCGAGTACCAGGGGAGGAAAACTGAGACATATTTGAACACGTCTCCCGTTCACATGGTTGATCATACTCTGGGTTCCACATGCATATTTTAGCTGAAGGAAGAATACCTTAAACTTGGAGAGTTGAGACCTGTGTAATGGGTACCATGCAATATAACTTCAAAGGGTCTTCATTTGCTCACCGAACCTCTCCAATCCTATCACTGCTGTGTTTATTCCCCTGTACACACGCTTGATTCTCTTTTGGAGACATAGCAATCCATAGGTTTTAAGATACTTACTAGTCAGGTACATTCTTAGGGGTTTAATATGGGGTTTTGAGTCCATTTCGTTGAGCAAGGAGTAGCTCTTGTCTATTCCATATTTGGCTTAAGGAACTTTATCTGTGCTCATTTCAATCTCTGGTTTTATGCAGCACCCCAACTCACCTTTACCCTTAAGCAAGCATAAGTTGGTTTTCTAAATTTGAGACCCTGTTCTGTTCTGTAATTCAGTTCCTGGGTAGCCAAGTTTACATTCCGTGTATTACTGATATCTTATGATGTTTATTTTTCTGTGTGACTTATTTCAGTTTGAGTCATCATACCTGAATCCACTCATTGTGATGCTAAGGGCCTGATGACATAGAATTCATTGCTGAGTGATATTGCTTTGTAAGTAAATACCACAACTTCTTTATCCATTTTTCACTTTCTGCGATGTTGAACTTGTACTGTAAACGAGGTTCTTGTAAACAGAGGCGTCCCAAACTTTGGGGTGGCTGTGTCTTTTTGATTTTAATTTCCCTAAGCTATATGACCATAAGTGGCAGTGCCCTAGGCTCTGTTGCTTTGTTTTTTAGATGTTTCAGGAAACACCATACACTTCTCCCGAGTGGTTGTTGGCAATTTACATCCCGCCCATCAGCATAACAAGGCTCCCAGTTCTCCATGGCCTGTCCTGCCTTTCTGGATTTTACACTTTTTTCAGATGGCCCTTTTGACCGGGGGGAAGTGAGACTTCATTGTAGTGCAGATTTCCTTTGCAAGCTTGCTTGGTTGGCCAAAAAGGGCGTATGCGTTTTTTCCTGAATATATTCAGGAAAAAACGCATACGCCCTTTTTGGCCAAGTGCATCATTGTGGACGTTCTGCCTCTTTTCCTATGCTTTCAATGCAATTCCAGTCTACCTCCTGAAATCGGTTTCCTGCAATTCTGCCCCGCTTTCAAGTCCTCTTGGCAGCCTTACTTCAGTCTATTTTTGGACGATAGCTGTCATTTATAACTCTGCAGGTTTGTGAATTACAGTGCCCCTGAGCTCCTTTCTTCAACTCGCTTTCTTGTGACCTGGCCGCAACACCGCAGGATGGCTTCAGCCCCTAATCTGGTTCCGGTACGGCACGCTGAGCCTTTGGTTATTTCCTCTTCCTGGTGGGAAATGAGAGTTAAATTTGCCCGTCCAGACACCTCCAGCTAGCCTCTCATTGGTTCTCGCTATTCCTGTTCATCTTCCGCAGAAATTGCAAACTGGGCCAAACAGGAGGTTAAAGGCGCTGACTCTCCAAGTGGGGAGAGTGTTAGTAAAGCGTCTGGAATGTTGCACCTGAGTACCAGGGGAGGAAAACTGAGACATATTTGAACACGTCTCCCGTTCACATGGTTGATCATACTCTGGGTTCCACATGCATATTTTAGCTGAAGGAAGAATACCTTAAACCTGGAGAGTTGAGACCCGTGGAATGGGTACCATGCAATATAACTTCAAAGGGTCTTCATTTGCTCACCGAACCTCTCCAATCCTATCACTGCTGTGTTTATTCCCCTGTACACACGCTTGATTCTCTTTTGGAGACATAGCAATCCATAGGTTTTAAGATACTTACTAGTCAGGTACATTCTTAGGGGTTTAATATGGGGTTTTGAGTCCATTTCGTTGAGCAAGGAGTAGCTCTTGTCTATTCCATATTTGGCTTAAGGAACTTTATCTGTGCTCATTTCAATCTCTGGTTTTATGCAGCACCCCAACTCACCTTTACCCTTAAGCAAGCATAAGTTGGTTTTCTAAATTTGAGACCCTGTTCTGTTCTGTAATTCAGTTCCTGGGTAGCCAAGTTTACATTCCGTGTATTACTGATATCTTATGATGTTTCTTTTTCTGTGTGACTTATTTCAGTTAGAATCATCATACCTGAATCCACTCATTGTGATGCTAAGGGCCTGATGACATAGAATTCATTGCTGAGTGATATTGCTTTGTAAGTAAATACCACAACTTCTTTATCCATTTTTCACTTTCTGCGATGTTGAACTTGTACTGTAAACGAGGTTCTTGTAAACAGAGGCGTCCCAAACTTTGGGGTGGCTGTGTCTTTTTGATTTTAATTTCCCTAAGCTATAGGACCATAAGTGGCAGTGCCCTAGGCTCTGTTGCTTTGTTTTTTAGATGTTTCAGGAAACACCATACACTTCTCCCGAGTGGTTGTTGGCAATTTACATCCCGCCCATCAGCATAACAAGGCTCCCAGTTCTCCATGGCCTGTCCTGCCTTTCTGGATTTTACACTTTTTTCAGATGGCCCTTTTGACCGGGGGGAAGTGAGACTTCATTGTAGTGCAGATTTCCTTTGCAAGCTTGCTTGGTTGGCCAAAAAGGGCGTATGCGTTTTTTCCTGAATATATTCAGGAAAAAACGCATACGCCCTTTTTGGCCAAGTGCATCATTGTGGACGTTCTGCCTCTTTTCCTATGCTTTCAATGCAATTCCAGTCTACCTCCTGAAATCGGTTTCCTGCAATTCTGCCCCGCTTTCAAGTCCTCTTGGCAGCCTTACTTCAGTCTATTTTTGGACGATAGCTGTCATTTATAACTCTGCAGGTTTGTGAATTACAGTGCCCCTGAGCTCCTTTCTTCAACTCGCTTTCTTGTGACCTGGCCGCAACACCGCAGGATGGCTTCAGGCCCTAATCTGGTTCTGGCACGGCACGCTGAGCCTTTGGTTATTTCCTCTTCCTGGTGGGAAATGAGAGTTAAATTTGCCTGTCCAGACACCTCCAGCTAGTCTCTCATTGGTTCTCGCTATTCCTGTTCATCTTCCGCAGAAATTGCAAACTGGGCCAAACAGGAGGTTAAAGGGACTGACTCTCCAAGTCGGGAGAGTGTTAGTAAAGCGTCTGGAATGTTGCACCCGAGTACCAGGGTACGAAAACTGAGACATATTTGAACACGTCTCCCGATCACATGGTTGATCATACTCTAGGTTCCACATGCATGTTTTAGCTGAAGGAAGAATACCTTAAACCTGGGTAGTTGAAACCCGTGGAATGGGTACCATGCAATATGACTTCAAAGGGTCTTCATTTGCTCACCGAACCTCTCCAATCCTATCACTGCTGCGTTTATGCCCCTGTACACATGCTTGATTCTCTTTTGGAGACATAGCAATCCATAGGTTTTAAGATATTTACAAGTCAGGTACATTCTTAGGCGTTTAATATGCGGTGTTGAGTCCATTTCGTTGAGCAAGGAGTAGCTCTTGTCTATTCCATATTTGGCTTAAGGAACTTTATCTGTGCTCATTTCAATCTCTGGTTTTATGCAGCACCCCAACTCACCTTTACCCTTAAGCAAGCATAAGTTGGTTTTCTAAATTTGAGTCCCTGTTCTGTTCTGTAATTCAGTTCCTGTGTAGCCAAGTTTACATTCCGTGTATTACTGATATCTTATGATGTTTCTTTTTCTGTGTGACTTACTTCAGTTAGAATCATCATACCTGAATCCACTCATTGTGCTGCTACGGGCCTGATGACACAGATTTCATTGCTGAGTGATATTGCTTTGTAAGTAAATACCACAACTTCTTTATCCATTTTTCACTTTCTGCGATGTTGAACTTGTACTGTAAACGAGGTTCTTGTAAACAGAGCCATTCCAAACATTGGGGTGGCTGTGTCTTTTTGATTTTAATTTCCCTAAGCTATAGGACCATAAGTGGAAGTGCCCTAGGTTCTGTTGCTTTGTTTTTTAGATGTTTCAGGAAACACCATACACTTCTCCCAAGTGGTTGTAGGCAATTTACATCCCGCCCATCAGCATAACAAGGCTCCCAGTTCTCCATGGCCTGTCCTGCCTTTCTGGATTTTACACTTTTTTCAGATGGCCCTTTTGACCGGGGGGAAGTGAGACTTCATTGTAGTGCAGATTTCCTTTGCAAGCTTGCTTGGTTGGCCAAAAAGGGCGTATGCGTTTTTTCCTGAATATATTCAGGAAAAAACGCATACGCCCTTTTTGGCCAAGTGCATCATTGTGGACGTTCTGCCTCTTTTCCTATGCTTTCAATGCAATTCCAGTCTACCTCCTGAAATCGGTTTCCTGCAATTCTGCCCCGCTTTCAAGTCCTCTTGGCAGCCTTACTTCAGTCTATTTTTGGATGATAGCTGTCATTTATAACTCTGCAGGTTTGTGAATTACAGTGCCCCTGAGCTCCTTTGTTCAACTCGCTTTCTTTTGAGCTGGCCGCAACACCGCAGGATGGCTTCAGGCCCTAATCTGGTTCCGGTACGGCACGCTGAGCCTTTGGTTATTTCCTCTTCCTGGTGGGAAATGAGAGTTAAATTTGCCCGTCCAGACACCTCCAGCTAGCCTCTCATTGGTTCTCGCTATTCCTGTTCATCTTCCGCAGAAATTGCAAACTGGGCCAAACAGGAGGTTAAAGGCGCTGACTCTCCAAGTGGGGAGAGTGTTAGTAAAGCGTCTGGAATGTTGCACCCGAGTACCAGGGGAGGAAAACTGAGACATATTTGAACACGTCTCCCGTTCACATGGTTGATCATACTTGGGTTCCACATGCATGTTTTAGCTGAAGGAAGAATACCTTAAACCTGGAGAGTTGAGACCCGTGTAATGGGTACCATGCAATATGACTTCAAAGGGTCTTCATTTGCTCACCGAACCTCTCCAATCCTATCACTGCTGCGTTTATTCCCCTGTACACACGCTTGATTCTCTTTCGGAGACATAGCAATCCATAGGTTTTAAGATACTTACTAGTCAGGTACATTCTTAGGCGTTTAATATGCGGTGTTGAGTCCATTTCGTTGAGCAAGGAGTAGCTCTTGTCTATTCCATATTTGGCTTAAGGAACTTTATCTGTGCTCATTTCAATCTCTGGTTTTATGCAGCACCCCAACTCACCTTTCCCCTTAAGCAGGCATAAGTTGGTTTTCTAAATTTGAGACCCTGTTCTGTTCTGTAATTCAGTTCCTGTGTAGCCAAGTTTACATTCCGTGTATTACTGATATCTTATGATGTTTCTTTTCTGTGTGACTTATTTCAGTTAGAATCATCATACCTGAATCCACTCATTGTGCTGCTACGGGCCTGATGACACAGATTTCATTGCTGAGTGATATTGCTTTGTAAGTAAATACCACAACTTCTTTATAAATTTTTCACTTTCTGCGATGTTGAACTTGTACTGTAAACGAGGTTCTTGTAAACAGAGCCCTTCCAAACTTTGGGGTGGCTGTGTCTTTTTGATTTTAATTTCCCTAAGCTATAGGACCATAAGTGGCAGTGTCCTAGGCTCTGTTGCTTTGTTTTTTAGATGTTTCAGGAAACACCATACACTTCTCCCGAGTGTCTGTTGGCAATTTACATCCCGCCCATCAGCATAACAAGGCTCCCAGTTCTCCATGGCCTGTCCTGCCTTTCTGGATTTTACACTTTTTTCAGATGGCCCTTTTGACCGGGGGGAAGTGAGACTTCATTGTAGTGCAGATTTCCTTTGCAAGCTTGCTTGGTTGGCCAAAAAGGGCGTATGCGTTTTTTCCTGAATATATTCAGGAAAAAACGCATACGCCCTTTTTGGCCAAGTGCATCATTGTGGACGTTCTGCCTCTTTTCCTATGCTTTCAATGCAATTCCAGTCTACCTCCTGAAATCGGTTTCCTGCAATTCTGCCCCGCTTTCAAGTCCTCTTGGCAGCCTTACTTCAGTCTATTTTTGGACGATAGCTGTCACTTATAACTCTGCAGGTTTGTGAATTACAGTGCCCCTGAGCTCCTTTCTTCAACTCGCTTTCTTGTGACCTGGCCGCAACACCGCAGGATGGCTTCAGGCCCTAATCTGGTTCCGGCACGGCACGCTGAGCCTTTGGTTAATTCCTCTTCCTGGTGGGAAATGAGAGTTAAATTTGCCCGTCCAGACACCTCCAGCTAGTCTCTCATTGGTTCTCGCTATTCCTGTTCATCTTCCGCAGAAATTGCAAACTGGGCCAAACAGGAGGTTAAAGGGACTGACTCTCCAAGTGGGGAGAGTGTTAGTAAAGCGTCTGGAATGTTGCACCCGAGTACCAGGGGAGGAAAACTGAGACATATTTGAACACGTCTCCCGTTCACATGGTTGATCATACTCTGGGTTCCACATGCATGTTTTAGCTGAAGGAAGAATACCTTAAACCTGGAGAGTTGAGACCCGTGTAATGGGTACCATGCAATATGACTTCAAAGGGTCTTCATTTGCTCACCGAACCTCTCCAATCCTATCACTGCTGCGTTTATTCCCCTGTACACACGCTTGATTCTCTTTTGGAGACATAGCAATCCATAGGTTTTAAGATACTTACTAGTCAGGTACATACTTAGGTGTTTAATATGGGGTGTTGAGTCCATTTCGTTGAGCAAGGAGTAGCTCTTGTCTATTCCATATTTGGCTTAAGGAACTTTATCTGTGCTCATTTCAATCTCTGGTTTTATGCAGCACCCCAACTCACCTTTCCCCTTAAGCAAGCATAAGTTGGTTTTCTAAATTTGAGTCCCTGTTCTGTTCTGTAATTCAGTTCCTGTGTAGCCAAGTTTACATTCCGTGTATTACTGATATCTTATGATGTTTCTTTTTCTGTGTGACTTACTTCAGTTAGAATCATCATACCTGAATCCACTCATTGGGCTGCTACGGGCCTGATGACACAGATTTCATTGCTGAGTGATATTGCTTTGTAAGTAAATACCACAACTTCTTTATCCATTTTTCACTTTCTGCGATGTTGAACTTGTACTGTAAACGAGGTTCTTGTAAACAGAGCCGTTCCAAACTTTGGGGTGGCTGTGTCTTTTTGATTTTAATTTCCCTAAGCTCTAGGACCATAAGTGGAAGTGCCCTAGGCTCTGTTGCTTTGTTTTTTAGATGTTTCAGGAAACACCATACACTTCTCCCGAGTGGTTGTTGGCAATTTACATCCCGCCCATCAGCATAACAAGGCTCCCAGTTCTCCATGGCCTGTCCTGCCTTTCTGGATTTTACACTTTTTTCAGATGGCCCTTTTGACCGGGGGGAAGTGAGACTTCATTGTAGTGCAGATTTCCTTTGCAAGCTTGCTTGGTTGGCCAAAAAGGGCGTATGCGTTGTTTCCTGAATATATTCAGGAAAAAACGCATACGCCCTTTTTGGCCAAGTGCATCATTGTGGACGTTCTGCCTCTTTTCCTATGCTTTCAATGCAATTCCAGTCTACCTCCTGAAATCGGTTTCCTGCAATTCTGCCCCGCTTTCAAGTCCTCTTGGCAGCCTTACTTCAGTCTATTTTTGGACGATAGCTGTCATTTATAACTCTGCAGGTTTGTGAATTACAGTGCCCCTGAGCTCCTTTGTTCAACTCGCTTTCTTTTGAG